>NC_090939.1:132838098-133469007 GCF_040938575.1 Ambystoma mexicanum
GGGACTAATACTGTCCGGCGCCCGGGAATGGGCAATTACCGGGTCCGGAAAAAAATGACGTTGGCGGCAGCCATGCCGGTTTTACCAGCACGGCTGCCGTCGAGTCATAATGAGGCCCATGACTGTTTTTTCACTTTGATTTTTCAATAATAGTGTGTTTTCCGATATGTATTATACCTTCTCTTGAGTTTGTATTGTCTTAACTGTTTCTTGCAAATAAGAATGGATCTTTGCTCACGTAAATAATTTAAATATACCTTCTACAAATGCACAAATAAAGGTTGTAAACGTAATTTCAAAAGATTCTCAGTTAGAACATCCTGCTTGGGTCTGAGCTAGGGATATCTAAATAGTACTGAACTTCATTTATGGTTTGTATATTTCATCAGGTGAAATTAGGACTTTTCTTTATTGCACAGTAGTTTGTGTACAAAGTGTTGGTTGAGCAGCTATGATCTGTGCGTGTATACATTATAGAAGGAACATCTAGCATCCTGCAGTTAGAGAATGGGGATACCCTCCAATAAGATATGTGTTTCATTGATTGGATGTGCCTGTGCTCCCTTTGCATCAAGGGAATACTTGACATATGTCATTATAATTTATTTCACCTAATGGAGGAAAGAGTCCTTTGTCGGCTTTGCCACTATTCTAGGCAGACAGACTTGGGTATATAAATTAAGCATAGGTTTAATGTGAAAACCATACATATGCAGTATTCACCAGTGTAATTTGACATGGCTGTTAGATACATGGTGTTGGAAGCAGATGTGTGCTTCTCTGTGCGATGACCGCAACCGTGCTCCGAAGATAGTTTGGCATTGGCATCTATTCCAGCCCATTATGGCCTGTGAATCAGGATTGAATCCTGGCATTCATAACATCCACTGGGGGAATGGCTCTTTAATTGGGTGACTCCGGAATTAACAGGGTCTGTTGTTGGGTCAGACCTGATGGGTGGAACGGCTCTCTTCCGCAGAGTTTCACGGAAGCACTGGCACCGTTATTGATGCTGCCAGTGCTTCTGTGGTCCCCATTCCCATTGAGTCCTTTGGGACTCAATGGTGATGGGGAATTACAAAATTATCGGTGCCTGACGTGCCGGCCGCTGGACTCGGAATAGCCCAGTGGCACAGCGAAGTCAGGCACCAGTAATTCATTATGGGTCCGGCGGCAACCTGGCGGTTTTACCGACACGTTTACCGCCAGACCCGTAATGAGGCTTATAATCTTTTATATGATTATTTGACTAAGAGAGAAAAGACAGTGGGTGCTGTAAAAAGTAAGCTTGCAATAAGCAAAAAGACATTCTTTGATACTCGTCACTCTGATCTTTCTGTAGTTTAGAGGTGTGCATTTGTTAACAATATATTTGTAATCACACAAAAAGGTCTATTTAGACATTGACATTCCATTGTAGGAATTAGCAGAATTCCATGGTCTTTGTGATGACTTAAACTTTTAATAATACACGTAGAACAGCTTCATTTATCATTCATATTTCATATAATCGATTTTTTCCAAGACTGGATACAAACTTAAGTGTATTCTGCTTCCTCCATCAAGGCATTCACATTTTCGACATCTGAGCAATAGGAGATTGCAACTTCCTAGAGGTTAACATGTTAGAGGTTCTGTGCTTGTGGAACATGCACAGCTAGAAGGGGTGTGCAAAAAGTGGGGTAAGAGTCTGTAATACTGTCTATATATCACATAATATGTATACATCTTTGAGTGACTGCAGTTTTGGATACAGAAGGGCGGTGTTCCATTTTTTGGGGGGTCAAAGTTGACTGTCCATATATTGAGGTGCTGATAGATGATCACTGATATTCCTTTTGTCACATACTTGGGGCATGTTTCTAGAAGTTATTTGTTTGAGTTTCCTTTTCAGTTTGTTTTCAAAATCATAATTTTGATAACATTCTAATGTCCTTGACGGATTCTGCTGCAAGTATGCCTATGTCATGGCATACGTTTGCTGAGTGATGGATTGTATCAGGAGCAAACAGAACCCCCTCCCCCCCATGGGCAACCTCATAATATTTATCATGCCCAATGCAGGTTTGGCTACTTGCTGTACTGGTAATATTCAGCAAACCCTACTAATACCTAGGTGAACTCATGATGGAGAAATGCCCCATCGAAAAATAAAAACCCAGAGTAGTCTACAGATCAAATGATAAGTGTCCAACATTTGATACACTACATCACCCTACAAATACCCCTGGGAGCTCAAGATGGAGAAATGTCCCACAGAAAAAGGCGGCTATACCATACCCTGTGGTGCATGATCCCCAGGTGCAGATGAGGGCAAATAGTGACACCATTTTTGCATTTTATGGTAATAGCTGAGTGTGCCATGCCAATGCCTGTGAAATATCCATGCAAAATCTTTTATCAATGTTTGTTTATTTCGCTGCATTGAGGGACTTGGCGTACTTGAGTGCAAAGTAATTTTTTTCAGGGTCCAAGGAACTACCTACATCTCAGCTTAGGAGATTGGCTTGAGAAATGCTGAAGAGGTTGACATTACAGTCTCATGGTACTGAGCATATATATAATTCTATCACAAAAATAGTACATAGGCGCCCCTCTGCGAGAACGAACATGGCCCATTGACCTGTTCTTTGGGAAGGTACCCACTCGAGAGTCTGCAGCCACACTTTAGCTCACTGTACCGTGCACAGATGGGAAATAACCATTTGCATATCAGTTTTTGTCCTGTCTTTATGGGCAGTCAGGCACCGAAATGTTATGGCAATTCCCTTCTGAACAAGAGTACCAACAGCAACCCCATATACGTGTTTCATCCTTGTTGGGCCTCATCAGTGAGGTGGAGCTGTGCCTCTGTGCCAGAGTGATCTCTTGAGTTACAAGGGATTGAAATCATTACCATTCTCAAATTTGCTGTTAAATATTGTGTGACTATGGGCCGCATTACACGGACGGCGGTTGGCCAAGGTGCTATTAGCACCTTGGTCCGTGCCGGTAAAATACCGGCACCGCCTTGGTGGAAAGGGGAATTACTGCCCTATTCCAAGGTTGGTGGGCGGTAATTCCCCCTTCCCCCATTGCCCTTCCCGATTCCCATTTTTGTCCCATGGGGCATAATGGAATGGGGAAGGTGCTAATTACGGCACCGCAAATTGCGGTACCATAATTAGCTCCTTGGTCCCTTTGCGGGTTGGTTTTTAACGCCTGCAAAAAGCAGGCGTTAAATTCTCCAACCCGCAAAGGGACCTCGTAGTAAGGCGGTAAGGGTTTACCAGTACCGGTAAAATACCGGTACCGGTAAACCCTTACAGCCGTCCGTGTAATGAGTCCCTATGTTTCCCTCTGCACATTTCTAATCAGATTAAAGGCATCCTTGCTATATGCATTTTCCAAACCCACAATCCACCTACAATGGGGAGGTTTGAGTTCTTGGGCAGGGATTGAGTATATGCTCTTCAAATTGAGCTGATTATAGGGAGATGGGAGGCATTAAGGAAGACAATTACAGAGGGAAACATTTGATCTGCAGGTGTCAAGAGTTGAGGGCAAGTTAGGAGTAACTAGGAGTAAGTCAAAAAGAAAAACACAACCCTGCCATTTTGAATTTATACATACATTTCCTCCTCTTCACCACATGACTTCCTGTAGGATTGGCAAAGGAGGGAATATGCTTTATTTATTTTTTTTTTTATTTTTTTTTTATTTGTTTATAATTCATTGAAAAGAATTTTTACAAACGGTTGAGGACGGCAGCAACCCCTAATGGGATGCGCCTCGAGCTTTCATGTTGTTATGTCAGATTCCAGTAAGAGCGGGATTACCTCTTCCAGCTCAGTGTAGTGTATAAAAGATGTTGGATAGGGCTCAAACGCACATAGGAGTGCGAACGAGGAGTAGACACCGAAGGAAGCATGATCTCCCTTATCAGCATTGTTGTGGGGGAGTGGAGTCTTCGGGAATTGTACTCTCGCTCATGGTTTGTGAACTGGAACTGATCATTTCAAAGGCAGATTCCAGGATTTTGACAGTCGCGATTGTCCATCTGGTTTTTTCTCCCGACATTAACCTGTTCCACCACGTAAGTTCTTCTTCCTCTCCGAAAGATGAGTGTTCGCAGATTAGTGTCGACAGGTAGGTGGCTCGAATTTTTCTCACATTAGGACATCTAAGTAAGAGATGTTTGATTGATTCTGTCGTAGTGGAATTGTGGCAAAGGCGACAGATAATGTCAGTTGAACTGGATCTGATTGCTAAAATGTCTCTATATGCTTTATTAAAAAGTGGTTGGGGTTGGCTGCTTGAAGATGGCTTGAAAATACACAAATCCCCTGCTAGGATTCAGCTACATGTGAGTACGCTTTCCTCTGGTGAATTTAGTTGGAGATGTGAAACATTTCAAATGAGCCGTTCCTATGATTGAAGCTAAATCAAAAAGAAGGAATGAAATGATGCTTTCTTTACCAACTTCTGAGGTACTGGGCCTCATTACGACCCTGGCAGAAGACCATGGTGCTATCAGCACCATGGTCCATGCCGGTACGTTACCAACTCCGCCATGGATAAAGGGGGGAATTACCACCCCATCACAAGGTTGGCGGGGCGGTAATTCCCCCTTCTTCCATGGCCCTTCCGCATTCCCATTTTTGCCCCATAGGGCTCAATGGGAATGGGGAAGGCGCTAAGTACGGTGCCGCAAATTGCGGCACCGTAATTAGCACCAAGGTCCCTTTGCGGGTCACTACTTTAACGGCTGGTCTACACCAGCCGTTAAGGTCGGGTCCCGCAAAGGGACCTCGTAATTAGGCGCTAATAGGTTCACGGCGCCGCAGTCTTTTACGGCGCCGTTAACCCATGAGCGCCTGGGTCGTAATGAGGCCCACAGAGTTACAAAGAACCAAAATCCTGACTACTGCTAAAAATCTAGTACCGGGGACACCTCACCTCAACCTTTGTGGCAAGCATACTACAGCTGTCACTTCAAACTTTCCAGGTATGGGAAAAGTAGAAAAGGGCCCCAATTCTTCAAGAAACCTGCTCTGGAACACACGTAATTTTTTCAGTCCAAGGTAATAACCCTGGAAGTATTGGTGCTAAACATTGCAGCATCTGTGATTCGGGATGCTAAGAGGCAGTATAGCCACCACTGAAATCCTTGAGACTCTGACACGTTCTGCACCTCACGGTCTGCTGCGCACCATTGCCCGCATCAGAGGGTCATTTATGGTACCTGGTTTGAATCAGTTTATCGCTGATTAGGACCCATCAAGCTAACTCACTGCACTGAATTGCTGGCACAAAATCACTTTTTTTGATTTCATCCCTCAAGCATCACTGACCGGAAGCATCACCTTCTGCATCAGAACACCATCAAGCAATGTAGATGTCCTCATTTTATCAATCCAAGTCATGGGGCTCTAATCCCATCAAACCACCTCACCTCTTCTACCTATGACTTGAGCAATAGAAAAGCACCAAGGAGACCATCTCAGTTCTGTGGAGACAGAAAAAAAACTAAGGTAGTGCTTATACGGAGAAGAGGCCCTGTAGACTGTTCCCTAGGATCGCTGATCCACTCGGCCGTAACCTCAGGCCCTAGAGACAATTCACAATTCCCATCTCTATCTTACAGGTGAAAATTAAGAAATCATTTGAGTTTTCACCTGTTTATGTATTCCTGCCTGCATGTTACACCACCTGCATTATACTACCCAGAAACTACAGAATATACATATACATGTCTAGCCTGCATTATCTGTATGCTGGTCTTACAAGGGGAGGTGTCTAGCAATTTAATTTGCATTAGGTATACGTGTTTGAGTAAAGTACATAAATGCCTAAAACTTTGCTTGGACATTCATATTATTGTTTTGCTGACTGTACTATTTCTGTTTGGAGGCTTCTGCTGCTGGCTCAATTCTGGGAAGTGTGTAGCCTGCCTGCAGCCAATGCTACTAATAGAGAAGCCAGGGGAGGAGGGGCTATTCATTTATTATTTTATTTGTTTCATCATATTATTCCCAAAAAACATGTATGTTACAATTTCAGGCCTACCACAAAGAAACATTGGCTTTTATTGTGCTTTTTCTGGCCACTATTAAATTTCATCACATAGGTACCCAAAGCAGTGTTCATAATTGACAGGAAACTCCAAGTTACTGCCACCATTGCTGGGGATTGTAGCTAAAAAGGCCTAAGGACTCACACCATTATCAGGAATTGCAATGTAGTCATACTATTGGCAGTGGTTGCCATCAGATGGCCAACTACTCAGTATAGTGAACAGACGATTAGCACAGGAACAACGCAGTGGTCATGGAAACAAGACTACACAGAGCAACAGAGGTTATAATCCCCAAATCTGCTCTCAGAAACTGAACTCAAGTACGGTATTAGGCGTGTTATAAAAAAAAAAACAATTAGATAAATAAATACCGACATTGGCAGCGATTGCTATGCAATGGCAGAACTCACCCGCACCATTACCATCAAATGGATGGTCAGGTACTCAAAACATTCCCAGATTCTCACCACACCTCCAGGGATTGCCACCCATTGTTGAGGTCCGCACTGCTGAATGTGTGTCCCGATTCCTCACTGTAGGTGTCTTCATTTGGTAAGTGCACCGGAGGGGAGTAAGCAGAGTATTAGGCAGAGATGCCAGGAGGAGGCCTGCGTTGGCGCGAGGCCAGCAATGCCGTGTTCTTCTCCTTTGCATTATGGAGGAGGAGCTAGCCATCCACAGTAGAGGAGTGCAGCGTGACTGAGCTCCCATGGCCCTGCACGGCTCACAAGACGTGTTGCCTTTGATAGCAGTGCTGCCTTACAGGGTGGGACAGAGTGAGTGTGGGCAGGATGACGGACAGGATGCCTTCTGGCCCTTCACTCCGCCCACTTTTATTGCATCTTTGTCTTTGACAGTGAAAGCGCCTCACTATGCGATAAATGGGGGAGATAGTCAGAGCATGACAGATGGAGCACATGGAACCTAAGCTCCCACCATGCTGATTTAAGTGGTAGATGGGGCGGGGTCCCTGATTTCCCTACCTCACTCTGTGTGGCTGCACAACCTGTCATCCCAGCCGCGCTACTTTTTACAGTAAGGCCGGTGAAGAAAGCAATCCGTTGGAGCACAGGTGGTCTGAGTATCACCCACAAGAGGTATGTATGTCATACTTAAACACACAGCATCTGGGCCAATGAGAGTGGGTATCCAGTCAAAATATCTGAAACATATCTGAAACAAAACAGAGTGGTAAATTTCAGAGTGGACAAAAAAACTGAAAAACACTGTGACCATTAATTGAATGAATAAATAAATAAATAAATAAAGGGTAGTAGGGTAAAGAAGTTAAATTGGGTCAGTATGGGGTTTGGGTGGCGTTTTAAAGGTTACAAAACTGGAGGTTTGGAGGGGGGCACCCCCCAAATTAAAGAAATTAATAAAATAAGTTTTTCAGTATTTTTTCCACAATTAAATTTACTACTCTGTAATTGTTGCGGTAAGATCATATATAACCATTAGAATGGGGCTTGAGATGACAAAATACACCCAACATACCACGTGCTGTGAAGTGAGTGTCTAGGGATTGCATCTCTCCGGGAGCCTTTCTCTGAAGCTAATTGGCTTGCTTCCCATAATCCTTAGCAGACTGCCCTCTCCCCTCCTCTGCCAATTTCCATAGCCTTTCTTCAGACAGTGCACAATGTGTCTATTTGAGAGATTGAGAAAGACGGAGAGGGGGCGAGATATAGAGACAGAAAGACACAGACATAAAGAGATAGAGATTGACAGTGTTGAAAAGGAAGTGCAAATGGCAGCTTCCTGCATATGCCATTGGTAGAGATCTGAGGAGGAGTCCAGGCTGTTTTCTCTTGTTAGGTCAATTCATGTAGGAGTTCTATGTTGTTTGTTTATGCTTTGTCACATCTGTATCATACTGACTAGGCCCTGGTATGCCTAGATCTAGGTGACTTGACTGTTTGACATGGTATGTTATATGATACTTCTATAGCACCTACTGCCATTCATACAGCCGCAAATCACTGTGGGGTTGAACGCCCTTTGGAAGACTGAAGTCAGAGATGAAAGTGGTGAAGAAAGGGTTTCTAAAATTCATATGTGCATCTTTTGCCATCACAAAGGTGGGTAGGGAGTGACTAGGTCCCTAGCAGCAATCCATAGTTAGCAGGTGTGTGAAGGGGTCCCTTTACACATTGTTAGGAGAGAGTCAGAAGGGCCATATTATGTGAACGGCGGGTCCAAATTATGCTTGGCTCTCAGCTGTATTGTATTGGAGAGGTGATGGATGCTTTGGGTGTGTGCAATCGAGTAGTGTTTATTGAGAGATGTGCAAGTGAGTGGGCCATGCCTGTGAGGGATGTGGTTATGTTTATTTGTGGTGGCATGCTTGACATTCCATTGAAGAGAAACTGACACCTGATTGAAAAAGATCTTGCAGATCATATCCTAAAAGCTTGATGCTGGGATGCATGCAAAGGGGTGGTGATATGTCCCCGCTTGTCGATGCCTCAGGTGCCCCAACATTCCTGTCAGGTGGTTAGTAATCCTGGAGATGGGCTAAGTTTATCAGGCCGTTGAAAGGAAGAGTCAGGCTTTGAGAGCCATCCTGAAGGAGAGGTGATCTTCAATGTGACAGATCATTAACGGGATCAAGTTCTTTGGTGGCTATTTGGACTGAGAAAGAGGAACCCCCTATTCTTATTGGTTTTGTGACTGGAATGATGAGGAGAAGTGCTGTGCCTGAACAGAGGTTTCTGTTAGTTCTGTATTGTGCATTTTTATGCTGCAGGTATTCAGGCCATGTGTTGTGGAATGTTCAGTGGGTGATGCACATTGCCTTGAAAGTGGATTGTCACCCGATCAGAAGCCAATGATGGTCCCTTAGGGAGAGTGAGGTGTGTTTTTTAGGGCCTAGGGCTATAACCAGCCTTGCAGCTGTGTTTTGTATCCGTTGGAGTTTTCTTAGCAGTGATGCAGTGACTGCCAGGAATAGGGCATTACAACAATCTAAGCATGAAAGGATGATAGCCACTACTGCAGGTGAAGGAAGGTCAGGTAGGAAAAAAGACAGCAGAGAATGCAAATGTGTAGGTAGGAGCATTTTGTCACAGATTTGATTTTCTGCGATAGGATCAGTTCTGCATCTGTAATGCATCCAAGCTGTTTTACTGTGTGGGAGGGGTTGGAAAGTGGGTCTAGAGAGAGTGGCAATGGGGTGGGTTGGGAAAAGAGAGAGGTTTTCGCACAGAGCATGATCTCAGTTTTGCTTCGGTTGAGTGCAAGGTGGTTAACAGTCATCCAGTACTCAATTTATGAGAGGTATGTTGCAAGATCAGGGGAAGTGGCGGAGGGGCCCTTTGGGATTGTGAAGACGATGTTGATGTAGGCTGTGTAATTATAACAGGCTAGGCCATGAGATCGAAAGAGTGCAGGAATGGGTCTCAGAGGTTAAAGAGCAGTCGAGAGAGAGATGCATCCTGCAGCACTCCATGGGTCACTGGGCATGGTGGATGAGGAATAAGGAGGCTGGTGTACTGTTTTTGATCTGTTAGAGAGGAAGCAGGGTATCCAATTCAGAGATGTGTCCCTGATGCTGAGAGAGTGAAATCTTTTCATGAGGGTGGGCTGGTCAATTGTGACAAAGGCTCCCAAAAGGTCGAGTAGTATTGGGGTGGGCCAGCCTTCTGCATCAGACTGTCTTTTAAGATCATCCCAGATGGAAAAAAGGCATGATTCAGTTCCTCACATGGGTCTGAAGCTGGATTGAGCAGGGTCGAGGATCTGGTTGGATTCTGGGTTTGCAAGGTTTTCACACCTTGCTAACTTGATTACCATTCTACTTATGCCTTATTCTATACTGCTCACAGGTAAACCTTTGTTAGTTGGATTTGATCCCCTGTGTTTGTGTTTCCAATTTGCTCCTGTTATCTCACTGTAAGTTTGCTGAGGTCAGATTTTGCTCCTGTGTGTGCCACTGTGATTGCATCCCCTGGTGCACAATGTAATAAGTGTCTTTCCACGTTGCTCTCCCTGATGAAAAACATGGTAGGGCACTAATTGCACTGGTAGCCAGGGAGTGCACAATGCCAGTAAGATATATAGCCCTGCCCTCATAGTTTGCAGAGTTGTTCCCACCTTATGCTGAATCCCCCTTCGGAATTATTTTCATGAGCTGTCTAATTGGTACTCTCTGCAGCATGCTCCTTAGGTCTTCAATCCCTCCCTGTGAGAGCCCCCACTCTCACAAAAGGACAGGTCATTGTGCGCTGTCGACTGTCAGACATGCAGGACACTCCAAGATATCTGAGCGCATCTCCTCCCAAGTACCTTTCCCGAAGTGCACCACTACTGAGAAGTTGTCATGACTACACCCTATGGCTGCTCCTACCTTTTGCCAAGTCTCTTCATTAGCACACCAGGAGCCAGCCAATCTGGTGGCTAGGAATGCAGGCTTCAACTGCCGGTACAAGCCTGCGTTCCAAGCCACCTGATGGCCAGCTCTCCCCGCTGCCATATTCTCCCCACCCTACGTCCCTGTTTTTTTCTTTATCAACCCCCCGCACCCACCACTTACCTTATTTAGGCTGTGGCGGCAATTGCCGCCACAGCTTTCTCTCAATTTCCCATGGTCGCCATGGAAAGGGAAGTGGTACGGAGCCCCGCCTTCCCTTTCCATGGCAGCCATGTTAATAAAAGATGTTCCTTCCTACAACGGGACGCGTGTGGCATCCCGTTCTAGAAAAGAAAATCCTTTTTCTTAGCACCCCAGGTTGCCGCTTGGCTCGGCCCATTAACTGGGGCCGTGGGCCGTTGCCCCCCAGTATTGCACTGTGAACAGGTACATAACGCCAGAGTAATCTCCCTGCACTAGCCTTCACAACCTCAATGCTCAAACATGCTATAATTCTACCATAAACACCACAGACGCAGAACAACTGAATAACCCTCCTAACAGAACTCAAACAACCAATCACTTTACCAATAGACTTACATATCACAGTGCTGGCCAATGCAACCTAACACCACAGGCACACACGGCTCTCCATGGACACAAATGCCTCTTTGATTGTAACACAGAACGCCTAGAAGCAAGCCTGAATGGAGTGCTCTGGAGGCTCTGGTTTACATTAATCAAACCAATAGCAAAGGCATCTTGCATTGTTCCTCTCAATAAACTAACCTGATCCACTCCCTCTCTTTGAGGTCCGCCAGAATGAGACAATGCAAATGGCAGCGGTAGGTGATATAATGCACAATAACACAACATACAACAACATTCTTCCCTACCATTGATTTCATCGGGCAAATCAATCGGGCAAAGGGCATGACGTCTCCGCTCTCCCCCTTGCAGGGCTGTACATGGATATGCATATTTGCATGGACACATGCTGCGCTCTAGCACTGTCTACTGTATGTAGAGCCCAGGTGTTTTATGCCTTGATGAATGTGCATGTGCCTGTGTGGGACACTACTTTTCCTTGTGTATACTACCCACAAGGAAAACACTAAAGAAAGTATATTCAGGCAGGATATGGGATGACGTAGTAGCTGTGCGCCTGATACTTTGTCTGCCTGAGACTTCAAAGGGTTATACAATGAATGTATTAGGGCATCCATTTTGTGAATATGGCAGAAATCTAAAGGAACTCATTTTATGCACATTTCCCTTTGAAATGTTAGTCTGCTGCCTCATTGATTTGAGATGGGCGGGATCAGCAAGGCAATGTAGGAGGGATGCATTTAGCAATTTACGCTATTAATTATTGCAGTTATGAATGTAATGCTTTAAAACTGTTTTGCCTTCCTCTGAAGCACCTGCTAGCTTGTAAAATCACCCACCTCCCGCCAGGCCTCCTAGTCTGTCACACAACGAAACGCAGCCATAATGGAATGCTGTAATTACGTCACAGCAGCTGGTGAGAAAGAATTGGGGGCAGTTTGGAAGTTAAATTAAGATACTGTATATATATATATATATATATATATATATATATATATATATATATATATATATATATATATATATATATATATACTGCATAGCGAAATCAAACATTTCAAATTGAAATGTATTTGCTGCACATTGAAATACATATATTCCATACTGAAATGTGAACACATTAGATTGATATGCATACATTATAGATTCAACTTTGTACACTGTGCACCAAGAACCACACTGTTCATTCTGAGACGTGTACAAAGTGTACTGAATTGTGCACATCATACATCATTTTTTTATTTATTTTATTCATTGCTTATTTATAATGGGCCTATACACAATGGGGCAGATTCATGGAATTTGTGCGCCAAAAAACAGGGATGTGTGCGCCATTCTGCACGCAAATCCCTGTTTAACAAATGGGGATTTGCGGGAAGAATGGGGCACAAATCCCTGTTTTTTGGCGCACAAATTCCATGAATCAGCCGTATTTCAGGTATATAAGCACATACACTGTACAGTGAGCTACATACATTGAGTACTGAGAGAGTATATTGAGATGCATTCATTAAATATTGAAATACATATATAAAGTACACTGTGAAGTATGTACATCTAATTGAGATCCATACATTGTATATTGAAATATATAAACTGTACACTAGATACTGAGAAGTATATACAGTATTCTGAGCTGTATACAAGATATACGATAGTGCAGCTGACGTCGCACTACAGTTGAGTTGTATTGAGTTTTATAGGAAATCGGAAAAATAAATAGCTAATAACCTTTGACTCGCATGATGGATTTGGCAGAAAATTTGCAAACAAAATTGTACTCCTGTCACACCACCATGTGCCCCACACCCACCCACCTATGCCACCCACCACTCAACCCCATTCCCTCAGACTGGCAAAGATAAGTTGAAAAATAAAAAAAAAGCTATTTAGAACGTAAATAATTACTTTTTCGGCTTAGTCACCATTATTTTGCCCATAGATAAAAAGTCAAATTTTTTCCTCAAGCGCACAGCCAAACAGCGCTGGATGAATTCTCTACCACCCTCCCTCACCACACAACACAATTACCACACACACACCCAGATGGCTAGCAAACCACTCTGCTAAACACCCAAACGACACATCACTCTCAAACCAACTCACAAACCCCAATAGCCAGCAACGCCCAACAGCACAAACACCCGACACTGCCCATCCGGACACATTAAGTATCCAGTGTACAAAAGACAGCACACCCATAAAACCCACACGTACAGACCTTCATTAGTCCTGGTTCTACACGTATCATCCTGTCTTATCCCTCACTTCCTGCCTAACCAACCTACTCCACTTTACCTTACACAGCCACAACAGTGGCTGTAGACCATGGAAATTGCAGCAGTGTGCAGTATCCATCAAATACTGCCAATGAAAGGAGAGAATGGCAGGCATTTTGGGGTTCTAGTGGCTGGTGTTAAACCATCTCTGAAAGCTCGGAGGATTGGCAGGCATGAGTTTGTGTTGGCAGTCGACGTGGATGGGATAAATCCTTCTCCCTGTTGTAAAGCATTGGTGGTGACTATTTATTAAAAAAAGTGAGCTGATCCAAAATGAGGTATTTGATTTAATAGTCGAATGGTCTAAAAGAGGCCCAACCGAAATGATCACACTCAGTGGGGACTTGAATTGCAGGTGTATTGTTAGGAAGAGAAGGAACCCAAACTTGTCCACCCTTAGGATGGAGAGTGGGTGCAGGACTCCACCTCTCAAGGAAGGATTGAGGGGATGCGTCTGTTGGGTGATTGAGAGTTGAAGATGCTGAACGATGTACATAGTGAGACAAGCTAGGGAAAAAGTACATTGAAAATGGGGAAAACAAAACACAGTCTTGGACTAATTCTTTGCAAAATATTTCTTCTCACAAATAAGGCACACTTCACTTGTGTATTAGAGAATATAGCTATAGTGACCATGCAACACTGACTCTAACATATCAAATATAGGAACAAGGAAAACATGAAATATTGGGAGGGGGGCTTGAAGTAAACCATGCACGGAACCAAGTGACATGGCCTGTCAAAAACGTTAGAGAATAAGTGAGTGCATATCAATGAACCAGCTAGTGATTACTAACGAATTTATGGCAAAATGTGTGAACAAAATTGATCAGACCAAATCGGGGCGGAAATCAATGAGGAGATAATTTATGATGAGATAATCAGGGACAAGAAATGTGAAATGAGACGAGAGATGTGCAAATTTAAGGCAAATTCACTTGCAACTGATATTACATCTTTGACCCAAACAATGAAAAATAAGTACAGAAATCACATTTATTGATTGAAATACAATTCTAAGATTAGGGAATGGCAACACCTCGTTAACATTTAGAATGATAGAAATGTCTGTAGTAGCTGGAAATCTTTGAGTAAGGGCAAAGGTAGTAAACATCGTAGGATTATAAATCCCTTTGGAGAAGAACAGTGGATGAAGCATCTGACTACCACACCAGTCGCACACAAAGGAAGTTGGGGAGCTCCAGCCAAATATTTAAGAAATCCTAAATTTGTGATTGAGTGTGAGGAAATTGTGTATCATATCAAAAGGCTTAAGTCATCCAGGATGCCTGGCCCTAATGGCTTGGCGAATGTTGTTTTGAAAAAAGAGCCAGTTGCCTGGGCTAAAAGCCTGGAGATACTGTATGAAAAAGTTATCAATGAAGGGATGATCCCTCAGGCATTGCGTATGGTAATCTTAAACCCAGTCCATAAAAAGGGGGATGTGAAAGATCTAGTCAATTATAGATTGCTATCTATACTCTACATAACTGGGTATTTGTTTGCAACCTTTTTGCTACATGAACTGCAAGGTTGGGTTACTGATAAGGGATTGTTGGACCGATTTGAGACCAGATTTAGAACCGGCTGTTACGGGGACAATCTGTGACTCATGGACATGTTCATTAAGAGATCTTGCAGCAAGGACAGCCCGGGTCTATACGCCCTCTATGTAGATTTATTTATTTTTTTTAAGTATTTTTATTGATTTTACAACAAAGAACTTGTAAACTTCCTCCCTTCTCCAAACCCCCTCCCCCACCGGGTTAGACCACATTACTGCTCTGTGTTCCGAAGTGTCTATGCTTGTGTTTAGCTGAACATGTCCAGTATCTTTATTTTGTGTGGACACAAATATTCCAAAGTTATTGCCCAATTGTCTCTGAATTTTTGGTGGTTCCCTTGGAGATTGTAGGTTATGTGCTCCATCGTGATATGGGATCATACTCTTCTTATCCAGTCCAGTGCCATTGGCGGGTGTTTCTGCTTCCATTTTTGGGCTATTTCTAACCACACTCCTGTAGATTTTAAATTGACTTTCGACTTAGTGAACAGTGACTGGTCGTGGAAAAAACTAGAGGTGTATGGCTGCCCAAATCATATACTCTATTTCATTAAATTGCTCCATGAGGACAATACCGTGAAGGTGAGGCTGGATGAAGAGGGGACTTTAACTGCTCCTATCAAGATATAGTACGGAGTAAAACAGGGATGTGTACTGGCCCCCTTGCTCTTCAACCTGTAAATTGAAGATCTGCCATTGGCTATGAACCGGATTGGAAACTGCCCTCCCAGGATATTTGGACAGGGCGGTGTGACATTGGCCTTGCGGATGATTTAGTCATCCTGGACCTTATGTTCAGCAGCCTGAAAAGCATACCATTATAACAATGGGGCTAAGACGCAGCTGATGTTCTTTGGGAAGAGAGGAATAAGGAGAGTTGCTCTCTAAAAATTGAGGGCCAAACGGCTGGGTATACAGACCAATATAGAGATTTGGACATTATGATGGGGTCACAGAGAGGTTACCATGAATGTATTCTAGATTGGACCAGAAGCGCCTATCCGCTAACTGCAGTAATCAACCAATATATAATGCGCACTGGGGGCTTTATGGTCCTAGGTGCTAGGATGTTGTACCACCAATGCTTTATTCCCTCAGTCCTTTATGGACTAGAGCGATTGACCATATCTGATCTTAAGTGGCTAAAGGTGATTGAAATCAAATTTTGGTGGAAAATCTTAGGGCTCCTGCAGTGTGTTCCCATTGAAATTATTCGATTAGATGCAGGGTTAATTTCCATGACAACTTTGTAAAGACAGAACAGAGTATATTAAGACAAAGAAATCAGGGTCAGACCTGCTGCTGCACCTGCTTGGCAAAGACTTGGAGACAAAGAAGGCGGAGAGCTAAGTAGTCCAAATTATGAACCAAGTCAAGAAAGTAAACTGGTCTCTAGATTTGGAGGAAAATGCGCAGGTTATACAAAAACAGGTGGTAAAGAGAATGGAGAGGGAATATTAGGTGGAGAATTTTGAGTACCTGGCAAAACTAAAGCATTCAAATTCGTTTCACAAATGTTATATGAATTTAAGAAGCCTCAAGCTTATCTTTCTCTCTGTCCTGTCAAGGAACTGCCGTATTTTATACTATTGTTGCGGCTTAATCGGCTCCCAGTACTGGCCAATGGGGGAATTATTCTGAAATTCCCAGCAAGGGAAGGGTATTGCAGAATGTACAAAAACAAAGAATGTCTTGAGACTGTGAAGCATGTCTTGACGGCATGCCCCATTATGGGCCCTATTTATATCCAAAATGTAGGTGCCCTGGAACATGACCCGGACGCCTTTAAGGAAAGGGAATTTTGGCTCAGGTGTTAAAACACAAACTCGAAATCTATAGCTCTATAGCAGTGTAGTTAATCACTATCATCAAAAGCCATTGATGACTTTGTTTTAGTAAGTATCATGAACTGAATAGATGTGATTTGTATTCGTGTTTATCAAATCTCGTGATTTTATGTAGTGCTTTTTGTGTAAGTATATGTTATGATATTAAATGCATTCATTTATATATGTGTAAAGTTGTAATGAACTGTACACATTAACATGTTAATTAAATAACATGACATGACATATATACAGATACTTATATGAATTAATGCCCTCTACTTGAAAGCAACATTTTTACATGTTGCTCTTTTTTATCAACCGAAACAGCCATCTCACAAACACATCTCACTACTATTTTGGCTCAGTTTTTATCTCTGATGCACAGCTAATAAAAAATTGCAAGGAGGCACCGCATTTCCAGCCACTGTTGCATTCAGGCACACACCATTCCCATCGTGTTGATTGGCTAGCACATAGGACACATTCTTGGAAACCCCTAAATCAACCCGTTAGATTTCCCCACCAGCATTAATGCTATTTTATTTTTTCCGAGCCCCATATCAATGTAAAGTCATATTGAACAATATATTACTGTGGTCAGTTAAAGTTTTTTATATAACATTTTTTTTTATCACACCCTTCCTGCAATTGTTCCTTTTATAAACAAAGTGCCCCCTTTCAGTGAATGCATTCAGTATACAGCAAAATGAACATAGGAACTACCAGAGAAGTTGAGCTGCATTGTCTACAGGATGTTGAATCACCTTCATCTGCAGGCACTGGCCACAACACACATGGTTGTAGCCTTTTTGGTCACAAATGCATTCAGACGTGTCATTCCCATCACACCATTGAGCTTGTTGATAGGACAAATGCCTGAAAACCCACCAAACAACTGGAACAAGTCAATGCTATTGTGATTCGCCCTACCACTGTTGAGACCATTATTATGTTTTTTCCAGGCCCCATTTACTATCATGGCAAAGGACTTTTTTTTACTAAATGTATTGTCATATAAATATCAAAATCAGTCTCTGTACCAATATATACATATATAGGAGGTATAACAAAACGCTGATATGCAGATTACAAATGTCCAATAAATAAATTAATAAATGCACCAATGAGTCGGGCATCTTTCCTGCACCAAACAATAGCATAGTTTCTGTCACAGTATATTGCCTGTATCCATTGTCAGTTTATTTGTTTATTTTGGTCAATGCTTCGAAAGTGTGAATCAGGCGTTAAGGGTTTAACGGCGCCGCAGCCTTTTACGGCGCCGTTAACCCCTTAACGCCAGGGTTGTAATGAGGCCCCTTGTTTGGCTATTAAGCCCAATACACTATGTTCCCATATCTTCCCGAACAGTGCGGTAATATTCCAATGTCACTGTAAAACTGAAAGCTGGGTACAGTTCCTGCAAATTGGGGGTACATGGAATCCCTGCCCCTTGGCTGCTACTCTAAGTGAAACACCTCCCGTCTCTGCTCGGCGAGCACGCAGCTGCTTCTGTCAAATTGATGCTCACCTTAAACTCCCCTACCAACTGGTTCTCTCTCACCAGACTGACTGCAGAGAGCTACAGTATTACTGACATCAAGTCTATAATGTGTTACTGACCGTGTTCCCCTTCCAGGACCTCATACACAAAGAAAGAAGTAGTTTGCATGTAGAACCTCGGCTGTGGTAAAGAATAACATGTGCTACCATTATTACCATCTTATCCCTGTATACAATGTTTGCCAGGCCAGACCTGTTAACAAAACTGATCTATAAATGGAAACTAAAAGCATCTAGAGTAGATGGAACTTGCAAGACACACATCTAAACTTCATCTGTATCCCTATATTAGAAGGTGTGGGGCTTGCATGAAAAGGAACATTCCTCCAAAGGAGAATCAAAACATTCCACCAAAGATCAACATAATTTCAGAGCATCTGAAGAAGAACAAAGTCCTGTTCACAACTGAGAGTGAGTTACTGTGCTGTATGATATGTCTCCTACCCCTATAAAAAAGTGGGTATATTTTCCAGTGGCATTGGAAGAGTTTGATTTGGGGTAAAGTAGTGTGTATTGTGTTCTTCCCATTTGGGAAGATGTCATTGATGTTCTACTGGCCTTGGACGAGTTTGATTTAAGGGTACAGTACTATGTGCTGTGTTTTTCTAATTTGCCATGAAGGCCCATGGCTTTAACATATGTTTCTTTTGTTTAATTCTAAACCCTTCGCTGCAACCACCGAATATGTTTGTGAAGTCACTGTAACTGAATGACACAGTGGAGTAAGAAATGGTCACTGGCCACAAAGACCTGCTCTGTGATGGACTGGAGGTTCACAATTGGCTGGTGACCAACACCATTCGGTTAAGACCAAGGACTTTTGGCTCCCTATAAAATCCAACAGCGGCAGGGCAGACCTGATTATCTATGGATCGGCAAGCAGAGTGTTTTACTGAGCTATGCGTCCTGAAATTGCATGTTTACTTTTTTATTTATTTATTTTTCTTGGACTTTTGTAATGCAGGACTAAGGGGAGGCGGGACGGTTGAACAAGGGAGTGCATTCTATCTATGGGGGTATGCTCTCAGGTCGGTACACAGGATACTGTACCAAGAAGAAACATACAGGGGCCTCTTCGGAGGGGGCTTAATAGGGCAGGAGAAACACAGTTGAACCAGTTTAGAAGGGTGACCTTGTCATACAATCACATCTGAGTTCACAATTGAACCTCCCGTGGTTCCGAATTGGTTTCCATGTTAATAGGACTGTTGTTCCAGAGTATAGATATACGTTTCCTTCTGCCCCCTTGTATTTGTTTTTTTAATTTTTACAATTCGTTTTATTGAGTTTTCATAACGTATCTTATAGCAACAAAAAATACAACAGTATTGACTATATGGACTAAGAACAAATCGATAAGGTGAACAAACAAAATTAAATCAAGCCCAAAAGACATACATTTATATAATCGAGACAGTCCTGTCCCCCATAAACCTTAATCACATCTTCCCATGTGTCCCAAATGTTAGCAAACTTGTCAGGGCCTCTTTCATGGACATACAGTAGTCCATGTCCTGTACCCATTTAGAGAATCCCAATGACTCTTTGTAACACCATCTCATTGCGATATTTTCGGTTTGCTATAATCAAGGCTTTTGGTATATTTCAAGTAAGGCAGATTTTGGGTCATCGAGAACAGGCTGCGTAAGTGGCCTGGATATCCACCTCTGACCCGCAAGCCAGAATTTCCTAATTATCAGGCACTGATATTTTTCACTATCATTTTTCCATGATATGTAATCATAACCTTTGCCTCCTTAAGATATGCGCCCAGTTGCCCTAGGGCCTGGTGCGCTATATAAATAAACAAAATCCAAATACAAATCATGCCAAAGTGCATGGATACAAGTACCCTTAGTAGTCCGGCATCGTTGACAATCCATTTCTGTAGCACAGCAACACGTAAACAGAGGTTTGTGAGTGAAATGTATCCTGTGGATGATTTTCAGTTCTACTAGCTGAAATCGTGCCAAAATTGCCACTTTGCAGTGGGACCTTGTAGCCTCATGCCAGTCTTCACCTTCAATACATTCATTCAACGGAGGCCACATCCCCTTCCCATTGATTCTTAAGTCTCAAAGCAGGCTTGATGTGAAATTAATGTCGATATGGCCCACTTGCAAATAAATCATTGATTTTGGCTTCCAATGGGGTGCGAACTGGGTAATCTTATTTACCTCAGGATTGCGTATACCTAGCGTGTCTAAAATACTAACTGTATCTATCTGATGGTAGTAGCTGGAAGTTCAATTGCATTTGCTGACGCATCTTAAGTCGCCCTTCGACAAGCACATCCCGTACCAGTCAAATCCCCTAAGCCCGCCTACTCTCCCCAAAGGCATGGATTTCTGATCAAATTCCAATTATTCAATTAAGGAGCTGTCATGGTTACCGCCCCATCCCATCCAATTGCCTTTGTCGCCAACCTATGCATTTGGAGAACCTGTTGCAAAGCAAGTGTCAGTCTCTGTAAGTCTTAGTTACAGTAATGAGAGAGGTGAGGGTCATTGCTCCACACCCATTTTCATTTGAGTCTAATGTGTGGGTAGGAGAGATCGCCCGGCAACCACTCGTTGGCTAACCATTTGTGCCATCCAGTAATATTTCCTGACATTGGGAGCCTGATCCCACCCTTCCAAACTGAACCACAGAGTGTATGCGGAGCTATTCTAGAATGAGACCTGCCCCTTAACAAGGTACTCGTGGACTGCTCAATATTCTGAAATTCACCATCTGGGACTTTGACAGGAGGGTTTTGGAGAACATATAGGTACCTGGAAAGAGCCATAATTTTGAATAAAGTGGCCTGAAAGAGCAGCGAAAGATGGAAAGCCACCCAGAACTGGGTATCCGGTTAAAACCTAACAATAACAGGTGCCAGGTTGTCAGCCAGGAATGCATCTAGGTTTCAGCAAACAATACTGCTGAGCTATTTAAAGGTGTCCACTGCAACTGGCAAAAGACTGAACCGGAAATAACAATGATTAGTTCCAATTAAACCGCAATCAACTAAATTCTCAAAAAATGTCCATGACCCGCGAGATAGATTTACATGGATCCCATGCTAGGGAGATTTTTAATTTCTGTGCTAAATTCCGCCCACCTTAGAGACCCCCAGCTATTTTGCTGGACTTAGGACTTTTTAATTTCAACTCCTAAGTGAGTGGGACCTTTTTCTCACTCTCTCATGTGTTTTTCCTTGGTTTGGATTGAATGTTTTCACAGTTTTTGGAGTCTTTCAAACTCCATAGGCATCTGCTTTGTGTATGGTGACACACAGCACCTTCAGTGCAGTGTCACTGAGAAATCCTTTGGATTCCTCTTAAGATTTAAATACTTTTTCTACAGTTCCCAAGAATAGTAAGGTGAAATTGATCTTACTTATCTTTTCTCGTTTTAGGTCCAGCACACACCATCATATATGGAGTGCTTGGGGGTTACTTAGTAGCTCATTATCCGACTTTCTCATGTAACAATTTTTGTCACTGTGACTACTGTAAATGGCTGGTGGCAGTGGTTTAATGTTTACTGCCATTGTGCTTTTCTACGCAGGCTGAACCCTCAGCTGCAGTACAGCACTCGTTGGTGTCCATTTTGTCAAAATGGCCCCTGTCTTCCTTTGTTGCCATGTTCTTGTTTCTGTGGTCCTTCCTGCTTTTTACTCTGTGCGTTGAGACAGATTTGAGCCCTTTGTGTGTTTTGCCTTTGGCGGGCTTCAGCCCTGAAGCCCGTCCCGGACTCCAGTGTGTCTGGAAGGACAGGATGTGAGGGAGGGTCCTGAAACTCCCCTGCCCTATGTCTCTAGGAGTGCCTGAATGAAACCAGTCCTGATTGGCAGGGTGGCTGTCCTTTCAGGGTGTGCACGAATCGGAAAACTTGCTTAAAAAGTGAGGGTATTGGGACTAGAGGCAGAGTCACGCACTGGAAGAAATATCCGAAAAAAGAACCATGAAGAGAAGCCTGCTGCAACCTCCTGGACCTTGAACTGCCCAGCAAAGCCCTGCTGCTGTGCTGACCTCCTTTTTCACCTCGACAGAGGAACAAGGTAGCCCGAAACGAACTCTACTTTGGCACAATCCCCGACTTGCTGTGCCTCTCCCTTGTTGCAGAAGCCCAATGTCCGGGGTCGAGTGTCCATAATCGAGTGCAACGTCTGCCGTGGATCAAATCTGGCCAAAAACTCCAGGAGCCTCCTAAGGACACTGCAGAAGCAGGAAATCCCAATCCAGAGTCCCCTCACCAGAGTCCAGGACCGAGGGAGCAAGGAAAGTCCAACCATAGATATTCCGTCTGCATCAGTGCTGTTTGGGAGGTGCTGAAACTGCAAAGGGCCTCTGAATCAAAGAAAGGCCGTAGCTGCCAAAGTCCTTCCTGAGTACTGCCGCAGGTGCCCTCCAGATGTCCTCCCTCTTGTCCCCATGACTGAGGATCAGGAACCAGGGTCTGCATAGCTGTAGCAAGATGACATCCAGCTGGACAACTTTTCTTCTAACCAGAGGTACTGCTTAGGCTTTTGGGTAATTACCCTTTTGCCTTAAGTCGTGCTGTCTCGCTTGAGATTTGCACTTGTTTAACTTTCTGAGTTGATTTCAACTCCCCTTTGCACAGCCTTAACAGTGTGTGTGTCTTCAGTGATTTTCTGTGAACACTTTGTGAAAGACTTTGTGAAAGACTTTATCCAAGAAGTGCAACCAAACTATAGACTTGATCCAAATGACTTTGGCTGTCCTGGCTCCTAAAGGCACTCTTCTGAATTCATTGACTTGTGCATTGTTTGTCCCTCAATAGGTTGTCGCTTGTTGAATAATTTACTGCTGGGAAAGGCTTACCTAGATTTAATTAGAGGATTCAGTTGTCCTAACACGATAGGACACTGTTCTAACCCCCCTATTTTTCCTTAACACTTCCTTCCTGAAACTCACAATCTGAAAAGTATATTGGTGTGATATATTAATGCAATACTATCCCAGTTATTGAAGTCACTTCAGGGTGTAGGAGAAATGTATTAGCATCTCCAAAGAGTATTCACCAACTTTCTTAATTTTGAAAAGTCATTCAAAAGTTTGCATAACAGTTACAAACAATTGCCTTTTAAAAGAATGCTGATTTAAAAACTGATGTTAAATTAATACATAATTATTTATAACCAAAACCTTGAGTGTAAGTGTTATTTGGTTGCTTGTGTTGGAGGATTTCACTTGTACAGCTCTACAGCTCACATTTACCCCTCCTGAGATATGCCTGGCTGCTCACTCACACTACCAACTTGTGTATTACAGACCTATACCAAATGGTGGTTGCCTAATACCAAGCAGATAAGTCTTGTTTTGTCTCACACAGTGTGACTGCATCAATTCTTACCTAACACTGGTGGCATGCAGTGGGATTGGCATAGAGTGGTTACAGTGACTATTTGTTGTACTTGTGCCAAACTAAACCAGCCACAAGGCTAAGCTCCAACAAAAAGATAAGCAGCTTGTAGCATGTCTAGTGTGGGTAATTATAATGAGTCAGCCCTTAGTAACTTGACTGTAGATCAATTGAAAGATGTATGTAAAACTAGGGGTCTGCCTCTGAAAGTAAGAAAAATGTAACTCATTGAAAGGTTGTTAATTCACCAAAGTATGTGTTGTAGCCCTGTAACACCTACTAACCACATTAATATGAAAGAGAATGATGTGGATGCTAGTTTAGAGTCAAACTCCAATCAGTAAGAGGGGTCAGAGGAGGGAGAGAAATTTCCACAACCAGCTCCTATGCCTCAGTGACTTCCTATCCTGACACCACAAGGGCTAAATCTAAGCCCAGAATACATTGCACTTGAAAGACTAAGAGTAGAAGTGGAATTCAGAAAACTGAAGTACATTCTGAAAGCAAACATCAGGAGGCGAAACTCAGAGAAAAAGAAGTGCGGTATGAAATGGAAATGAAAACGATGTCCCTTGATTCTGCTTCCCTTTCAGGGTCTTCTAGGTCTACTAGTCCCAAGAGGCCTTGCCTGCCTAGAGAAGCTTGATCTGTTGGATTGGCTGAGTGCATTTGAATACACCTATAGTCTACAAGAAATAAGATGGAATGATTTGATTGCATGGCTCATGTCTTGGCTTCCCCAGAATGGTTGTGATGCTGTTATGGAATTGAGCGCCAGTGACAGAAAACACTATGACTTAGTTAAGCTGCATTAATAGCCAGATTTGGGAAGACTTCTTCCCAGTACCTTACGAGATTTAGGACCCTCAAAAAGACTGATGGTATCCCTTGGGCTACCTGGGTAAGTTAATGTTTGAAGAACTTAGATGGTTGGGTAAGGGTTACAGAGTGAACTCTTTTGAAGGAATGAGAAACCTTTTTTTTGCTTGAAACTATGTTTGAAGCCTGCTCTCCTAAACTGCGACAACACATGGCTGGCTCTAAGGAAATGGACCCTAAGAAACTAGCACAAGCATCTGACTTATGGGTAGCCAGCAGGGCCACTCATAAGGATTCTGGGCTACTCATAAGATGGAAGAGGGGATACAGCACCAGAAAGAAAGCAAAGACACTTCTAATTCCAACCCCCCAGAAGAGGGCCACAAACAAAAAAAGGACAGATTCCATGGGAAACCTGATAGGTCTAGTGAACCCTTTGGTGCCCAACAAGAGCAAGGTCAACAGACACCACTCTTCTTAAGAGCATTTGAAGAATGGTTTGTATGTGGGTCTGTAGATCAGTGGAGTGGGATCCCAGATGCAAGGGTAAACCTGCAGGGGTCAGCACTGCTTCCTTAGCCTTCATCTCTGAGGGAGAAGCACAAATGGCTAGTGTACACATTCACCTCCTGGCTGAAGAACCTGTTGGAGTTCAAGCCAGTGTATCTGTAGTGTCCCTTGGTCTGTGTGAACCGCAGAAAAAAATGATGTTTATAACATCATTCCAGATAACACCAAAGAATATTATATGGACAGTTTTCTTGTAGATGGTCAGGAGACCCCTGCCATTAGAGACACTGGGCCAGCAGAACTGTGTTTGATGAATGTTATTTCAAACCTGAGGATGTAGCAAAGGCACCCAAATGTCCCACTAAACATGCTGGAGGCCCTGTCCAAATGGTTTCTATTTTCCCAGCTCACATTCAGTGCAACAATATGACTGTAAGGATACCTGTCAGTGTACAGAATCAGGTGCCGGGGAGAGTCCTGTTCGGGAATGACTAAAATAAAACTCTTGGAGTAGTGTCCAGTAGCCCCAGGCTACCCAGCAAAAAGAACCAAGAACACACCAGATTGGCTAGAAAGGCTACCCTAAGAGACCACTCTGAGCCTGGGGGATCCTCTACAGAGGACCCCGCTGTAGGTCCTTATGTTAGCCTGGCAACCTCTAACCAAGGCAGCTCTAAAACTAGAATATTAGGGAAATGGGAGCCCAAACCAAGCTCCATCATTGCAATTTCATTTGTACATTATTTGACTCACACTGCTTCTGAGGAAGGGGTGGATAGACAGGTTGGTGGAAACCTGTCTAGGCCTGTGAGAACTGGTAATTCTCAAAACTGGTGGAAATACAGGAAAAATAAGTCTAAACACCTTCAGACTGTTGGATCTTCTACTGAAGACTCCAGTGTAAATCCTAGTGTTAGACGGGACATCCCTAACCAAGGTAAAAGAAGATCTAAGAGGAAGTGGATACATGTACCTTGCTCTGCCACTAAAACCCCAACTAAGATTTCAGAGACCCAGTCTGCTCAGGTGAGAAAGGTGGTCAGGAATCATGGCGACCCCTCTAGGTCTAAGGGATTTCATTATAAGAACCCTTGTTAAAAGCCTATTGTAGGTGCTGAAGTTGTCACCACCATCGAGGGACTGTTAAACCAGATCACGTATTTTCTTTGAACAATCTGACTTAGGGAAATACTTTATCCAAGAAGTGCATCTGAAATATCGACTTGATCTAAATTACTTTGTCTGTCCTGGCACACTAAAGGGATTCTTCTGAATACATTGGCCCTCATTACGACCCTTGCGGAATTCGACCGACCGGACCGCCATAGCGTAAATAGCGTTTCCGCCATTGCACGACGGAGCAAAGTGCGGCTCATTCCGACCCATCGGGCACGAGCACCACGCCATGGCGGAAGTGCAAAGTCCGCGATGGCGGAAATGACCCCAAAACGGCCCACACCGCCGCCATACGGCGCCCTAGGTGCAATTCCGCCACCCATCTTAGCGGTCACCGCAATGAGCGGCAACCGGAAAGTACGGTGACCGGAAATATACGGAAACGGAAGTAAAAACATGGTCCCGGAACGGGAAACATCACGCCGTACACCTATAAAAACAATATTTCCACACAACCATTAAAAACACTACCCTGAGACACATCCCAACCCGTCAGCAACCCTAGTGAAACCAAGAACAATGGGAAAACCAGCGAAGAAAGCGTGCGACCGCAAGCGGCAGGTCCACTTCTCCCGTGAGGAACTCACCGTGCTCACAGAGACCCTCCAGGAGAATGCTGCCGCCGTCTTCTCCACGCAAATGACCAGGACGGCACTTGCGAACAAGAAGGCCATATGGGCCCTCCGATACCGGTGGGGGATCGGAATCACCCATCAAGTTGACCCCCTGGGAAGAAATCTGTGCCTCCACCATTGGAATGGAGAGAATAGAGGGAGTCGGATGGATGGAGAAAGGAGTGCAGACAACCGAAGAATCAGGTAGGTTCCCCGAATAAAACAATGCCAAAACCACAATGTCCAATCATGATATGATATGATATGATATGATATGATATGGTATTTGTAACGCGCCTATACACAAGTGTTTCAATCATGTGAAGTACCACGTGTCCACATAGTGCAACAGTAACACATGTCCAGGAGAACGGCCACATGCATAGGCCTGATAGCACACTTTAAAAGTCACATTAAATACATAAATAATTAAAAATCCTAAAAACACCCTCTACACGTGCAGCAGGCACACCCTAACTGCAGGCTGCAAAACAACTGCACCCTCACTCCACACACAAATGAAACCACCTCCAAGGCCCCAACCCAAATCACCCTCAGGTACCACCCCAATGCATGTGATACATTGCCATTCCAATTTCCACAGACCCATTAATAACGCTCGCCCTCCTTTACTCCACCACAGGGTCCGATTCAAACGACGAGCTCCAGGACACTCCTACCAGCACACCTGCAAAGAGGGCCAAGACCAACGGCCAAAGACCCTCCACCTCAGCTGCACGCATCAAGACACGGCATCAGCACAAATCGAGTGGCAGCACACAGGAGGGGACTTCAACAGGCACCCCAGCAGCCAGCATGGCCACAACACCACCACCACCACAGCCCCCCCCCAATGGATGCCACAGAAGGCACTGCTTCTGGTGGCAGCAGCACCATAGGTGACACTGCATTAATGGCAGCATGCTCCGACACAGAAAACGGGGATGTCGAAGTTAGATCCATCCATGACCTGTCTCAATCCCCCTGTCTGTTTCATCCCGTACACCATGAGGATACCACGCAGGGGCACCCACAAGACGACGACTGGCCATCCCCCACAAGCCCTGTGGCAAGGCAACATTAGGTGACCAGCCCCTCTGTGACACCACCGCAAATGGCCATGGTACAGCAGAGGCAACAGTCCCTCGACCAGGTGATCGTGCAACAGCAGCAACTGGCCACGCTCCTCAAGGACCATGCTGATGAATGTGGGGGTACTAAGGCAGCCATAGAAACATCAACTGAGACACTTAGGGCAGTAATGGAGAGAAGTACAGAGACACTAAGGGCACAAATGGAGAGAAGCACCGAGAGCCTGAGAGTACAAATGGAGATAAGCACCGAGAGCCTGAGAGTACAAATGGAGAGAAGCACCGAGAGCCTGAGGGGGGAACTGCATGCGACGTCCAAAGACGTATGTGCTGAACTTGCCGCTGTGCGCCGTGTGCTCACTGAGCTCTCACAAACCCTCAGGGACATGCATGGACGTGAGCAGGCAGAGACATCATCCGTTGCAAGTTCCGTCCAGGGCAGCCCCCAACGTAGATCTGGGAGGAACCTGCGCTCCACAGGCAGGGGTGCCCCTGATACCCGGAGAGGGGGCTTGCAATAGCGACTGCCCACTGACAATGAGCATCTTTGGACACTGGTGTTCGGGGGGGGAGGTAGGAGGGTGGAGGGGGTGTGCTGGGCTCACTTGGGTGGCGGGTCGATAGGGTGTTCAACATGATATCATATATGCCATGAACAATGCACGATCATACAATGAGATGCGTGGACATTGATCTTTGTGTACGAGGCCATTATAGGCGTACAGTCCATATTGTGCATGTTCCAGACACACACAGTGCCACAAGTCCCGTGTCCATGTATCAGCCACCAGGCGTGAGTGCTAGAAGCATGCATCTATGATATGCTGACAAATGTCACGGCCCTCCTGTGCCTCGCAGACTCCTTGAGGTGCTGCCACATCCCCACCCTCATCATGACCATCTTCAGGTGCTTGCGGTTCTGCGTCAGGGGGCATGGGCACATTTCTACGTACGCACATGTTGTGTAGCATGACACATGCCATGACCATCTTTGCAACCTTCTCATGTCGGTACAGGAGTGCCCCGCCAGACCTGCTGAGGCAGCGGAAACGAGTCTTCAGTAGGCCGAATGCCTGTTCAATGACTACACGGGTACGTGAGTGGGCATGGTTGTAGTCCTCCTCATGCTGGTCCCGTGGGTTGCGGACTGGTGTAAGGAGCCATCTCTTCAGTGGATACCCGGCATCACCTGTATGTGGACAATGAAGGTATTCAGAGGAATGCCATTGCTACGTACGCACCCCCCCCCTTCCTGCCAGGTCATTGCCGCATCACATACCCCACACTATCATGCTTGAAATGAGACTCACCGAGTAGCCAGGATCTGTTCCCTGCGTGTCGCTCCATGTAGCGTGGTATAGTAGAGTTCCTCAAGACCATAGAATCATGGGTGGATCCTGGGAATCGGGCACAACAATGTGTAATGATCCTGTTGGAGTCACACACCATTTGTACATTCAGGGAATGGAATTGTTTTCGGTTGCGGTACTGGGCCTCCATGGCATGTGGGACTACCAATTCCACATGGGTGCAGTCGATGGCACCAATGCAACCCGGTATGCCGCCAAGTGCATGGAATCCCACTTTTGCGTTCGTAATTTCCTGCTCCGAGCGTGGTAGAGAGATGTAGTCGTCTGCGTGCAGCAGGAGGGCATCGAGCACTTGCAATAGTGTCCGTGAGAACAGTGGCTGTGAAATGCCATGCAACTGTCCGACTGTGTGCTGGTAGGTGCCTGTGGCCAGGAAGTGGAGTACAGACACCGCCTTCAGTAGGGGTGGGATGGCGGTTGGGCTATCTATCATGCTGACAAGGTCAGCCTGTGTCATGTCCACAATGGCGGTTATGGTGTCCCGGTCCAAACGGTAGAGGGTGTGGATCTGCTCATCAGTGAGGTTGAACGGATGTGCTCGGAGGCGTGGGATAGCGGGCTGCCTGCGTGGTGGTAGTGGCTGTGCTGGCGGCCCTTGCTGGCCCTGCCTTGCCCTCCTCCTCCTCCTCCTCCTGCGTCTCCTCCGTGCGGCCGGTTGTAGTCGGTGTTCGTCTTCTTCTTGAAGTTGGAGTACTTGCAGTGCTATCAGGTCCCCCAGGGCCAACATGGCTAGTCCTGCCGGTAGCATTTCGGAGTGGGCGTGGTTGTGGGAGGGGGTTGGGTGTGCAATTAATGTGTTTCCAGGCTGTATGGCCTCCACCTGTGGTGATTCTTTCCACCTGTGCAAGCTGCTCTCCCCTTTGGGCGAGCACGTCCCGCACACAACGCTGCAATTCGACGAATGGCATCTTGCCATTACAATCATGTATTTGTACCCGATGGCAGTGTAACATTGGTTGATATGTTCATTCTGCTTTGGTCCCATTGTTTCACATACTATCTTTGCAGTCGCGAACAGACTTGTGAAGGGTCAGTGGAACGTAGTACTCGAGTAACGGTGGACCCTCATGCAACACTGCACCGAGGTTCACCGACGGGCGGGGCGTCCCATTTGTGAGTGAAGGCAGTTGCCATTTTCACACACAGCCGCACTAGATGGATTAATTAGTGATTTCAAGCGGCCACAGATGCCTTTTCGACGTGATGTTGCAAATGAGGAATTCGAAGGACGGCGCTTTCGGTTTTCAGCTAGCGGCGAGGAGATGCCCACAGGTCTGACTGCGAATATAACATTCTATTGTTCAATGTCCTTGGGACAGGGGCCATGGCGAGGATGCAATGATTGATATGAATAGTATGGGATGCGCAATAGCGAAGTGGGCGATAAGGCCGGACGTTCCCAATTACATGTTGCTTCACAACACTGGAATTACGGGCTGGGGGAACAGTGGATTTTGCAGGCTGCATTACGCACAGACTCAATGGAAGTTTCACATGTCATGTGAGTATGGAAGCAGGCGTTTGTGATAGTGTTTTCACCTCGATATAGATAGTTATGATTCGCTAGTGGTTTTTGGTTGGTGATGATCCTTTGGAGTGGGCTAGCATGCATATGGCTGTGGATTTGGTGTGATCATTGAAGTGAGTAATTCAAATGTAGTTCTGATGGCCATTTTATTCTTTTTCATTTCGTTTGGGTGACAGGTATCTCCTCCCCTTTTGCCACTGCCATCTGTATGCCACTCCTGCAGATGGATTTTACTCCCGACACCTGCTGCTTCGTGTTAATAAGTGGTGCAGCATTACGATCTTATGGGACGATCGCCAATGGGCCACATGCCCTTACGCAGTACTAGTGGCTAGGAGCAACATTTTGGCCTTTCAGCTGGACTAGTGCCTCCCTATTGGGACGGCCCTGCGGGTCGAGGCGCTTCCATGTTGCCTTTTCGTACGTGAATGTAGCCCCGGTGTGCCATGAGGGTACAGGGCGTCACACAAGAAGTAGCTGGTCATTTATTGCGGATGCAGCCCACAATGGTGAAATGTATTTTGGGGTTCATGGCCTGATGGCTGTATGGCCTTGGTGAATTTGTTGTGCATTAAATTCCTATTCTGATATGAACCGTGTAGCGTTCTTCTTTGCAGGTGATGTGTTATATTCCTATTTGGGGAGCGATGTATTGTGAGGAGATCTGCATTGGGTTCCAGCTTCGGAGTATAGTTGCGTGGTACTGTGCTGGGCGCGTTTGCCTATGAAGCCCAGTGAGGTCAGGGATGAGGGCTGCCAATGTGACTGTTTTGATGATGTGATGCTCAGGGGCGGGGGAATGGCTTTTGTGTAACAGATGCCGGTCAGCCAGTTGGATTGGTGGTATGATGTGATTATCAGAATATGGCTGGTCACAGGTGCCTGTGTTTGCGTGCGTTTCTTGGAGGGAGACTGAGGTCATGTCCATTTGTGTGGCTTCTGTATTCGTGCCATCTGTGCCCTGCAGCTTCCATTGGCCCCTCTTGAGATTCATTTGTTCGTTGGCAGGCATGGATGACTTGTACATTTCACTGGTTGCATTGTGTGGCTTCATTGAACCTACGGGGAGTTGTACAATGTGGCCAGGGAGCGGTGTACAGGCACTCAGTAGGGCCGTTTACGGTTGGTTCGCGATGCCGTACTTCTCACCATGGCGGAATGGTACTTTCCGCCGTGCTTGATGGCGTTAGGTGCATGTCCGCTGGGGTCAGAATTCGCGTACCGTTGCGCCATGGTGGTAATTGCGGTTTGGCATGGCGCGCGCGCGCGTACTTGGTGCAGTTAGCGTTGGCGTTCACTGCGGTGTCGCTAATGGCATCGTACTTTGCGGTGGCGGGTCATAATCGCACCGAGCGCTATTCGATGGCGGTATTGCATTTCCGCCATCGTTTTTCCATTTCCGCAAGGGTCGTAATGAGGGCCATTGACTTAGGCATTGCTTGTCCATCCAAAGGTTGTAGCTTGTTGAATACTGTAACTGCGGAGAAAGGTTTACCTAGATTTCAATTGAGGATTCAGTTGTCCTCACATTATGAGAAACTGTTCTAACCTTCCTATTTTTCCTTAACCCTTTCTTCCTGAAACTCAGAATCTGAAAAGTATATTGATGTGATATATTAATGCAATACTATCCTTTTTATTGAAGTCACTTCAGGGTGTAGGAGAAATGTATGAGCATCTCCAATGAGTATTCAGCCGTTTTCTTGATTTCAAAAAGACATTCAAAAGTTTGCTTGACAGTTACAAGCATTTGCCTTTTTTTTAAAAAAAAATGTTTTTTTTTTATTGTGGTATAAACCAAATATATTTTTTTCACAAGTACAAAAAAACAAAATTTTACATTTCATATTTAAAACAAAGATAAAACATATTTCCCAATTTCTTATCTCCAGCAATCACTGTATAAAAAAAAGTGAGTGGACATTTACCATTTCAAATGAAACCTGTCTGTTGTAAAACTCTAACCACATTTATCACCAAAGCAGTTTCATGGCCTGATGACAATCTCACCCAAAAGTCCTCAGATGATAGCCAGTCACTTGAACTAACAAAGTGTCCCATATATTTCTTTCGCGCATCCAATGTGCCTTCACAATATCTTAATAAATGCTCAAATGACTGGTCTTTGCCTTTTTAAAGAATGCTTATTTAAAAACCGATGTTAAATAAATAATTATTTATACCAAAAACCTTGAGTTTAAGTGTTACTTGGTTACTTGCGATGACATATTTCACTTGTAGAGCTCTACAGCCCACACTTATCCCTCTTGAGATAGCCCTGGCTGCTCAGTCACACTACCAACTTGTGTAGTACATACCTATACCGAAAGGTGGGTTACCTAATACCTAGCACATATGTTTTGTGTAGGCTCACACTGTGTGACTGCACCAGTTCTTACCTATCATCCCCCATATATAATAATAGGTAATCAGCGTACAATGATACTCTGTCTTCATGGTTCCTGAAGCCAGAAACCCCCTTCTAGCTGAGAGCCACAAAGCAGCCTTGACCAGGCAGCTGGCAAAGGGCTAAAGGCAAAGGATGCCCCCCTAGGCTCCTCAATCACCTAGTCGCTTGCTCACCCTGGGTGCCCTGCAAAGATGTCTACATCAGCAATAGGGTAAGATGGTAAGAATTGGAAGCACAGCCAGTGCGGTACCTCTGAAATATTGCCACTACTTTATTACTAACATTTGATTTTGACCATTGTGTTGAATCCTGCTGCCTTAGGAATTTTTCCACTGCTTTAAATCCTGCGGTTCTCTGAAGTTTGATACTTTGTTGAATCTAGCTTCACTATTAAGTTTGCCACTGCTTTACATCCTGCTGTTCTCTGAAGTTTGGCACTGTGTTTAATGTGGTTGCCCTGTGAAGTTTGCCACTGTGCCAAATCCTGCTGCGCTCTGAAGTTTGGCACTGTGTAGAATCTAGCTACCCTGTGAAGTTTGCCACTACTTTAAACCCTGCTGAGCTCGGAATTCTGACACTGTGTTGAATCCTGCTGCCTTAGGAACGTTGCCACTTCTTTAAATCCTGTTGCACTCTGAAGTCTGCATTATGTTGAATCTAGCGGCCCTGTGATGTTTGCCACTGCTTAACCCCTTCTGTGCACTGAGGTCTGCCCCAGCCTAAACCCTGCTGCGCTCTCAAGTTTGCCATTGTGTTGAATCTAGTTGCCCTGTTAAGTCTGGCACTACTTTAAAACCTGCTACGCACTGAATCTTACCATTGTGTTGAATCCTGCTGCCGTAGGAACGTTGCCACTGCTTTAAATCTCATTGCATTCTGAAGTATGCCATTGTGTTGAATCTTTCAGCCCTGTGATGTTTGCCACTGCTTTAACCCTGCTGCACTCCGAGGTTTGCCTCGGCCCAAACCCTGCTGCTTTAGTTTAGTTTCTTTATTTGCAGAGCGCACCAAGCCCTGAGGTATCAGGGCGCGTGTCTTACATGTTACATAACTGCATGTAGTTTAGTTACATACAGAGATAGGTACATTACAGAAGGGTTGTTGAGGGCTGATTAGCATAACTTACATGTTTACATACAGTGTAGTTACATGCAGATCAATATAATGCAGTGGTTGCGATGATGGTGTTGGATGCATGCTGGTTTATTGCTCTTGGAGAACATGTGGGAAGAGGATTCTGCACTCTAAAGTTTGCCACTGTGTTGAAAATAACTGTCCTGTGAAGTTTGCCTCTGTTTTGAATATAGCTGCCCTGTAGTTTGCCTCTGCCTAAACCCTGTTGCGCCATGAGGTTTGCCATTGTGTTGACTATAACTGCCCTGTGAGGTTTGCCAATGCTTTAAATTCTGCTGCGCTCTGAAGTTTGCCAATGCTTTAAATTTTGCTGCGCTCTAAAGTTTGCCACTGTGTTGAAAATAACTGTCCTGTGAAGTTTGCCTCTGTTTTGAATATAGCTGCCCGTAGTTTGGCTCTGCCTAAACCCTGTTGCGCCATGAGGTTTGCCATTGTGTTGAAGCTTGCTGCCATAGGAATTCTGCCACTGCTTTAAACCTTGCTGCACTCTGAGGTTTGCCATTGTGTTGAATTTAGCTGACTTGTGACGTTTGCCATTGTGTTTAATCTAGCTGCACAGTGCAGTTTGCCACTGTTTTAAATCCTGCTACCTTAAGAAGTTGGCCACTGTGTCGAATCCAGCAGCCCATTGAAGTTACCATTGCATTAAACCTGTCCACTCTCTAAAGATTACCACTGTCTCAAATCTAGCTGCCCTGTGAAGTTTGCCATTTTGTTGAATCTAGCCAGCCTGTCATTTTTGCTACTGTTTTGGATCCTGTTGCTGTCCTCCAAAATGTTCCACTGTTGAATTTAGCTGCCCTGTGAAGTTTGCCACCACTTTAGATTCTGCTGCACTCTGAAATTTACCACTGTGTTGTATCTAGCTGCCTTGAGAAGTTTACCACTGTGTTGAACCTTCAAACCCTGTGAAGCCTGCCACAGTGTTGAAACAAGCTCCCCTGTGAAAGCTTACTACTGTTTTGAATCCTGCTTCGTTTTGAAATTTGACAATATTAAAACCTGCTATCAAGGTTTACCACTTTGTTTAATCGTGCTGCCCTGTGACGTTTTCCACTGCTGTGCTCTGAAGCGTTCCTACATGTTGAATCTTGCTGCCACTATTTTAAATCCTGCTACCCTTTGAACTTTGCCACTGCGTTGCACCTAGCCACGCTCTTATGTTTGCCACTGTTTTAAATCCTGCTGCCCTCTGAATGTTGCCACCGGAATGATCTAGATAACACTGCTACCAAATTTAGCCACACCAGAATGGTACCAAATCAGGTAGCACTGCTGTAGAATCTAACCACACTACAATTGCACAAAATTTAACCAGACTAGAACTGTAATATTAAAGATAATGAATCTTGAATCTTGAATCTAGCCAGACTAGAATTGGACTGAATCAGTGAGGTAGACACCATGTGTGTCGCAACTCAACAACTTAACCCGCAATCAACCCAAGAGGGCACCCGCCCCTGGAATATAACACAAGCTCAAAACCTAAGACCAAGGAGGAAAAGCAAGCCATCAAAAAACTACAAAATCAGCCAGACAGATGTCACTGTGGGTTACAGAACACTGATCCACTATCGATCTCAAGAAAGCAAGCAACCAAGGTTGGATCCCACCCCTGGAAGACATCACAAACCGAAGACCAAGACCTAGATGCAATCCTAGAAGAGACGGGCCCAAATGGGAGTTTCACTCCCCGGAGAACCCCAAAACTCAGCACCCAATCGATCAAAGCCAAATCACAAAAATACAACCATGAGAAAAGACTGTGAAGAAAGACAAACCACCACAACCCCACAGCGAGACAAACATCAATGGGCCACAACACTTGGCCTAACTCGAGACCAAGAAAGCAACTAACGCAGGAGGGCACCCCCCCCGAATACAACGCAATACATCACAAACCCAAATCCAAAACAGAGGCACAACTCAACACACTACAGTGAGACAGCCGCCACTGTGTGTCGGAGCACACTGAAGTAACCAGAGACCAAGAAAGTATCCAACCCAGGAGGGCACCCGGCCATGGAATATATCACAAATATATTATGAATATAACTCAAACCCGAATCACAATGCTACAACCATAGTGAGGCAGATGTCACTGTGTGCTGGAGCACATCGATTTAGCCCAAAAGCTGGAAAGTAACCAACCCAGGAGGGCACCCACCCCTGGAATATATATATATATCACAAATCCAAACCCAAAACAGAGCCACAATACAACAACCACATAGAGGAAGACGCCGCTCTGTAATTTCATAAAAATTAATTTCACATGTAATGTCATCAGTAATGTCATCAATGACATTTGTGATGTCTTCTTTGATGTCCTGGGTGTTATGCTTAGCAGTGCACGGTGGTGGCACGAGTTATGGTTGCTTAGCTTACCATGACTGGTGAATTTCTGTGGTTTTTCGGTTTTACTTGTGACCATAAAGTCCTTTAACAAAGTTTTTTTCATTGAATTTCATAGGTTTTTTTAGTGCACTTAACCATAACGTCCCTTTAACAAAGATGTTTCATTGAATATCATAGGTTTTTATTAGTGCAACTTAACCATAACATATCTTTAACAAAGTTTTTCAGTGAAATTTATAGGTTTTTATTAGTGCAACTTAACCATAATGTCCTTTTAACAAAGTTTTTTCAGTGAATTTCATGGGTTTTTTCCAGTGCATGCTATTTTCCTACAACTTACTAATATTATACTTACCCAAAATAGCAATATTTGTGTCCAATTAACAAAGTGTCACTTAAAACTCTGCCACTTCCCACCTTCTAGAATAATGTTTATACTTTTTGCAACTATTTCAACTGGTTTTGCATCCGTAGACGTCTACGAACATCTGACTTCATTGCGGACCTTTTGGACAGTGCGACATGACCATATGCTGGTGTGTGGCATGATGACTTGTCCGAGAACCTGTCCGCACTTCAGGATAAGATCTGTGATTCGCGGACAGTTTGTACTGCATTTTCTACTGATCTATGAACTTTCAACTTCAAAATGTCACCTATTTACACCTATTCCTACTCATTATCCATTAACAATCTAGTACACAGTACATACTTGGAAGAATTTTTGCAAAACTGCTATTTATCTTAAAAATGGCATCAGCTCAGCTAATGTCATCCCTCCTCCCTAAGAGCTACCACCACCGCTGTATTCAAGGAGCATTAGAAACACTGCCTCCTACCTTAGAAATAACACATGTGCAACATTTTCCCCTGTCCACCTTCCCCTCCATATTAGTGTTTGGTGCCTCTTCCCTCATTTCCCTCCCCACCTTTCATTCTAAGCGCTCCTGCCAAAACAAAAAAAATACATCCGACATTTATCTCAAATGGAAAATATTGAAAGTTGTGCATTTTAAAAAGTTTCTTTTAGGAGCATTTTCATGAAAGTAAAAAAAAAATGCATATGTGCATGTATAGCGGCATTGTGTAACATTTTACTAAAAAAAAGAAAAACAGATGCAAAACATGTTTATAAGATTGTTAAGTGGCACTTGGTATGTGGAAGTAAAATATATTGGCAGTACATGCAGACTTGCTAACATAACCCATTCCAATCTGTATTTGTTTATCCAGACCAGTTTTTTTCTGTGCAATCTGGAACTTGTAGTACAAGTTTTATAATGGGGAAAGTGGAACTAAAAGTGCTACAAGGCAAACAAAAAACTAGGACTACATAACCACCTACAGAATGGAATGGAATGGAATATGTTCGGAATTGTGAATGTACTGCCAAAATATTAGTCTTACACACACCAAGTGCTACCAGTCTTTTCCACCTGCTTTTCTTATCTTTTACAAAGCAGTTGCACACAGTGCTCCTATAAATGCACATATGAGTTGTTTTACTTTCATGGAAATACTCCTAAAAAGAAACATTTGTAAATGCTCAGCATTTTCAATTTTCCATTCCATAAACAAGTCACACTTTTCAACCTCATTCTTTACACCCCTTACACTGCCACCATTGTCCACCTGCTCACACATATGTGTATACCTCCAAAGTATCTATATACCACACTTCACCTTACAAAGTACTCTTTTTTCCAACCTGCAACAACGATCCACCCTTGCATTACCACTAGGCCACACTTCCACTATTCTTAAAAACACTGCAACACATTACAAATACATTGCCACACAAACACAGCATTTCTTTCATTAAAATCAGGAGCACAAAAGTAACCTACACAGGCACCTTTTTCGTACACCCATTCTGCCCTGTGTTTTCTAATCCCCAAACCCCAACCACCACTAATCATACTTCAATAGTACTAATCATACTTCAATAGTACTAAACATACTTTAGTGTACCATCCATAAGACAACTGTATTCATTCTTTTTCCCAACAACTCCTCCTACCTTCGGAAACAGCAACCTATTTATACCATATATACCTACTAACTTAATTTTGAAATTAAAGGAAAGAAGAGCATTCCTGAACACAGCTACTGAAAAAAGAACACTCTTCACATACTATAAAGTAAGTATTTTAATAAAGTATTCTTCTCTCTACTATTGTAACAATGCAGTGCTCTATATATCAGCCTGGAATATTCTTTTCCAATCAACATGTATTTCACTCTTACTCGTTATCTTGTAAAATGCATACTCTTTCTATTCCCATCTCGAAATCACCGGCATAGCACCCACTATTTTCCTCAAAACATCACAATGTTCCTACTTATTCATTCGCACCACCACTATCTTACTCACTTACCAAAACTCATCACACCTGTACACACTCTTACTCTTATAACCTATGCAAGCACAACTATCACCCCACTAAACAATCACACAACGCGCAATTTGTCTCTACAATCACACGCACACAGCTATGCACAATACATCCATATAAATCCATAATTTTCAAACCCAAACTTTCTTTTTTACAACAGACATAACACAATGCCTACTGAAAAGCAACTCCATAGAAAAGAAAGAAAAGAAAGAGCAGATCAAAATAAATCAAGCAATATACTCATCCACCTCTAAAACAATCTATAGAAAACATACAAAAGTGCTAGTAACAGCCCTCAAAAAACCAAAACAAGCCACGAATAAAAAAGATGAAGCCCCACTTGCAAAAACTAAAACGTACAAATAAACCTAACACTGTTTGTACCAATTTTAACATAACCACTATCAAGCAATAAAAGAAATAATGTTACAAATGAAGTCCCACTGTAGAGTTCTTCTCCTGCTCTAGAACTACAACGTTTAAATAACATTCTCCAACATAGAACAGCGAAAGAACACCTTAAAAAAATAGAGCACATTCAAATGAAGTACTTTGGAACTGAAGTTGACTTAGACAATTCAGTAACTTCAGAAAGAATTACCGAAAACTTCACACACACCAACCTCCTGACAAACACATACCAAAAGAAATAGTTAAGTTTCAAAACACATCTGCTGAACTACCAGACCAAGTATGTGTCTGTTGTTGGAGTACGTTTTATAAAAGGAATACAAAAACTGTAGATATGGCCTACATTTAGCTCACAGTGAAGAATTGCAATGGTTCCAATTAGCTTTATATCTAACATCAGAAAATGAATACAAAATAACTGACCCATCAATACTTTGCACATACTGCAACACAAAGCTTGACAATAACCTAATGCCATCATATGTTATCACTAATAACTTAGAAATATCCCACTTCCAAAATCTCTCCAACAACTTAACTTGTAAGAGAGCATTATAATCCAAACAGTACACCCATTCCAAGCTATATACACCTTCAGCCGAAAACAGCAGCATTACCTCTATCTGAAGTACTAAAAGGCATCTGTGGCAAAGTAGTATTCTTGCCATTAAATCTTAAAGAAAATGTAGAAACTCTAGGAGTACAACAACCAATTGGTCAATCTTTGAGTGTATTAGTTAATTGTGTACCAACAAATGACACACCATTTGGCAACAACTAGTTGACTTGAACAAAGATAGACAAGCCCTACAATATCTAAAATAAAACAATGAATACTACAAAGATATAAACATAGTGGAAACCTTAAAAGATACTACCCAAATAATTTAAGATCACCAGCAACTGGTCAATTTGAATGTGTAGATCCTGTTACTGCAGCTAACATTTTAGACTGGTATACAGTTAACCCACTATTCAGACAAAATGTAGAATACAGTTTACACCTCCTGTTTGAAAGTGAACTAGCAACTCTATGTTATGGAGTGGCACACACATTAAAAACATGCTCACATTTTTTTAACATGTCCGTTACCCAACTACATTAAAAATAAAATGAAAGACAAAGATAAAGTTTTGCAGTCAAGTATCACAAATCTGTTGGCAAACATGCGTGGTCCAAAAGAATACTGGTTTCAACGTAACCGTGATGTGCGTTGTATGCTGAGGAACCTAGGCCCACCCACATGGATTGTTACTTTAAGGTGTGCAGAGAATGCATGGTTTGGCTTGATCAACTTCTTACACACTTCAAACAAAATTAAAGTTGGAACATATATAAAAACACAAAGAGAACTCTGTTCTCTTGACCCTGTCAATGTATCAAGGTACTTTCACCGTCACTTCATTGTCATGCTGCACTTCATCTGCAATAAAACGACCCTTCCACTTGGAGAAATGCAACATTTTTTGGAGAAAAGAATATCAATCCAGAGGAGCACCACACATCCACATGATTTTGAGGATAAAGGATGATACCAAATGTGGCAATGACAGTGACACCTGGGTATGGCAGTTTATTGAAAAATACATAACCTGCAATATTCCTTCAGAAACCACAGATAGTGACCTACGTACACAAATCTTACGTTTCCAAAAACAAATACTGCTGACATAGATATATAAAAAAGGTAAATATTATACCAAATGTTGTTTTGGTTTCACTAGACACATTTCCAAAAAAAGGACAAGTAAATAGCTTCATGTCTTCTGTTACACACAGTGTAAAATGCAAATCCCCTAAAAACACATACAAAATTAAATGGGACTAAACCTCCAAGTACATCAATGATTACAATTCAACCATTGCCCGCTTGTGGAATGCAAATATAGACATACAATGCATTGCAAGACAATTCCACTGTGGTTGCAAGATATGTCACAGCCTCAACCAAACCTGAGAAAACAAAGCAAAAAGGCCTATGTGATGACATATCATCTGGCAAAACACTGTTAAAACATTGTACAGCTTTGGTATAAAAATGCTCTACCACACAGAATATGGATGATACAAGGTACAACCTTATATGACAAATCTGAACAAATTGTCTAGCTAAACCTTGGCCCAGCTTTCTCCTCACCTAAGACAGGAGTTCTGTTATTTTACACGTTCTGTACCCACTGCTTCGAACATTCAGGCCCAAGGTGGCCTTGACTTCTTGGTGTTGAGCCAGCCAAGTCCTTCTTTGATTAACCTCCATGGTTACGTTTTTGTTTTCTAACTGCAACACACTGAAAAGCTTACTTTTTACTGGTTCTAGCTCTGCTTAAGGCACCTAGTGGAATCATCCATAGTTCATAAGTTTCCTATGCATATACGTTGGCGTATTGCTGCAATCTATTTGCTACATAGCCAGCCTTTAAGATTAGTTTGTCTACTTTTGTTACTGCTTCTGTACAGTTGTAAAATGACTTGAAATCTTCTTCATTATTTCTGTTAGCATGAGCATCTTCATCTCGATCCCAAAATGTTGCTCATCTTTGGCATCTCCTCTTAAGAGTGCCTATAGAATGTTTATGTTCTCTTGTCTCTGCATATCTTCTGGGTGTGTCAGCTCTACTCGTTATGACGTCACCAACCTTCTCTTTTGCTCAATTTTCACACTTCTTCTGGGATTTCATTCAAATGGCCATCATATTGTCGTGTATGCATGTATGGCTTTCTTAATGGGAATCTTACTTCCAGGATTCTCTTCGGTTTTGGTACTCTCACTGAAATTGCACGTGTTTCACACTCTGGCTCCCAACTTATAGACAACATGGTGAAGGAGCTTTGGGTGGGGGTACTTGGCTCCACCTCTACACTCCCCGCTCTGGGTGATTCATCGACTACTCTCTCATCAGTCTTCATATGTAGACATCCTCGTCTGAAGAAATGCTTCTTTGGGACCCATATCTTTATGACTCTCTTCAGACATCCTGCTGATTTCACATGCTCATATTTAATCCAAGACATGAGCATGCATTGTTCACTTAGATTGCAGTAAATCCACTTCCCCACATACTTCTTTTGGTTCTTTGGATTCAGGAACTTCGTTCCTTCAGGTGCATAAATGCTGGCCTTCATGAAGTCTCTCATTTCCTCATCTGTCAGCTCCTTAGTTTTCCATCCTGATTCAACAACAATCATAATCTTCATTCCTACAGCTTTCTTTGCAGGCCTCTTGCATTGTGAGATTATTATTCTGATCACACAAAATCCAAGCAATATCAACACTATTGGGGCTCCAAGGAACTTGAACATATCTGCCATCCATTGTGGAACCCATTAGAATATTGATCCAAACCAACTGTCATCAGCAATGTCTTCCACTTCATCTACCATCTGGATGTGTTATTTTATCAGCATCGATATGGCCTCCGTCTAGGTGCCATTCTTATCATTGTGAGATGGTGTGAATATGCAACATGATTCTCCAATTTTGGCACAAACACCTCCGTCCATAGCTGTGATCATGTGCAGGACATATCTATTCTGAAGAGTCATAGGTCATATGGCTCTCATCTCTTCCTTGATAGCATTGAATCCTTTTATGGTAGTGTTGATCATCTGCAACAGTTTCCATCTGGTTGTTTGTAACAACTTAGTATTTGCACCTGTCTGGATCCTGGGCATGAAGATTATCATAAATATTGACGAGGTCTTAATAAACAGTCTATGCTCATATGGGATGGAATCAAAAGCTTCTATTGACTTGGCTTAGAAATTGTTTTCTCTCTTCATTCGATTAATGATTTCAGCAGATCTCCTTTTCCTCAAGTGAGCATCTGTTTTATGAAACTTGCCAATGTCCAGGTCTCCTTTTGGAATCACCAAGGCTGGAACATGTATGTTCACTATAGAACACAGTCCTCCCCAATCCTTGGGCAGCTTCATATAAGCTCTGGATCCACAAGCACAGTAGTGATCCATTATAAATGCTGATCCAATGATCATTCCTGGCACGTCAAAGATTCTACCACAATTCTGGTTTTCTCCAAGTTTTCTTGTGCCATTATTTCTGAAACATAGCTTTGCACGATCTAAAGGCACTATCTGCAAAGGTCCTTTGTCTTTGACCCATGTCAGTAGTTGAGCAAGTCTAGGCCATAACGATTTGCATCAGTTTCCACAATGTCAATGGTTGGTTTGTAACAGCCCATTACTACCCACGCTCTGCAGATGACCACTCCTTCTTCCCATCCATATGCAGAAAGCACTAATCCCCCAATCTGCATTTGGCCTTTGTTCTTCCATCTTTGAATGTCTTCTGCTGATTTTCCTGGACTTGAAAGTCTTCTGTTCACTTCCCATCTGATTCCAGCCCCTTTCACTCCAGGCTGTTTATATCTTATCACGTGATTTTATGTTTGGGCTCTTGCTCTTGTCTTCGTGTTTTGCACATAATCATCTTCATCAGGATCTGTCCATTCTGTTGCCCATGCTAGATGGGCTGTTCGGCACATGAACTGAACTCTTGTTCGGAAAAGTGCAATGTGAGATAGACAGTGTGCTGTCTGAACATCTAGCTCAGTGGCTATGAATAGCTTTGATTTCCCCATACTATAAGGCAGGAGTGCACATACATAGCATTCCTACTCTGAGGTTCTTCTTCCTACCTCTTTCATGTGCTGATACCATATGTTATTTCCCAAATGTGCTGTGCTGTCTAGATAATCATTCAAGTCATGCTTGTCTTCCCTCGTATTTCTCTTAGATCTCCTTCTTGCCTCATGAGCTCTTATAATCATGTCATGAAGTATGTCTGCATAATTCCTTTTCACTGGTGGAATCATAGGGACATTTGTCAGTGTAATCAGTGTTCTTACATGTGCTACTGGTGTAGAAACAGTCACATAAGGCCTCTTCCTATTGACATAAAATGGAGGTAACAAAGAATCATGAAAAACCTGCAATGTTGACCTCCCACCAAAGGGAAGCTTAGACCTATCTGTCACAGGACTAGGCACTTTCATATGCACCACTGGAGTAGGGAAAATCACATAAGGCCTCAGTAGCCTTATAATTGCCACATCTGTCCCCTCCTGCTCTGCTGCATAGGAAGATACACAGGAACTACTGCTTTCTTTGGATCTACATAATATACAGTACGTACTGTGAGTGAAAGTAGAATGTCAATGAACATGATGCATGTATAGATTATGTACCAGTATGTCTACCATGTACAACATTAGCTTTTGCACGTCTTAGTACCCTCTCGTTGTTTACGTCATTGTTATTGCTATCAATGTTGCCCATAGTGCTTATTTTTAAGGAATAAAAAAACAAACTCTAATCAGGCAATGTCATAAAATGTTATGGCAATTGCTGGATCTGCTCCACAAGCTTCACGGGCAGCTGGCTGATTACAGGACAGTTGATAGGATTCCAGATAAACACAAAAGAGCTGTCTTTTCATCAACCCAAATGAGGATGTACTTCCAGTAAATAGTAAAAGACCAAAGCCAATAGATGTTGTTACTTGACAAGCCCATTCATGCGTTCTAGGTGTGTCAGGCAATAAACAGATCTGCCTGCAAATTTCATGTATCAGCCAGTTTATCATAGGTCAATTCCTAGGATCCCTCAGCAATACACAAGTATTGGTTTGTCGTCCAACAAGATAAGGATGCTCTTCAATCAAGAAATTAAAGACCACAGTTTGTGCGCTTCCTCGTCAGACAGGACCATCTGTACTTGCTGTACTATGCACAGGTAGCTGGAGGATTTGCTCAATTATGTCTGTGAGCAGTCGCCTCACGATTAAACCATTTTTAGGATCTTGCAAAAATACATGCAAAAATACATGAACACAGTAGTTCTCCCAACCAATGCTGGATGAAGAGGAAAGCAGCAAGAATTATCCGATGAGTGTTGCCATTAGGCACCATGTTGGGCACCTCCAAAGAGAAACTCTGTGAGAAAGGAATCGGGGAACTGCTCCCTCTTCAAATCATCAAAGATAAACTCAAGGTCTGGCATTTCTTTTCCCTTCAAGACTTCAATATGTCTCAGTTCAATGTTAACAAGTTCCTGTGACTCAAGAACAATAACTTTCTCACTCCTTGTTTAAAAGCTACAAAGATGGTCTAAAAAAAAACACAGTCCAATGAAGTCTTTATCTGTCTTACTGGACAGTCTCTGCGGCCTTCTTCCTCGTCATTGATCTAGTCTGCACATGCTGAATTTCCTCTCCTTGGCTTGCTTCTGAATGGGGTGGGGGTAATGCGGTATGGCCAGTGTAGACTTTCATGTCACCAAGGAATATCCAAGCACATCTTGCTTGATTGCTTGCTTGCTAGCGTGAAGTCCTCCAAGATGAAAGGACCGTTAAACCTGGGTTGATGCCATTTATTAACAAAGTTCCTGATCAGAACTCGGTCTCCCGGAAACACTCATGGTAATAATAGTTCAGTTGGTCTGGTTGCTGTATGGTCTTCATCTGCTTTCTGAGACCGACACCCCATCTGCTTGACTTGGTCTGAAAAGAAAGAGATACTTGTAGTCATACATGTTAAGTTGGTACGTAGTTCATCTCCTAACAAATATGCTGTTGTCTGGGCATCACTTCTAATCCTCGATGGAGGAGTGAGAGGCGTTCTCATTCACCTCCCCGTTACTAATTCATGGGGCGTAAGATGATGGTCACAGCCTAGTTGGTTCCTCAATGTATATAATGCGAGAGGTAGGCAATACAGCCATCCTTATTTCAATGTTAACTTAAGCTTGGATATTCTCTCTTTGAGCAAACCGTTGAGTCTCTCAAATATTCCGTTAGCTTGTGGGTGATAAATTGAGGAAAACATATGCTTATACTAAGCAATAAACCAATTTGTTTGAATACTCCATTCACAAAATGTGTGCCTTTATCTGATCTTAATACCTCACATATTCCTGATCTAGGAAATACTTCTCGAACTAAGAATTTTGCAGTGAAAGTGGTGTCTAGATGTGTGCATGGACCAGCCTTGATCCACCTAGAAAAGGGGCACACCACCACTATCATATATCTATATACATTACAGACCTGCAGCATATCTACATAGTCAATATGTAAATGCTGAAAAGGTATAACTCCTCTAACTGTTCACAACCTGTGCCCAGCAGTAAACCTTTGACATACGATGCAATTTACTACATAAAATGCAATGTGTTATAACAAATTCGGTACCAACCAGTCCTCTGCAATAGTTGCTGCGAGGCTTTCCCTAGTAACATGATTAGGGTAGTGTAGCTGTTCCAACGCAACCCTTAATAAGGCTAAAAGCATCACCGATTTACTAGTGCTTTCCTGTCGCCACAATGACTTGGAATGTGATAAAGAACACCCCCTCTGTGTCCACAGATCTTTCTCATCCTGTGTTGCTCCACTCTGAACTTCTATATACTATGTCTTTGATAAATGATTAAACCTTTCATTTATAATCATCATCGCCACCATTTTTTCCTTCACATCAGGTGTATCAAAGTGTAACGCTCACCTGATTCTCACAGAGGCGCCGGTCTTGACTGGGCGACTACCTTATCTCCAAAGGTGATGTGTAGCACCCGGTTGGCTCTTGGGCTGGACCTCTGTGCACTGTATGCCTGACGTGTAGAGTAAGATGTCTGCAGATAGAAAATATGGGGTTAATGAACTGGGGTTGTTGGGGTGTCCCTATCTCTTTCCTCTTCTCCTCTCCTGTAGACCCCCAAAGGTTAACGCTCTCACCTTAGGTAAGTGAATGCCGAGCTCTCCATCTGCCTCGGGGCAGGGTGCTGTAACCAGTTTCTTCACTGGATAGGTAGCGCAGGCCTCTTGACTTCAGAGGACTGCTGTCCGTCGTTTACTGCACGAACGGTAAGTTTCGAGTCATTCAAATGTCTTTAAAGTCTTTAGTAATGATGTCTCTTGTTTTGCAGGGTTCCGGCAATGGCGGATGACGGGCTGAAGTGAGTTGAAGATGGAGCCCGTGTGATGAATAGAAGCGCCTGGAAGCACGTAAGTAAGCGCTTGTTGCCTGCTTCACGATGCGCTCTAACTGTCTTTTTATTTTGCAGGTACGAGTTCGGAGCGGCTGCAGGGTGGCGGAATACCCACTGGATTAGATGTGGAAAGGAGTAATGGCACGTGAGTATTAAAGTTCCCCAATGCCTTTAAACGCACCTTCTTTTGTCTTTCAGATGCGGGATGCAGCGCCGAAGGCCTCCGGAGCGTGCAAAGAGTTGGTAAGCTTTTGTGTTTCAGATGCCGGAATGCAGTGTGAAGACCTCCGGAGCGCACGAAGAGTAGGTAAGCCTTTGCCTTTCAGATGCCGGAATGCTAACCTGTTCTTTCTTGTCTTTATAGGTGTTGCTGAAGACTGGATTCAGGATGTTAAGCCTTTGCCTTTCAGATGCCGGAATGCTAACCTGTTCTTTCTTGTCTTTATAGGTGTTGCTGAAGACTGGATTCAGGATGGTAAGCCTTTTTCCTTAGGCCCAGGACCGGATGCAGAAGACACGATGAGCGTTCTGCTGCAGAGGTTGCAGAATAACGCAAAGCAAGATTCATCCACCGGGTGTGGTTTAAATAGCCTCCTGTAGTGCTTCGGTGTCTCCTTCCACAGCCACGCCTAGGTAAGAAAAGAGTTCCTGCTTTCCAGAAGAGTTCCAGTGTTCTGAATCTAGGGAGTGGCTCCAGCCCCACCCAACAGGAAAAGTAGTTCCAAACAGAAGGGGATCAGAGGCTCAACTGGCAGGCAAGTAAGCAGCATGGTCTGCTGCAGGTAAGTCCACCCAAGCATTATGAGCCCGGCGCTTCCAGCGCTGGGACTGGGCATATTTATGAGCCTGGTGCCACTGGCGCCAGGACTGGGTCCAAAAGGTCCCAATTGGGACTGGTTGGCACTCGGAACCTGGGTTATGGATCTGCTTCCAAGGGAGTTGGGAAAACCCTGACCTTTTGGAAGCAGAGATCATGACAGTACCCCCCCTCAAGGCCCCTCCCAAACCGGGCTTCTCCGGGGGTTTTGGCTTGTCAGGAAATGTTCGGTGAAATCTTTTGATTAGGCGAGGAGCGTGGACATATTCATCAGGTTCCCAGGATCTCTCTTGGGGGCCGTAGCCTTTCCAGTCAATTAGGTAGAATAGTTTAGATTTGGAGATCTTGGAGTCCAGAATGCTTTTAACTTCAAACTCGAGTTCTCCATCAACTAGGATAGGTTTTGGAGATTTGGTTAGTCGGGTTTGAGGTTGCACGGGTTTTAATAGAGAGACGTGGAAGACCGGATGTATCTTCATGTGCGGGGGCAAGTCCAACTTGACCGCTACTGGGTTTACTATGGTAGTGATGGAATAGGGACCAAGGTATCTTGGGTTGAATGTGCGTGGCCCTTTTAGATAGATATTTGGTGGATAACCAGACTTGATCCCCTACTTGATAGTGAGGGGCTTCCTTCCGATGTTGATCTGCTCCTTTCTTGTATTGTTCTTTAGCCCTTTGAAGGTGAGAAACAGCTTCCTTAAAGGCTTGGGTGATTGTAGAATGCAGGTAGTCTACTGCTGGTGTTTCAAGATCTTGGAGGGGATCCAACTCCGAGGTTCGAGGGTGACTGCCGTACAAAAGAAAAAACGGGGTTTTCCCAGTTCCCGAATGGACAGAGTTATTGTAGGCATATTCGGCTATCCAAAGGATATCTTTCCAAGTTTTTTCATTTTGTTGCAGCATGCAGCGTAAATACTGTTCCAGAGTTTGATTGGTCCTCTCGGTTTGTCCGTCGGTCTGAGGGTGGTGACTGGTCGATAGTCTCACATCAATTTGAGCCGACCGACAGCAACTTCGCCAAAAATGAGAAATAAATTGACTACCTCGATCCGAAATTAGAACCGAAGGAAAACCGTGCAGTCGGACGATGTTTTCGAGAAATTCTCGGGCCAGAGTTGCTGCTGTTGGCAAGCCTTTGAGCGGAATGAAATGCGCCATCTTGGAGAATAAGTCGACGATTACTAGAATCGTATTGTATCCGGAGCATGGAGGTAGATCGGTGATGAAGTCCATAGAAAGCGTATGCCAAGGGCGAGGTGGGATGTCAATAGGGCGTAAGAGGCCTGCTGGTCTTTCCTTTTGACTCTTGTTTTGGGCGCATACTCCACAGGACATTATAAAGTCTCTGATATCTTTCTTCCAAGACGGCCACCAGAAGTAGCGCTTGATCTTTTCTGAGGTCTTGGCCATACCGGGATGACCTTCCATTAAAGAGTCGTGATAACAAGAGATTACTTTTTTCTGTAAATCTGTGCTGGGTAGGTATAATCGTTCTTGGAAATACAATAAGTTGTCCTTTACTGCAAAGTCCTTTCCCTGCAGATGCCAATTCTGTATGTCTGCTGGAGTTACAAGTTGCCTGGCTTTATCCTTAACTTCCTCTATGGATTCGGTGGCGATTACACCCAGAATTCTTTGTTTGGGAATGATTGGTACAGGTTTGGGGTTGATCAAGTGTTCTTCCACTCCCATGCGAGAAAGGGCATCAGCTTTACCGTTCTTTGTACCAGGTCGATAGGTAATTATGAAGTCAAACTCGGCAAAGAATAATGCCCAACGGAGTTGAGGATTGGGCTTTTGCGGTTTTCAAATATTGCAGGTTTCGGTGATCCGTAATCACAGTAACGGTGTGTCGGGCCCCCAGCAGGTAATGCCGCCAAGCCTTAAAGGCAGACTTGATAGCCAGAAGTTCCTTGTCAGTAATCGTGTAATTGATTTCAGGAGGTGAGAATTTGCGGGACCAAAATGCCACGGAATGCAACTGATTGGTTACCGGGTCCTTTTGTGATAGAACTGCCCCCATGGCAAGGCTTGAAGCATCAGTTTCCACGATGTAGGGGAATTCGGGGCGAGGGTGTTTTAAGATTGGTGCAGAGATAAATTTAGTCTTCAAATCCTGGAAAGCTTGTTCCGCCTCGGTAGACCATTCAAAACGTTTGTTTTTCTTTAACAAGGCAGTGATGGGCTGGACTATTCGAGAGAATTCGGGGATAAACCTGCGGTAAAAGTTAGCGAAGCCTAACATGCTTTGCACACCTTTTACGGAGGATGGTGATGGCCATTTGAGAACTGCATCGACCTTCTTCGAATCCATACGCACTCCGCCAGGTGATAATATGAATCCCAAGAATTCAACTTCACTCACGTTGAAAACACATTTTTCCAACTTAGCGAAAAGTTTGTGTTGACGCAATCTTTCGAGGACCATTTTCACGTGTTTCCGATGTTCAGATTCCGATGAAGAATAAACGAGGATGTCGTCAATGTAAACAACAACACATACATCTATGAGCTCTCTGAGGACATCGTTCATAAAATATTGAAAGGCGGCCGGGGCATTGCAAAGTCCGAAGGGCATGACCTGATATTCAAATAGCCCATACTTGGTGCGGAAGGCCGTCTTCCATTCATCGCCCTCTTTTACTCGTAATAAGTGGTAAGCTCCTCTAAGATCCAGCTTTGTATATATGCATGTTTTTCTGACTTGGTCCAGGAGTTCAGGGATCAAAGGTAACGGATATCTATTCTTAACGGTGATCTGGTTCAGGGAGCGATAATCGATACAAGTTCTAAGGTCTCCTTCCTTTTTTGGAACGAAGAACAAAGCTGAAGAAGCAGGGGACTTGGAAGGACGAATAAACCCATTTGCCAGGTATTGATCCAGGTATTGTCGAAGGTGAAGGTTCTCAGGCTCGGTGAGGGCATAAATTCTACTACAAGGAGGAGTAGATCCAGGTATCAGGTCTATCTGGCAGTCATAAGACCTATGAGGAGGTAGAGAGTTAGCCTGATCCTTCCGGAAAACATCTTGGTATTCTAGGTATTCGGGAGGTAACTGGGGAGTCTCTGAAGAAATTGCGGCCAGTGCAACACCAGGTGGAGGGTGACAAGTAGAGACACATTCTGGAAACTGGACCGTTCTTGCTCGCCAATCGATCAGAGGATTGTGTTTCTCTAACCAAGGTATTCCTAGAATAATCTGAAACTGAGGGGCCTTGATCACATCGAACACGATCTTCTCATGGTGTCCATCTTGACTTACTAGCGTCACCTCTTGAGTGGTATGCGTTACTGGCCCGGAGGCTATCTCCGTACCATCCACCGTAGTAATGGCGTCCTTTACAGCCTTTGGACAAAGAGTTAGATTCATCCTCAAAACCATTTCATGATCCACATAATTGCCGATGGCACCGCTGTCGACGTAAGCTTCAATTGCATGTAATCGATCCGGGTTATCAGGGCTAATGAGGACCATAGGTATCACGAAATGCGAGGTCACGGAACTGGTTTTCACGCTCGGCAAGAGGACCTCTATTCTTGTCGGGCGAGGTCGTTTCCCTGCTCAGAGTTTGTAACTTTGGTAACTGCAGCTCCTACTGCCTTCTTGGCAGGTTTCACCGGACAGTCTCGAAGAAAGTGCCCTGAGTTTCCGCAATATAGGCATAATTGCAACTGTTTCCTCCTTTCCCGCTCCCTTTGTGTTAGAGGACCTTTCAGACCCCCTATTTGCATGGGTTTCCCGGAGTCTACTCCTTTGGAAGGAGTTGGCGGTTTGGAAAATACTCGAGCATCAAACTTGGAACGATCGGCCTTCCTGTTCTGCAGTCTGTGATCTATTTGAACGACCAAGTCTATATAATCCGAACAGTCTTGTGGGGGATTCACTACTTGGGCTAAAACGTCTTTGAGGTCTCCACGTAGACCTCTATAAAACAGCGTAATCCTTTTGTCCTCAGGCCATTGAGTTTCCACTATTAGCCTATTGAAAGATGCAATATAAGCCAAAAGGTCTTGATTACCCTGTCGCAACGAAAGAAGATCATTGTCCAAGGCCTGCCCCTGTGAATGTCTTGCGAACAGTTTTTCCATACTAAGCTGAAAGGCTTGAAAATCATGGAGAACCGGATCATCTTGATTAACTAGAGGAATCGACCAGTCTGCCGCATTGCCACTAAGGTACGAAAGTACAAAAGCTACTTTTGCTTGATCAGTTGGAAAGGCTGCTGGCCGGCATAAGAAGTGCATCCGGCACTGATTGATAAATACTGCAAACCTCTTTGGGTCACCAGAAAATCGTTCGGGCGGAGCCAGAGGTACATTCCCAGGTATGTTGATCTGCACTGGATTCATAGAGGATGTTGAAGGAAGATTTGCCCCTGATGCGGGTAACGGGGTCTATCCGGCTTGTGACTGTAGCACTTGTCTAGCAAGATTGTCTGTTCTCTCCTTGGAAATAATTAGTTCCCTTCTTAGAGCATTCATTTCCTGACGAGCTGCATGCACTTCTGCCCTTAGTTCCCCAAGTAACCGGGCTAGGGGGTCAGTATCCGAGGTTTCCATAGTGCCTGGGCGAGAGTTTTGCGGTGGGCTTTGCGTTCTGTAACGCTCACCTGATTCTCGCAGAGGCGCCGGTCTTGACTGGGCGACTACCTTATCTCCAAAGGTGATGTGTAGCACCCGGTTGGCTCTTGGGCTGGACCTCTGTGCACTGTATGCCTGACGTGTAGAGTAAGATGTCTGCAGATAGAAAATATGGGGTTAATGAACTGGGGTTGTTGGGGTGTCCCTATCTCTTTCCTCTTCTCCTCTCCTGTAGACCCCCAAAGGTTAACGCTCTCACCTTAGGTAAGTGAATGCCGAGCTCTCCATCTGCCTCGGGGCAGGGTGCTGTAACCAGTTTCTTCACTGGATAGGTAGCGCAGGCCTCTTGACTTCAGAGGACTGCTGTCCGTCGTTTACTGCACGAACGGTAAGTTTCGAGTCATTCAAATGTCTTTAAAGTCTTTAGTAATGATGTCTCTTGTTTTGCAGGGTTCCGGCGATGGCGGATGACGGGCTGAAGTGAGTTGAAGATGGAGCCCGTGTGATGAATAGAAGCGCCTGGAAGCACGTAAGTAAGCGCTTGTTGCCTGCTTCACGATGCGCTCTAACTGTCTTTTTATTTTGCAGGTACGAGTTCGGAGCGGCTGCAGGGTGGCGGAATACCCACTGGATTAGATGTGGAAAGGAGTAATGGCACGTGAGTATTAAAGTTCCCCAATGCCTTTAAATGCACCTTCTTTTGTCTTTCAGATGCGGGATGCAGCGCCGAAGGCCTCCGGAGCGTGCAAAGAGTTGGTAAGCTTTTGTCTTTCAGATGCCGGAATGCAGTGTGAAGACCTCCGGCTAAACTGGACACGTCAGTTTCGACTATGTATGGGAGATCGGGACGCGGGTGCTTCAAAATAGGTGCAGACGTGAATTTAGCTTTCAATTCCTGAAAGGCCTGTTTGGCTTCCTTGGTCCATTCGAAACGTTTATTTTTCCGCAAAAGTGCAGTGATGGGTGGCACTACACGTGAAAATTCCGGAATAAATCTGCGATAAAAATTGGCAAAACCAAGCATGCTTTGGACCCCTTTTACCGAGCTAGGAGATGGCCATTTGAGGATGGCCTCCACTTTCCGTGAGTCCATTCGGACCCCATTAGGTGTCAGGATGAATCCAAGAAACTCCACCTCGGTGGTATGGAAAACACACTTTTCCAGCTTAGCAAACAGTTTGTGCTGGCGCAATTTCTCAAGGACGGCCCGAATGTGCTTTCTGTGATCAGATTCCCAAGAGGAGTACACAAGGATGTCATCGATATATACGACAACAGAAACATCGATAAGTTCCCGAAGGACATCGTTCATGAAGAATTGGAAGGCAGCAGGCGCGTTGCACAACCCAAAAGGCATCACCTGGTATTTGAATAAACCATATTTTGTACGGAAGGCCGTTTTCCATTCGTCGCCTTCTTTTACTCACACCAGATGATAAGCCCCCCGGAGATCTAACTTGGTGTATACGCAGGCGTCCTTCACCTGGTCAAGGAGTTCAGGGATCAAAGGCAGAGGGTAACGGTTTTTAACCGTTATCTGGTTCAATGCGCGGTAGTCGATACAAGTTCTAAGGTTGCCTTCTTTTTTGGGCACGAAGAACAAAGCCGAGGATGCCGGGGACTTTGACGGGCGAATGAAACCATTGGCTAGGTATTGATCTAAATATTGTCTCAAATGCCGGTTCTCAGGTTCAGTAAGGGCATAAATCCTGCTACAAGGGGGTTGTGCACCGGGCACCAGATCGATTTGGCAATCGTACGATCTGTGGGGGGGTAACGTGTTGGCCTATTCCTTTTGGAAGACGTCCTGAAAGTCTTGGTATTCCGGAGGTAGTTGCATGGAGACAGAGGTTAAAGATGCTAGACTAATCTTCAGATTTTCTGGATAGCAGGTTTGTGCACAATCCGGGAAGGTTATTCTCTTTGCTCGCCAATCAATTCTAGGATAATGTGTCTCTAACCAAGGAATCCCAGGAGTAACCTGAAACTGTGGGACCTCGATTACGTCAAACACAACTGCCTCCCGATGGCCATCCGGACCAATAAGAGTCACCTCAGTAGTGGAATGTGTTACCGGTCCTGAGGCAATTTCAGTTCCATCGACTGTGGTGATGACATCTTTGCTGGTTGTTGGACGCAGAGGGAGGTTAATCCTAGAGACCAATTCACTATCCACATAGTTTCCTATAGCCCCACTATCGATGTATGCCTTTATTGCATGCAACCGCTTAGGCTGTTCCGGATCTGCGAGAACCATTGGCACAATGAAATGCGAGGTCTGAGAGTTTGTTTTCAAGCTCGGCAAGCGGACCCCTACGCTTGTCGGGCAGAGTTGTTTCCCGAAACAGAGTCTTCATGGTTTTTATCAGCGGCTCCTACCACCTTCTTGGGCGGTTTTGCCAGGCAATCTCGTAGAAAGTGTCCAGAGTTCCCACAATAAAGACATAATTTTAACTGCCGCCTCCTTTCACGTTCCTTTTGGGTTAAAGGTCCCCTAACCCCTCCAATTTGCATAGGCTCGGAGACATCGGCACCCTTGGGAGTGACGTGGGTCTTGACCAACACCTGGGTTTCAAACTTGGACCGATCCGCTTTTCGGTTTTGGAGCCTGTGATCCAATTGGACCACTAAGTCTATATATTCTGTGCATTCTTGGGGCGGATTTACAACTTGGGCCAAGACATCTTTAAGTTCTCCGCGTAGACCCTGATAGAATAATGTGATTCTTTTATCCTCTGGCCACCCAGTTTCCACGATTAGTCTGTTAAAGGTTGCTATGTAGGAGAGGAGGTCTTGGTTGCCCTGTCGCAGGGATAGAAGTTCATCATCCAGAGCTTGTCCCTGAGAATGTCGAGCAAATAATCTCTCCATGCTTGCTTGAAATCCTTGGAAATCCCGGAGGATTGGGTCATCTTGAGTAACCAGTGGTACTGACCAATCGGCAGCACAGCCGCTAAGGTATGACAACACAAAAGCTACCTTGGTCTGGTCATTAGGGAAGGCCCCAGGTCTGCATAGGAAATGCAAACGACATTGATTCATGAATACGGTGAACCGTTTGGGGTCCCCAGCAAAGCGCTCAGGTGGGGCCAGCGGCATATTTCCAGGTAGATTGATTTGCACAGGGTTACTTGGAGCCACAGGAACAGAATTCCCCCCGGAACCAGGTAGAGGGGTTTGCCCAGCTTGACCTTGCAATACCTGCCTAGCCACGTCATCAGTTCATTCCTTAGATACGTTTAATTCCCTCCTGAGGGCATTAGTCTCTTGACGAGCAGCAGGTACTTCGGCCCGTAATTCCCCCAGTAATTGGGCCAACATATCAGTCTCAGAAGTTTCCATAGCGCCTGGGTGGGAATTTGTAGGAAGGCTTCGCGTTCTGTAACGCTCACCTGGCTCCCACAGAGGTGCTGACCTGGTCTGGATTGCTGTGACCTCTTCAAGCGTGATGCGCAGGATTCGAAACACCGACTGAACTGGACCCCCAAATCTGGCTTGTCTGGCCCGTAGAAAAATCTTTCTGTAGGTGGAGAAAGGGGATTAACTGACTGCAGAGTATTGTGATTGCTTTCCACCTCCCCTTTGCTCTTCTCTGACCACCTCCGAAATCCCCAATCAAGGCTCACCTTAATGTTTGAATGGATGAGCTCTCCATCCTGCTTCTTGTGCAGGGGCGCGTATTTGACCAGTTACTTCACTGGTTTCGGAAGGCGAAATGCCGTAAGTATGCAGTTTAAAAAGTTCCAGAGTCTTCTCTTTGTTTGCTTTTCTTAACCTGCGATCTGTCCTTATTTTCAGGTGCAGAGTGGAAGTGATGCTTCGTGGGATATTGCCGGAGATAAACTCAGGTGAGTTTGTGATAAAATGATCCCTTTAAATGTCTTTGAATCCCTCTAGTAATGTCTTTCTTTTTTCCCCTTAGTGGCCGAGGTTGCGGTACCAGGCCAAGAAGTGGCGCCGTCCCGAAATGAGGAGTGGTTCCGTCAAATATGGCCAGGTAAGTCTTGTGACGGAAAATCAGGCTTTCCTCATTTGTTCCTCCTGCTCACCTTTTGTCTCTTCTTCTCCCCTGCAGGTGCAGAGATGTGGCGGAATGCCCAGAAGGTTGCGGTGGATAGTGAAGAGCCCACGAGGCAGGTGAGTGATGCGCGGTGCTGCTACAAGTAGCGCAATGCTTTTAAAGAATGTCTATCTTCAGGATCGCTGGCGTGATGTTTCCGGAGACAGGTAGGAAATTAGATTAAGTTCTTGGTTTTCACCTTTTCTCTTCCCTTCCTTCCTTTCAGGTATCCCAAGATCGAGGCGGGCGTGGCTGGAGGCAAGATGCAGGAGCAGGCACGGTGAGCGTTCAGCCGCTAGATGCAGAGCAATGCGAACCACGTGTGGCAGTATGGGCGTGGTTTAAATAGCCTTGGAAGAAGTTCCAGGTAAGTATTCTTCCACGGTCCCCACCCAAGTAAAATAGTTCCTTTGATAAAATAGTCCCTCCTAAGCCTCATTTGGCTTGAGGCTTCATGCAGCATGGTCTGCGTCAGGTAAGTGCACCAAACACCCTCTTTTATGAGCCTGGCGCCTATGGCGCCAGGACTGATGTGCAACATGAGCCTGGTGCCAAAGGCGCCAGGACAAAGTCCAAAGAGCCCCTATTAGGGGCCGCTGGGCTTTTACCCGAGGGCATGAGGCCTGCTCCCGGGGGTGCTGGGCCTGTCCTGGTGCTCCGGGGGTAGGCATCATGACAGTTATGGACATGATTTTACAATTTTATTTTTACCATGGAGGAATGTTTTTTTTTTTTTTTAACTTTGGATTTCGTTCCATGGACGGACACTTTGGAGGCATTTTTATTTTGATTTTATTGATTTCAGCATTAATATTTTTAGCTTTATTTCGGACATCCTTTTATTTATTATCTTTTTCTTGTGCTTTTTTTGTTTCATTTATACAGTTGTGTATATAATACATTTTTATTTTTTTCCTTCATTTGTGTGGTCTTCTCTCATTGGTTTCGTGCATGTCACAATGTGGGTTTTCTCAGTCATGTGTCGCCATTGTGTGGGTCTGATGGACTTGTAATCATGCGCATACTGGTTATTTGGGATCTATCATGGCATGGGTATTTCAATGTGTAGTGGATGGAATGCTTGGTTGGGTGTTTGGACTGGGGTGGCGTGGGGTAACATTTGGGTGGCCATAAGGGCCATGGATCTGGATTGTGATGACGTGTTGGGTGGGGGACATGAGTCGGGGCCTGCTGGCAGGTGCCCGTCAATGGTGGGTGGGTAGCTGGGGTGGGTGACATGAGTCGGGGCTCCCCAGTGCATGGTGCCATGTGGCCTGCCTGTGGGGCATGGCATGGGGTGATGGGCTGCCTGCGGGGCATGTCCAGGGGTGTGGGGTGATCCCCTGTGGTGTGGGCTGCCTGCGGGGTATGGGGGGGCACACCCAGGAGGGCACACACTGCCAAATCATATATAAAAATCCCTACGCACCCCTCGGAATTCACACGCGCACCCCCGGAATACATGTACCCCGCTCGCACCAGCGAAATCACATGTGAAAGTGCATGCGTACACCCGAAATACACGTAACCCGATCAAACCAGCGAAGTTGCGTGTGGAAGTCCATGAGCACCCCCGGAATATGCGCAGGCAGCCCATCAACCCTCCCCTTGCCCCGCAGGCAGCCCATCCACCATGACCATGACCCACAGGCAGCCCATCCACCCTCCCCATGCCCTGCAGGCAGTCCATCCACCATGACCATGGCCTACAGGCAGCCCATCCACCCTCCCTAGGCCCCGTAGGCAGCCCATCCACCATGACCATGACCCACAGGCAGCCCATCCACCCTCCCCATGCCCCGCAGGCAGCCCATTCATCATCCCCATGCTCTGCAGGCAGGCCATCACACCAGTCCATGACCCCCAGGCTGCCCATCACCTCAGTCCATGCCCCACAGGCAGCCCATCCACCATGACCCAGAGGCAGCCCATCCACCCTCCCCATGCCCCACAGGCAGCCCAAACCACAGGGGGGACTTTTTCCACACATTTTACATGACACCAGCGGGGTACACGTATTCGGAGGGGTACACAGGATGTTTTACAGGCGATTGGTCAGGCACGATTGGGGTACATGTATTCCAGGGGTGCGCGTGGAGTTTCACACACGATAGGCCTGGCGCGAGCGGGATACGTGTATTCCAAGGGGTGCGCAGGGAGTTTCACACGCGTTTGGCCTGGCGCGAGCAGGGTATGTGAATTCTGGGGTTGCACGTGGAGTTTCACACATGATTGGCCTGGCGCGAGTGGGGTACGTGTATTCCGGAGGTGCGTGTGGAGTTTAAACATGATTGGCCTGGAGCGAGCGGGGTACGTGTATTCCTGGGGTGAAAGTGGAATATCGCATGCGATAGGCCTGGCGCAAGCAGGTTACGTGTATTCCAAGGGGTGCAGTGGGAGTTTTACACGCGTTTTTTCGCTGGCGCGAGCGGGATACGTGTATTCCGAGGGGTGCGCATGGAATTTTACATGCGATTTCTCTGGTGCGAGCGGGGTACGTGTATGCCGAGGGGTGCGCTGGGAGTTTTACACGCGATTTCGCTGGCGCGAGCGGGTTACGTGTATTCCGAGGGGTGCGCGGGGAGTTTTACATGCGTTTTCATGGTTGGGGGTCTGTATGCTGGTCCACTGGCCTTTGCGCCATGTACTGGATTTGTGCAATGTTTTAGGCACACGGGGCGGGGTTGGGGGTGTAACTGGTACTGCTGCAGGGTCGCTGCGCCACTCTGCGCCACGGCTGCTTATGGATGTATAAATCCATGAATACGCTGTGCGCCTAAATGGGTTTTGGTGCACGCTGCTGGTGCAGACTGCCGCAAGCGCACTCTGTGCACCAGCCGCGTGCGCCACTTGTGCGCTAATTTCTATGAATTACCCTCTATGTATGCTTGTATATTACCTATTGTACCTTCTTACAGTACATACCTGCACTACTACTGTATTTACTTTACCTTTTCTATGTTGTAACTAAGCTTTAAGTATCCTTGTATTTGCTGCGCCCAGTTACCTAAGGGTTCGGTGCATATTACCAAATCAATAAACAAAAAAGCAAACAAACAAACAAGAAGAGCCAAAAGAAAAGGTTTACATCTCATTAGCTATTGCACAAATCAAACAGTTAAAGAAGGGAGCCCCACCGAAAGAGCAATATTTGTGGAACAAATGCAGGTGCAAACAGTCGCCCACTGATCTAATGTGGAGACAGGACACAACAGGGAAAGTTGTTTTGCCCGTAGAACTATTGTATGTGGCATTCAAACAATTGCACTTCCCAGCACATAATTCAAAACAGCACATAGCAGCCGATCTCCAGGAAGATTGGTTTATCCCAACCCTCCAGGAGTACCTTAACAAAATGCGGATCAAGTGCACGACATGCCAAGTATTTAATTCAGGGATGACACTCAGAACAGTAAGGGGAACATTGCCCCGCCCTATAGGTCCATTCCGTGAGCTGCACATTGATTACGCAGACATGGGAGAGTGATGTACCAGAGCAAGATATTTGATCGTGGTGGTGTGTCCCTTTTCAAGATGGGTGGACGAAGGGCCCTGCGCCCACCCGGATGCAAAGTGTGCAGCTAAGTTCTTCATCAGTCAGGTATTCCCCAGACTGGGCATATGTGATGTCATACAATCTGACAATGGAACTCACTTTGTCAATGATCTGTTCAAAGAGGTGACATCACTGCTAGGAATAAAAGACAAAATGTGCTCAATTTACCACCCACAAGCAAACCGGATTGTCGAGAAAATCAACAGCCTTCTTTAAAGTAAGTTATCCAAACGGTGTCACTCTCTGTCATGATGCCTACCCCCGGGGACCCAGACCAAGTCCAGCAACCCCGGAAGCAGGCATCAAGTTACCCCAAGCAAGCCCAACAACCCCTGCTAGGGGCTATTTAGGTGCAGTCCTGGCACCTATGGCGCCAGGCTCATATGGAGAGTGAGTCCTGGCGCCATAGGCACCAGGCTCATAGATTAAAACTTACCTGATGCAGACAATGCTACAAACGTACCTGATGCAGACCATGCTGCAAGAGATCCAAGCCAAAAGAGGCTTGGAAGGGACTATTTTACCTATGGACTATTTTTTACTCGGGTGGGGCTGGGGAGGAATACTTACCTGGAACTACTTTGGAGGCTATTTAAACCACGCCGGAAGAGCAGCACACGCTTCGCATTATTCTGCATCCAGCAGCGTAACGCTCACTGTGCCTGCAAGTCTGCATCCAGTCTTCTGCCACGCCCGCCTCGAGTTTGGAGCTCCTAGAAAAAGGGAGAAAGAAGGAGAAAAGGTTAGAACAAGAGCAATACCTTTGATATTTACCTGAATTACCGATCCATCGCGCCTTCGAGCTGGAAGAAAGAAGTTATTTTATGCGCGTCGCCTCGCCTGCTGCAGCGCCGCGCTGAACTCACCGGCCTTCGCAGCATTTTCACATTTCACCGCATCCTCCTGCATGTTCCCGCCGCACTCCGGCAAGTAAGGAGAAGACAAGAAAAGCAAGGTGAGCCAAGGGAATACACAGAGGAATACCCCCCATAGACTTACCTGATTTTACCACCGGGGGTACTATTCCTCTTCACGGGTCGGCGCAGCTTCCACTGCATCCTAGCCGAACCCCGGCCCCTAAGGGTAAACAAAAGGACAGAAAGATGAAACAAAGGGACTAACAAGGGGAACCCTCCTCACCACAAAAGACTTACCTGATTTTACCGCCAGAGGCATTATTCCCCGAGACTTCATACTTTCTCTCGGCGCCTGAATAAGGGAGAAAGCAACAGGTTACATATGGACATTATTTTATCGAACTGTGTTGGATAATACAAATCCTTACCAGAATATTACCGGTTGCCACAAGGAACTCTTCAGTAGGGTCAAGCTGCAGCCTGCAAGGAATCGGACAAGAGTGAAAATCAGGCATTTGAACTCTTACGAACTACATACTTTCGGCGTCTTGCCGGGAATATCGAAGTCAATATTGTCCTGAAACTCACCAATTCCTTCGAGCCAGTGAAGCAACTGGTTATCTGCGCGTCCCTACGCTCAATGCAGGATGGAGAGCTCATCTTTTCAAATCATCAGGTGAGACTATAAGAGGGGACATCCAAGGTGATCAGTGGGGAGAACAACGGGTGGTTAATTCCCTTTCTCCACTTGCAGAAGAATATACCTACGGGCCAAGCAAAGGAAGCTAGGTGGGCCAGTCCAGTCCGTCATCTCGGCCCTACGCGTCACATTGGTGGAGACCGCAGCAGTCCAGTCCAGATCGGCGCCTTTGTGGGAGCCAGGTGAGCGTAACAGAATGCGAAGAATACATACAAATTCCCACCCGGGCGTTATGGATACCTCAGAGACTGACCATTTGGCCCAATTACTAGTGAAGTGCATTCCGCCCGTCAAGAAACCAATGCTCTTAGGAGAGAACTGATTTTGTCAAAGGAGCGAACTGATGACCTTGCTAGGCAACTATTGCAAAGCCAGTCTGGACAAGCAGCCCTACCTGGTTCCGGGGGAAATCCAGCTCCTGTGTTATCGAGTCACCCTGTGCAAATAAACCTACCTGGAAATATTCCATTAGCTGCACCCGAACGCTTTTCTGGAGATCCCAAAAAGTTTGCCGTGTTTATGAACTAATGCCGCTTGCACTTTTTATTCAGACCTGGAGCCTTCCCAAACGATCAAGCCAAGGTAGCCTTTGTATTGTCATAACTCAGCGGCAGTGCAGCTGATTGGTCAATTCCAGTAGTCACTCAGGATGAACCAATTCTTCGGGATTTTCAGGGCTTTCAAACGAGCATGGAAAGACTATTTGCCCAGCACTCCCAAGGACAGGCCCTGGATAATGAACTTTTGTCCCTACGACAGGGTAACCAGGACCTTCTATCTTACATTCTGACCTTTAATATGTTGATAGTGGAAACTGGATGGCCTGAGGTAAAACGAATCACGTTATTTCATCGAGGGCTTCGACGAAAACTCAAGGATGTCTTGACTCAAGTCGTGAACCCACCTCAAGACTGTGCTGAATATATAGACTTAGTGGTCCAGTTAGATCACAGACTTTAGAACAGAAAGGCTGATCGAGCCAAGTTTGAGAACAGGGTGTTGATCAAAACCCACGCTAACCCCAAAGGAGCAGATTCTTCAGAACCCATGCAAATCGGAGGGGTTAAACGACCCTTAACTCCGAAGGAAAGAGAAAGGAGACGGCAAATGCAATTGTGTCTATATTGTGGAACTTCTGGGCATTTTCTACGGGATTGCCCTGTAAACCACTCAAGAAGGTGGTAGGAGCTGCTGATAAAAGCCATATGGAGTCTGACTCGGGAAACGACCACGCCCGACAAGCGTAGAGGTACGCTTGCCAAGCTTGAAGAAGGATACACAGACCTCGCATTTCATCATACCAATGGTCCTCGTAGATCCAGGGCAGCCATTGCATATGCACGCAGTAAGGGCATACATTAATAGTGGGTCCATAGGAAACTATGTGTATTACGAATTGGCTTCCAGCATGAATCTGCCTCTCTGCCGAAAAACCACCTCAGATGTCATCACCACAGTCGATGGAACTGAAATTGCCTCTGGGCCTGTAACTCATTCCACCGCAGAGATGACATTATTGGGTCCGGATAGGCATCGAGAGACTATTGTGTTTGATCTAATCAAAGCCCCACAGTTCCAAATAATACTGGGGATACCTTGGTTGGAAACACATAATCCTTGTATTGATTGGCGAGAGAAGAGAATAACCTTCCTGGATTGTGTGCAAACCTGTTACCCAAAGAAAAATCTGAGCGCAGGCCTGGCCACAGTAACCACAGCCGTCATGCAACTACCTCCTGAATACCAAGAATTACAGGATGTCTTCCAAAAAGAACAAGCAAACACATTACCTCCTCACAGATCGTACGATTGCCAAATCGATCTCATACCCGGTGCACAACCCCCTTGTAGCAGGATCTATGCCCTTACGGAACCTGAGAACCTTCATCTACGACAATACTTAGACCAGTACCTTGCCAATGGCTTTATTTGCCCATCTAAGTCCCCTGCATCTTCAGCTTTGTTCTTCGTGCCCAAAAAGGAAGGTGACCTCAGAACATGCATAGACTACCGCGCATTGAACCAGATAACTGTTAAGAACGATACCCATTGCCTCTGATCCCTGAACTACTAGACCAAGTGAAGGACGCTTGCATATACACTAAATTAGATCTCTGGGGGGCATACCATCTGGTACGTGTAAAAGAGGGCGACGAATGGAAGACTGCTTTCCGCACTAAGTATGGGTTATTCGAATACCAGGTGATGCCTTTCGGGTTGTGCAATGCACCTGCAGCCTTCCAATACTTCATGAACGATGTCCATCGTGAACTCATTGACATTTGTGTTGTCGTATATATCGATGATATTCTAGTATACTCCTCTTCAGAATCTGACCATGTGAAGCACGTCCGTGCAGTCCTTGAGAAATTGCGCCAGCACAAACTATATGCAAAACTGGAAAAATTTGTTTTTCATGCCACAGAAGTTGAATTCCTTGGGTTTATCCTGACCCCAAAGGGAGTCCGAATGGACTCACGAAAGGTGGATGCAATCCTTAAGTGGCCATCACCAAGTTCAGTTAAAGGAGTACAAAGTATGCTCAGCTTTGCCAATTTCTACCGCAGATTCATCCCGGATTTTTCACATGTTGTACATCCCATCACAGCACTCCTGCGAAGAAATAAACGCTTCATGTGGACTGAAGAAGATGAAAATGCCTTCCAAGAGCTGAAAGTGAAATTCACGTCTACACCTGTATTAAAGCACCCGCGCCCTGAACTTCAATACATAGTGGAAACTGATGAATCCAGTCTAGTCATGGGAGCTGTCCTGTCTCAAAAGGACCCTGAAACTGGCCAGCTTCACCCAGTAGCGTTTTGGTCCCAAAGATTCTCAGCACCTGAGTTAAACTATGCGGTTACCGATAAGGAGTTATTAGTGATTAAATCCGCCTTCAAGACTTGGCGGCACTATCTTCTCGGTGCCAGGCATACCATTACTGTGATCACTGATCACCAGAACTTACAGTATTTAAAGACAGCCAAGGCCCAATCGTCACATCAACTCAAATGGGCATTGTTCTTTGCCGAGTTCGATTTCATCATAACCTTTCAACCAGATTGTAAGAATGGTAAAGCAGACGCCTTATCCCGAATAGGGATGGGAGAGGCAGAAGTGAACCCTGAACCAGTACCTATAATTTGCGAACAAAGGATTCTTGGCATGACTACTCTACAGACTCTAGAGGACATTCAGGTAAAGATCCAGCAACTCTTTGATAATACAGCCTTGCAGGACTAGGTAAAGAAAGGCCCGGCGTACTCTGTCACCAATGGTCTGCCTTATTACCAAGGACGGCTATTTCTGCCACACAAGGAACTACAAGAGCTAGTCATTCCCAGTTATCATGATACCCTAATGGAGGGGCACCCGGGTATTGCAAAAACTGAAGCTAAAATTAAAAGACAATTCTGGTGGCCCACCTGGCGATAGGATATTAAATCATTTGTGATGTCTTGTGGCATTTGCGCCCAAAACAAAAGTCAAAAGAAAAAAACAGCTCGACTCTTACAACCTTTAGATATTCCACCTACACCATGGCACACCTTATCGTTAGACTTTATTTCTGATCTACCCCCATGCAATGGATTTAACACCATTCTAGTTATTGTGGATCTTTTTCCCAAGATGGCCCACTTTATTCCTTTAAAGGGATTACCTTCTGCTTTAATCCTGGCCAAGGGGTTCCTCGAAAACATTGTTCGCATACACAGATTTGCATCCGTATTGGTCTCTGACCGGGGCAGTCAATTCATTTCACATTTTTGGAAAAAATGCTGTCAATTGGCGCAAATCGATGTGAGGTTATCAACCAGTCACCACCTCCAGACCGATGGTCAAATGGAGAGGACCAACCAGACTCTCGAACAATACCTGCGTTGTATGTTACATCAGACGGAGAGTAGTTGGAAAGACATTCTTTGGATCGCCGAATATGCATACAATAGATCAGTACACTCTGGAACTGGACAAAGCCCCTTTTATACCTTATATTGGCACCATCCTCGAACCTCAGACCTTGACTCACCCCAACACTTAGAAATGCCCGCAGTGGACCATCTGCACGCTACGATTACACAAGCCTTTAAGGAAGCAACTACACATTTAAAACAGGCGAAAGAAAAATACAAGAAAGATGCTGATCGGCATAGAAGTGATTCTCCACAATACCAAATAGGGGACCAAGTATGGTTAGCCACAAAACATATACCTCTAAAGGGAGCACAGACATTTAACCCCAGATATTTGCGACCTTACTCTATTAAGGCTATTATCAATCCGGTGGCTGTCAAGTTGGACTTACCTGCTAATATGCAAATTCATCCCGTCTTCCATGTGTCACTTTTGAAGCCAGTACAACCAGGGACAAGACTAACCAAGCCACCAGACCCCATCCTTGTAGACAGAGAACCTGCATTTGAAGTTAAGAACATCCTGGACTCCAAGCTGATAAAGTCAAAACTTTTTATTTAATCGACTGGAAAGGTTACGGACCACAGGAAAGGTGAAGAGAACCTAGTGACCACATTCATGCACCCCGATTGGTGAAAAAATTCCACCGAAATTTCCCAGACAAACCGAAACCACAGGGAAGAACGACTTTAGGAGGGGCCTTGGGGGGGGAGTGCTGTCATGATACCTACCCCCGGGGACCCAGACCAAGTCCAGCAACCCCGGAAGCAGGCATCAAGTTACCGCAAGCAAGCCCAACAACCCCTGCTAGGGGCTATTTGGGTGCAGTCCTGGCGCCTATGGCGCCAGGCTCATATGGAGAGTCAGTCCTGGCACCATAGGCGCCAGCCTCATAGATTAAAATTTACCTGATGCAGAACATGCTGCAAACTTACCTGATGCAGACCATGCTGCAAGAGCTCCAAACCAAAAGGGGGCTTGGAAGGGACTATTTTACCTAGGGACTATTTTTTACTCGGGTGGGGCTGGGGAGGAATACTTACCTGGAACTACTTTGGAGGCTATTTAAACCACGCCGGAAGAGCAGCACGCGCTTCGCGTTATTCTGCATCCAGCAACGTAATGCTCACTGTGCCTGCAAGTCTGCATCCAGTCTTCTGCCACGCCCGCCTCTAGTTTGGAGCTCCTAGAAAAAGGGAGAAAGAAGGAGAAAAGGTTAGAACAAGAGCAATACCTTTGATCCTTACCTGAATTCCCGATCCATCGCGCCTTCGAGTGGAAGAAAGAAGTTATTGTATGCGTGTCGCCTCGCCTGCTGCAGCGCCGCGCTGAACTCACAGCCTTCGCAGCATCTTCACATTTCACCACCTCCTCCTGCATGTTCCCGCCGCACTCCGGCACCTAAGGAGAAGACAAGAACAGCAAGGTGAGCCAAGGGAATACACAGAGGAATACCCCCCCATAGACTTACCTGATTTTACCACCGGGGGTACTATTCCTCTTCACGGGTCAGCGCAGCTTCCACTGCATCCTAGCCGAACCCCGGACGCAAAGGGCAAACAAAAGGACAGCAAGGTGAAACAAAGGGACTAACAAGGGGAACCCTCCTCACCACAAAAGACTTACCTGATTTTACCGCCGGAGGCATTATTCCCCGAGACTACATACTTTCTCTCAGCGCCTGAATAAGGGAGAAAGCAACAGGTTACATATGGACATTATTTTATCGAATTGTGTTGGATAATACAAATCCTTACCAGAATATTAGCGGTTGCCACAAGGAACTCTTCAGTAGGGTCAAGCTGCAACCTGCAAGGAATCGGACAAGGGTGAAAGTCAGGCATTTGAACTCTTACGAATTACATACTTACGGCGTCTTGCCGGGAATATCGGAGTCAATATTGTCCTGGAACTCACCAATTCCTTCGAGCCAGTGAAGCAACTGGTTATCTACGCGCCCCTGCGCTCAATGCAGGATGGAGAACTCATCTTTTCAGATCATCAGGTGAGACTATAAGAGGGGACATCCAAGGTGATCAGTGGAGAGAACAACGGGTGGTTAATTCCCTTTCTCCACTTGCAGAAGAATATTCCTAGGGGACAAGCAAACAAAGCTAGATGGGCAAGTCCAGTCCGTCATCTTGGCCCTCCGCATCAAATTGGTGGAGACCGCAGCAGTCCAGTCCAGATCGACGCCTCTGTGGGAGCCAGGTGAGCATAACACTCTCTAAATAATAACTGGGTATACTGCCTGGCCTTGGCCCTCTTCCAGCTCTGCACCCAGCCTAGCAAGGACCACCACCTGTCCCCCCACAAGATAGTAAATGGTCAACAAATGCAAATGCCATTGTCACCAGTGAGAACAGTATCTGATGCACACAGAACGGCAACTGTACTAGGATAAGAATTTAAAGAATATTTGACACAGCTCAACCAAATGGCACCACCCTTCACAAGAGACAATGAGACAGACACAACAACTGCAGCATCAGACAGCCCAGGACACCCACTAATGCACGGAGAGCTAGTGTATGTATGGAGCTTTGTGTGGAAATGGAACTCACTGAGATTCCATATTCCCTATGAGGTGATCTATTGTACCCCCTTCGCTGTAAAAGTAAAGGGATTAAGGTACTGAATCCACCTCTCAGACGTCAGAAAGGCACACGACAATGTAGCACCAGAAACATTGAATAGCAATGAAACAAATGCTGCAGTACCTTGAGAGGGATGCTGGGAATAAGAAATAATAGTAAAATAAAGTAAATACAAAGAGTAACATGAGTTGCGAAATATAAGTAATTTTGTAGATAAAAAAGTTCTCTCTCTCTCTTTCGCACTGCCCTCACTTCTTTTTTTGCTCTATGCCTCGTCCCGTTTAAAACCTTATTAATGCCCACCCCATTTTATCCTTTTCTTTAGGTCAAATGATGTTGGAGTTGTCTCCACTTAATGTTAATATTCAGTCAAATAGTAGTAGGAATAAAATAAGTGCTTCTCGCGCCTATGGTTATGACTGTGGGCTGCACTTTGTTGCCATTTTGTTTACAATAACTGTGTTTGTTTTAGGGATTTATTGGGGAGTGCCTTTTATTTGGGGGGCCCATATAAAAGAGGGGGCGAGGGGTTGAAATGGAAAAGAGGCAACACTATGTCTTTGAATTTAACAAGTCTGCATAGGAATGTGACCAAAGTGACCCCAGAAATGGTATTATTTATGGACAATGGGACAGAAGCATTGCATTAAATGTGACAATGCCACCCCCCACCATGTTTACAATTTCACAAGTGACCTCACAACCTAACATAGTATCTGCCTCAATGCTTAATGAAGTATACAATGTGCTCCACACCCCAGTTTCCAATATGAGATTAAGTCCCTCCTTCCACACTATGGTGTACCGACAGGAAACCACCGATAATAATGGAGATATAGATGCTGGTATTTTTCCAATGTACAGTCATGAACCCGCAAATGTACTAGGATCACTATGCACTACTGACAGACTATGTAGAAGGTTGACAGGCAAACGACAATCTCTCTTGCGTAATAGGAGGAAGAAAAGACATGCACGTCAACACAGATACAATGTGTACCATGGGTTGGGACTAGATAAAGTAGAGGACCTCTGTCATCCTGGGCAGTCTAACAGTTGGTATTCTGACATGCATGCCGCAGGAAACCAAAGTCGCTATGTGTGCTCTTTAATACTGCATGCTTCTGGGACACCCAAGGTTTTAGTGCCTCAAGAAGCCCTTATAGTAGAAGCCCAATGTCTTATCCACCTTGCACTATATAGGATAAAGAGCTCCTTTCAGGCATACACAGTAAGAATGAAGCTCCTCCTGCCAGGTGGGAAGATTTGCAAGGAGGGATAAAAAGGTCAAAATGATTCAAAGTACGAATCCTGGCAATCGGGGGCACAAGCTTCGTGGAAAACAAACAGCAGGACTCAACCTAAATATGCAAGGTGGAGGAACTGCATGGCTTGTCAGACGAAAGACTTGAATGATTAAACAAGACATGTGCACAAATATGGACAGAGCAAATCCACCAAGATGACATGGGTCACAGCCCTCGAAAAACCGATCAAGGTCCAGCAAGAAAAGAATTACGAACTTTGTTTCTATGGGTAAGGTGTTACGCTCACCTGGCTCCCACAGAGGCGTCGATCTGGACTGGACTGCTGCGGTCTCCAGCAATGTGACGCGTAGGGCCGAGATGACGGACTGGACTGGCCCACCTAGCTTCGTTTGCTTGGCCAGTAGGAATATTCTTCTGCAAGTGGAGAAAGGGAATTAACCACCCATGGAGTTGAGCGTAAATCCCCCCACCCCGCTGTTCTCCCCACTGATCACCTTGGATGCTCCCTCTTATAGTCTCACCTGATGATTTGAAAAGATGAGCTCTCCATCCTGCATTCAGCGCAGAGGCGCGTAGATAACCAGTTGCTTCACTGGCTCGAAGGAATTGGTGAGTTCCAGAACAATATTGACTCTGATATTCCCGGCAAGACGCCGTAAGTATGTAGTTCGTAAGAGTTCAAATGCCTGACTTTCACTCTTGTCCGATTCCTTGCAGGTTGCAGCTTGACCCTCCTGAAGAGTTCCTCGTGGCATCCGGTAATGTTCTGCTAAGGATTTGTATTATCCAACACAGTTCGATAAAATAATGTCCATACGTAACCTGCTGCTTTCTCCATTATTCAGGCGCTGAGAGAAAGTATGAAGTCTCGGGCAATGATGCCTCTGACGGTAAAATCAGGTAAGTCTTTTGTGGTGAGCAGGGTTCCCCTTGTTAGTCCCTTGTTTCACCTTGCTGTCCCTTTGTTTCCCCTTAGGGGCTGGGGCTCGGTTAGGATGCAGTGGAAGCTGCGCCGACCCGTGAAGAAGAATAGTACCCCCTGTGGTAAAATCAGGTAAGTCTATGGGGGTATTCCTCTGTGTATTCCCTTGGCTCACCTTGCTGTTCTTGTCTTCTCCTTAGGTGCCGGAGTGCGGCAGTAACATGCAGGAGGATGCGGTGAAATGTGAAGATGGTGTGAAGGCCGGTGAGTTCAGCGCGGCGCTGCAGCAGGCGAGGTGACCGCATAAAATAACTTCTTTCTTCCAGCTCGAAGGCACGATGGAACGGGAATTCAGGTAAGGATCAAAGTTATTGCTTTTGTTCTAACCTTTTCTCCTTCGTTTTCCCTTTTGCTAGGAGCTCCAAACTCGAGGCGGGCGTGGCAGAAGACTGGATGCAGACTTGCAGGCACGGTGAGCTGCTGGATGCAGATTAACACGAAGCGTGTGCTGCTCTTCGGGCGTGGTTTAAATAGCCTCCAAAGTAGTCCCAGGTAAGTATTCCTCCCCAGTCCCACCTGAGTAAAAAAATAGTCCCAGGTAAAATAGTCCCTTCCAAGCCTCATTTGGCTCGGAGCTCTTGCAGCATGGTCTGCATCAGGTAAGTTTGCAGCATGGTCTGCATCAGGTACGTTTTAATCTATGACTGACTCTCCATATGAGCCTGGTGCCATAGGCGCCAAGACTGCACCCAAATAGTCCCTGGCGGGGTTTGTTGGGCTTGCTTTGGGTAACTTGATGCCTGCTTCTGGGTTTGCTGGACTTGGTCTGGGTCCCCGGGGAAGGCATCATGACAGAAGGCAAAGTGTCCATGTGTTCTAACACACGTTGCAACAGAACCGTCATCATCCCTGATCTTCGGAAAGGCACTGATGCATTAATGAACTATTACTGGGTGTGCAGCAAACAGGCATACTTGCACCTCACACCATCATGGAGGGACAATTGTATGCTGGCAACACTGCACTTGCACTGCTGGTAATACCTGAAGAACACATAAAGGGGGGAGCTGTGCCTCCAGGACGGCAAGGGGCACCTCAGCTAACAGAAGCGCGAACCCCATCTTTCAGGTATTCCCCAAAGATGAGCAATTGGATCATCTGTTCCAGGGAAAGGTTGCATCTAACTACCTGTCTCAAGAGTCCTCTGACCTCCTTGCACATATCCCCGACGAATAGAAACTTTTCAATTCCACAGAGACATTTTTCGCATGACTAGTGCCCAACGTTCAAGCAAGAGCAAAAGCCAAACGGTTGCAGATCGTGCAGTGGGAGCTGATCCAGCTTGCAAACAACACTGAGGAGGTACTTAACATCATCAAACTGGCACCAAGGGCACTTTGACTCATGACGATGCAGAAATGTTATATTTTAGACCTCCTCACTGCAATGCAAGGTGGTGTTTGCAAGAAAATTGGGAGTTCATGCTGCACATTTCACGTGATCATGTGATCGCAGCAGTGCATGAACTTGGTGTAAAAATTAGAAAAGAAGGGGGACTGTAAGAACATGACTGGTTCAATATGGTATTCAGCTGGTTACCCTTGTGGCTTGGAACAATCATGAAGGCGCTGATACCCATCATTGTGTTCTTCCTGCTGATCTTCTGTGTGTGCCAGTTTGGCCTCCGATGCTGCACAAAAGCGGTTCCGAATAGTGTGATGATGATGGTGAATATTGGTAACAGGAGTAACAATAATAAGGTGCCTCATGATACCAAAGAAGCGCAGGTACAAGCTGGTGAGAGTGATGAGCCTAAATATTGTATGGTGGAAATATACCACACTGGGGATGAGGTAGACAATTACCTTCATACCACTATCAAACAGCCCCAAGATCTTGAGAATTACAGGGAGGTGTGGGTTGACCTGGATGGGGATGGGGGATGTATTTTCATGACGTGTACTCCTGAAGAATATGCACAGCGTGGGGAGAGTTTAAGAAGTGTGTGTATAGCATGGATGTCAATTAAAGGTACCCCTGCATGGGACAAAGCAGTGAAATGGGCTGAGGAATGTAGAAATACTGGGGGAGGGTATTTGTTACTTTAGGAGTAACAAAAGGGGGGAATGTTGGGAAGAAGATGGTCCTATCCCACCCCAATAGCCTTTCCAGCAGTAAATAGAGCATGTCTAGGCCAATGGGGTAGAGACACCCACCTTCATGGCACTTGCCTTTAGGTTATACATAGAGACTTATAAGAATAATGCAGCTCACAGCCCCGACAACAGACACCATTGTGTATTAGAGCAGACACCATCTTTTTACTAGGCCCAAAAATCATCCCTCTGTAAACTCAGCTCTCCCATCCTCAGCACCTCACACAGAGAGCCAAAGACATCGCCACCCCCTGCAAGCTCCATGTGAGCCTTGTTCTAAAATAAGTCCAACCATTTATTGTTGCAATTGTTCACTTCCACTGAATGTGCTCTCTGCAGATAGTGAGATCGACGCAGGCCCCAGCACAAGTGCCCATCTATCTTCACTAAATTGCCCATGCCCTCTCAACTCCCACCTCACCAGGCCAGGGCCCAGCAGTCCCGACCCTCCTCTCTCTCTCATGTTGACACACATCTGACCCCCTTGCACTGACCATTTCAGAGCACCAACCATAGACTTAATCCTGTGAAGCAGTATATTCTCCACAAACCAACTCATGTCTGTTTGTATCGTGAGGCATCAGGGAACATAAATAGTAGATCAAACACCCAGGGAAAGACACCTGGGTGCAGGAACCCAGTATCAATGAAGCCCTGAATGTAGATGTCGGAATGCCAATATATTAACCCATTTTCTCTAAGCATTAGTTACGCAACCCCCAGCTCTGTCCTCTGCTGGTGCCTCCCTTTGAAACAGACTCCCGGCCACCTTGAAACTTGAGGAAAACCATCTCTGGTTCCGGAAGCATCTCAAGACCGTCCTCTTTGCCTCTGCCTTTGCCCCCTTTCTCCCCTGTTGATCTGTTTCTCCTCTTGGCATCATGCACCGGGCCACCCTATTTCATTTGGGCCCAGATACCTGCTCACCCTGCCACCCTTCTGCACTTCCTGCAGGCCACCTTCTTCACTAGGGTTCTTTATCTGTACCCATACAGTCCCTCTCTCACTTTTCTTCTGCACTTATCAGATATACCTTATCTGACCAACTTTCACCTGCCAATTTCTGGCTGCACTACCATGGTTTTATCGCCCTTATTTATTTATTTGTTTAATTTGCTATTTATTTGTTTTTCTCTCCTCTGTTCTGCACTTTCCACTCCCCCCTTCCATGTACTTCCCCCTTTTCCTCCTTTCTTAGATGTCACTCGGCCTAGTAAGATTGCTGTTTTATTTTTTGTTCCCCCTTCCACCCCTCTCCTTTTGCCTGGTTGCGCTCTGAAACACTTGTGTACAGCAAGATATAATCATACAAATAAAATATCATTAATTTTCATCATTTCATTTCAAGCATCCCCATTCAGGCAGGAATTCACCATTATTCTAGTATTACCAGTTCCTGTAGTTTACCTTAGACAGTTAGACAGTTAGACATGTGTCACATTTGTCCTGACCTTCACTGGGGACATTATCCCAGCTGAACCACGTGCCACCAGATCGACTGGGAAGCAGCGTCAAATTGGAGCCTGGCATCCCCTATAGAGCAAGCTGTGCCATACGGCCCTTCCAATCTGCACTGTGATTTAGTGCTATATATGATGATGTCATTCATGATGAAATTGCTTCTTATAATGTGCTGCCAGTGTAACATTTGGCAGAGCGCTCTTGAGTTCTTTGCTTGCATACTTTATTTTATATAAAGTTTGTTATCCTTGAAACTTATCTCCTGCTCTCATTCCATGACAGGGTGTGATATCCTTACTTTTGCATTTCTATGAGGACATGTGCTTGGGTGCCTACCTTCACTCTCCAAAACAGTTATGCCCTTGACCTTCTTACGAACATGGAAGGCAGCATGTGTGCAAGAATTAGAGCATCTTGCTGCACATACTGACCCGCCCAGAATGAGGAAAATGGGACCTTAACAGAGGCAATAGCCACCTTGAAACAATAGCACACAAAAATGGTGGAAGTGGTGGAGGGCATTGTGGATAAGGACTGGTTTACCTACCTTTTCTCTTGGATACTAACCTGGTTGGCTAACGCATTCAAAATACCAGTGGCCATATTGGTACTATTAGCTTTCTGTGCCATGAGAATAACAATACGCCAATGCAAAAAGACTGCCAAAAATGCAACAGGAATGAAAATATGTATAAACTTGGATACTCATGTGCATGACGATTCACAAACGGATGATTTCCCCCATACACAAATGACGGAGAGTCCTATTCCACCTCCTGGGTCAGAGTTCACATATTCTTAGGACCCCCACAATTACAAAGAGCATTGGGTAAACTGTGATTCTGATGGGGATTGTTGTTACAGAATGTGGAGTCCAGATGAACATGTGAGATATGGAGGTAATTTAAGGGGGTGAACAAAATATGGTGACCCAAACTGCCCTATCTGGGGAGAGTAGAAGAATGAGTGTGGTCGAGGAATCAGCCAGAGGGGAGGGTTGGGAGTCAGATGAATACCCCTTCTGCTCCTCCCCCACACCAATACTTCAAAAGTGAGAGATGCTACTCACTCAGGCAGCTATACCGCTCTTATCCCCCACAGGTACAGGGCTTGGGGATAATATGAGCTGAAGATGGCAAAAACATTCACACCAACGTTACAATGGTAAAGGCACATGCATTTAACACAAACCAAACATCCAGTCCACTCCATGAAGAACACATACAATAGGTAATATATGCATTTAGTCATGAAGAATACTAGAATAACATCCACAGACATTAAGAACACTGACATGACCAATGTATAAGATGAATGCAAAATAAATGGCACACAAATATAGCTCGCTCAAACAGAAACAAGAGAGTAATGGGGCAGCCCTCTTCTCAAAAATGGAAGCCACATCATGTCTCTGAATTTGCACACGCCGTAAGAGCTCAGGAAAACTCAAAAGGCTGAATCTACAGAAAACCACATTTGTGCAGAGCTCAGACAATAGGTGACAACTAATGCCAAGTTTAAGGTGAATTGAGGGAGGATCAGAATGGCACAACAAAGGCATGAGATAACAATTCCTAAGATGCAAGCAGTATATTACTAGATTAATTGAAGTTGTATAGGAGCATAACTAGTCTTTGGTAGCCAGGATCAGTAAAACATAAGTCAAAATACTCCATAAACAGTAACTCAAGAGTGTCCCTGGTGGAAACAGAAAACACAACACACATATTAATATTAGCTAAAACCTCAATAAATAAAAGGGCCCTCATCAGGAGGTTGGAGGTAACCATGCCGCTTTTAGCAGCATGGTTGCCTCCTTACCGCATTCCGGGCCCGGGTTCCTCAAATGAGGATTTACCGGGCCATTGCAGCCTTGGCGGACCCAGTAATTCCCTGTCCGAGGAACCCGGACTCGGTCCATCCCCATTCCCATTCGAGCCCCCATAGGGCTCAATGGGAATGGGGATGGAGCTAACAACCGGCCCGTTAATGACAGGCACGTTGTTAGCTCCCTGGTGTCCTCACGGGACCCGGAATGGACGCCTGGTTTTTCCAGGCGCCCATTGCGGGGCCCGTGAAGAGACCTCGTGGTAGGGCGGAATGGGTTTACCGGCACCGGCACCTTTACAGGTGCCGGTAAAACCATTGCGCCAACCTTGTGATGAGGGCCATGGTCCCATCACACATGACACATAGAACACTGCCCATTCATTAGAAGTGAACATAGATAGGACACCTGCAGTACTCCCAACCCCCCCCCCCTTAGACATGGGGCGCCACACAAAGCCAAGTACAAAGGGATTGCCTGGTTCAATGGCCTTAGAATGAGGGATGGTAACTTTTTAACTGAAAGAAAAGCAGTCCATGGGCCGCTCTTCCCCTACTCGACGTCTGGCTCATATCTTGAAGACCTGCCAAGAGTCCAAGGTTGGTTAGCCGAGAGCCAACCTACCAGAATCCCAAGAGTCATGCCGCCTTCAAGTAGTATGACAACCAATCACTTGTTGTGGACATATGTATTTTAACTTTTATTAATTTAGGGTTGGTTCCAGGTGGAGCCATAAGATACTCATAACCCAATGAAAAGTTTAACACCTATGATATATATATGTAGCCAACCCAATGTAGCTAACCCAACTAACCTATCCCAGTAGGTTTTGTAAACTGATATTATCTTATGACATCTGTGATGACACATTTGTAGTACTTAAGCAATTGTTTTCGATTAACATGTTGAGAGCTGTGTGATTTGAATGCTTGTATGCTGTCATGCCTTTGTTTTGATGACACATGATTTTGCCATGCACTACTAATTCATTGAGTCTGATTTGGAGTGACCCAGATTCCTCTGGGTCTATCTGTGATTTTGGTGGCCACTTTAACAGCCTCGTGAAATTCTGTAATCAACATGTCCAACATAGATTTTTGGTGATGTTACACCTGACCAGGAGCACAGTACTGTTGCTGTTAAGTGGTCATAAATCCAGGGGCCATTGTATGAGTGCCATTATTGTGAAGGATGTGGAAGCACTATCAAATGTTAACCTAGTTGTATTATTTTGTGAAAAATGCACAAAATCTGTTTCTTTAAGAGACATCCCAATTGCTCTTATTTATCCCCCCCGTTCTTCCTGCTATCTATCTCTGCCACCATGTCTGCACCAGCATTAGAACTCTCCCTACCTGTGTGATTGAAGGTGTTAGGAGGTTTTACTGGATCCAGTTATTATCATGGATCTTTACTCCTCACAAGTTGAAATGTACACAAAGCTATTAGTGTGGTGCCTTCATATCCTTGTTTAATTGGCCATTTCAACACTGGTAAACATAAAAAAAGGATCAAATCCAAACCTTTCAAGAGACAAGAGGCTAACCGGGACCTCATTGTACTGCAGGAGGTGAACATATGACTCCACATTTCGGACATTTAAAACATGACTCCATTTCAGCAGCGAGCCCAATCAGAATTGATGTAGCATACAGGAAAGACATTATAGCAGGGAGACCGAGGCTACGCAGACCCTGACCCATTACGTGTGAAATGAAACATAAGGAGGAGAGACATGGTTAAAAGTATGCTATAATATACTGTAGGTGGTCTCTTCTGCTCCTTATTGAATAAGTCTATATTTTTCTTTTACAATATCGCCCAGCTTCCATCAATCATTTTCTCCACCAGATTTGCTGGCCAATTGTCCATGAATTCAACTGTTTGTAGACAGATTTACCTGATTTAACTAACCATGAAGCAGAGGAATACTAGTTTCATCACATATTGGGCCATCTGAAGCTTCCAAGCACACAGACAGTTTCCTCAGCTACTAAGCCATGAGGTTAATTGCTCAAAGAGAAAAATAAATGAAAAGCATATATTTCAGTTAATCGTTAGTGATATTTAAATTCAGCTTGTGCTCAAACCACCAAACTGGGGTTCTACTATGCACCCACTATACAGCTTTGGTATTGAGAGAAGAGGTCAGCCTGGTCCTTGCAAACAATGCAGCTGCTTTCTCATCCCATCAGCCCTCCCTGCCGCAATGATATTGATGTTGGCTTCGCCTTTTGCTCCCCTTGGTACAAATGACAGACCTTCTTGTTCGCTGTTTTACCCTTTGTCAGGTACTCCTCCCAAGGGGTAGACCTGGGGTTCCTTCATGTCCAACTCATCCACCTGATTCATCAAGGATTTATTATCTTTATCCCTGGGAATCTGGTGATTCAAATGGGATGACCAGTATCCTCAGAATGCTGGTGTTCTAAATCTCAGCTTGTGTTGTGGCAGCTCAGAGTATCTGCCCTGGCTGATGTGGGTATGACCTTCACAATCGACCACAGCCCTACTCCCATTTGACTTCTTGCATTCTTGCCTAATTGTACAAAGTTGTAAATTGATATATTTGTATGTGTGTGCACGTGTGTGTTATCTGCCTTGCTTGGGGGTAGTGATGTGATAGTCAAGCAAGAGAGGAGGCCTTAAAGTTACAAAGGAGTATGGGAGCGCCTCTACTGAGAACGAACATGTGTCAAATACCATCTTCTATGGAATTTCTTTCACTCAGGAGGGTCTACAACCACGTTTTAGCTCACTGCACCCCTCAAAGAAGAAAAATATCCATTTGCATATCTGTCTTTGTCCCATCCAGTAGGGCAGTCCAGCACCAAAATGCTAGGCGAATCTCCTCTGAACAAGCATACCTTCAGCAACCCCAGACACGTGTTTTGGCCTAGTTGGGCTTCATCAGTGACGTGAAGTGGAGCCTCTCTAAGACACAGTAGCAAGGGGTCCACGTCTGGATTACCCAGGGTTACTTATGGTGAAACCCCAAGTTTTACAAAGTTACAAATGAGTGTGGGAGCCCCTCTACTGAGAAAGAGCATGGGTCAAATACCCTGTTCTATGGAATGTCTTCCACTAGGGCTCCCACACTCCTTTGTAAGAGAAAAGGCCTTGTTGTTCTGTGTTTCAAACACAGGTTGCAAGGATTGAGGCCTACTGTTGAATACAGTGTTTGTTCATGTTTTACATATCATGCACATGCGCTGTATTGTATGTGATGCTTCTGCAAAGGAAGAGGTTCTTTTCACCTGAATATGTATGTGCTTCTACAATACACGTGTCTTTTGTCACTCACCTCTACCCCCATGAATCCCCCTCCCCCTATGTCTGCCCCTGTTCATTCCCCACATGCTAGTGTTCATTCCACAATGTGAATTATTTGGGAGGGGGTGGGATCTGAAAGTGCTTCCCAACAACAAAATGGATTCTGTTGTTTCCATTTTCTATGAATGTGTTTGTGTTTAGTGCATGTCATATTTTGTCTTGTGGACACACACAGGTTGCCGCCCACAGACACACATTCTCAGTGTGTGGATATGGGCTCATAGGATATGCCCCAATTCATCATTGAGGCTGCGTGCAGCCACTCCCTGTGCCCTTTCGCCAACCAAGGGTAAGGGTGGTGCCTGTGGCTGAGGGCGATGTCCCACCTGTATATCAACTGGTACGCCATGCTGTGTGGCTACATTGTGCAGGACACATTCACCGACAATAATTTTACAGACGACTGGTGGGGTGTATAACAATACTCCACCAGAGTGGTCTAGGGAGCGGAAACGTGACTTAAGCCCCTCAAATTTGCACTCCACTATGTCCCTTGTGCCCACATGTGCAGCATTATATCTTACCACAGCTGGCATGGCAGGATTCCTGTACGGCATCATCCTGAAAGGTGATAGCGGGTAGGCACTGTACCCTGGACATGTTTACATGATTGTTATTGGCACTTATTGTCATGGTCTGTTTTCAGTGTGTGATGTGCATGCATGCATGCATGTACGTGCCAGTTCATGCTCACCAATGAGCCAGGTGTTGGCATATTTTCTTGATGCCCGGGCACGGTAGAGTGTTGACAGTTGGTAAATGTAGCTGCCATGTGTGCTGCCAGAGAAATTGGCATTGACTTGCATGATCACTCCATTTGTATCTCAGATGACCTGCACGTTGATGGGGCCAGTGCTTGTGATTGCGATATATGTGCTCCGTCATTCAGAGGGATCATAGCGCAACATTTGTACAGTTAACGGCTCCAAGAACATGTGGAAAGTATGCATCAGCATAGAAATCCTGGTACACCTCTGTCTTTCTGTTAGGAAAGATTTCATAATTGTATGTAATTTTCCCTCCATGTGGCAACCCCCAAACTTTTTGCTGTTGTTCTACACCTGCTGTTGTTCTACACCCTGATCTAGACTTTTCCAGAGAAGTGCAGCCTTCCGCCGCACTCCTCTGGGCTTTCATTAAATTCTTATGGGGAAACTGACATGCCCTTAAGACAGTCAGTACTGGGAGACTTCGTTTCCCTTTTTCCTTTCCTTATGTAGCAGCTTTTTTGCAACATGAAACAAGAGTGCACCGTAACTTACATTACCGCGCTTTTGGGTCTCTAGTCATTCCAAAGGCCCTAGAAACTCTCGCTGGACTTATTATGAACTGTGCAAGTTTGTCACGGATGGGACTGGTGGCAGCTATAGTTTCTCTTGTGTTTTGAACCCTTTTTTGCCATGTTATCCGCGCTTACCGCGTTTGGCACAAATGGGTGGCCTGGCTCCAAAATGGCCATGCCACGAGGTTCTTTGTCCTGTCCGCTGACCGTCTTGCCCCTTTACCTTCCCCCAGGTCAAGCCGACCCGGGGCAGTCCTTATTTGGTCATGCACTTTCCCGCGAAACCCCAAAGCTTTCACGGGCTTCTGCATGCATTGTGTGTGCTTCCAGGATGTGTGCTGGGATGTCTGGTCCCAATACACATCCTGGGTGCCAGAGAGTCTGGAGTGTCCTGAATGCCTGGGACCACCGTGTTCCGTGATAGGTCCACGTATCGTGTGAGTGTTTGTGAGCAGATCTCCCATTGGGTCCTCTCTGTTTTGGCATGAAGGGAACTTTGGATAAGAGTAGGCTGGAAACAGGTCGATCTCCTGAGTTCACACCGAACAAGGGATAAGGAGCCAAGTATCCTGCAACAAGAAGCTGAGTCGAAGAACCGCTCGTGACCCGCTGAAGGTTTGGCACCCTGAACTGCTGTCGTCCTGCGAGAACCCTCTGCATCTGATCGTCCTAGTAAGTCTGCGAAGGCGCTTCGACCCATTGGAATAGTAGGATCAACTATTCCCCGCACCTTCATCAGACCCTGCAAGTAAGCCTCTTCGGAAGTGTCCCTGGGCCAACCAGTGGCCTGACCAGTTTATGCAGGACGCTTTGCTCTGTCACCGCCGCCGTTTCGGGGAAGCCCTCAAAACTTGGTTTACTGCTTGCTCTGCGTCCACAACACCCTCACACTGAATTTCGTACACTTGGCATTCCCAGGTCTGAAGTGAGACGAGTGCGCCCGGACCAGAGTAAACACGGTTGCCGTGTTGCCCTGCTTTGGTAACAACCTGTGCACGTCTGCATTTGGGACACCCTCTACCCTGCATCCTGCTACGTAGAATCTACACGGTGTCGAGATGTCGTGATCATCACAGTTGAACCTGCCAGCAACGTGAACTGAACTGGAGAAGTCTGGGTCTGCCTGCATCGGGGACCGGTGAGTAGTCCATGCCCCTCGCGCAGGAGCCGTTTCTTTTCTACCGCTGTTGCGAAATAGCGGCTCTATCCCGCACTCTCACCCTGCCTCTGCCCACAAGTGGAGGCCTTGTTTGAGTAGTGAGGACTTGTTCTGCATCGCTTCATTCACCTTCCTGAACTGCCTGATATCCTCGAAGAGGCCCTCCTTTGTCCATTGGTACCAACGTGTGCAGGTACTTTTGAGCATAAGGCTCCTCTCTTCGTAGGGCTCGGACTTCCTCCTAGTTAGGTGTATTTCAGATGTCGAACTGGGTCTAATGATTACTTGCACTGCCTGTTTTACTCCCCATCTATGTGGTTTACATATTACGTGCTCCTAACTCCTTAGACCCCTCGGTCTTGTATATATATTGTATTGATTGTGATGTGCTGGTTTACTTTAGTATTATTGTGATTCTCTGCTATGGTCGATGTTACAAAGGCCTTGTAATAAATGTGTCTATATTTTTAATATGACAACTGTCTGGAGTAATTTGTAAGTGTCCTTGCTTTGTGTGCTCATTGCGGGCTTTCAGTCACCCTCACCCCTCTTGAGACTTAGTCTTGACCGCCGCCATCGCTACCCTGATTGGTCTGGCTTGTCCAGAAGTAACACTGTTCCAAGAAACTAGGCTGGCCTTCTGAATCTCTGCCCCTCCAGGTCCGAGTTCAGAAATCCATCTTAACACTTTCCTCCAGTGTTCTCTGCATATATATGGCAGACACGCACGTGATATTATGCAGGCCAACAACTTTTTGAAACAGCAGGATTGTGTGGCCTGTGATTGCCCACCAACTATGGCAGTAATGCCCTGGAAGGAGCCTATGGCATTGGAAAGTAATGATGTTGGCACCTTTTCAAGGGGATAAGGGCCTGGGAGCAGATGGTGGAAATAGCTAGGTCTTTTCCCACTTCCTGACAAGGTCTAGGATGGCATGGGGTGGGAACGGGTACCTGCAATACACCTGGTGATAAGGAATAGCAAACAGTATGATGCATGCTCCCACTATTGCAGCATTCATCGTGGCTCTGCAATGTTGCATTGCATGCTTTATACGCATTGGATCTGTTGCACGTGTAACTTTATGCCTGCTATCATGTGGCGATTGGATCACAGGGTTTGGGTGTGACTTTTCCCGAAGTAAGATTGCGCGTTGGAAACCATGAATTAGTTTGGTATTGTGGTGGATTGGGCGTGCCATTGCTCCGTGTGTCCCATCCCTCAACATGCCCAGATTATTCCTCATTCTGTGTGAAAAACGGGGTACATGCATATTCCGCCCCTATTTTTATCTCAGTGCAGGCCACACTCATGCTCTGTGAGGAGACTCGTGCAATGCACTTGACTGCATGCAGAGATGTGCCAGACCAGAGCGGAGTCCACCCGAGGTCCGGAAAAGTTCTTCAAAGTCAATTCCATGAATCAACGAAGGGGGGTTTTGCACACAGAATGGCCCGCAAAGTTCCTATTTTCCCCGCAAAGTATTCCATGAATCAGGCCCTTAATGAACATTGTAGAAATGTAAACATTTACACATTTAGCAGTTGAATTAGATATAGATTATGGTGATAGGTTTCTTGCACCCTTAGTTTTGCTCTACAAGTAGTAGCACAACTTCATTAAGGAGTGTGTTTTGTGTGTATTAATAAACGGGTATCCATTTTATTTATATTTTTTAGAGTGGAAACGAAAACAAACAGCGCTGGTCATTTAGGGCTCTAAGCACAAGCTTTTAGGTCCCGAGGTGTGCTTGTTACGCTGTCAGATGTGCAGGCAGGGACATATCCTTAATAGACCAAAGCCCTGAGGCTGATTCCCCACCTATAATAACACATTTAAACCTTCAACGCCTGCTCTACATGACTACGGACATTGCAACATGTTGGTCATGACAAAAGAAATGTGTATGTGCATTGTATTTTCCATCTACTGCCACACCCTGGAGAGAGTGGGGAAGTGCACTTTAAGGCTATCCGAATCGGGTGAGAAAGAAATGAATGTGCTGACGGCTGCTTTACAGGAACAAAACAAAAAGCCTAGTTACAAGTTTGGTGACAATTTTGGTGATAAATCTGCCAAAATACAGCCATATGGAATGACCATTACTGACACTTGGTAGTAGTCATTGTAAGTCTCCATTTGTTGGAGTCTATAGGACACCATGTGGATTTTGTCTGAATTACTGGCGGCTGAATGTTGCCACAGTAATTCTGATGATTTTTGGTGGTAGGGAGGAAGTCAAACCTCCAACTTTGAGGCAATCCTACTTCCCTACTGCCAAACTCATAGTTCGTCTGGGCAGTAATTCAGCGGTACTGGAATTACCGCCGCATTACCACGTTTTTCACCACACCGCCGACTCGTAATGAGGCCCAAATAGGATTTAATCACAGGAAAGGGTTTAATATGTTTTGGCGAAATTAAAAATGTTAATGACTATTTCTCTAGGTATTCAATTCACACCATTACATTGCATTTATGAGATAGTGCAAGTACACATTTCAAAGCGTGCATCTTTCAAAAGTGCCACCGCAAATAGCAAGCAACCTACAAGCATGCACATTGTACAACTGACTGAGTGGGGAGAGGACCTGCCTGATAAAATAAAAAAAAATAAAAAAATAATACATAAATAAATAAATAAATAAATGGTTCTTTACTATTACAAATGTGAGTTAGGAGGCCAAGCTCTCTCTGCGTGTCAGCAGCAGCTGTGGCTGTAAGATGAGAAGAGGGTGGGTGCAGAGAGTGAGCGAGGGGATGATGGGAACACGTGAAACTAGAAAGGCATGATCAAATAGCTCCTGCGGTCTAATCACGGTCTGCGCCTGGGCATGTTTTTCCGAGCAAACGTTGAGGCAAACTGCTCTCTGGCAAGGTAGCACCGCAGGAGTCCATCAATATAATAATTGTTTGCCTTGCTCTTCATTAGCAGTTCATGATTCCAGCCTCAGACAAACTCACAGTGCCAGGGCGGGGGCAGCAGAACACAGGATACTGTAGGAATCATTATAGTAAAGAGGCACACACGACATAACAAACAGATCACGACTCTATCTCTCGCAATATGTGTGGTTTGTGTAAACTAAATTCCAGGATGGCACAGGCTAAACAAATGAACCTGTAACTTGCCAGTCGTACACAAGAAGGCGTAGCAGCATGCACTGATGGTAGTGAAGTACCGTATGCATGCATATGCAATGTCTAATGTGATGTTGGTCGCACAGCACACTGTTGTGGGCTGGCTGTGGCTCACAGACCCCGTGACTATAATCCAACAGATCTCGAGCTTGTGTGTGCACACCAGTGTTCGTGGTACAAGAGGACAACGCCACTCCAGCAAGGACACATAATCACCCTATTCCCAATGTTCATAGAAACATACTTAACCTTTCAATACCACCTTAAAAACTTACATTAAGAATCCAGGCAAGTAAAGCGTGCGATACGCAAAGTGACTTGTGCATCTGGACTCTAGCTTGATCGTGGAGGTGTTTCCTCAGGCGATGTTGGAGGTGTGGGTAGAATCTGCAGATGCAGAACACGAACAGTAAAGCAGGAGGGTGGACAAGGGGATGAAGGGTGAGTAGGAGGTGGAGCAGGAGGAGGCAGAGATGGAGGGGGCTTCAGGGCAGGGGGGTGAAGTACACAGGGAAGAAGATATAGGGCAATAGTTGCAACATAAAGAGGAGTTTGAGCAGGAGAAAGTGGGTGCATACCTGAAGGAAGAACATGTGGAGGTAGATGAGGTCCATGAGGGGGGAGGGGCAGAAGGAGGTGGAACATGGAGTGGCTGGAGAGCAGCAGGAGGATTTCACAGATGCAGATATGAGGGAGAAGGAAGAGGGGTAGGAGGAAGTGTAGGAGTAGAGACAGCAAGACAGAGAGGGCTTTGACCAAGTTGATACTGGAAAGGTCATCCAGAGAATGGTTCACCTATTTATTTCTTTCTTTAAATGTCTAAAGCGCACAAAGCGGCCCTTAGGCATCGCGGCGCTGTTACAGTAGGGCTTACTTAGTTGCAAGAGGAAGAAACGGTACTGATAATGATGACACACTCGTACTTAGAAACTACAGAGACAGCTATGGCCACTGAATCATGTTTTCTGAATGAGGTGCCATCATTAACAACTTGGGAAACCCGTAACGTAATTCCTTTCACCCGGAGCTAAACGCTTTTGCCCTTACAGAAATAGAGCAATGTCTTCTGGATGACTCCACTGCGAGTATTGCACAGCATCCGTTTTGTGACCTTCTGATCAAAATGATACCTTATTTTATGGAAAAATAGGTTCAGAACATTGGAATATTCTAAAGGGCTAGTTGGACCAGGAGAGCAGGGAAGCAAAAGGGGATATTTTTTTTACAACCATCAATTCTGCCAAGAAAGATAAGAATGATATTGCTACCAAGAGAAAGGTTTATAGGTCTGTGTGCACGGGTGTTTAAAATGGCTTTAGAACTTTAGGCATAGGAGGAGTCCCAGGATGCAAGACCAATGATCGAAGCTGGACATGTGTTGCCGTCCGTCTTGCCCTAGAAGGTAGTCTCAAGGTTCTTCAAGCAAATGTCCTCTCAGAGGCAAGTGGGAGACACGTTGCTACTCTGTATGTCCCCAGAGCAGGTAGATGGGCACAGCATTCTCCATGTACCTGATTGCCCATTGTTTTTTTCTTGATAGATCATTATGGTCCTGCATTTTCAAGCAGCAAATACATGTCATAGGCCTGATAGCATTCGGGTCAATTTCTATACATTTAACACAACACTGATATAATATGATAGGTTATTTATAACGCGCTTAATACCCAGAGGTTTCCTAGCGCTGACCGGGGGACACCACTATTTGCTGAAAGCTTGCAATGCCATTGCAGCAAATGGGTGACTACTGCCAGTATGGAAACATCTGCTATTGTGCCAATATATATGAAAAGTGATGTATATCTTCATATCTTCATACATATTTTACAGGCTAATAACTTGGATACACACCTCCTCCAAATTATTTGGGAAATTGGTTCTTAATATACCAATAGCTTGTGTGGAGGAACACAACTTCTTGGCAAACACTCTGGATGGATTTAGGAAAGAGATAAGCACATGAGAGGAGGTATTACCCTTCAACATAATATTACCAAACATGTAGGGCTAGTTCCTAAAAATAAAGTTCCTTGCATTGAGAAGCGTAACTGAGCAAAGGTGCGTCTCTGCCACTGCACGAATGCCCTTTTTCAGAAATCATATGCAGCACCTGAGGTTGTGCTAAAAACATGCCCAATGCATCATATGCGGCACACATTTGCAGATGTACTCTAAAAACTACACGTAAACCATGGAGAGAGCATTTCCTGCCAACATGATATGATTTATTTATAACGTGCTTAATACCCACCGACCCAGAGATCCAACCTGTGTTGCTCAGTGTCATCTTGCTTCCCATGCAGCACTTAAAATATACAGGACTCAGTCTGCAAGCATGCTGCGCATGGGAATGGCATCAAAGGGCAACCAAAATAGTGCTGAGGCAGAATAAGAATTCAAGCCAAAAACTGTATGTATGCTGAGCTTGGCGCCATGGCAAATTACCATGATAACCAGCCTCCTCAACCTTCATGCCTGCTGCACGAGTCTAGTGGTCAAATACTCTTTCTTTTCTAATCGTCTAGAAAAATGACGTCGGAAGCGGCCAGTTCTCAGTTCACAGCTCTGTGATTGCGAGCCCTGAACGCGAACGTGGTGCGGCTTGACTTGTGCGATAGGTGCTTTCCTCTATCGCGAAGGGCGAGAGCGAGAGCCGAGAGAGAGCCGAGAGAGCCGAGAGAGCCGAGAACCGTGAGCCGAGCCGACAACCGGAGCTGACGGAAGATTGGAAGACCGGACCCTCGAATTTTTGGGTGAGTGCGGCCGCCAGCTGTTATCTTGGTGCTATTTGGAGCCCCCGGTGCAGCCCCTGGTGCAGCGGTCTCATCCAGGGTGGTAGGGGCGGCCTGTTCATTTCTCCCTGCCCTGCCCTGCCCTGTATATTGCCCTACCACATACTGATTCAGAAAAGCCTGCTCGTTTGGAGAGCGAAGGGGTTTGTTCTGGATTTGCTGTCAACCTGGCGCCCTCCACCCCGTCCGAGGCCATCCTCGAGAAAAGGTGCCTACGTAGTAGCACAATGTTAACACAATGTTCAATCAATCCGGGACTGAAGGTCTCTTCCCGGTCTCATCTCCTTTTCCGCCTGCTGCCCATTCGGGACTGACCTCGATAGTGGAAGACTATACAAAGAGCAAGGTGGTGCTAAATCTTTCAGCTTCAATGCAATCAAACCAACAATAAAACCATCAATTGCGAACAGAATGCCGACCACCCGCTGTGCCATTAGGCCCTCAAATAGGAAATGAGCACGAAGTAGGTCAAGCGTCGGGTGGTGGAGGGGACCGGCAGTTCCAGGAGGCCTTGCGGGGCCACAGTGAGGCCAGGGTTTTTGATGGTGAAGGACCAAATCAAATGGCCAGCAAGCCCACGGAGCGACGAAGCCCGCAAATAGATTTCCAAACCCCCACCGGTTTTACCGTATTGACGAGGGGACCAGCGCTTGAGGCTGTGGGAGGACGTCATCAGCGGGGACCTGAACGGCTTGATGTTGAAAACGAGCCCCTGGGGTTTGAAAATGTGCCCCTCGTGACAGAGGAGGCCCCCGTTATACCATAAACCAAAACAAAACTGCCCGTTTGTGGGAAATGGGGAAGAAAATGGAGCCGAGGACAGGCATGCTCTGACTTCCCCCAGATCTAAGGTGCAAATTACAGCCTTAATCCATAGAACTAACAACTTAACCAGGGAAAAGCAGGCCTCGTATCTTCCTACTGAGCGACCTATTAGAACTACTTCAACCGATTCACTGATATTTGATCAAGAAGAGCAGTCCCTTTTACATGATCTAAGGAGCTCCGATGATGAAGTTTTGGAAGCAAGCCACACCGAAAAGGACATGCTTTTAGACCTCACACTAGTGCCGGCAGAGAAAGCAAACCAGGATCAGAAAACTAAGAACTCTTCGGAGGTGGCCATTCTCAAGGACTTAAATCCAAGCCCGGGAACAGATTCTACAAAAGCTCAGAGCGACTCTCATCGAACAGATGACGAGGCCTCTGATCTCGTAGTAAAGGAAGCAAACGTAAAAGGAACGGCAAAAATAAAATCTACACCAAACAAAATATACACAAAAAAACAAAGAAAAGTGGGACTTAAAACTCAGGGGAGCGCAAAGTGTTTCCCAACCACCCTGATTTCATCTTCCCTAAAAGTATACTTCTTAAAACACCACAAGAGGAAACTGGATCAGGATTCAGAGCTTTCCGATGCAGAGATTCTGGAGGCCGTACAAGACCCCCATCCGGCAAATAAAGCGAGAAAAACACATCAACTCAACCCCAGGCCAGACCTAAACACCAGACTATCAGTGCAAAAGGGAACGACCACAGAAGAAATTCCAAAAATATCAGTCCTGGACCTTCGTGCAGAGAAGCCTGAGCATCCTTCAGCTACTTCTAGCCCCCATAGAAGCAGTGAGTTACCATCTAATAACAAAGTTGAAAAAACATCAGTGGTACCCCCGACGCAGGGGGTACCAGGCCCTCGACCTTTAATTACTCCAATGGATGAGCGTTTCAAAATCTGTAGCTGGATCTACAGAAGACAGACTCGCATGGACCAAAGTCCATACTCAAGATTCTTCGCGCCCCTATAAAGTGCGACAAGTAGAAGAAGATCTGCACCCACAAGATTCACCGCTATTTTTGGATGGAAGAAGTCAACATAGAACCTCTGTCCATAGTGGTGACAAGGGTTTATATACTCCGGTTAAAAGTAGAAGACTTAGTGAAATATCAGCTCCTGCCCAGAAGGAGTCACCGAACAAAAAAGCTGACATGCTACAAATAATGTCAACAATTACAATCACCTTAAATCCCTTTGCAATACTTTACGAATCCATCAACGAAGCACTGAAAGACAACATCTCGATGTCTTCCTCAATGATGTCAAAATTGACCTTCATTGAGGGGTTTATAACAGCCCTCGACTCAAAAACTATGAAATTGCAAGCATCCCTGGAGGCAAAAATTGCCAAACTGGAAGGCCAGCTGCTGGAAACGCACCACGTCTCTCGAGTTCCTTCTTTATCTTCAACTGCGACCCAAATCAGTGAAGGGCCTCTGCAAAAGGATTTGGCCCCAATCTGTGCAAAAATTCCATCAATTTCAACTGCGATTCAAATTAGTGAAGGGCCTCGGCAAAAAGACTTGGCACCAATCCTTGCAAAAATTCCATCACTTCAGACGCCTGTTAAATCGGAATTTAACACTGTAAAGGAGCACATAGGGCTAGAGCCGCACCAAAGTAACCCAACCAAAACACCCAACCAACAAATTAAACCTGAACGTCCCCAAACTACTTTACCTGTTAAAACTGATCACCAGAACATTGAGGAACTTGAGGAAAACAGTGACTTAATGAACCTAACTCAGCACTACGACAATTTAGAAGAATCCCAAATTACAGTAACATCACCTCATTCAATTGACAAACCATTACCATAGTCTCCAATAAAAGCACCCCACAGACCGTTATTGAAGACCTGAAGGAAGGAAATGAGGCGTCTAAACGGAAGCTCCGGAGAGAGGAAGGTGCTGGGGGTGCCACGAATGACAAAAGGAACCTCAAAGTGAGTCCCTGTGTGCGAAGACACAGTACAGAAAATAAAAGTGATTACCGTCCAGACAACCAGAGGTTTTCGAGGCGCGCAGCGGACTCGCGGCTGCCGAAAGGACCCAAGTAACTTGAAGGAAAACTTTCAGGAACCACAATCTTCAAACTCGAACAAATTTCATCTAAAGAAGGCTACATAGTCCTGAATAGAAAAACGGTTCTTAAAGCCCTAGCAAAAATCAGCAAATTACAACATCTGACGACCAACAATTTTGAGTTGGTAGAGCCATATCATCGGGACAACAGAGCAAAAGCATACATTCACATAAGAAACGAAGCCCTAGTGGAAATCTCGACAGAAGTGTCTAAAGATCTACACAAATTAGGATTCAATTTGCTCCTAGTGTCAAAATCCACCCAAAAGCAATCAGATGAAGATACTCGGAGCAGGGCTTCCCCGGAAAGGTCCCGCAACATCTCCAGAACGGAAGCTCTTTGCAGCCAACATCGATGGCAAGATTCCCCGAGGAGACGAACCACCTGGCTTCAGTCGCCGAAAAATGGTCCAGAAGACTCCTACAGGAGAAAATAAGGTGGTAAATCCGAGTCCTCATCAAATTTAGAAACCCTGGCCCGGAGCTCCCATCAGCAAAACCATCAAAAAACGTTGCGAAGTTTAACAGTCAGTTATTGCACCACAGACAAAAGGGAGGAGCATAATCAAAATCAAATGTCTCAGAAGAAGGCTAAAGTTTCAGAGGGACCATGGAGATGGCTGGCGGACACGTTTGGACGGAGTCAAAAGAAATAGGAGCTAACACGGATTCCCCTTGAGCTTAGTTCATCAAGAGTGGAACTGGCAACTAAATCGGCAAGAAAAGAGCTGGTAATGGCATCATGGAATACAAGAGGCTTGAAGCATCTGACCCGCCCGAGCGACGTTGACCTGGGGACTTTTGACATCTTGTGTCTACAGGAAACATACTTAACCGACACACCGACATTAGATGGATTCGAAATTGAACTCTCTCCTGCATGCAGTTCATTAATGGGTAGACCTTCCTCGGGCCTTCTAACTGCCTTTCGCATAGGATCAGGGTTTATACCAAAAACCAAAATCATCGAAGCCTATGGCATGCTTGCCACGCTCGTGTCTTGGCAGCGCCATGATCCAGTACAGGATTTTTGGATCACCTCCGACCTCGCGATAATAAGTCTTTATTGAAATCCGGAGAGAACATCAGCAAAAGAATTTTCCCAATCTGTGGCCGAAGCCATTGATACTATTAACGTAGATCTCAATACTGACAACATCTTAATCTACAGAGATCTAAATGCAAAGTGCAAAACAGAAATAACACCCGAAAGAGCACGGTCGATCCGCCCTTTGGCTGACGAAAGAGGGGTGGCGTGGTCAAAGCTGATGAAATCATGCAACTTTTTCAATGCAGCGACGCTACAAGACTCCGAACCCCAGATCCCAAAGTGGGAAGATTATATCTTCTTAACTGAAGCTCTGATCACTTTGATTTCGTCCTTCAAGGTCCAGAAAACACTAGAAAGTGATCACAACTTGCTCCAACTATCCTGGTGTGCACAGTTTCCGGAAAGGCTTTTATATGCAGCAACCCTGGAGACAAACAAGCAACAAACTCGACTTCGCCTCAATGCAGAAAACATTAAATCTATAAAGAACAGGCTAAGCATGGACCCTGAGTTCAGAACAGCTACTGTATTTGTCAAAAACCAGTCTACACTCCCCTTCTGTTACGACATAGGGTGTGCTTTTCAGGATCAAAGGGTAAACAACTTCCACACAACCATACTTACGATCGGATGGTGGTAATCAAGAGACGTCAAACAAGAAACCTGAACAATTATGCAATCAGGCATCAAACAGCTGAGGCATGGTCCGCATACCGAAAGGAAGCAATCCACTACAAATCTTGGATCAAAGATCATGCAGCGTGTCTTTATCAAAACGACGCCGAATCCATGCAGAAGTCCCTGGTCTCAAAAAATACAAGAGACTTCTGGAACTTATTAAAATCGACCAATGGTTAAAGAGCTCCCCCCTTCGCTAATGTGGTTTCAGAAGAAAACTGGGTGTCGTACTTCAGCACCCTTTTTCAGCCGCCTGCAACATCAGTAGATAGGAAAATTCTACCGTCTAGTGAACACTGGATTCCTCTGACAGATGTGGGAGACATCTTAAGAATAATAGAAAAACTGAAATCTTCACGAGCGCCAGGCCCCGATGGACTGACCAACATAGACATCAAAAAACATCCGGAAGAATAGGCTGCAGTGATAAGTGAAATCTTTAATCACTGCCACAAAGCGAAACAGATCCCCGCATCTTGGTCAGAAGCAGTACTGGTTCCAATTTTTAAGAAAGGGTCCAGAGAAAGCCCGTCCAACTACAGACCGATTGCCTTGTTGGAAATCCTGGGAAAAATATTTGCGTCCTTGCTCCTCTCACATTTTCAAAAATGGGCAAAAGGTTTGCCTGCGACAGACATCTTCCAGACTGGTTACCAAAAGGGTACAGGGACGGCGATCAACATCCTAATCCTTAATATCATAAAAGCAAGGGTGAAATCAGGCGCCCTGAAAGTCCATTTGGCTTTGGTCGACCTCTCGAAGGTCTTTGACGTGGCGGATCGTGCGAAACTTTGGGCGAAATTAAGAACCTGGAAATGCCTGATGGCAATATTGGATTCTATCATGGCCCTACACACTAAAACTACGATGCGTGTCTGTCTGAATCAGCAAGGCCACCTGTCAAACATAATCCATACGGAACGTTGGGTAAAGCAATTTTGCCCCCTGGCCCTGGCACTATTTATTGCTTTCATCGGTGTCTTCCAGGATACTGCAAAAAAATGTGTTCATTCCCGCCAAGTGTGGGTCTGTCAAAGGTGTCCAGATTATGGTATGCGGATGATCTGATCCTGATGGATCAGACCAAAGTAGGTTTGCAACGTCAACCAGCAAATCTCTCTGCTTACATGAAATATAACAACTTGGAAATAAACACGCAGAAAACTAAAATCCTTTTCTTCACAAAATCGACAGTCAAACGCAAAATCTTGTCAACTTGGTTCCTGGAAAATACTAAACTGGAAGTGGTGAAAGAATATAAATATCTTGGGGTTTGGATTGATAATTCTCTGAAAGAAAACACCATCACGAAGGCTCTGTGGGACAAAACAAGAAATCTGACAGCGCAATTGAAAGCTGTGGATAAAAAATGTGGAAAGTTTTCATGGACGCCACGGCTTCAATTTTACAAATCCAAAGTAGTCCCAGCGTTGGTATATGGAATGAGTGCAAACCTTACCCTTTCCGCAAGATCTGTGGCTGAGGCTGGAAGGCTTTGTGTGGAAGGCGATACAGGGTCTGCCGAAGTCAGCACCTATGGCTGCGATTCAACGAGACCTGGGCCTTATGTCTCTCGCATCAACAGTCGAGCAAGGTGCGCTGCAACTCTTCAGAAAAATTCTTTTGCCAGACTCTTTCCCTATCTTCCAGGCTGTAGCAGAAGAAATTCAAAGAGGGAAGTGTAAACCTCTAAATGATTGGGTAAAGAAATTAAAAAACAAACTGGGAGAGATATCCTGTACGGAAGAACTCCTAATCTCATGCCCAGGCAGAGTGAAGAAAAAAATAGAGCAGCAAGATTGGATTTTGACTAATGAAAAAATCATGCCATAGAAACTTCTCAAAGATCTCCCGCCGGGACACAATCAACTAAAAACACCATTGAGATATTGTGAAAAATTCCCTGAGAAGGAATTGAGAAGAACATTTATGAGAGCTCGGTTAAATACCTTACATACAAGAGAAATCTTGGCTCTCAGATCACAATCTACCATAGCTTCATGTCAGCTATGTGAAAACCCGGACCAGCTTGAAACTGTGAGACACCTACTGACGTCCTGTCCTGAAATGTCTAAAGAAAGAGAGGCATACTTGGCACCGCTATTATCTCACCCATCAGCATTAAGTGAAGAAACGGATTGGTGTCGGCTAATTGCTGGTGACTCAGCCAGATGGTCGAGGGCTGCAGCTAAACATTTGGATATTGCTCTGAAATGAGCCAACCCAGTCAACCTCTAACGTCTAACATCTAATGTTTATCCATGAACGTTTACCGTAAAACGGATATTAACCAGTCTGACGATAAGATTGCGCGAATGAGTTGGTAAATGAAAAACAAAAAAAATCATCCATTAGCGGTGTCCAAAGTACTCTTGTATGAACTTGTTATCGAAATGAGAAAAGACTTTTTGTAAAAATCTTTTATTGATTAAATACAAAATAAATAAAAAAATACTCTTTTGGCTGAACTGACCTCAAAAGCCAATGCCCTGTTGTTACAAATTGTGCATCTACCACCAATGAGATACAAAGAAGGGTTGGAATTATATGAGTAGGTGGACAAAAGAGAAGATTGTTCAACAGAACACACATGCCAGTGGAACCAGGGTAGAACTATCTGTTGAAAACGCCCTGACACCATCTGAGGAGGCAATGCCAGTCCTGCTCCCCATTGTTGTGTTTGACACCATCTGAGGAGGCAGTAGCAGTCCTGCTACCCATTGTTGTGTTTGACACCATCTGAGCAGGCAGTAGCAGTCATGCTAACCATTGTTGTGTTTGACACCATTTGAGGAGGCAGTAGCAGTCCTGCTACCCATTGTTGTGTTTGACACCATCTGAGGAGGCAGTAGCAGTCCTGCTACCCATTGTTGTGTTTGACATGTAATCGCCGATGTGCACCAAAACTCTATTTCCCAAGTAGAAATGTGGGCAATGACAGCTGTGAAGACAACCTGGTTCCACAACTAGTTTACCTCATCGTAGGATACCCTTAACCTATAAGCACAAGTAACCACAGTGCTGTGTTGACTTGCACCTCATGGCTATATGAGTGCACCTCCTGACCTTCCATGTTTTCTGCCACTCACAGATGTAGCTGCACCTTGAGACCAAGCATCAGCAAATGGCCCTAGAATGCTGCCACTTGAGGATGATGATAGGTTTGAGAACCACCACTGGCCAAGTGAGTAGCAGCACCTCCTATCTCAAGTTTGCCACAAACCCCTCCCCTCCCAAAAATAACAGTGCCCATGATAACAAGCAACCCCAACCACATTCCCCTGACACATATTGGGGTTAAACCCTGCCAGGGAAGGATGATCTGCAAATACTGTCAACTCAGGAACTGATATTCATCATGGGAAGACGAGATGCAAATGGGTCAACATACTGTACATACACAGCACACTAGGATATATGAAGATTCTTCTTTATCCTCAGTGGGTTTTACTCTGACCTTCAAACATGCTACTATTATACCTATCCTAAAGAAACCCAAACTTAATCACCCAGTATTATGTCATTTCCGACCTGTCTCTCTTCTGTCGTTTATTTCTGAAAATCTTGTATGAATGGTCTACGCTCAGGGCTCTTTTGTTTCTGAATCAACGCTCTCTTCTTCCTCCTCTTCAGTCTGCTTTTCATCCCATTCATTCGACACAGACGGCCTTGTTTGCCGTCACTGATTCTGTTCTCTCTGTTCGCTACAACAAGCAATCATCTCTGCTCATCCTCTTAGACTTATCTGCAGCTTTTAACACTGTGGACCACACTATTCTTTCCTCTCAGCTTTCCTCTCTAGGTCTCACAGGTTCTGCTCATGACTGATTTCTTTCGTAGCTCCTTAATCGCTCCTATTCAATTTCCTAGACTGGTAACACATCCCATTCTCATCGATTGTGTTATGGTGATCCTCAGGGCTCTGTTTCAGGGCCCCTTCCCTATTCCTCTGTCATCTATTATCTCCTCATTTAATTTCCCGTTTCATTTCGACGCTGATGATTCTCAAATCCTTCTTTCATTTTCATTGTTTCTGAATCTCTGCATTCAAATCTTTCTGCTTGTCTATCAACCATTGGCTCATTGATGTCAGTCAACTTCTTACATTGAAAAGCATCCAAAAATGAGATTTCATTTTCCCCTCTTATCGTATTCCACCGCCTATTCCTCCTTCCTCTATGTTCTTTTCTCCATCACAACTCCCCCTTTCTGCCACTGCTCGAAATCTTGGTGTTCTCTTTGATCCTGCTCTCTCGTTCCCTTTTCAGATTTCCGCGCTAGCACAGGCCTGGCGTTTCCATCTGCTTAATCTTCATAAGGCTAGATCTTATCTCATTTTTTATGCTACCAAAATGCTTGTCTCTAGCTTCATTCTTTTGCGGCTGGATTTCTGTGCCTCTCTTTTACTCGGTTTGCCTAGTTCTCATCTTGGCCCTCTGCAATCTATGTTTATTTTTCCTATTTATCTTATTTCCTTTTCCCCCCTATTGAATCCATCACTGCTGCCCTTCATGCTTTACACTGGCTTTCCTTTGAATCTAGTCTTACATTTCATTTTTTTTAGGTCTTGTTTTTGAATCTCTTTATGCAATGCTCCCCCTAACTCCCTATTTATCATTGTTCCTTTCTTGGTACACCCTGTCTGATTTCTGAGATCGGAATCTCAATTCTTGTTGTCCTGCCCCCGTGCCCCTTGTGTTCATTTACGTTTTCATTCTTTGGGCCTCAGCACGAGTTGGGCTGTAGCCCTTAAATGTGGTGCTAACGGTTTTACTGCAGAATTTAACGGCTGGCCCTATCACAATTTGGGCGCTAAATGGGCTATTTTACTTCCAGCTTTTTTCTGGAGGTGAAAATCCCATTTAGCGCCCTGTTTTCGGTGGTATTACCGCCAGCTGTATTAGCCCACGGCATTAGTGCCGAAAATGCCCCATTGGATACAATGGACCCAATGGGGAATGGGGATTTACCGTTAACGCACAGCCAGACCGGTGGGTGCTAAGGTTATTACAGTCAGGCGGTATTACAGCCAGGTTACCACCCTCAACTCGTGATGATGCCCTTTGTCGCTCTGGCCCATAAGCTTTGGAATTCCATCCCTTTCTCTATTTGCTCTATTACTTCTTTCTCTTTTTTCCTAATCAGCTTAAATCTAGGTTTCCTTCTTCTGCATAACTATCCTTGGATTGTACCATGTTTCCATGTTTTACTTGTTTGGTACAGTTTAATTTATGTGCAGCGCTAAGGTGCTAGGAGCTATAATAGTCCAAATAAAATACATGATACAAAAATAAAGAGGGGCTCATTAGGCCAATAAGGGAAGTGGCAGATAGCAGGTGGGGGTTAGAGAGGCCTAACAAGAGCACAGGGTTGTCAGATAGGGAGCCAGTGCAAGCAGGAATGGGCTTGCAGCAATGAGCAAGTGTATGCAGTGCACAGCCCTTGGGAAGCTCCGACTCCAAATGATCCAGTATTCTGGGAATAGGAGTGCTGCTAACTGCATAGTTGCTGCCTTAGAAAGATGGGTGCTGTGATTGTGACTGTCTCCAGTTGGGTCAGAGGCTCTTCCATTACTTCACTGGACATGGATAGCCCTGCCCGCCCAACACTTCTCATCATTCCACCAGCTGAGCAATCAAGTGGAGACCAGGCACCCAGTCTGCTCACCACCCTCAGACGGAACAAGGATCCTACCTACAAGGGACTTACATTTGTTTTGGACACATTTGGTTGTTACAGCTATGTGTTGAGTCTAATTTCTCTTATGGCTTACCTTAGGACGGGATTGGGTTTTCCCTCATCAATGCCAAATGTTACTGTTTGGCTACTCTAATACAAAGTGCTTGATGCATTTTTCAATGGTTGATATTAGGGTACAGTACAAGTTCCAGGTTCAATGGCGGCATCTCTTTACATTGACCATTTTACTTTGTGGGGTTCAATTGGTAGTCAGGGACTGGGATTTAAGCTTGACTTGCGAATGCCATATATATGCTCAACTGGATGTCTGCTATGCATGTGTGATGCTTTGTACTGTTCTTGTCCTGTAGTCACTGAGATCCTATAAGGGATGAGAAGATGCGCTTTCTACTGGTAACCGGGTATCACCTGAGGTTGAGAGGAGAATTATGTGATGCGTCATTCCATGTGTAGATATGGGTGTGTGCGGAAGGTTGTGTGTTCCGGCTTTCCAAGCAATCAGCTGTCCCTGTGAATTCCAGCTTCACATGTTTGTGTGATGGTTGAGTGTTGGTAAATTTAACTGGCAGGTGTTGCTCCACGAAAGTTGGCATGCATATACAATATCCGGTTTTACACAGCACTCTGAAGAAAACTTGACCAGGATGGGGATGGTGTCCAGGTGGCTTGTGAGTTGGTTGTTCCCAATAAACTCAAGGGAAGAGGTTAACCTTGAAGGGCTTCTCTATCGATGGAGTTTCAGGCAATTCGGACCTGCATCAAGGCTTAACCGGTCATCCAGGAGTTGCAGCAGTCGTCTTCCTTCAGCTCGTCTTCGGTTCTTTTGTTCCACTGGTCGACTCTGCTTCCCAAGTCCTATAGACCTGCTTTTAAACAGTTTTCCCTCATTCATTCCAGCCTGGCTGTCACACAGCAGGGTGGCTGTCCTTACTGGACAGCCAGCCGGCCAATCACACCAGAGTGCATTCAGGTCTCCTAGGAGACTAATCACAGGGAATTTCGGGCACCAGACACTCAGGCACCAAAGGAGGGCTTCAGCACTGAAGCCTGCCAAAGGCTAACGAACAAAGGGACCAAACCTGGTTTGGTTAAACACAAGAAGGACCTTTCCAAAAAGAAATGGCAAAAAAAGTTGACCGGAGTCTGTTTTTACAGATAGGTCTTGGGCACAATATTGAAAAATATGGCTGACCCGATTTTCAGCTACTGTTGTTCGCGGTCGGGAAACATCATGGTATTTTCTTCTAAACCACTGCCACCAGCCATTTCAAGTAGGAAAGGGTAACATTTGACTGTTGCATGAGTGCTTTGACTCAGGGGATGCTAGGCAATCCATCCAGCACTCTATATGAAGATTGGGTGTGCTGGGTCTGTACATTTAAAGAGACTAGTAAGGTCAATTTAACTTTACATGCTCTTGGAGACAATAGTAAGTAAAAAAAAAAAATAAAACACGCATCAAAATACATGGAAGAGTGGGAAAAAAAGTCTCACACTCTTCCCAGGTAAAAAATAAAATCCTAGAAATCCAGCAAAGTTGCTGGGGATCTCAAAAGGTAAGGGACATTAGCACATTTTTGAGAATTCTCCCTAACACATTTCTTTATTGATGTTCTTTGAAGATAGGCAGCACTCATTCATAATCCACACCTGATTTGTTGAGGTCTTGCCAAATCAGCAACTTTTCAATACGTTTTTTGGAGTCTTGTGGTTTTAATCAGAGCCTGGTTCTAGTTTAATGGTATGGGGACTTATTTTTGGTGTATTTTTACTGAACATGTGCAGGTTAAAATGATGGGCTCATGATTACTCACTGATGTGGGCAGTACTCTCAGTTGGGTGGTTCGACTTAGCATATTACTTGATACAAAAAAGTAATCCAATGTCAAGCTTGATTCCCGATTATTCCAAGTCTTGCCTCCTAGCAAATCTCTTTGCAGGTTGCCATTCAGCATGTGAATCCGTCTCGCTACAGACTCTTACTCTCATTTCTGGTATTGTGAGTTTTTAATGTTCTTTTTATGCGAAACGTGTTTTTTTCTGGAATCTTGACATTTCAGGCAATCAATATTTAAGTCTCCACATAGGATTGGGAACGGCTCTGAAAATGTTGCATAGATTTCATCAATTTGCGTCATCACAGTGTCAACAAAGTCCACAGATCCAGAGCACTTTGGGTCCAATATAGGTTAAATAGGACTAAAAACCTGCAATTGTTGCTCTCTGATCGCTCGTTAAGCTTTATAATTAGAATCTGAATGAAGTCATTTGGTTGAATTTCTCTTTCTACTTCAAATTTTAAGCTGTTGCTCATGAAGATGGTCAAACCTGCAGTGGGTCTGCCGGCAATACCTTTGACTGCTTTATTGTGATAGGTGGCAAAGCCATACAAAAGATGAATCTCGGCCAGCCAGGTATCTTGAAAGCATAGAAAGTCCACGTTGGCCAGTGAGTCGGGTCAGTCTTCTCCTTTCTGGCTATATGTCAGTGAGTTTATGGACAGGGCTCTTGGAAGACAATTCCACGAGTAATTGTTGTCGTTAGTTGGAATAGTTGCAGCATCTTTTTGACTGGTGTGGTTTACATAAGTCGAATCATTACGTCCTTTGATAGTGATTCTAAATAAGTTTGGATTGACTGGGCAAAACCTCTTACTATCACTTCCTTGCTAGGTTTCTGTTGGAGTTGGCAATGGTGCATCTGGTTTCTTCTTTGGGATTACAGTAATCTCGTTCCCATAAGATTTAGTCAGCGGTGAACATCTATGGTCGCTCCTGAGATGTTTAATCTCTGTATCTTTTGCATCAATGCCAAGCTGGCGAAGTTGATCTTGTGTGTCCAAGATAAGGGACGCCAAAGGCATGGTTGCCATATGAATGGAGAATGCAATTATTGTCTAAAAAGGACATGATTTTGATATTGTTGGGGTAGATTACTCGTAACTTTGGTACATGGTGGAATAGACTCATGATGCTGTTGCGATTTAGGATGAGGCATCCTCCACTTTCAACACCCTTTCCAACGTTACCTGGAAAGATCTTGGATTGTACAGAGCAACTTCTCTTGCTGTGTCTCTTACAGATTTGGTTTTCCTGTAATTTTACGTAGTATGATTCCTGCCATCTATTTTTTTCTTGATTAATTCAGTAGTCGATTAATTTTTGAGCAGTTGTGTTAATAGAATATCCAAGTTGTCAATGTCAGGCATCCGTACCATAATTTTCTCCCGCCTCTCTTCTAGAGTTACATATGAGGAGCTTGTCGTGGAAGTATCGCTAGTGCATTCATTGCATGGGATCCTTTGTTCGTCAGTAGTGTCCTTTTTATATTCTCTTTCTTCAGATTCTTCTTTATGTAGGTCCATCTGGAGTAACAAGTCATCAAAGAAAGACTTAAAAACTTAAGAAGGTTCCCCTTCAAAAGAAGATTGAAGGTTGAGTGTAGTCAGTTATGCAGGGTCTTCATAATGGACCTGCCGGAAGTTGTTTCCTTGCCTGAGTTTACATTTTCAACTGATAATACCTCTACCGTGGTCATCTGTAAGCTTTTATGAATCATCGCCAGCTCGTTGTTTTTGCAGAGTTACGTGGCATTGCCACATTTTTCATCTTCTTCACTGGGTTTAATTTTAAGTCTTTCTTTGATTTTGCAAATAATCCTTGTGATTTAGCAGTAAATATGCTACTCAAGGGGAGTGATTCTTCGGTCTCTGATACTAGGATGGCCTCCGACGCTTCACTTCTCTGCGGTAGATCTTCCGATACCACTGCTTGCTCATTTAATAGTGTTGTTTTATCAGTTTGGGTGGAATCTCCCATTTGCGTACTTGCATGTATCCCTGAAGGTCCTGCTGTTTCACTATCCACCTATATAAACCCTTGAAATGTACTCAGGTTACACAATGGTAGGTTGACCGGCATGGTCTTTTGGTTCGAGCCTAGATTTCTTTTCTCAGAGGTTTGCGTGGTTACCGACATATGCAAAGAATTTTCAAGACTCTTACTCATGGTGGGACCGGGTGCTTCTTCGCGATGAGCTTTTTGGTCGGTTCTTGCTTCTTCCACCAGCTCAACATAGGATATCAAGACTGCACCATCAGGTTCTTTGTCTTTTAATCTCCTTTCTCTGGTCGCTTCAATGAAAGACTCTATGTAAATCAATTTTTAATTCATTAGAGCAATCATTGTTGACTGGTCTTCATAAGAGTTTTAGGTACGGCGCGAGAATAATTGCAACTGCAAAAATTACATTTGCTTGTAGATGATCTTTTGATTGATTTGCTATGTTGATGAATCGTTTGGTCGAGGATTTCCTCATGTACAGTTCCTTGGGGGTTCCCTCAAGCAGGGGCCTTTTTTCTGCAATGGCCTTCTATTCTTCAACAATTTCAGTACTCGAACTGGACGAGGTTAGTCCAGAGGAAGAGACGTCAGCCCTTCGGTTGCCAAGCCAGGTGCTTTTGTGGCAGGTCGCCCTCGCAGGTAGATGACTGGATGTTTGTGCACTGGGTTCGGTTCATTAATTCAGTGGTCATGATTTCAGAATTAAGTTTTAAGTTCTCTTTGAGGCTAGCAGTTTTTGAAATCAAAGGTTTGCCGACCTCGATGCTGCTATAGTTACTGCTCTTCTTTTGAGATTCTATGGTAGATGGTGAGTCAACGTTGTTCTTCAATCGACAGTCAGCCAGCTGTGTGCTCATCAGATAGTCATTAGACTTGTCTTGTTTAGATTCATCTTGATGGTCTATGATTTTGGATCTTATGTCAAGGTTCATGTCTCGGGGTCCTTTTCCTATCTGGCAGTGTGTTTGATTTAATTTATGAATCTCTACCTCCACCACAGAGAGAGGCGTAAGGGACTCAGAGTTTCTGTCCAAAGGTAGGATGAGTGATAATCCAGTGAAAATCTCTGTTTCATTTGGAGGGCCAGGAATATTAGTTGTGTCTAATGTTAGGGGGCTTGCTGTACGCTCAAGACTTGGGCTCAACAAATAAGCCGAATGCTTGCTTGAGTCCTCACAATTTTTTCTTACTCTGGTGCTGGTCTTTAAGGTTGCTATACATACTCCTCATCAAGTGAATGTCATCCCGGAGTTTGTTTTTCTCTTTGTGGATACTTTCATCATCATTCAGCATCCCAGCATCAGTTGGAGAGTTCTAACTTGTGTTTGTCGAAAGCTCCTCATTCATAGAGCAATGATTTGGTTGGCTGATTTCTGTGATCTGATTTTGGCTTTGCTTAGTTAAGGGTATTAACGGAGGTCTCGTTTGGTTGAAGTGCAATCTCAAGTTTGATAAATCAGCCATTGATTTACTGCTCTTTTTTTGTGGTTGCCCGTTTGAATTCTGGGTCAGCACGGTTTTTATTAGTTGTATGGCTTTTTTTTGTGCACGGTAGTTTTCTTGTTTCAGTTGATATGTTTTGATCTAATGGAGCAAAGATGTCAGGGGAGGAGTCTATACATGATGACGCACTCCCCAATGCTTGAGACTCTGGACGATCATTGCTGTTCTGAAGCAGCCCCCATAACTTGTCAAGAGGCCCGAGAAAGAACCGTCGGGCAAGGGGAATCCGGGCGCGCCATCCTCTGGCAAGGCTTCCAGTACCAGAGCACACCTACCAATGTGTTTCTGCCTCTCCATTTGTTGTTGTTTTGCAGAGCACTTACTTGCAAAAGCTGAGTGTTGCTCTGTGTGTTTATTTTGCGGTTGCCAGACAAGCAGGGTTCCATTCCTTGCTTTGCTCGCTTCACTTTCCGGTAAGGGGCAGTATGTGCACAAAGTTAGTAAAAGGGCTGTAGGTGAATGAAGTCAACTTTAAAAAGAACTTTGGTCAGGGTTTGACAGGGTGACAGAATCACAAAGGCAGTACAGGGTTGTATGTCTGAATGTTTGTAAATACAAGATTTGTGTAGGTTGCTGTCCAATGATCTTGTTGACTTTCACTGCACTTAACCTTTACCTACAGCCTGCGGACTGCAGACTGCGACTTCACTTTGCAGCTCACTGTGCGACCGTTTCGCAGTGGCAGGCCCTTTTCACTGTGACTTGGGGAGGCGGTTCACCAGAATATCCAGTGGCAGCGAATACAAACTTCCAGTAGCGAGGCTCCAGGTAAGAGAAGACTGCAGACAAGATCTTCACTTTGCAGTTCACTTCGCTGTGGCAAGCCCTTTTGGCTGTGAGTGGGGGAGACGGGTCACCAGGATATCCAGCAGCCTAAGCCAATGATATAGTGTTGGGGTACAGGACTCCAGAGGTGCCACAACAACTTATTACTTTCACAGAGTTAATGGCCAGCAGGGATATAGTAATCAGCACTGTTAAGTCACTCACCTGGTGTGTAGGTAAGCACTCTCCTATGCATAACACATTTTGGGGAGGTGGCCAGCAGTGGCTGAATACAAGGGATTTTAACTGTTCCATGGCTAGGGTGTGTGGCCATTGTCTCATGGCACTAATGAAGCACTCTAAGGGGGGTTACTTTTCGTTTCAACCAACACTGCAAGGGTCATCCTGTGGAAGAAATGACCAATATGTTCACCAATAAGATGGTTGTAACATTAACAAATTGGACAGGGATTTGGGGTGTGTAATGAGGTCCCCGTGATGAGGACAGGATAAGCGTCTCAGTGCTGCTGACCCCATAGAAGAAATAAGGGGTATCCCTAGAGCCTCTCCACCACTCCCAATTTACTAAGTGCTCATATACACCCCTAAACATGTGGAAAGTGACAGAATTATGAAATCCTTAAGACCCAGAGTTACAGGTAGAGATCACTTTTGTGGCTCCTCCTTTTGGCACCTGAAGAAGGGAAGTGAAAGTTGATCACAATACTCAGCACATCTACAAGTTCACCACAGTGGACGAGCAGATGGCATATGGAAGGAATTGTGTACAAAGAGGGGTGGAACACAGGGAAGACCACACGCACACATGCCAGGGAGGCCCCATAGAGGAGTCAAACAGACACCATTATTGTGCTGCCTGACTGCAAAATGGTGTGCCACCTTTTCAAACCTCAGGCCACAGAGCAAGTGGTCTGACAGTCATTAAAACAGATACTTGTGTTTGCAATTGGGGTTAGCGTGGGACATACAGCCTACAAGCTCACCCTCAGCTAGGATGATATCTCCAGTGCCACCCTTAGAGCCCCAACTGCGATCAGGCCAGAGGTACTGGAAAAGAGGGGACATGGGTTAAGCAAGACAATGGCAGTTCGGGGATCAGGAGAAATGGTGTATTTGTGTAGAGAAGGTAACGGCTCGGAATGGAAGGTGATGGAGGAAACTAAGATTGGAAGACTGAAGGAGGGAATAAGGAGTACAGAAAAGGGAGGTGCTGCTGCAGGGAAATTAGGAATGAGAGAAAGAGGAAAATAATCATGCTGGATGAGGGATACAGAAGCTTGAGGAGAAGGATGGTAGAGAGCAGTAAAAGTAGGAAGAAAGATGATTTTTTAAGGGGGTTGAAGTAAAACAAAGAACGTGGAGGTCGGCAGGTAAATCCAGTGAAACCAATACTCATGGCCATATTCAGATGTCAATGATTGATAAAGGGTATCAGAGGATGGAGGATAGGATAGTGGGGCCAGCACTGGGAAGCTGCCAGAATCTCAGCGATGGGAGAGCTAACCCTCTTTTGGACCTGGGCCCAGCAACTGATATACAATAGTACTTTATTTCAGCATCATCCCAAAAAGTTACATGTATTTATAGCATACCATAAAAACAACCAAATATGAAAAAATACACATGGGAGTTAAATCCAGAGAACTCCAGCAAAGATGAGAAACAGAGGGGGAATTGTTTCAGGCTAACTTGGAGACATAGGGCCTCATTACATGTGTTCTGGTATCCTGACGGTATTACGAACAGAATACTGGCAGACATTAGTACTGTTACCGGCACTGATCTGCCAGGTTTACCATCAGATTACAGGTGCCGGCAACAGTAGTTTAATACCCATTACATGGCGACGCCATTTGTGTAATACCAGTATTACCATTACTGGTAATACTGGTGCCAGTAATTTCGATGCTGGGACTACCGGCTGTATTTTGCTGGTGGGGTGCCTGATTTAACTCAAGATTTTTGCTGGAGGTAATTCAGGCCACCCATTGTAGTTTGCTGGTCTGGAAAAGTGCTGGTAAATGTTATTACCAGCACTTAATTTCCAGACCAGCTATTTCAGAATGAGCCTCACAGTGTGGAATCAGGTGGAAATAGAAAGACCACCAAAGAATCAACGTTCTGTAACTTCTGTAACTTCTTTTCTTGGATGGCTCTGAATGACTGCTACCAGATCATTGATGTTGGCCAGATTGGGAAGAAATAGGCATTTGCAAAGGCATGGCGATCAACCCCCCGCCAAGGAATGCCATCATCTTCAAGCAGCTGCAATCAGGGAATTCCAGGAGCCCTTTAACCTTCTGAATTTTGGGTGACTGATACCGCTGGTTAAGACAGTTGAGCCCTCACTGAGTAATGTTGCCAAATCGAACTCTAGACCTGGTACCATAGCCTTATCTAGAACAGTTTCTGTTGCCTTTGGCCATTCCACACTGGTATTGAAGACTTTGGCATCCTTAGCTTCACTCCCATGCCTGTCCTTTTCTGTGTGAAATAAGCCCTCTTTTTCAGTAGTAAATTCTCAGTCTACAAGCCCTTTGTTTATTATTGTGTCTATGAGAGGCATTAGTGACACATTCATTTTTGCAACCTATTTAGACTCCTAGGTTTATCAAGCCCTTCCACCATTTATACCTTTCATTAAAAAGTCAGACACTATGAGCCCAATTCATGGAATAATTTGCGCAGAAAATCTGGGATTTGCACGGGAAATAGCGTGCATGTCCCTGTTTGTCGATTCATGGAGCGCAATGCACGGGGCTTACCTGGGACTTTGGAGGAATCCACGCTGGTGCAACACACCACTGTGAAACCGCAAAGGCCTTGCTGGAAACTCCCAGCGAAGGGCCGGCCGGGCCTGCGCATGCACCTAAAAAGGGGCCTGAACACATGGAATGGGGAAGAACTAGAGAAAATGTGGGTGTCACGAGGGACGTTTCACAGTAAAAACAATCGTCCGCCCATACCCATGCCAAACAACCGTTTGAACAGGGCTCGCCGGCACTCAAAATAATATGTGCAAATCCTGAAAAACGTATGCCACGCGATAACAGGCGTAACCGTCAACACGCACACAAACAAATGCATAAAAAAGCATGCACGTTGAACAAACGTACATATACAGCTACGATGAATGTACCATTTGTTGCAGCAGTGATCGTGGGACACGCAGGAGGAGGAGGAAGTCCAGGGCTCTGATCTTCCACCCAAGGACCACTCTTTTTGGAATGCCTGATGACCAGGTCTTTGCCAGGTATAGGTTCCCCCCTCATATCGTTTTACACCTGGTCACGGAGTTGGAAGATGACCTCACATTACCCACCCTCTGCTCCCAAGCACTGAAAGGCACTCACTGCACTGCATTTTTTGGCCACTAGCTCATTCCAGCGACCACCGCCACAGTTGGGGGCATTTCACAGGACACTCAGTCACTCTGCCTACACCAGGTGTTGGCAATAATAACTGCATGTCCTTCTGTCTGCCGGCATATATACATATATATATATGCACAGAACACCTGCAGAAAGGCAGGCAGTGTTGCAGGATTGTTATGGGGAGGCACACTTCCCAAAAGTGCTCGGTGCCCTTGATTGTACCCATGTTGCTATACGTCCACCTCAAGCAACAGAGCATATATACTGCAACCGAAAACACTGGTACTCCATCAAAGTTCAGGTTATCCAAGGGCATTATTACCTCTGTCTATGCCAACTATCCTGGCAGCACCCATGATAGTTACATCTTGAGGATGTCCCCCCTACACCGGGCCCTGGAAGCTGGTAAGCATGGCAACACATTGTTGAATATGAATGGTCATGCACATTCATGCATGTTGCACACCCACAAATATACACTGACAAGAAATGACAAACATTCTCACCTCTACCGGAAACAATGTCTACCCTCTGAGCACATACATGATGATGCCAATACGCATCCCTTCGCACCTGCCCAGGTATGATACAACACTGCCCATATTGCAGCTCGGGCCATAGTGGAGCGCACATTCGGAAGGGTCAAGTGATGTTCCTGCTGCATTGACCGCTCGGGTGGTGTGTTGCTATATGTACCACCACGAGTCTGCAGGATCATAGTGGCAGCGTGTGTCCTGCACAATGTTGCAACACAGCGTGGCATCCCAGTGGACATGGTGGTGGCACCCCATCTACACCCACAGGCCCACCGGCTGCATAAATCTGGGCAAAGGAGACGTGGAGAGGCTGCACATACCAAGCTTGTGGCAATGTATTTCACCTACCACCCCCCCCCCCGTGGAGTGCATACCAGGCCGCTACATACCAGGTGCCATTCGATGATGAAAATAGGCCAACCCCTGTACCCACAAAACCACCCTGAGCATGTGCCCTTGGAAGTGCAAAATTGTGTGCATTCCTTAAAAGACATTTCTCTTTGTGTTTCCAAAAGGAACACAATGACACCACTACCACCATGCCAACCATTTAATTAAATCATCTCTGTGTTACCCAAACCTTCACATATGTCATGCAAAATGATCATTAGACTGTGTTATGGTATGGCATGTTATGCAAAAGTATATCCGAAAGTCGCAAACCAAGTGTCTCAAAGCGCTCATGGATGGATGGAACAAGGGGAAAAAGAACACTTGTTCAGAGCCCTAGAATCACTGAAACCACAATAGTAGATACTGTCAGTCAGTGCATATCATACAATTAACAGTGGAGGTAACAGTGAATAGGTTTGACGATGAATCTACAGTTTTATCAAGTGCATGAATGTTGCACCATGCAGGGAGCATACGGGGCACACAGCTCTTACGGGGCAATCATGTTTTTCTGCACACATTTGTAAGAAAGTGGAATGAACGAAAGTTCCAAGGGCCTTACATTCGAAAGGGCACCAGCACCGGCCCTCCTCAGGAGCAGGACATAGGGGGGAGCCCTAATGATGAGTTGTATTAACATTATACTGACATTTTTGAAATCAGTGCATCCTTTTGTACAAGCAAACGCTAACCCTTCTTCAGAGCCTCCAGGAACAGAGGATACAACAAGGAGAATTGTGTTGTATATTTGTTCTCTCTCTATCTCTCTTTATCTTTCCTTTTTCAGGACAACATTTATATGGCTGGGGCAGGGAACGTGGGGATATAATGAAACTAAAATAGCATCTGGGGTAGCAAATGGTAATGTATATGTGAGTATTTTATTTATTGTGTACTTGTAATGTGCCTATACAGCATAAGGTGTTTCAAAGCACAACATGACAAAAGAGGGGTGGGGAGAACAGGGATGAAGAAAATAAAAACAGTCATACTAGGCATTGTATCATTCAGATTTTGCAAGTGCAGTAACACAAGGTGTGGGGGAGAGCGGAGAAGGGGAGGTGCCAGTCAGGGGCATAAAAAGGGCCCATGGGTTAGGCGAGTGCTAAGGGGAGGCCAGGTTGAGAAGTGCCAGGTGAATGCAGAGAGTGCAGGGGAAGGAAGATCCACGTGCTAAGTGCGAGGGATGGACTGGAAGGGCTCAATAAGGTGCAGGATCATCCAGGCTAGTGCAGGGGGAGGGAAGCCGGAAGGGCAAGTGCAGGTTGGGGGGCACTGGAGACGAAGGACAGGTGTAGTCTGGAGGAGGTCCTGGTGGCCAGTAAAGGGCAGAAGGAACAAGGCAGCCAGTCAAAAAGAGGCAGAGTTGGACATTAGCATGTGAGGGGGAAGCTTCCAGAACTTAAGGCGATATGGCTCAAGTCTGAGAGGGGCAGAGAGGCCATTCCAGATGGAAGCGCCTGTGGAGGAGACTGATCTACCCCCACTCTGCTTGAAAAAGCATCTGATCCGAAGAGAGTATGAGCTAGAAGACCGAAGGGCTCTACCCAGGAGGTATTTAGGGAGAGAAAGTTGGATGTAGTGGGGGTTACAGGCCAGAGAAAGCCTTGGGATGATGCAGAAGGTATTGAACTTAATTCTTGCAGCAACCCGGGAGCCAGTGCCAAGATTTTAGGGCTGGAGAGATGCGGTCCCTGGGCTTGAGGCAAAGGATACGTCTTGCAGTATTATTCTAGAATTTTTTAAGGGGCGAAGCGAGAATTAGTCAGATTGAGGTTGAGGCTTTTTCAGTAGTCCAGCCTGGAGAGGATCAGAGCTCTGGAGACATTGCATTTCTGTGGGAAGATCAGGAAGGGAAGAATGCCTCTAAGGAGGTGCTGCTGAAAGTGGGCCTTCTTGGTAAGGTCGATGATGCAGGAAGGTGAGGGCAAGGGGCCCATAGAGGGTGGCAAGAGAGTAGGAGGGAATGAAGGAGTTGGGGTTGGAATTAGAAGGATCTCAGGCTAATTGTCATTAAGGCAAAGGTTGTAGTCAGCACACAATGCCTAAATAGCACACAGACAGTCAGGAATGAGAGAGGAGGAAGAGGAGGCAGTGGAGGGTAGCTTGAAGGAGAACTGCATGTTGTCCACATAGCACTGGCAGTTAGGAGAGAAGGCAGAGATGAAATGGGAAAGAGGGTCAGGGTAGATGTTGAAGAGCCAAGGCAAGAGAATAGAGCCCTGAGGAACACCACAGGTGGAGGGTGTGATGGATGAGAGAAAAGGCCCCAGTTGAACCTGGAAATATTGGTCAGAGAGGAAGGAGGTGAACCAGTATAGAGCCAGGCCCATGATGCCAATGGTACCACAAAGCCGATTGATTTGGGTGGCATGGTTGACCATTTAAAAGGCAGACAAAAGGTCAAGAAGGATGAGCAAGTCTTCATGGGTGTTCAGGAGTGCGCTTTCATTCCTCTGTCAGCTCTGAAGCTAGACTGGTGGTTGTGTAGACAACCAACCGATTCAGCCTGGTGGATGAGCTTGGAGATGGCCAGCTTCTCCCAGAGCTTTCCCAGCAAGAGGGTAATAAAAATAGGGTGGTTGTTAGCTGGACAGGAGGGGTCAGCAGAAGGCAGAAATCTTTTTGAGGAGAGGGTGCACAAGGGAGTTCTGGAGGAGTAGTGGGAAGGAGCCAGTAGCAAACGAGTGATGGCAGAAATCAGCCAAGGCTGGAGCAAGGGAGGCAATGCTGTCCTTGCTTCTGAAGGAGCAGGGGAGCACCTGTTTGGATGAGACTTTCAAAAAGCAAATACCTCATTAGGTGATATGGGAGAGAACAAGGAGAGTAGGTGGGAAGGAGAGATGGGGGCCAAGGGAGGCCCAAGAGTGCATGAGTGTTAGGAAAGATTTCATGATTGTAGGTAATTTTCCTTCCATGTGGCAACCCCCAAACTTTTTGCAGTTGTTTTACACCCTGATCTAGACTTTGCCGGAGAAGCGCAGCCTTCCGCCGCACTCCTCTAGGCTTTTGCTCCATTCTTACGGAGAAACTGACATGCCCTTAAGACAGTCAGTACCGGGAGACTTTGTTTCCCTTAGTCCTTTCCTCATGTTACAGCTTGTGAGCAACATGAAACAAGAGTGCACCGTAACTTACATTACAGCGCTCTTGGGTCTCTAGTCATTCCAATGGCCCTAGAAACTCTCGCTGGATTTATCATGAAATATGCACGTGTGTCACGGACGGGACTGGTGGCAGCTATCGTTTCTTTGTGTTTTGAACCCCTTTTTGCCATGTTAACCGGCTTCCCGCGTTTGGCCCAAATGGGTGCCCTGGCCTCCAAAATGGCCATGCCACAAGGTTCTTTGTCCTGTCCACTGACCGTCTTGCCCCTTCACCATGCACTTTCCCACGAAACACAACACTTTCACGGGCTTCTGCATGCCTTGTGTGTGCCTCCAGGATGTGGGCTGGGATGTCTGTTCCCAATACACATCCTGGGTGCCAGAGAGTCTAGAGTGTCTTGAATGCCTGGGACCACCGTGTTCCGTGATAGGTCCACTTATGGTGTGAGTGTTTTGTGAGCAGATCTCCCATTGGGTCCTCTCAGTTTTGGCGCGAAGGGAACTCTGGATAAGAGGAGGCTGGAAACACCACTACCATGTCGATCTCCTGAGTTCTCACGAACAAAGGATAAGGAGCCAAGTATCCTGCAACTAAGAAGCTGAGTCGAGGAATCGCTGGTGACCCGCTGAAGGTTTGGCACCCTGCACTGCTGTCGTCCTGTGAGACACCTCTGCCTCTGATCAAACGAGAAGGCCTGTACTGGCGCTTCAACCCTTTAGAATTGTGGGAACAACTATTCTCGGCATCTTCACCAAATCCTGTATGTAAGCCTTCGAAAGCGTCCCTGGGCCATCCAGTGGACTGACCAGCCTACACAAGAACCTTGCTCTGTCACCGCCATCTGACTTACTGCTAATCCCGTGTCCTCGGCACTCTCACATGATTCGTACACTTGGCATTCCTAGGTCTGAAGTGAGACGTGTGCTTTGGGACCGGAATACATGCGGTTGCCGAGTTGCCCTGCTGTTGTAACAAACCTGTGCGTGTTCGCTGCATGTGGTACACCCTCAACCCTGACTCCTGCTGTCGTGGAATCTACACGGTGTCGAGACATCCTGCTGATCGCATCTGAACCTGCCAGTACCGAAACGGAACCGGAGAAGCCTGGGTCTGTCTGCATCGGGGACCGGTGAGTAGTCAATACCCTAACCGGTCGCCCTACCGCAGGAGCCTGTGGCTCTCCACCGCTGTCATAAACAACAACCTTTTTCCGCACTCGCGCCCTGCTTTTACCCACAAGTGGAGGCCGCGCTTGAGTAGTGGGGAACTGTTCATCATCGTTTTGTTCACCTCTCTGAACTGCTTGATCTCCCTGAAGAGACTCTCCTTTGCCCGTTGGCACCCGCGTGTGCAGGTACTTTTGAGCACAAGGCTCCACTCTTCATAGGGCTCGGACTTCCTTCTAGTTACGTGGCCTCTGATGTCGAACTGGGTCTAACGATTACTTTCACTGCCTGTTTTCCTCCCCATCTAGGTGGTCTGCATATCTCATGCTTCTAACTCTTTAGACACCTTGGTCTTGTATATATATTGTATTGCTTGTGATGTGTTGGTTTATTGGAGTTTTACCGTGATTCTTTACCATGGTCGATGTTACAAAGGCCTTGTAATAAATGTGTCTATATTTTTAATATAACACTTGTCTGGAGTAATTTGTAGGCGTCCTTGCTTTGTGTGCTCATTGCGGGCTTTCAGTCATCCTCACCCCACTTGAGACCTAGTCTTGACCGCTGCCATCGCTACTCTGATTGGTCTGGCTTGTCCAGAGGTTACCCTGTTCCAAGAAACTAGGCTGGCCTTCTGAATCTCTGCCCCTCCAGGACAGCGTTCAGAAATCCATCTTAACAAATTGGTGTACAGCGGTGGGATACGACTGAAGGTATCCCGTGTTGTGCACGAGAGAAGGCATTTCAAATTATTCCTTCCAGGATACGTAGTGAATGGTCGTAGTATAACTTTTAAAAAGCCACAGTCCTATCTAACAGTATGGAAACAAGTACCTTGTTAACTTTAAATGCTTCTAAAACATTGAAAAAGATTTGTGCTGAGAGAGGTGTCTCCTCTCAGGGCACCAAATTGGATATGATCCAAAGAATCATGGCGTGGCAAGAAGCGTAGCTTAGCGCTATAACTTCTGAGGACAGTGCGGAAGGAGGTGGGGCTGCTCTCACTGGCAGAACCAACTTTTCTGCCACCGCACTGCTCTCCAGCAACCATGAGGACAGGGAGGATGAGATGTTTAATGTTTCCTCTGCCAGTGCCGATGGGGATAGTACATCATCACATCATCCGTTATACATCAGGGAGGCCAGCAGGACACCTTCTGTTGCCAGACCTCCGCAGGCACCTGCACTAACTGCGGCATTCCCCCGCATCGTTCCGACGACTCTTAGGCTTATGGTAAGTACATCTGCTTCGCAGACCAGCTCTTCACGCTCTTTACCAATTAAGCATACTGGCTAAGCATACATTTTAGCTCACGCACCCATATTCGCCATACTTCATTCATGAGTCCTATTAGTTTTAATAGTGTAGATTCATTTATTTTCAGCAACTCCGCTTTACCTTTTAGAAGTTTGTGTGAATTTTTAACGTGGCTGTGATGCACACTCAGCCTTTCTTTTCTTTTCTTTTCTTTTCTTTTCTTTTCTTTTCTTTTCTTTTGTTTTGTTTTCTTTTCTTTTCTTTTCTTTTCTTTTTAAAACGGACTAAGATAGGACTTTTTTTCTGTCTTTTTTCTGTCTTTGTGGGCAGGTTTCCATTACCGCACTAATGTTCGCCTAGTGGACATCTCCTGTTACTTCCACTAACAACCCGTGGCTTCCGTCCTTTCGTTTGAAGATGGTCATGATCTTTCAAAACATCATCCGTATCAGATGACTCAGGCCCTGATTAACTCAGGACTTTGCTGTGTTTGGAGTTGAATGCAAACTTTAACACTCAGGTATATTTTCTTTTCCTTTCTCTTTGTTGTTACTACATTCCCTGTAGACTCTACTAACACTAATTGATCTTTATATTTTTTGACTTTAATGTATGTCTCCAGTAACTGGTGCCCACGCTCTATACCGAGGTTCAATTGACGTCTCGAAACTCTGCCCTTGAAGTATTCCCGCCACATTTATTTTGGGTAAGGTTCCCCTTCTAGGCAGGTCTAATGAGTAGTCCTTATTAAATAAAACTTGGCAGTTGAAGGAAGAAAGGAAGCCCGAGGAGTCATAAACAGCCAGTTGCTCTGGACAGAACCCGGAGAGGCCCAGAGAAAAGGGTAGAGGTGCGTGTGCCTTTAACAAGTGCTGGTCAGCTGGTCAGCTGACTATTTAAGGCCGCCTCTGTGACCCTTGCGGCGTGAAGCCCTGAGGCGGAAAGGGCTGAGGACGCTGTTTGGCTGTGGCGAGTGGAGAAGGAAGCAGACTCAACTCAACTCTACCTATTTACTTCCATAGAACCCGGAGAGGCCCAGAGAAAAGGATAGAGGTGCGTGTGCCTTTAACAAGTGCTGGTCAGCTGACTATTCAAGGCCTCCTCTGTGACCCTTGCGGCGTGAAGCCCTGAGGCGGAAAGGGCTGAGGACGCTGTTTGGCTGTTTGGCGAGTGGCAAGTTGGCGAAGAATGGCGACGGCGCCGTCCCCTGTATTGAGGACTCGAGCCCAGAGGCGACGTGACTGTGCCGGCATAATAGACGACACTGCTGTACAGCATGTTCCACTCTTGCAGAAAGTAAGTCGCTATCATACATGCTCTTCTGACAAAGTCAACTGCAATTCTGAACTAAATCATGAACAGGACCATGATCTGGAAGCGGCTATCCATATTCACACATACACTCTGTGCGACACAGTATTTGAACCATCTGTTGTTTTAAGTGTAACAACTGAACCCGCTAATTCGCGGGACGAAACTCGCCTGCCTGCTGGCGCTGCTGAGGAGTCCTGTGTCGTTCCAGGTGGCGACGCGCTGTGCGTGGCCGGTATGGGCCGGTGCCTTGCCTCGAGGCTCCAGCTGATGCTGAGACTGGGTCGTCAGCGTGTAGCGGCGGCGCGCCCGCTTCAGTGTTGGCGATTACGGGCGCCGCCGATCCTGTGGACGCTGTCTCAGAGAGACCGGACTACAGGGTGAGGGGGAGGAGGAGTTCGGCTCAGCACGGCTGGGGTGCCTCTGAGCGTAAGGTTAAACAAGCTTCCAGTACAGTGGGAGAGGGAGAGGCTCCCCCTGGTGGAGATCACCATGAAAGAAAAGAATCAGCTGTGTTGAAAGACTGTAACCCAGTGGGATTACAGACCGCTGCGTCTTGTATACATGATTGTTCTCTCTCTAGCCTGGCCTGCGAGGACTCTATGCTTATCGCAAAGGAGTCAGATGTACTGTTCACTGCGAGCTCGCCAGTGTGTGTCAGGACTAAATCGGCCACTGGGTCCTCTAGTGAAACTCATGAAGCTATTGTTAATGATTCCATTCACCAGCAAAGTACTGTAAATACAGGAAGCCAACGTTCTGATCAGACCTTGAAGCTTGATAACTTGACTGAGTCGAATGTGAGCCACATGCTGCAAGAAGAGACTCACTGGGAGTTGTGAATAAGGTTCGACAGAACCTAGTGCCCTTGAACAAAGCATGCTCTAATAAGCAAGTCGTAGAGCAGAGGTTCCCTGTGGACTTTAACGCTAAAACAGCCTTAAAACGAAATAATAGCCAATTGTTGGGGGCAACGGCCGATATCTGGTCAGAGGTTTGCTACAAACGGCCAAAGACATTTGACCACTTGCCAAATGAGGAGTCGCAGCATGAGACTTCTGTCATTCATTTGACCTCCCAAAAGAGACATGCCATATTAAACAGGAAGGCAAATGGCGTTATCGACGAAACATACTGCAACGAGCACTCCTCTCACAATGAATCTATGGACTCTTCACTGATGGAACGCCCGTTCCCCAAAATTCGCCGAGACAAGGAGTACCATTCTGGCAGATCGCCGAAGCTCAACAGAAAAACTACAAGAGCTGAAATACCGGCTGGATTGTCCTCATCTGAATTGCAAGCCATTTTAATGACTTCCTCGTCGATTTCACTGCCCCTTTTATGAAACTCTATGAAAATATACATGAGGCAACTAAAGATTTAACAACTGTTGTGGCAATGATGAACTCCAAATTGATTCAACTGGAAAAACTTGTGATTGCCCCTATGTCGAGCAACACGAGAGCATTAAAAGATTGGATGCATCCTTTAATTTACTAAGCGAGAGTAGAAAAAGCGATTCATCCGACAAAAGGCTGTTCGCAGAAGTTGCCCGAGAAACACTTGCCCTATTCAAATACGAAACGAATCAGTCACTTCGGCAAAAGTCCGCCGAGTATGTCATTCTTGATGGGGAGCAAACTAGTGCTAAGCCTAGACCCCAAGCTGCTCAAGAACACATCAAGTCTGTAAAACACTGGCATATTCAAGCTGAGGCCTCGAACGTAAAAGAACATCAATGTCTTCAGTCTTCAATCCCACCATCGATTACTCTGGTAGGAGAAGAGCCCTCAATATCACTTACGAAGGGTGTTGCAGCATCATTAGACGTCAGAAATAATGCCTCAGAGCCTCCGACGATGAATGGTCCCTGCTCTTCGGTAATTTCGTTTGCACCAAGCGTGGCAGACTTGTCCATCCACACAGCCTTTGAGCAGGCCAGATGTGCCGCCAACAAAACCTGCCATGACCCTCAAACGGCTTCAACCTCAGGAGTCAGCATTCAAATGGAACCGACTTCAAAAGACAGAGTAATTCCCTCCACAGTGGGGCAATCTAAAGTTTTTCCAATTTTTTTTGGAGGGCCCCATGCCTCGGAAAAATCTGCGATAATACCACCGATATCGCAACTTGCTGTAAAAATAATCAGTAAGAAATCAAAAAATCAAAAAGCAAAGAAAAATAATGCTTCAAATGGAGCGCGGAAGTTTCTGCGGAACATTACATTGGTCCAGACAGTGCCTACTGACTTGGTTAAGACATCCATAGGCTCGGTTCCACCTATAAACCAAGCCCAAATGCAAGGAAACAGTGTAAACTCAATACCTGTTTAACAGCCACAAACTAAGAGTATTACAACAACCATCGACAACGCAATGGAACTACTGGACCTGTCAACTTATGACAAACCCGAATATGTGGAGTCGGAAGCTGCCTCTCCAATAGGCGTTGACTTGCCACACAATATGGGCGAGCACCAAAGTAAGGCACCTCTTCAATGTAACGAGAAGCCTGCACAGCTGATGGACAAAACAATGTTGGACAAACCTGCGAAAATTCAACCTCGCATTCATAAGGACGATTGCAGAAATCCCGTCACAAAACGTGGGTCGCATGAAAGATCTTGTGAAATTATTGAAGTACGTGATAGTAATAATTCTCTGCCTCCTCCTATATTCATCCCAGTGTTCCTCACAATGGATGAGAAGAGAAAACAATGCTTAGCCAATTCTCAAGCTGATACACTGAGGAGGCTTCGGTCGAGCTCAAGTCGTAGCAACAAATTGGTAAACGAAAATGATTCCCATGGGGCACTGAACAGATGTATTGCCGTTGAGTCTTTGGATAACAATCAAAGTAAGGTGAAAGGGTTTGTGGCTGACAGACGTCCCCAAACATCAAAGGGAAGTGTGTCAAAGTCAATCTTGACTACGAACTGCCCCCATAAGGTGATAATTGAGAGCTTAGAACCAATTGATAATCTGATCTTGAATCGAGGAACTGTACTTAAGTTACTTCACCTTGTACCAAGCTTACGTGCCATAACTTCAAATGACATAAAAATCATGGAATTTCCAGTTGAAGGCACGAATGACAAAGTAGTGCTCCTTTTAATGACAAACTTACTTACTACTTCAATTTTGGAGGAAAACGTAGCATTGTTTTCATTGGGTTTCAACGTTTACAAATTTACTATGCCTGATGCGTCTCGACCGACCTCAAATGGAAACTCGGAAGATCTAAGGGAGGCATCCCTGAGCGTTCTTATAACAAAGGTTCCGATAAGCGACATGGCGTTGAATCAATCACAGGAGCACTCGACTATGAAGCAAGTTTTTGATCAGAAATGCACTCAACCATCATGTCCGTTAAGGAAAACTCATATATCAACGAGTGATGGTAGAGTGGCAGGTGATGGCCAAAATGCACAAATAAGAATTACAATCAAACGAAGCGAACTCTCCCATGATATCATCAAAGAGGATACTCAAACCGTAACTTCCATCCCAGGAAATCATGAATGGCAATGGCTAGCAGGGGCCCTAAACACAAAAAATACCCAATAATGCCAGGATAATGAAGCCACCACGGAGTACTGTTTAGCCTCCTGGAACACACAAGGTTTTATACATCTGTTTAACACAAGCTGGTTGGACAACTTACATATCGTGTGTTTACAGGAGACTTGGTTAAGTGAGCTGCCGGTATCCTCGGACTTTGAGATTGTAATAAATTTGGCTATAAAATCAAAACATGGGCTTCCTATGTCAGGGTTGCTGACAATGGTGAGAAGAGCATCGGGTTGGCGTATCTTAAATTCTATCAACCATTCTCCTTATATTCAAGAGACGACCATTGAAAGAGCCGGTGTTCATGAAGATACGCAAGACGAGATTGTAATACTGAACTTGTATTGGAACCATCTACGGGCAGGCAAAATGGATTTTATTGATCAGATAACAGGAATAATTGATCTCCGAGTGGAGTCATTAGATTGGTCCAAGATAATTCTTTGCAGTGATTTAAACATCGACCTTCTTAAGCAAGAAAACCTAGATCTAGGCTCATTGGCACAAGCATGGCTAAGCGAAATGGGTCTACGTAACATTCAGATGTTGAACGGAAGCACCTGTGGTGACATTCCACCTGTGCCCACATGGCATCGTGTGGATTCATCATCCATTATAGATTACATGTTCGTGTCTGAAGCCTTGCATCCTAGGATACATTCGCTGAAGATCTGTGAAAAAGCAAACAGTGACCATGACATGTTACTCATGAAATTTGCAACATCTGGAGGCAAACAAAGACCAAAGTGGCCACATAAACTCCAGGTTGAATCAAATAGAGTTCGCTTAAGATTGGAGGAGAGTGAAGTCAATGTGGTGATGATCCAGTATTGTCAATTAAGTGCTGATCTGGAATACGATCAATTATTGACTCGATTCAAAACCGTAAAAACAGGTCTAAAAAATTCAAACAGGGTTCGGACTCATCATTTCGTTCCCGAGATCCTGATCCAAAAACGAAGGATGCGTGCTGCACTTAGGAGAACTAAGTCCCTAGATGCCGCCACTCGAAAACTGGAAATAAAGAAGGCGAAACAAAAATATAAGAACTGGTTGAAGATGCACAAATATGCTCTAATGCAAAACGATGCGGAACAGATGCTTGCGACACTAAGGAACAAAAACTCAAGGGACTTCTGGAGGCTCATTAATAACTTTCAAGCTCCTCAATTGGCTCTGCAGTCCTGCATGGTCCCGGAATCCACATGGATAGCCCACTTTGAAACTCTCTACAAGGCAGAGGCACCAGGAATTGTCACATTGGAAACACCTTTGAAACCATGGGCTTTGACGTTTCCAAGAGAGGATATTGTATCAATAATTAAGAATGCAAAAAACTCACGAGCACCGGGCCCTGATGGCCTTACCAATTTTACTATCAAACAACATCCTGAATCATGGGCATCCATATGTGTAGCCCTATTTGATAAAATAAGTAAGTGCCACAGGACCCCCAAATCTTGAAAATCTGCTGTCATTGTCCCCATATTCAAGAAGGGAGACAGAACATGCCCAAAAAACTATCGCCCAGTGGCACTATTGGATGTTTTGGGGAAAATCTACGCAACAATATTGCAGCAAAAACTCATGGCATGGGCAGTCGAGTCTAATCATGTCGACAAAAGGCAATCGGGATTTGTAAAGCAAGTGGGCTGCTCACTAAACCTGCTACTTCTGAATCTGATGAAGATGGAGGCTATAAAGTCTAATACAAACGTCTATTTGGCCTTCATTGACTTTTTATGTGCATTTGATAGTATCGACAGGCCTCTTCTATGGTTAAAACTACAAAGTTGGGGATGTCCGGCTGACTTATTAGCAGCAATTCAAGATCTGCACTCTGAAACTTCCATACAAATCTGTTTGGATAGTTCTGGAACTTTATCAGCACCAATCAAAACCTATGAAGGGGTAATACAAGGCTGTCCCCTAGCTGCCGCAATATTCAGCTTATTCATATCAGATATAGGTTTTGCGATTGACTCAATAAGCTCTTTTCCACCAAAAGTAGCAAAGTCCCATCTAAGCTGGCTGCTATACGCCGATGATTTGGTCCTGATGGACCTAACTCCTGTCGGCCTTCAGAGGAAGCTGAACGCGGTTGACCAATATGTTGCAACTAACAATCTGGTGATAAACACTAAAAAATGCGAAATTCTGATGTTACACAACCTGAACAGTAAAGGAGGTAAAAAATGGTACCTGGGTCAAGACACAGGAGACAGTGTTCCTACCAAAAGTAGAGGATACAGGATGTCAGACAACGTACGGTCTTACATTAAGACAGAGGTCAACACAATGTTAGACCTTGGGGTGATTGAATTGAACCCTCTAGTAGTCCTTGGTCCAGCCCTGTGTTTTTGGTTCCAAAAGCAGGCACTTCTGAACTGAGGTTCTGCGTGGATTACAGGGCTCTGAATGCTGTCACCAAGACAGATGCACACCCCTTGCCTCAAACAGATGAGCTGGTGGATACCTTGGGTGCCTCCAAGTACCTCAGCACGTTTGACCCCACTGCAGGCTATTGGCAAATAGCCCTAGCAGAACATGCCAAGGAGAAGACAGCGTTCTCAACTCCAGACGGTCTTTATCAGTTCAGGGTAATGCCGTTTGGGTTGAAGAATGCACCTGCCACTTTTCAGAGGCTTGTGAATCATGGGTTAAACGGGTTGGATGAATTCTGTCTTGCATATCTGGATGATATAGCAGTTTTCAGCGCCACCTGGGAAGACCATGTGAAACACCTCAGAATTGTGCTACAGGCTCTTCAGAAAGCACACTTGACCATAAAGGCTAGTAAATGCCAGATTGGACAAGGCTCCGTGGTTTACCTTGGGCATGAAGTAGGTGGAGGGAGGATACAGCCTCTTCCCAGTAAAGTACAAGCAGTACAATACTGGCCTACCCCCACTACACAGACCCAAGTGAGAGCCTTCTTAGGACTCATCGGGTATTACCGCAACTTCATGGCAGACTTTGGCACCATAGCTGCCCCTCTGACTGCCCTCACTACTCCAAAGAAACCCAAGAAGGTAACTTGGACCGACAAGTGTGAGAAGGCCTTCAACGGCTTAAAAGACTCCTTGTGCCAGGCCCCTGTTCTCAGGGCACCTGATTACCAAAGACCTTTTATTGTGCAGACAGATGCCTCTGACACTGGGATAGGAGCTGTACTATCGCAAGTAGATGAAAAGGGTAAGGAACACCCTATTGGTTTAATTAGTCGCCAGCTTAAGGACAGAGAGCTCAGATGAGTAGAGAAAGAAGGCTTCTTTGTTGTGTGGGCCCTACGGAAGCTGAGGCCCTACCTCTATGGGACCCACTTCACTGTGCAAACTGACCATAAGCCCTTAAAGGGGCTAATGAACATGAAGGGAGAGAATCCAAAGTTGCTTAGGTGGTCCATAAGTCTGCAAGGCTTTGACTTCACTATTGAGCATAGGCTAGGTGTCCAGCATAGCAATGCTGATGGGTTGTCCAGAATGTTTAACCGACCTGAACAAGAAACTCATCCAGGGGTGGATTAGTTCCCCCTGTCCTTAGTCTGGGAGGGGCGAGTGTTAGGAAAGATTTCATGATTGTAGGTAATTTTCCTTCCATGTGGCAACCCCCAAGCTTTTTGCTGTTGTTTTACACCTGACCTAGACATTGCCAGAGAAGCGCAGCCTTCTGCCGCACTCCTCTGGGCTTTCGCTCCATTCTTACGGGGAAACTGACATGCCCTTAAGACAGTCAGTACCGGGAGACTTTGTTTCTCTTAGTCCTTTCCTCAGGTTGCAGCTTGTGAGCAACATGAAACAAGAGTGCACCGTAACTTACATTACCACGCTCTTGGATCTCTAGTCATTCCAATGGCCCTAGAAACTCTCGCTGGACTTATCATGAAATGTGCAAGTGTGTCACGGATGGGACTGGTGGCAGGTATCTTTTCTTTGTGTTTTGAACCCCTTTTTGCCCTGTTAACCGCGCTTCCCGCGTTTGGCCCAAATGGGTGGCTGGCCTCCAAAATGGCCATGCCACAAGGTTCTTTGTCCTGTCCACTGACCGTCTTGCCCCTTCACCATGCACTTTCCCACGAAACACAACACTTTCAGGGGCTTCTGCATGCCTTGTGTGTGCCTCCAGGATGTGGGCTGGGATGTCTGTTCCCAATACACATCCTGGGTGCCAGAGAGTCTAGAGTGTCTTGAATGCCTGGGACCACCGTGTTCCATGATAGGTCCACTTATGGTGTGAGTGTTTTGTGAGCAGATCTCCCATTGGGTCCTCTCAGTTTTGGCGCGAAGGGAACTCTGGATAAGAGGAGGCTGGAAACACCACTACCATGTCGATCTCCAGAGTTCTCACGAACAAAGGATAAGGAGCCAAGTATCCTGCAACTAAGAAGCTGAGTCGAGTAATCGCTGGTGACCCGCTGAAGGTTTGGCACCCTGCACTGCTGTCGTCCTGTGAGACCCCTCTGCCTCTGATCAAACGAGAAGGCCTGTACTGGCGTTCGACCCTTTAGAATTGTGGGAACAACTATTCTCGGCATCTTCACCAAATCCTGTACGTAAGCCTTCGGAAGCGTCCCTGGGCCATCCAGTGGACTGACCAGCCTCCACAGGAACCTTGCTCTGTCACCGCCGTCTGGCTTACTGCTAATCCCGTGTCCTCGGCACTCTCACACGATTCGTACACTTAGCATTCCTAGGTCTGAAGTGAGACGTGTGCTTTAGGACCGGAATACATGCGGTTGCCTAGTTGCCCTGCTGTGGTAACAAACCTGTGCGTGTCCGCTGCATGTGCGACACCCTCGACCCTGACTCCTGCTGTCGCGGAATCTACACGGCGTCGAGACATCCTGCTGATCGCATCTGAACCTACCAGTACCGAAACTGAACCGGAGAAGCCTGGGTCTGCCTGCATCGGGGACCAGTGAGTAGTCAATACCCTAACCGGTCGCCCTCCCGCAGGAACCTGTGGCTCTCCACCACTGTCGTAAACAGCAACCCTTTTCTGCACTCGTGCCCTGCTTCTGCCCACAAGTGGAGGCCGCGCTTGAGTAGCGGGGAACTGTTCATCATCGTTTTGTTCACCTCTCTGAACTGCCTGATCTCCCTGAAGAGACTCTCCTTTGCCCATTGGCACCCGCGTGTGCAGGTACTTTTGAGCACAAGGCTCCACTCTTCGTAGGGTTCGGACTTCCTTCTAGTTAGGTGGCCTCTGATGTCGAACTGGTTCTAACGATTACTTGCACTGCCTGTTTTCCTCCCCATCTAGGTGGTCTGCATATCTAGTGCTTCTAACTCTTTAGACCCCTTGATCTTGTATATATATTGTATTGCTTGTGATGTGTTGGTTTATTGGAGTTTTACCGTGATTCTTTGCTATGGTCGATGTTACAAAGGCCTTGTAATAAATGTGTCTATATTTTTTAATATAACACCTGTCTGGAGTAATTTGTAAGCATCCTTGCTTTGAGTGCTCATTGCGGGATTTCAGTCACCCTCACCCCTCTTGAGACCTAGTCTTGACCGCCGCTATCGCTACCCTGATTGGTCTGGCTTGTCCAGAGGTTTCCCTGTTCCAAGAAACTAGGCTGGCCTTCTGAACCTCTGCCCCTCCAGGACAGAGTTCAGAAATCCATCTTAACAGTGAGTGGGAAGGGAATAGAGTAGATGAGAGTGAGGACAGGATGTCCTGAGTTTTAGTAATTATGTGAGAGGCCAGCGCAGTGCAGAGGGTCAGGAACGGCAGAGGAGAAATGGAGACTGCAGTAGGATTGGTGTGTTCCTTGTAGCCTGCCACTTCAACTCAGCAGTTCTGCACTTGTGTTTCAGAGAGTCTATGTCGGAGTCATACCAGGTGATGCGCTTGGAGTCAGGCTTCATGAGGATCCTCATGATAGGCACATGTCCATGGTGTTGGAGATGAAGAGTTGAAGGTGAGTAAGGGCTGTGTCGGTGTGGGAGTCAGTAGCAGGAGTGGGAGGAGAATAAAGGTGATGTAAAAAGCAACAACTGACACTCACTTCATTAGTCAAAAGACAGAGCAGGAGCCTGGCAGTGCTGGTGGGAGCTTAGGGACAAGAGAGCATGATTAGACCAGGATTGATGTCTAGTGAGAGGGTTTGGAAATGGGGATCTCTACTGAGATAAGAGGATCCACGGTGTGTCCGGCTGAGTGTGTCGGACCGGATGGAAGAATGGAGTGAGAAAGATAATCACAGATGTTGTGAAAGAGTCCAGAGGCCACATCAAGGGAGTCAAGGTGGATATTTAAGTCTCCGAAGAGGAGAAGCTTAGAGGTGGAGGCCAGGGGAGAAGAGATGAGGTCAGACCACTCTAAGAGGAAGAGGGAGACTGGACCAGGGGGCCTGTAGATGGTGGCAACAGTCAGCAAGAGGATAGGAGACACACCAAGCCTGCAGCCGGGGCATTAGAAGGAGAAGTAGGACTGAGTGGGTATGATAATTGCAGGGATCCATTCAGGGAAGATCAGGGTCACTCTGCCCCCGGAATGGTTAGGCCTGGGCTTAGAGAGGATCTTGCAGCCCTCCCGGAGGAGAGTGTCAAAACTTTTGACAGAGCTGGCTGTGAACCACATCTTTGTGAGAGCAAGGACATTAATGTCAAGGTCTTCAAGAAGATGGCAGATGTCAGAGGAGTGTTTAATCGCAGAGCGAGAGTTGAGGGTAGCTAAGTGAGATAGTTGCCAATTTTGAAGGTCTTCCGAGTAAGGATACAGAAATGTGGTACACCCATCAGTGGTGGCAGAGGGGCTACAGCGGTGGCAGAAGGAGGAGTGGCAGGAGAAGGGAGGAATTTGGTGAGCGACGGTAGACGTCTATCAAGAATGAGGAGCTTGGACGGAGACCCCTAGACCATAAGAGTGCCATTCAGGTAGACATTAATGGTAGCCTAGAGGATGGGAAATATGCCAAGAGTACTTCCCAATGGGTGTCAACCTCCGCAGTTTTAGAGGGCGTATCAGTTATATCCACTACCTCCTCCCCTTCCTCCTCACCTGAGTCCTCTGGAGAAGTGTCGTGACGGTTAGCCTTTTTTCCAATCTTCTTTTTCTTTGAGAAGAGGTAGGGCCGTCCGCGGTGGGAAGCCACCCTGATTCCCTGCCAAGCAGGGAAGCAAGAGGCTTCCTTCCCGCAGGGACCGAATAGACGAGGGAAAAAAGCAGATGCTTAAAAAAACCCTCGGTGAACAAGATAACAGTCCAGCAAGTCCGGAGAGTGAAGTGATGAAAATCTGCAGATCCGATTTCAGAAGAAGGACGACTGAAGCAAGGATACAGGGCAGGAGTCGGAAGGCGAGGTAAGTCCTTAGAAGATTCCAGGAGAGGAGGACGTGGAAAAATCAGCCGGAGAGGGCAAGTGGCAAAGAGAGAAAAGGAAAGAAAGACAGGAGAACCAGAGCGGCGAAGGAGCGCCGCGAGCGAGAAAAAAGGAGAGAAAGAACGGCGAAGAGACGCCGACTGGAGGACCAAGGGTAAGCAAGGTAAGCACGGAGGAAAAAGCACACGGAGCAAGCAACAAGGGAAAGAAACAAAGTAGCAATGCACCGAACCCGGAAGTGGGCGGTGCTTAAGTAGCGAAACTAGGGAGACAGAGAAAGACTAGAGCGGCAAAACCCGGAAATGGACAGGAAAAACAATGGGCGACCTAACGGCGCCGCCAACGCCAGGCGTTCCATAGCCCCCACCGGCGACTAGACGCCAACGGCATGACAATGGGTGCCGCCATTAATGGGTGAGGAAGGGAAAGGTGACAGCACAGACACCATATGGGGAATCCAAAGGTCTGAAGAGGGAACAACAAAAAGGATGTCAGTGACAGTCTGCCTGGAAGGAGCATTGGCATGGCCTGGATTGGAGACCAGGAGATCATTCTTGAACGTTTTTATTCCAGATTTGGAAAGAGAGATAGAAAAGCTGATAGAGTAGCAGTTATAGAAGATAGGGGAGAGTGAAATCACCATGGAGGGAGAGCACACAGAGAAGGAGGGGGAAAGAGAGAGAGGGAGAAATTTCAGTGAATGACACCGAACTTCAACTCAACAGCATTGTAACCATCTAAATTCAAATGTCCAGGATAAAGGGAAAAGTTCTAGGTTTCAGCATACAGCAGAAACGCAAAAAACACCTAGATGGAAGGATTCATGGAGAGAGGGAAAAAGCCTAGATAGAGGGAAAGGGGGAGGATCGTCTACATTTAAAACACACAGCAATTTAAAAAATAAACACCCAGATTCGACTTTCCTAGCTAGAGGAAAAAAGCTTACATTTCAAACACACAGCAATTACAAAAAATGCCCAGATTCGACTTTCCTAGATAGAGGGGAAAACAGCCTACATTTCAAATACACAGCAAATGACTCAACAGAAACGCAGAAAAAATGCATGTTGTTCTGCAAGACAGAGGCTTTTTCTACTGCCACAGTCGTTCCAGGAATACAGGCAGACGTGAACTCGATGTGGTTGCAAATTACACACTGTGAATTGATACAGATCACTATTGACACAGAGCATGGCCTCAATGTGATTAGAGATCAATTGAGAGCCATCAGATTAATGACACTGCAGAACCACTACATACTGGATCTCCTCACTACCATGAAGGGCGGAGTCTTCGCCAAGATAGGCAGCTCATCTTACACGTATCTTCCACCCCATGATTCCAAATCGGGATCCCTGACACACGCCACTGTGGCTCTACACAATCTATGTGCTCACTGTCCTGTTTTCATGGGTTGCTTCCTAGATAAACAAAGCAGTAAAAGTGCTAATTCCCATTGTTGTCCTGTTGCTTGTCATATTTTGCTCCTGTCAGCTGGTCCTAAGGTGCTGCATGAAGACACTGTCCAAGGGAATTACTTTGATCTAGAAGATCCCCCCACATTGTTTTGGGTAAGGTTCTTTTTCTGGACAAATCTAATTAGTAGTCATGTGAAAATCCTTTGAAGACTTTGTTTAGGTACCCTGTCAATTTAATATAGTCATTTGAGAATTACACTAGACAAAGAATTACTTTGTTGTTACTAACCCTTAAAACAGCTGAGGCCACTCGCCTATTGAAAGATGTGCACACCGAGAAAGATAAATGGGATGGTGAGTTTGAGCACAGAATGGTCAGGATAAAACATCTGACTGGTTCACCAGTGACACTATCCTACCACATGCCAGATCCAGAGAACTACACTGCGCATTCGGTAGTTCCTATAAAGGATGTGGAATGCTGTTTCCTAACTTGTACCCCAAAAGAATATGCCATGAGCTCAGAAAACATATGCAATGCGTATAAAGTGCGGGGGGCCAAGAATCATTTTGAAAGGAAGAGGGAAGCAAGGAGAGTAATTAATGAATTAACTAAAGGGGGAAAGTTGAGATGTAAGTGCAACATCTCAAACATGGGTGGAGTTTCAGACTGTCCACATTTTATTGGCAAGCAGAACTGGTCATTTAGTATCAGCATTTTCACCAGTTGGTTTAGCATTTCTGCACAAGTACTATTTGTAGTGCTGTTTGTAGCAAGTATGAACACACTTTACAAGAGCATCACATGGTGGAAGTAGAAACGGCCACAATATTGTTTATTAGCTTCAGCACACACATGGGGCGGGGCATCCGTGCAAACCGGTTCCTTATGGCTACAGCGTGCTACGCGTAGCTCGACTCCTTCATTGCCGCGGGTAAGAGCTTTCACCTTTCAATTCGACTTCTGCATGCTCGTGCAAACACAGTGTTTGACCCCCTGTTGTTTTCAATTCCATTTGCTTTATTCCATTCCATGCACTCGGAATTTTGCACAGCACTTTTTCAATCATTATTAGTTTTATCACCATTAGTTACATTCCTAAGCGGTTTTATTTGCTTTCCCCGCAGGTTTCCTAAATTATATATGGAACTTGCCCATGTTTATTTCTCTGTTACCAGATGTCTGGCAGGCATCTAGTACACCTGATTCCGTCCACCAAGCCAAGTTGGACAAGTAAGCACCGTTCGTCCATGTTCTGCAATTTCTTATGCCTTTGAGTGTGTAGCATCTATATATTTCCATTATTATTTTCACCAGCTTGAACACTGCAACACAACTACTTTCAAGACTGATTTCAGATGGCGAACCCATCATTTTAGTATCCCATCCTTTTACGGGTATCATGGCAGCCTTTCTACACAGGTAGGCATTTGCCTGTCCCCCTACTATATCTATTTTAGCACCAACTGTGTGTCTAAACCTAAATTCATATACTTTGATTTATATGTTTCACAGATGAGTACTGGCTTTGATACCTCACTAGACGCCTGTGCTCATGGTTGGCACTGAGGTGATTTTTGCGTCAGGAAATTTTGTCTACAAGATCCCACCCCCACATTGTTTTGAGTAAGGTTCTTTTTCTGGACAAATCTAATTAGTAGTCATGTGAAAACCCTTTGAAGAACTTGTTTAGGTACCCTGTCAACTTAAGATATTAAGATAGTCAATTGGGAATTGCACAGGAAGCTTTATGTTATTGGATATTTAGTATCTTTCGTTTGTCTGCTTCCCTGCAGGGACTATTATTTCTTACTTTGCCCAGAGGAAGGCGGTTTTTCTGACATCATCGGCCCTACAAGTGGCCCGCCGAAACGTAACTAGGTCTCTCTTTGTTGGAACCCCAACCTTTTTGAAACAACATCATCTCAAGACCGTTCTCTTTGACATGAATAAATGTGAAAAGTTTACGTAGGCAGACCTGTGAAGTGAATTTACACTTTTGCACAAATGTATTTATTTATTTTTCATTTGGCTTGTGTTCCATTTATTATTTAATTTTGGCAAACATGTTAATTTATACCTTTTCCTATATGTACTTAACATTCTGTTTGTGTTTTACTACACTGTTTTTAAAAAAAAAATCTTTTTATATGCACCCTGCTTTCACCATAATTGAATGTGAATTTACTATTATGATTTTTGGAAAGAATATGTCCTTTTTTCTTTCTAATAAACCATTGAAATTATTCATAACATTAGCTTTCCCATTCCCTTCAATTATCTTTTTTTGTTTCAAGGAAGATTTTTTTGAATATCTTAGATACCATGATCACTAACTTTGCAAATTAAGACTATGGTCTACTAACTCATTGTTTTACAGATTTGTATTTCCTGTTTATATATTATTGACCCCCTCAATAGCTGTACCATATCTTGGGGTAATCCCCTATTTTGTAATTGATAGTATTTGATTGTGCAAGGCTGAGCAGTCCACTGGAGCTGTTAATATAGTGTATCATATCAGTTTTGTTCCTGATGATTAGATTAATGCAGCAGCTTTAACAGACAAATCCCATTGAGAACAAGACCTGGTGTTCAGACGTTGCCAAGGTGTTGAACTAGGTTGTGGTGATGCTGCTCCCATTGAGAAGTGGCAGGTCCATTCGAACTCCAGGTGTCACGTTAAATAGAGCAAATACATCAGAGAACTTAATCCCCAAGAGCAGTGTCTCGGATGTGTTTTTTTTAAAAAGCTACCTGGTTTTTGAGATATATGGACGGATGTGTACTAGGAAAGCAACATGTTTCAAGACTGGAGTTGCAAGAGGTATTGCCAAAGAGTACAGTTACAAGGTCAAAGAGCAGTTTTTGGTTGCCAGGTTGTCTGGTATCATGAGAAAGTCATATTGTGTACACTTAATTGCCACATGGTATTGATTTCATTGTTCATACTCGCTCATGATTGGCAGGGTAATCCATGGAATTGATGAGCACTGAAAAGGGGAGCTCAAGCATGAAAATTGCAGCGCACGTGTGCCAAAGCCGCACACACAGCCGTTTGTTGATTCATGGAAGGCACTGCACGTATTTTCCCCGGGATGTGCGCCAAATCCGCGGGTGGCGCACACGGGCGCACACATCACAGAACGCCTTGCGCGACACGCACAGCGAAAGCGCACACATTTAGTGCACACACCAAAAGGGGGCTGAACACGGGGCGGAACACGGGGTGTAGCGCGCAGAATGGGCAACAACGTGTGAAAATGTGGCCGTTACAGGGGAAGTACCGAAGCTAAATCCTTGCAACGCCCACATGGGCGCTAACAACACGTATTCATGGAATCGAACAGGGGAAACCCACGCACCACAAAAGACGTGCTAATCCGGAAACACGTAAACCAGCAGGAAGCAGGCGTAAGCGGCCCTGCGCAGCATAAAAGTGCGTGCAAAGAACAAACAAGCTCATACGCTACAATGAATATACCGTTCCTCGCAGCAGTGGTCGTGGGACACCACAAGAGGAGTAGGATAGCCAGGCCCCGCATTTTTTTACCCAGGACCAGCCTTTTTGGGATGTCTGATGACCAGGTCTATGGGAGGTACAGGTTTCCACCACAAATAATCCTAGAACTGGTTGCTGAGTGGGAGGATGACCTCACATTACCCACACTGTGCTCCCAAGCACAGAGTCCCTTGGAAAAGGTGCTCAATGTACTGCATTTCTTGGCTACTGGGTCATTCCAGCGGACAAGTGCCATAGTTGGGGGTGTCTCACAGGCCACGCAGTCATGCTGCCTACACCAGGTGTTGGCGATCATGACTGCACGCCCCTCAGTCCGCAGGTACATATACATGCCCAGAACACCTGCAGAAAGGCGGGCCGTTGTCCAGGACTTTTATGGGGTGGCACACTTCACCAAAGTGGTAGGTGCCATTGACTGCACCCATGTGGCTCTACGTCCTCCCAGGGCCAGTGAGCACATCTATCGAAACCGCAAGCACTGTCATTCCATCAACGTGCAGGTTGTATGTGATGCCAAGGGAATCATCACCTCAGAATATGCCAATTCTCCGGGGTCCAGCCATGATAGTTTTATATTCAGAATGTCACCCCTAAACCGGGACCTGGAAGTTGGGAGGCAATGCGACACATGGCTCATTGTTGAGTACAAATGCCTCTGCACATGCATGCATGTCAGACACTGAGAAATGGGAAAACCCAACTAATGACAACCATTATCACCTCCCCAGGGGACAGTGCCTACCCTCTGAGCACCAACATGATGACGCCAATAAGGAACCCCACCACACCACCCGAGGTAAGATACAACACAGCCCATATTGCAACCTGGAGCATAGTGGAGCGCACATTCGGAGTGCTGAAGTAATGTTTTCGCTTCCTTGACCGCTCTGGTGGCCAGCTGCTATATGCGCCCCCAGTAGTGTGCACAATCATAGTGGCAGCATGTGTCCTGCAAAACGTTGCAACCTGGCGGGGCGTGCCGGTGGACATGGTGGTGCCCTCACATCCACCACCACATGCACGGCCGCTGCACATGGGAGGGGAAAGGGCACGTGGTGAGGCAGCCCGTATCCAGCTTGTTGCAAATTTCTTCACCTAAACTCCCACCCCTGCGGAGTGCACACAGGCCTGGCACATACCAGCTGACAATTGATGATGAAAACAAAAGGGACAGTCAACTGTTACAACCATACCACCCTGAGATTGTTTTTCTGGAAGTGCTACATTGTGTGCATCCCTAGCTACTTAAACAGACCCAATGCTGTGTCAGTAAAAGGCACACATTCATGCAACATGATCGACTACCCCCTTGCAAAATAGTACACCCAAATAGTGGCATGTCACCCAACCCATCCCTAACCCCATCTCAGCTACCCAACACACCATGGCATGGCATGCTGTGTGAAAGCAACCAAATGAATGCACAACAAATGACACAAGTGTCACAAAGTGCACCGTCCCAAATGGAAACAGGCCAGAGACAATTCCCTCTCATTAATGAAAGAGAAACAGCACACATGAACAAATACGTACCAGCAAGACAAAAAATTAGCACAGGACCCAACAGTGGCAATGTATGACAGTAACCAATGACAATAGTGCAAGTGTTACAACCTGAAAAAGGCATCACATCAACCCCTTCAATCTCCACTATGTTGGTGGTAGGTGAATTTGGCAGTGTACCACATACAACATGAACTGCAGCTACAATGGAGACAGGCTCATTAAGACATGAAGAAACTACATGCAAATATGCAAAGTGTCCTGCATGTAATGCAATATACAAATCAACCATGCAGTGGAGAAATCATCACCAATCCCCACTAGGGGTGTATACACAGTTTGGACTACAGACTGCCCACACAATGTATGGGAGCCCAATGCCTCTGTGTAAGTTTCTGTCTCTTGGTCACACCCTTGTGAGCCCATGGAAAGGGGAAGCAGGAGTGCCATATGTGTCAGGAACCCAAGTTTTAAACTCAAATACAGGACAAGCCTACATGTGCCCAGTGGATGCGTACGGGAGCCACAAAAAGCAAAACACAGTAACATGGATGTACAATCTGAAAGAAAACAGTTATCAACAAAGAAGGAAATGTAACTTAAAAAAATTAAATTAAAAATTAGAACAAAATGAAAATGAATAGTAAAAATAAATAAATCAAATAAAAAATAAAAATGTAAAGTACTAATGAAAAAGAATCCAAAAAAACCAAAAGGAAATGAAAAAATCTAATGAAACATGCAAAGAAAATGAAAATAATAAACTGAAAAAATCAAAATAAAAAAATAACAATAAAAATATTATATTTATAATTTTCAAATCTGAATCAAATATAAAAACAAAATGGTCAAAAACAAAAATTTAAAATAAAAACAAAAATGGCCATGTGTCGACCATGGGGTGGGTGCACCCAGGAGGGAGGAGGTACAGGGTGCACCCCAACACCCACATGCGTGAATGATGAGAAAAAACATATATACATCCATGGGCTCATGGCCTGCACGGCTACCCTATAGTGGGAGAACTGCCGTTGCTGTCATCACCCTCTGGTGGTACATTAGAAGGTGTGCGTGGTATGGGAGGCAGACCATGCACAGCCCTAACATGCTCCTCCATGGCAGCAAGCATGCAGGTCTGAAAGGTTTGGTTCTGCAGGATGATGGTCCAAGATCCCTATGCAGCACCTCACGGGTAGCACGCACTTCTGCCTGCAAGGCCTCACGTGATGTGCCCCGGATCTACTCACGGGTTGCCTGGAGCTCAGCTGAGATTGTGCGTGTTAGCTGCTCCAGCTGCTGTTCTGACCTTGTACTCCGGCACACCTCAAGTGCACCCAGAGTATCTCTGAGGGACCTGTGTTCTAACCTCAGGACATCCATGTGGACCTGTGACTCTGCAGAAATGGCTGTGCGCAGAGTCTCCAGTTCAGCCCGTCAGTCCCTGTTGGACGCCAACATGTCCTCTCTGTGTGAGCGGCACATGGACTCTGTTGCCTGCTGCTGGATCTCCACCTGCCTTTCAGGTGGTCTAATGGAATTTGCCACCCTATCCATGGCCTGAGCCATCATCTCACACAATGCCCCCTGTTGTGCTGCAATAGTATAAATGGAATTCTCCCACACAGTATTGCCTGTTGGCGCACGGCCACCGCGTTGACGGACACCACACCTGTTTGGGCCAAGGTGATGTGCACCTTGCTGTGCTTGCACTGCCTGAGGCTGCAGGATTGCATTCCTCCTTTGATCTGCTGGCCCAGGAACAGGAGCAAATATAGTGGAGTGTGACCCTGCATCCGTGACCACCATGGGCCGGACATTCCAACACTGAATGCCCCATTGAGGGGGATACACCCAGTGCAGGTGGGTTGGACAGAACAGCATCCCTGCCAGAAACACTCACCTGTGACGGGACATTTGTCTCAATGTCTGATTCAGCACCTGAGGCATAGAGGTCTTCGGAGGTGTACTCGGAGACACCAGTGGACAGGATGGTCTGTAGGACTAATGGATTTTCCTGCGCCACCACCCTACGTCCTCCACTGGTGCCTGGTTGGTGCTCTGAGTACTCTTGCCCCTGCGCCATCTCCTCCTCCTCATCAGCATCTAGTGCCTCATTGCCTGCACAAAAATAAAAAACAAAAGTAATGAAGGCAGGCATGAACAGCATAGCTGACACACATAGGCATCACAATCTACACATCGAATACATTAATGAGACATGTCACACATGACACTAACATGCATGCACTGGCAATGAAGTGGAAGGGGACTCTAAAACCAGACACTGAGGCCTCCAATATTGAAAAGCAACACATGTACTGCATGGTGCATAGCACCTGCATTACACATTAGCCTGTGAATGGCATGGACAATCCACAAACATGACACATGCCAGCACACAGATGGCACGTATCATAGCCATGGCAGAATTGACAAGGACACCCAGATGGTAGTATATCAGTACCGTCCCCATCCATGTGAGATGCACATCATGAAATAGAACATGCTAAAGAGTGTGACAAAACAGACATGTGTCACATGCTGCAACTACGGCAGTGTTTACTAATACAGTGAAGTTAGGCACATGGATACATCGATGGTAGGTCACTTGGCATGACACAAGTCCATTGCCATGTTGAACAATCAAACAGGGCTCTAAAGTGATTGTGTGCAGTGCATGTGTGTGTGCACAAATGTCAATCAGCCTGATTGATGAAATAATTTCCATAAAAAGTCAACAAATGCATTGTGGGGTGAAATCTATGTCTGAAGTATGATGAATGTGTGCCAGAACGGCACAAAAGAGTGTGTTTATCATGCAAATGATTCCATCACTCAGGCAGAATTAAAAGAAAAACAGTATTAACAATGTTGTGGCATGATGGCAGTTGAAGGGCAAGTGCAGTCATCAGGTGAAAAGTGTTTTGTGCGGTCAGTAGGGATACTGTGAAACCCAAACCCAAGGACGGGGGATGGTTTGGAGGTACCACATGGGTGAGCTATAACAGTCATGACTACACAGCCTGACCTGGCACTCAATCAGAACACATCACCCAAGCAACATACACATGGTTTGCACACACACGCATGGCCATTCACCAGACATTTCCTCAAGATCTTGTCGGTCTCCCACGCCTTGGATCTGATCCTCTGCAATGAACCCTCCAGCGATTGCCTCCTGTTCTGTTAGTTCATCCTCCTCTGGTGGAGACCCACTGCCAGTCACCAGAGTAGAGGCATAATTGGAAGCCAGCTTGTTTTTTGCTCGGCATTTGAGGTCATTCTACCGCTTTGAGCAATCAACAGCTGTGCCCTTCACAAATCCAAGGGAACTAATCTGGTCCGCGATGCACTGCAAGTGGGCCCTACGTTGAGCAGTCGTAGTCTTGCACCCTGCAGTCACCAGCTTCTCGCGCCCATGGGCCGACACGTAGCCCACAAGTGCGTCTAGTTCCACATCATTGAAACTCCATTTCTTTGACATGCTGGAGGGGTGAGCCGTGTCTGGGTTCGCAGCCTGTTCTGCAAGAGCACGCTTCTTCCTCTTGAGAGGTGGTGCGGACCATGAGTGGCTTGCGCCGCTCTGGTTGGTAGGGGCTTAAGCGCAGGTGGACTGGGCACTGGAAGCAGCCAATGGCACAATGACCAAATGTCTCACTGCAGGCATTGGCTGCTGTTGCCAGGACGAAACGGCACAACTGCCTTGGTTTGATGGTCTGGGACCAACACTGTGCCGGCTGGGTGACTCAGAGCCAGGGTGGATTGAGCTGCAGCTGCCCCTGCAACCTCCACACCCTCGCTACTTTGTGACAAGTCGGCCTGTGAGTCATCCCGTGCCAGTTCTGTGACCAATCTGGGCCGTGTTAACAGGGCCTGAGCTGGGACGGTGTCAGCTACATCTCCCCGACCCATTGAGGGGGGCATAGGTGTCCCTGATTGGTCCTCCACACACTGGCCTCTTGGGCCAACCTGCTCATCCTGGCCACGCCACGTCCCCTACCGCAGCTACCTCTTGGAGGTCGGCCACCTTTACCTCCCTTACCACTTGGTCACCTCCCAACCATGGTACTGATGTTCTTGTGTGAATGGGAGATGCAGTAAACAATTGTCCTGGTCAATTGGGGTGAACTGGGCAAGGTACTAGATGGAATACATACCCCTGTGCTCTAGCAAGGTTGTCTGTGATCCCTGGGGGAAGATGACGGGTCACTCAATGCTCAGGCACCCCAAAAACAAAATTTAACGTGCATGCGTCCCCTGGCAGCCCACGTGCGTGGAATAAAGGACCCACACTACGCTGTGCCACCCAGAAACACAAAAATAAGCATACGTGTGGAACACACAGGCTACAATGACCTCTGAAGGGGTATGCGACACATCGGGCAACCACAGTGGAAAAATACGTGTGCGACTCACTGTCTGCCTGATAAAAGAATCTGAAAAAGACGCGCGTGTGTGTGTTGGCAACACTCCCATCAAAAGAAGAATTGAACGCTGTCTGAGTAAACAAGGAGTACGAACTGCAACCGTTGTGAAGTAATCGCGTGTGAACCGACAAGAAGTACAAGAATCACCAGCTTGCTCTCCACAAAAAGCACGTACAAGAAAATGGTGTCCTACGTGTACCTTTTAACCCTGCCCACAGAAATGCCCATGCGTGCTACGTCACTTACGCGCTTACGCGCTAAGGGCCTTTCCTCCAATTCCATGCAGTGCCACCCGGACGTGCAGTTTTTGCACGCGCAAAACTCACTATGAAACCGACTCACTATGAAACCGTGCCAAGGAAACGCCCCCGTCGTCACATCCCATATGCGCTTATGTTCTAAGGGCCTTACCTCGAATTACACGCTGACGTGCTGTTTTTTCACATGCAAAATCACTCCGTATCAAGCTGGACACGCGACAACACATGGAAGACCACACTTCTGCCCAGAAGGCCATTTTCCTGCCTCCCCCCAAGCCCTGAGCCGACTCCCACCAGCCATCTACTGCTGCCTGCCTGCGTGCCTGCTGGCCAGGTGCCCTGCAATTTGGTGCCTGCACGTCAGCCATCTGCAGGGGTCCAGTTGGTGTGACCAGCCCTGCTGGAACAGAAGACTCCCGACTGAAGTTCCATCACTCCACAAACCAGCACCAGGACCCAGTTGCCCACCCACACCTGCCTTGGGGGTTGCCATGTCAGGGTAAACACCATCAGAGACCACTGGCGACCCCCAGCCATAGAGGCAGAGGGCTACCAGCTTCAGTGCCACAGAAGTTGGTATCCTGGTGGAGCAAGTCCTGGTGCATTATGATGCCCTCTACGGAAGAAGACGTGCCGACAAGGATGGATGTGAGAGGATCTGGAAGGACATTGTGGCTGCCATCAACGTGGAGGGGGTGGCAGCCCGCGACATACAGCACATCCGGAAGCGCTGGGAGGACTTCAGGTCCAAGACCCTCAGGAAGGCTCAGCGCCTCTTGGAAGCAGCGCGTGCAGTGAGTCGCCGGGTCCACCTTACCTGCGACGACATTAGGGTCCTGGAACACAAAAACCCAGCGCTTCACCGCCAGATCCTCGAGAAGCAGAGCGGTCCGGAGTCGAGCGCCATGCATACTTATTGAACGCAGTGCATGTTGAGGTGTGCCAGGAGTGTGCAGCTTGGACATATGTCTGAAATGGGCCATGTATGGATGTGCATGTGCAGGGACATGACTGTGCTGCATGTGAGTCCAGTCATGTGTGATGCACATCTATGGTGTATGTGTTACAAAGCATGATGCAGAACTGCATGTGGAGACGCACACATGTTAGCATTTTTGTGTATGTACTATGGCATGGTTGGGGTGTGACACATTGGATGCTGGTTCGACATTCATGTACGTGCATAGCATACATCTGCGTGTTTGTGTTTCACATGTGTGTGACTGTGATACGCCATGGATGCATGTGACACAGACATGTATGAACCCCATTGGCAGATGTGACATAGTTGCTGATGATTGCACTGTGACAGGTAGTGTTGATGTACAGATGCATGTCTGTCTGTTGGCGTGTACGCATGTGTTCAGCACTCCCCATGTTGCTTGTGATGTCATGCCAACTTTTGGATGTTCATGCTGGTGTGTGTGTATGGATGCTGCTGCCTGTTGCACGATTCCTGTCAATTTGGGCATATGTGTGGGTTCAAATGATATGAGTGTTGGGGAGACTGATGCCATCTGTGAAGTTTGACACTACCAATCATGTGCAACTGTCACATGTGTATCTGACCATTGTACAGTGCCCTGATGCCTGTGTTTTGTCTCTCCCTGTCTGCAGCATCGACTGATGAAGAGGGCAGAGACAGTGCTGTGGAGCACAGAGGCAGGGATCCCACCGCCAGCCGGAGACACAAGGCCCAGCTCTCCACCCACGTTGTCATCTCTTCTGGGAGTGAGGAGTCTGGTGTCGCGTCCATGGCCACAGCTGCTGAGGGGAGGTACATAGCATAGTTTGGAGGTGGACTCCTCGGCAGCAGTAGGGGCAGCTGAGCCTACATAGGGGCCTATGGAGGAAGATGGCACGGAGTCATCCAGGTTGGTGGTGGGTTCGGTTGAGGATGAAGCCGTGGAAGGCCCATGCACAGGGCCTGGAGGGGGGATTCCACTGGTGCTAGTGGTGCAGTCCAGGGGCAGGGACAGGAGGCAGTACAGACCGCCGCGGAGGTGCCTGTGCCTAATCCTGTCCCTGATCCTGTGACTGCATTATCCCGCACTAGCAGGGATGCCTTCGTCCAGACCCGCTTTCAGGGAGTGGATGCGCAAACAACAACTGGCCTTCCTCTACCTGTGGAAGTGGCAATCCGCGACCGGCTTGAGCCTGTCCTAGCTGGGGTGGTGTTGCGTCAAATTGGTAATTGGTATTCGGGATGACATGCATGGTTCTCGTCTGGACAATGCACATCATTTCAAATGCCTCTTTGACCGTGTCGGCCTACTAGGACAGGTCACCAGCGCTGGGTTCCTCCGTGTGCTGGATCTTCTAGCGACCCCCTCCTCAACTGAACCCCCTATGCGCCAATCGTCCTCTGTGCCATCTTCCTGCCCAAGTATCACCTGGGCACCCTGTGGAGCTGCCCCTGAGCCAGCGGCCAGGCTGGTGGAGGACACATCCCTGCCACAGTCGGGAGTCGGAGGTACAGCAGGGGTGGCCACCCCAACAACTGGACCACAGCTAGAGGAGGACATGAAGGCATCGACAAGAAGGGCACATGCACGACAGCAGCAGGCTCAGGGTGGGAGGGATCATTGCTCAGGGCCTTCAACATCACAGGGGCAAGAATCAGCCGGAGGGCGGGAAGACCCTGGATTGGGAGTGTCTTCTGTGTGGCAGCAGTTGGGCCAGTGGATAGATGTGGAGCAGCGGCGGGCAGAGGAGGCACGGCTCACTATGGTCAAGGTGGAGAACTCCATGCGCAAGGCAGTGAGGCAGGCTGAGTGCCTCGAGGCAACTCACAGGGAGTTGGAGGACGCCATGACTGCATCCCTGCGAGACCACAAGGCCAGGGAAGAGGTCCGCCTCCGGGACATCGACATGGAGTTCGATGATGCCCTGGCCCAGAATATCAACAAGTGAGCCGTTGGACTCGCCTGCCGCCTTTGTACATAGTTCTTTAGTGTTAGGTTTCCTTTGTTTGTTTTTTTTTGTTGGAGTTAATGGACTTTGCTCCACTTCATGTATATAGTTTTTTATTCCTAGGACTTTTTGGTAAGTTTCATTTGTTTTGGGGATCATGGACCCTTTGGGCTTGGATTGTATATAGTTGAAGACTTGCACATACTTTCTTTTTTGACATTTTCCATGGATCAATGGTTTCATTTTTTTGGGATTATTTTTTTCATATTGACATTGGGGATGGATCACTTTTCTTTTTTAATGCCGTGGATTTTTGTTTTCCATTGGTTTTTCTGTATTTTTTGGTAATATCTGTCATTGTTTATTGATTTTCAAGTTTGATTTTCTTTATGTAATTTCATTATGTTTTTAAAACATTTATTCTAACTTCATGATTGGTGTTGTGTACTCTCATTGGTTTTGTGCATGTCTCAATGAACATTGCCTCAGTCATGTGTTGCCACTGTGTGGCTCTGTTGTGCACTTATGCATGGGCATGGTGATCCTTTTAAGACTGTCATGGCATGGGTAATTTTAGAATGGGTGCTGTGGATGGTTGCATGCTTGCACTGGGGGGCAAAGGAGGTTTGGTTTGGCATTAGGGCCATGGGTCTGTTTTGTTAGAACATGTTGTTTGGTTGGCCATGTGTCGGGGCCTGCTGGCCGGTGCCCGTCAATGGCGGGGGGTGTTTGGGGGGACGGGGGGACATGTGTTGGGGCCTGCTGGCAGGTTGCCGTCAATAGGGGTGGGATGGGGGACATGTGTCGGGCCTGCTGGCAGGTTGCTGTCAATGGGGGTGGGGTGGGGGACATGTGTCAGGGCCTGCTGGCAGGTTGTCATCAATGGGGGTGGGGGACAAGTGTCGGGGCCTGCTGGCAGGTTGCCATCAATGGGGGTGGGGTGGGGGACATGTGTCGGGACCTGCTGGCAGGTTGCCGTCAATGGGGGTGGGGTGGGGGACATGTGTCAGGGCTCCCAAGTGCATGGTGCCATGTGGGCTGCCTGGGGGTCATGGCCAGGGTGGATGGGCTGCCTGCGGGGCATGGCCAGGGGTGTGGGGTGGTCCCCTGTGGTGTGGGCTGCCTGCGGGGCATGCCCAGGGTGGATGGGCTGGTGTCAGGGCATGCGGAGGTTGGATGGGCTGCCTGCGGGGCATGGACTGGGGTGATGGGCTGCCTGCGGGGCATGCCCAGGGTGGATGGGCTGCCTGCGGGGCATGGGGAGGGTGGATGGGCTGCCTGCAGGGCATGGGGAGGGTGAATGGGCTGCCTGCGGGGCATGGTCTGGGGTGTGGGGTGGTCCCCTGTGGTGTGGGCTGCATGCGGGGCATGGGGAGGGAGGAGTACACCCGGGAGGGCCCAGACTGCCAAATCGCGTGTAAAATTCCATGCGCACCCCCAGAATACACGTACCCCGCTCGCGCCTGGCCTGTCGCATGTAAAACTCCACATGCACCACCGGAATACACGTACCCCGCTCACGCCAGCCCTATCGTGTGTAAAACTACAGGCGCACCCCCGGAATACACGTACCTCGCTCGCGCCAGGCCTATCGCATGTCAAATCCACGCGCTCCCCCGGAATACACGTACCCCGCTCGTGCCAGGCCTATCGCATGTAAAACTCCCCGCGTACCCCACTCGCGCCAGGCCTATCGCGTGTAAAAGTCCACACGAACTCCCTGGAATACACATACCCCTCTCGCACCAGGCCTATCACGTGTAAAAGTCCATGCGCACCCCCGGAATACGTGCAGGCAGCCCATCCACCCTCCCCAAGCCCCGCAGGCAGCCCATCCACCCTCCCCATACCCTGCAGGCAGCCCATCCACCCTTCCCATACCCCACAGGCAGCCCATCATCCCTGGGCATGCCCCGCAGGCAGGCCATCACCCCAGTCCATGCCTGCAGGCAGCCCATTCACCCTCCCCATGCCCCGCAGGCAGCCCATCCACCCTGGGCATGCCCCGCAGGCAGCCCATCACCCCCTGGCCATGCCCCGCAGGCAGCCCATCACCCCAGTCCATGCCCCGCAGGCAGCCCATTCACCCTCCCCAAGCGCTGCAGGCGCCCATCCACCCTGGGCATGCCCCACAGGCAGCCCATCACCCCTGGGCATGCCCCACAGGCAGCCCACACCACAGGGGGGACTTTTTCCATGCAATTTACCTGACGCGAGCGGGGTACACATATTCGGAGGGGTGCGCAGGGAGTTTTACACCCGATTTCGCTTGTGCATGCGGGGTACGCGTATTCCGCGGGGTGAGCAGAGAGTTTTACACACGTTTTGGCTGCCGTGAGCGGAGTACGCATAGTATTTTCACAAAATTACAGTGTAGCGGCCCTGTAAGCTGGTCCAGGGTTAGCGCGGTCCTTTGCACCGTATTGGGGATTTCAATGGCTTTTCCTTGCGCAAGGAGCGTTTTTGGGGGCGTAACTGGCGCTGCGGGATGTTCGCTGCACTAGGGCTCAAAATGGCTTGGGAAATCCATGAATACCCGGTGCTCCAGAATGCTGTTTAGCGCACACGGCTGGCACATGCTGGCACACGCTCCCTCTCTGCGTTGCCTGTGTGCGCTGCTTCTGCGCTGAATTCTTTGAATTACCCCCTGGGTCTTTTCAATTGGCATGCACATAACAAATTAACTGAAGTTGTTTTGACCAATAAAGAAATTCCATTGTTGCAACAAGTTACATGAATGTAATGGACCAATCAGAACAAAGTATTTTTTACTGACTGCCCAATTAAGTCATTCACAGGCAGCTGTACTCATGTTGTCACAGATACTTAATGACCCAATGGGGTAGCAAAATATAGGTGATATTTAGATTGTTGTATAGTGGATAGTCAATGGGAAATTTGGGATTAAACTGCATTGGATACATATTGCCAATTTAGTTCTTGTCTTTAAAAGCTGTAACTAACGTGAGCGTGTCAAGTAGGTTTTTAGTTTTCAGTTCGAAGGAGCTGAGTAACTCTCCCAGCTGTATTTGTAGGTAATAAACCTGTTTTCCTTGCAAAACGTCCACTCATTATTGACAGAGTGGATTGTTTTTTATTGATCGTTTTTTGAGCCTACATTACACCCTTGTTGGCATTCGTGGAAAATCACAAAATAATAATGGAAGATTTATGTATGACTGTCCAGACTGCAATTCTTAAAACATATGTTTGCCAAACATGCCTTGACTGATCTATACTGTATCAATAGGCAGAACAATATAGACGGAACACAATTCTGTTTAGGGTATTTTACAATTCTTACCCCACACAACCTACATTGGGCCTCATTCCAAGTTTGGCTGTAATTCAGTGGTAATTCATCTATATTACTACCAACATTGGCTACTGTTACTGCCATGGTCCCGTGGTGGTAGCGTAGCATCAGTATCCATTTTTGTAGTCTATAGAACCCCATGGGGTGTTTGGCAGAATTACTGCTTGCAGTAATTCTGCTGATTGTTGGCTTTAAAGTGGAGGATTTACCTCCAGCGGTATAATGGAGGTCAATGCTTCAATTCAAGGTCAAACATTGGAATTTGGTTTTGCAGTAAAAATGGTGGTAATTCTGTTACTGCCAAAAAAAAAAAAAAGCAGTAACAGAATTTGTTTTTTTTACTGCACAACCAAATTGCTAACAAGGCCAAATATCTGCTAGATATTATTACTTGTATGTTGAGGAATCCATCTGCCCCTGTTGTCATAGAGAATTAGAGATTCCAATTATTTTTCTTTTCTTCTGCAAAGGTTACAATTTTCTCCTGGAAAAGACGTCTTGTGTCATATGGATGGGTCATTTCCTTCAATGCAGACCATGTTTTATGTTCGTATTACTTATTGCAGGTGTACTTGGTAGTTTGGCTAATGTGAAATAGGTTTTGTGCATTATCAGTTAACAACAACATAATTGTTTTGACAAGGCCAGCAAACTGGCCTTATCAAGAGGAGATGGTAGCCCCTCTCTGTTTGGGGAGGGAGGACATCTAGGGAAATATCCAGAGCCAGTCCTTCCTCTGAAAGGGAACAGTAGTAATTGAGAGGGTCCCAGATCCTATCCATCTGCCTTGAGCCAGCATGTCATTTTGCAGGACACATGTGAGTCACACAATGGGCCTCATTACACGTTATCCGGTAAAATCCGGGGCCATTACCGGCATGGCGCTATTAACGTGTCCGGCTTGGCATGATGCCGCAAATTGCATGGCATTACAAGTACACGGACACAAGCACAGCGCCATGCCGGTAATGACCCTGCCGCCATGCCGTAAAAGACCCCAAAAAGTCCCTAACCGGCATCGACGAAAGCGCTGATAGCACTTCCGACCTCCCGCTACATGCAAATAGTGGTGACTGCTATTAGCAGTGACCGTAAAATTGCAGAACCGGAAATAGCGTCATCGCACAGGAATTGGAAAGAGCACGGCTCCCATCTTTAAAAACACAATCCATTGCCATCCTCATCCCCTAGGACCTGTTTCCACACCACTCCAACACCAAATCATCCCAGACACTCTGATGATGCCAAAGGCCATTAAGAAAGGCGCGGATCGGCAGCGCAAAGAAAAATTCACCAGCGAGGAGCTGATCATGTTAACCGAGACCCTTGCCGCAAATGCCAATGTTGTATTCGCCAATGACATGCGGCGTGAGACCCTCGTGAAGAAAAAGGCCATATGGGCAGAGGTGGCCCACAAAGTCAGTGCGGTGGGCACCACCACCCGCACTGTCAAGGACTGCAGAAAGCGGTGGGACGATCTGCGGCTCCGGGTCCACATCATACTGGCTGCAAATTGCAACCTGGCTATGGCCACAGGAGGTGGCGCTGATTCACCAATCAAACTCAGGGAGTGGGAGGGGAACTGCGCCAGCACAATTGGCGTGGAATCCATCGAGGGAGTCGGAGACATGGAGCGTGGTGCACCCACTTCATCAGATGGAGGTGAGTGTACACATTAAACAATGCACTGTGAAGGGTGAGGGGCCCCCCAAATCTGAGTCCAGAATCAGCCCATGGATCCAGCCACAAACATACATGCACACAACCCTGCCAATGTGAGTGTCACACCCCAACACACACACATGCACGCATCACCATATACACGTGCAACACAGACCCATTCATGCATGACACACCCGACATCCCCATTACCGGATTCCCAACTAAAGAGGTCCCAATGCATAGAGCGGCATGACTTAATCATTCTGCAGAAGGCACGTAGGACCATCACCGATGATATTCCCTATTTTTGTACCCCACAGGATCACAGACAGACAGTGATGAACAGGGCACTGTGACACATGCTCCCCCAGCTAAGAAAAAGGTCAGGACACAGGAGACAGGGGACACCGCCACCACCTTAAGGGGCACAGGGAGGAGTGAGCACCAGCAAAGGGGTAAAGGCAGCAAGAGCGCCAGTTCAACACGGCCTGAAGCCATGGCTGCTACAATTGCTGCACCCACGGCAGTGTTTCCCCCATCATTGGAAACAAGCACGGAGGGCCCGCTCTCTGCAGCCACCAGTTCCACTGGTGAGGCAGCAGCCACCGTACCCATGTCGGACGTGGAAGAGACCATTGACCTTGAAATGCAAAGGCAGACCCCCAGCCCCCCGCAATCCATTGCGCCAAGCCCAAGGCCACCATCGCAATCAAGTAGCCATGGACAATCTGGCAATGACACTGTGGAAGGGCGCTGGAGCCCTCAGATGTCCTCACCTGATGTCCAAGGCATGGACCAGGGCGGATCAGCCACCCCAAGAGCTGGACGCAGTCACCATGACCTGTCAACCATCAGCCAGAGGCAGGTGGAAATTACAGCGCTGGTTGGCCAGCATGTGGAAGAGGCAGCCCGTCTGAGGGAGGAGGTTAGGTCGAATGCAAGCCATACAAGAGAGGGCATGGAGGCCTGCACAAACAGGCTGTGGGAGGAGATGGCCCAACTGAGGCAGGTCCTCACCCGCATAGCGGACGCTATGGAGTGACAATATCCCCCCACCACAGGATGAACTGGACACCTCCTACTCTGCGAGTTCACGTCAGACAAGCCCCTGCCGCCGCTCCTTGTGCACCATGAGGTGCACGCCATCCCAACCTCCCAATGGCGGTGGAGGCCATGAGAAGTAGGGCCAGCAAGAACTAGCTGACACATGTGCAGCAGGATACCTATGCACGTCAAGCCACACATTTGGGTGTTGTGGGGGGAGGGGGAAAGGGTGTTTTTGGGAGTGTTGTGGGGGGAGGGGGAGAAAGTGTGTTTTTGGGAGTGTTGTGGGGGAGGGGGGAAAGTGTGTTTTTGGGAGTGTTGTGGGGGAAGGGGGGAAAGGGTGTTTTTGGGAGTGTTGTGGGGGAAGGGGGGAAAGGGTGTTTTTGGGAGTGTTGTGGGGGCAAGGGGGAAAGGGTGTTTGCACAGTTGGGGCCATGCACTTTTTGTTCAAGAATTAATCATAATATACTGTTGACAAGTTGAAACACAGGTTTGGTCTTCATCATTGTGTATGTGTACTTTATTGGGGACAGGGCCCATTGTGCGCCTCACCACATACAGCAGGACAACAACACCCATCTCCATCCAAAAGAGTTGACCCTTGTCTCTCAGAATATTTGATATATCAGATGCTGACGCACATCGTGTCCCTCCTGGCCATCGCCTCTTGCATGTCCTGCCAGCCCATTTCCCCCATCCTCATTCCCATCAACATCATCTTCATCAGGTGGTTGCATGTCAATGTCAGGGGGCATAGGCACATTCCGTCTGATACACATATTGTGCTGCATGACACATGCCATGGTTATCTTCGGCACTTTGTCATGGCCGTACAGGAGAGCCTCGCCCGACCAGTTTAGGCACCAGAGCCGTGTCTTCAGAAGGCCAAATGCCTGCTCAATCATGACGCGGGTACTGTTCTGTGCAAGGTTCTATTCCTCTTTGTGCCTGTTCTGTGGGTTCCGTATAGGGGTAAGGAGTCAACTCTTCAGGGGATAGCCAGCATCACTTGCATGGCTGGAACAATGGGGCCTTGTTACTGGTCACCTCAATTGCAACCTGGACATTTCACACTAATTCTGTTAGCATTCTGATTGGCATCCACAAATCCCAGCATGCATGGAGACGATCAGTGTAACTGCAATGTGAGAAGGTAAGCAAGTCCCTGCAAGTGGACGTGCACCATGCATGCCTCTGGCAGTATTTCCCATGTCCTGGGTGTGGACAGGTCCTAGGTGTTCCTGGGCCCAGACAACCTTTGTACGACACTGCTAGTGTACTGCCATTATGATTCCAATGTCCCCATGCTGTGAAGCGGCACATCAGTAGTGGTGTACGGGTGTGGTTCTGTACAATGGCTACAGGTGATCCATTTGCATGCACTCAAGGGGGCATATCTGTTGTGATGTTGTTCAACGCACATTTACATTATGCATATTGGCTGCATGCAGCAGCGTTGTGTCATGTAGGGTATGGTATGATGTGCAATGTGCATGTGGATAGATGTGTCATGTATTGCGTTATGGATTGATGTCTTTGTTGTGCAGTTTACTACTTGCATGTGGTTTCGTGTCCTCTCCACTGTGGGCTGCGTTGGTGGACATTGGCGTACATCTGTATGTCCCTTTATTGTACAGACGACAGTCCACAACCAGTTGGAGTATGCATTTCTCCCCCCCAAACACACCCCACATCACACTGCCATGTGCCTGCCCTGCTACTCACCAAGTAGCCACAAACTTTGTCCAGCATGGCGCTCCATGTTGCGTGGTATCATTGAGTTCCGCAGGACCATTGATTCATGGGTTGATCAGGGGTATCGGTCACGACAATGTGTTATTCTCTTTTTTGAGTCACATACCATTTGGACATTGATGGAGTGGTAACGCTTTATGTTTCGGTAGACAGCCTCATTGTGATGTGGGGGCACCCTTTCCACATGGGTACAGTTGATTGCCCCGATGCTACTTGGGATGCATGCCAGTGAATAGATGCAAACTTTGGCATTGGAGATCTCCTGGGCTGTCCGTGGCAGGGATATGTGTTCACTTGTGTGCTTCAGGGGGGCATTGAGCACCTGGGTCAGCGTGCGTGTGAATACTGGTTGTGAAATGCCATGCATCTGCCCTACCGTATGCTGGTAGGTGCAGGTGGCAAGGTAGTGGAGCACAGTTACCACCTTCAGTGGAGGGGGATGGCAGTACGGATGTCTATGTGGCTCACTATGTTGTTGTGATTCATGTCCACCATGGTGGTGATGGTATCCCGGTCCAGGCGGAACAGGATGTGTATCTGCTCAGGGGTTAGGTTGAATGGAATGGCTAAAATCCTGGGGATTGCTGGCTGCCTCTGTGGTATGACTGGGTGCACTGGTGTGGCTTGCTGGGCCAGTATCGCCATACTCCTCCCCCTGCGTCTCCTCTGTGCTGCCTGTTGTTGTTGGTGCTGCAATGCAATCATGTCCTCTAGCCCATGTAATGCTGCAAGTATTAGAACCATCTCGGTGTGGGAATGGGTGTGGGAAGGGGTGTGGTGTGCTCCTTATATGCTGCCCCAGTCTCCATTGCCTCCACCTGTGCTGTTGTGGCCTCCTGTGGCAGGTGGGGACACTACTCAGCTCTCTTAACGTGTGGTTCGCGATGCCGGTATTTCCTCCATGCCGGTATGGGCTTGTCCGCATGCCTTGTAATGGCGTGCTATTAGCGCCAAGTCACTATTTCCGACCTGAGGGGTCGCGCGCCCACGAACTGGCCGCTATTAGTGGCACCGTTCTTAGCGGTGCCGCTAATAGCGGCCAGTCCGGGTTGTGATTAGCTAGGGAATTTAGCGATACCGGTAATCTCTTACCAGTACCGTTATTCCCTTACCGCCTAACGTGTAATGAGGCCCAATGTCTCTTAAGCAAAATGCTTTCCAGTCTGTTTCTATTTGTTCTAGAGACAATGGACCTGATCTGAGCCCAAAGAAACAACAGAGCAGAAAGTACAACCTTCCAGAGCCCCATGCCTCATGCAGTATAGCACCAGAGATCTGGACTCACCCAATATCACCCGAAGACCATGCTACACCTCTGGAGATCGAGCAAGCGAGAGAGAGGGAGAGGGAGCTGCCACCACCACATCTATGTGGCAGAGCAAACATAGATTCCAAGACCCTCTGGTGAGTACACATAACCAGCGCCAATCTCCCTAGACCACCAAGGAGTAAACAGTACAATATGAACTATACTTATTTTAGGGGAGTGTGGCTTTTCAAATGCCCCCTAACGTGAATATTTCTTTCTGGGCTGCCGTTGCTACACAACAGAGAGCTTGCCTTGAGCAAGTGGTCAGGCTTGGCCAACTTTTTTAATGTTCTCAATGGCTGTAACACGCCCGAGTGGCCAAAGCACATGTAGCAGACCAGTGGCAAGAAGAGGGGGACCTAAAAGGTAGGACACAAAGCAGAAAGTTAGAGTTGTTAGGGTGAGATCAGAAGAGGTGGAGATAGTGGACCAAGCGATCAGCATGAAGATAGACGGAGCGATAGAGTGGATTTCTGGTGAGGTTATGGTTAATGAGTGCAAGTGGAACTGCAGTGGGAGTTTGTATGATAGTGTGATTAGTTGGACCAGTGAGATAGTACAAGTTGTAGTGTTGAGGAGGGAGTGAAAGTGCATAGGGGGGAGAAGTTAATGTGAACTGGTTGCAGTGAGGCCTAGAACATGCACAAGGCATCAGAAGGACATAGAAGAAGAAGTGAGAGAGTAAATGCAGGCAGAGTTGGAGGAGGGAGTGTATTTTGAGGGATAATGAGGGGATAATGAGATGGAGAGGAAAACAAGAGTGTGGTTGAGGGTGAATGACTCACACATTGTATCTAAAAGGCATACATCCCTATCCCTGAAGAACAGTAAGCACTGCATAGAGTAAGGAGAGTTTGGAAGTCCCAGAGGGAGTCTAGACAGATGGTGACTTGCCTTTAGGTTATCATCAGAGCTAAATTAGTTTTTAGCATACATCTGGAGAAACCATTGGTATCCTCTAGCCAGGAGCTAAGGACACCTTGGTTAGGGAAGAGCTGCTGTTGGATGAAAGATAGAGGGGTGGCCCTTGGGCCCATTACATGTTCATCACAAACCCTTGAACGGTCCTCAAGCATTGGAGTGTTTCTTGAACCATTTGTGACATTGCCCAATACTGTCACAACTGTACACTGACCAGGAAAGAGGGAGCTTTATTCCAACACGGATTACAGTGATTAATGGGGTTGTTTTGCCTGACTAGGATTCGACAAGAAGCCTCACTGGAATGTGTGGCTCCAGTTTAATAATCTGCAGTATCCCACTCAAACAGCAAGTGGTCTATCAAGGATAACATCTGGATCTTGACTGCTTACCAGTTGCCAACAAATCATGGAATGTAGTAACCAATGACCAGCTTCCTGCTTGTGATTGCAGAAATGTTCAAAAATTCTTTACTAATGTGGTAAACTATTTTCATTAATAAAAAAATAATATACTAACGTGGTCAAACATTTTCATTAACTGTAAGGATTACAGTTCGCACAAATAATGTACACATCGCGTAAGTTTTATTGTGGGAGTAAAAAGAAACACTATTTGTGGTAGCACATATTTTTGGTAGTTTGCCCTTCCCCTGTTTCATATTTTACATGCATCCCTGCCACTGTGATTTGGCGCATGAGCCCTTTGCTTTTCAGCTATGGACAATACTTGACTAAATAAGCAGACAAGCATTGGAAATGACAACAGTTTGGGCTTTTCTGTAGGCATGCAAAAGACACTTGCCAGTAACTGCCATAGTGGTATTAACTGGCCATTGACGGTAGCAGGTGCAAAAGGGTACAAATACCTGGGCATCTAATAGCAGTGCCTGGAAAATGCCTAATATATGTACCTAAGACAAAACTGTTGGCTTTTCAAATCCTTTTCCAATGTGGCATTAAGCCGCTGTTTCAATGACTGGAACGGGGGATAACGGCGCGGCAGTCCAAGTTAACAGCCCGAGTAACGGGAGGGCCATTAACGAGGGCGCCATGGCAGCCCAAAAGATGGCCAACATGGAAAGGGAAGGTGGGGCTCCTGCGGGAGGCAAGGGAAAGGAGCAGATGCCACCAGATTGGCTGGCACCCCCCCACCCCCAGGGCGCTAATCCTTGTTTTAAACATAACTTCAGTAAAGGACACAAATTGGGGGTCATAACAGTTTCTTTGGTATCCCACAGGTAATTCTGGCAGGATGCTACCAAAACGGTAATACCATTTCCAGCACTTGGAATGCTGCAATTATCGGCATATCAAAAGAGGCGTAAATGCTGCTAAATCCCCATTCCATGGAGCAATTCCGGCATTGGAGCTCCGGAGGTAAATCAGTGCCCCCACCGGCAAACTTGTATTTTGCTGGTGCTGTAAAAGTGGCGGTGCCGGAATTAACGGCAGTTATACCGGCACTTCTACCACACTGGCACAACTGTAATGCGGCCCATACTGCTTATAAATTGACTGGCTGAAAGCAGACCTTATTAAGACACTCATAGGGCCTCATTACGACCCAGGCGGTAAGTTACCGCCTGGGTCGTACCTTTACCACCATGGCGTAAACTACGTTTACGCCATGGTGGTTGGCGGACTTACCACCCCATTCCGAGGTTGGCGGGGCGGTAAGTCCCCAATCCCCATTTACCCTTCCCCATTCCCATTTTTGCCCCATAGGGCATAATGGGAGTGGGGAAGGCGTTAATTACGCCACCGTAAATTACGGTGGCGAAATTAACAACAAGGTCCCTTAGCGCCATGGATTTTAACACCTGCTAAAAGCAGGTGTTAAATCCTCCATGGCGCTAAGGGACCTCGGACTCAGGCGGTAAGGGTCGGCGCTGTTTACGCTGCCGTAAACCCCTTACCGCCTGGGTCGTAATGAGGCCCATAGTCAATACTTTTTAAAAAATGTATTCATTTAGGGTTGCATTGAAAATTTGATGGCACTGGTAAAACATGCAGTATTTGGAAATATGTCATGATTAACCACTCTGCTAAATTATGAGTATCATTGCAAAATGTCTTTAATGTTTGTAATAAGGTAACTACATAAAACTTAAATCATTATTGCATGTGGTATTATCGCAGGAGGTATTTCTGCCTGTGGAATTTCCCCCAGTGAAGTCTAAGGGCACTCCATAATGGAGGATAGCTGAAGGGTCTACGAATAATCCACCCCTCCCTGTTACTGCCTGAAGTAATGCTGAAGCATGTTGAGGGTACCCCTGGAGCCAAAACCACCAAGCCAGCAATGAGACCCTTAATAATGTGTTGCTGTCACTGCAATGCCATTTCTTGTTGTTACCAAGTAGTACAACCAATGCGATCTTCTTCGAAAGCATTACAAGGTGGAGTCACCGAGTTGAGTTAATTGCACAGTTAGAAATGTCTTTTGTACGCCAGTTTCATTAACCCACTAAGCTACCATTCAGGCTCTATACAAATAGGATTCCATTTTCCAGCCTATTCAGGCATGGCCCTTCGAAAGTGGTCTGTAATGTATGTTTTATTTCTATAATTTATGGACAATTTCTTTGGTAATAAAAGAATCAGAACTCGAATTCTCCTGCATAGTATTTGCTCTCAATGACATGTTGCCAGGCCATTTATGCAGATTGCAAAGTCAGGGCGCCTGGGGACTCGTACAGTATTTTACATTGCAATTATGTTTGCTTCAGTAGATATGTGTTCTCTTTTCTATTGCAGCACGCGCTGTTCTTTTTATTTATAATTGCAACCTTAGCCACCCAGCATCGCCACATTTCCTATTTAATGAGAGAAAGGGACATTGCTTGTGGATGTTCGCTGACAGATGGTTATTCCAAGATGTTCGGGTGCACATTGTTTGTAGAGCAGCCATGGAGCGGAGAGCAGGGAATGACAGATGAAGAGATGCATTGACTGACGGAAAGACAAACAGAAGCCTTGCCAGAAATGAAGAGAAGTTCGCTTTTTTTAGATGTCAGAGCTGGAAGACCATATGATTTTCCCTTGGCTGCAGAGTGAGAGAAGCCTCTTTAAACCAGGGGTCTATGGAGGGTTATTGAGATACCAGATACTATATACTGCATTGGATAGGCAATCTGCTGAAAATAACCACGGATCGAATCCAATGTGTATCTTTCAGTAGCACAATCTGTCTAAATTGCAATGGCGCCCAGAAAGTTAGGGACTGTCACCAGCTCCATCAGCCAAAAACATTCCTATTAGAATGTAACACAAAATGATTACTCGTGCTGCCAAAGTTCAGATTGATGTTTATTCATCTGAGCAAAATGCATCTTCCAAAGGCCCATAGTCGAGGGATTCTGGTTCAGGAGATGTGGATGCTGCGCGCTTGTGTTATGGGGTGAAGTCTGCACTGATCTCGCCTCTGATCTTCTTCATCAAAAAAGTTACTCTTTCTACACTAATGTGACAGGTTGTTTTAAGTCTTGTTCGATGCGCAAGACACTCAGAGTGACCAGAGGACTCTATGTCTCCTGGACATCCCTTTATAATTTTAGGATTGGATTTGGTGAATTTTGGAAGCTTTAAGTGCTCTAGATGCACTTCCATTTGACCATTGCACATTGGACTTCATTACGAGTTTGGTGGTAACCTCCCGGTGCTACCAGCGGGTTGCTGACGAACACATAACACCGTTTCCATCGCCCGATATCCCGGTGTCCCAGTGGTCTGGAATGTCAGGCAGCAGAAAGAGTAAGTCCCCATTCCCGTGGAGTCCAATGGGGAGAGAGAAGCACTGGCACCGTTGCCAACAGTGCTGGTGCTCCTGTGAAAAGCAATGCATGCAGGGGCCGGTGCCCCAGCAGGTCAGACCTTCCAGGAGCAGCGATCCCTGCAGACATACTTTAGTGTGCCGTTTCGGAAAGGGTGCCGGTACGCTGCTACCGGCTCTATTGTTTCCGGACCACCAGGCTTGTAAGTAGGCGATTGCTAAAATGAAAGGTCAGCAATACAACTAGTGACATGAAGCCAAGTGGTAAACCAAATACCTCCCCCTTTTGGAGAATATTGCAGGTCTTTCAGCCATCTTTAAAAAACACTGTTGCTGGTCCTATTCTAGACAGCAAGAAGGTGAACTTTGAAATGAAACACCAGCTGCTTGCCTTGTTCATATCCCTGAACTTCCGTGAAAGTCTGACTTGCCTGTTAGTTCCCATTTTACGCCAGAGGTTTGGTGTCTAATTGTCTCTCAAGCAGCAACATGATCTCTTCTCTTGACCTGGTACTACACAGTAGATTCTATATGAAAGCTGGCTTTAAATTATGAACTCACATTCCGTGGCTTGTGAATGGACCGAAGCCAAAGCCACAGCTGCACACATCAATGCTTGCACCAGCCTGAATGTTAACTGCATAACATCACTGTGCTCCTTCACATTCCTGAAGCATTCATCTTCCATAGAGACCCCACCAAGGATGCCCAAGTTCAGAAATGGCTTAAAGAAATAGAGCTTGATGAATTCACGTCCCAAATCTCGGCCAGTGCAGAATCTTCCAGAGGCATCATCAACTGTGACATCATATTCAAAGTAATGACAAGAGACAGAAGAGTAGTAGTAGTAGTAGTAGCAGTTTGTCATTTATATAGTGCCATTAGTCCAGCTAGACCAAATTCTTGCCACAGGTCATTGCTGCATTCTGATGCATGCGGGTAGCCGTGCCTGCAGCAGGTGTCCACCAAAGCGGTGCATGAATACATACCTCAAGGCTCAGATGGAGCTTTGTGTTTGATGTAGCTGTGTGATCGGATCATCTGGGTAAACGTATCCATGACATGACAAGAATGCAATAAAAAAACTGCAGGAAGGAAAACACAAGGAATCAGTCCTTCCCCTACTTTGCACCCTGTTTCTGGAACAATTTACAATTGTTTTACTCAACAGACAACTGAAAGCCAAAACTGCAATTCTCTATTTGCTTTATTCTTGTTACAAAGCAGTGTAAGCTTGAGTAAACCACCCGTGTTGTGGTTGGACAAATACTAGTACCCTATTAGGTCCTGCACTTCTTTTCCGATCATAACCGTCAATCCAATCTTCTCTCCTTTAGTTCAGGACAACCTCCCTGGATGAGACAAAAAGTCACTTGCAGTCTCTGTGATTTTGGAGTGTACAAAATACTTCTTTGGCCTTGGAAATATTTTATCAATACTTACGGCTTTGAGTTAAAGTTTGATGGAAAAAGCAGGATGTGTAGTTTCAGGCAAAGGTGAAATCGTTAGGATTTTCAATTGATTTGAAACTATCCTTTGAGGTAATTATTAAAGATTTGGTGAAAATGGCAAACATTCATCTCTTTAAATTAAGAGCAGTAAAACCACTTGTTCAAGAAGCTCATGTGCCTCTTCTTGGGCAACCACTGCTGATGTCACACATTGAGATTGGAAATGCTTTGTTAATGGGTTTGCCGAAATATGTATTGGCCCCACTGACGGCAGTAATTGAGCTGCAGCTTGGTCTATTGTAGACAAGAAGATATGATCCTGTAACACCAATTTCTGTAACACCAATTTCAAGAAGTCCAAAGGTTGGAAGTGCCCAAATATAAAAGGACACGTCCAAAACTTCAGCAGGGCCAAAACATAATCAAACATGCCTTAAGGTTTCATTGCAAAACTAGCTGTGCCCATGCCCTCATTATGAGCTTGTGGTATCTTAGTGGTAAATCTGATGTGATACCATCAAACAGATTTACTGTTACCAACACTTGGTCCAGCGGAATTACTTCTGAATTACAAATAGTAGTATGGCAGTGTTAATACCCATTTATGGAGTCCGTAGGACTCTATGTTGATTTTGGTGGAATTACCACTGGGAGTAATTCCACTGGCAGTAATTCCTCAGAAATTGCGGTTTTGGGCATTAAGGTGGCAGAATTACCTCCAGCATTTTGCTGGAGGTTTTCCTTCACCTTACCTCCAAACCCATACTTTGGCATTGATGTAATGCAGTGGTAATGCAGTGGTAACTCAGTTTCCACTGCATTACCACTGTTTTGGGCCACAACACCAAACTCATAATGATGCCCATTATGTGTTCATATAAGCCAGTTTATAGTTCATTTTCATATATTGTGTATTCATTGTCGTAGTTAAAGCAGGAAATTCCTTCGAACATGTAATCAATGAAAAGTTTGTAATACACATCGACATTATACGGCCTGCGGTCGAGGCTGTGTAGTTATGGTTAAGCTGCTCAATCTGAAGGAAGAGCACTTTTTGGGCGGCTTATAATCCTCGGAATAGCGAGCATAAACTGCTCGGTGAAACACTCTCCCTGTCCTCTACGAGGTTTCCGCCAAGCTAGCAGGCAACGGACCCGAAACCCAGCTCAGTATCCAGGTAACCAGAAGCTATTACGAGGTCCACTGCAGCAACCTCTGTTCTTCCGCCTGCGCTGATTATTCCTGAAGGCAAAGTCTTCACTACTGTAATATTCATCTGCCCACGTTTTGAACACTCTAAGTGATACTTGCAGCTCTCACGCGTTCTCTATGCTTAAGGAAGACTCTACAGTCCTTTGACTTAATTCTGCACAGCACTCGAACTGCCGGACCACTCATCAAGTTCACTATAGGAACTCCGACTTCCAGTGCGACTCGCACCCCCGATGCAGCCATGTTCCATTTGAACTGGTGGTGCGTCCCCTTTACTGAATCATAGCCAGACTAATCACCAAATAGCTTTGGCAACAAAGGGTCTACTTAGAAAGTCCCAGCATCTTATCTGCAAAGTTGTTTGCCCCCACAAGACCCATTGAAGTTTGCCCCGGTCCTACCCCTTCTTTGTCCATTTGGATTTACTTAATAGGATTCTGCTAAAACAACTACCCTCCTGATAAATGTTCAATATTGATTTCTTTGGAACAGAAACATGTTGAGACCCCATAACTCTGGATTGTAACAGAGGAAAAAGCTATTGTAACTGTCAATGATCTGACAACTGTATACAATGGCTTAATGCTTTGATAAATACATAATTGTTTTTCTTTGACAACAATAATTTACTGGTTTTGACAAAGTCCTATGAGAATTGTTTTTAGAACAATGTTTTTTGTCATTAGCCTGAGTGCAATATCTGTGTGCTTATATTTGTCTAAGTGATTTAATCACTTTTTTAACCATTGTTTATACTAAATTAAAATATTACAGTTTTTTTTAATTTAAGCTTGCTATTATTTGCCACTTTACTCACTGCAACCCGTGACTCTGTACTCTATCTCATTTATAAATATTGGCTTATACTCCTCACCAAACTTTGCAAAAAGAGTATAAGGCCCACTTGGATTGATCCTGCAAAGGTTGGCAAGGTTTCATCAAGGGGGGACAAAGTTATAGGGGGACCCCAAAAGGTGCGGTTTTCCTCATAGACACAATGGAAAAAACATTTTGCTCACACCGAAAGCCAAAACCGCTGGATTGATTTTCTCCCAATTTACAGCTGGAGTGGTGACTTAGTCTTCAAAGCATGCTTTTGTAAATTGGGGGTAAATACGTCCAGTATTTTCTTTTAAAATGGGCAAAAAATAGGCCCAAAAAAAGAAGTGAAATCTGGTTCGGTCTACGGATTCATTTCCTGACTCAGTCCACAGACAGCCTTTTGGACCAATACGGGTCCGGCGTGATGTCTGCAGACATTAGACGCACACTCGCAAATTGGATGGTGAAAAGCGTGAGGTGAGTCATATTTTTTTAAACACCTGCCATGTTGGATCCGTGGACAGCCGCCGGGTCCGTAGATAGCACAGTGGGGAAAAAGTCTGAACACACATCTGAGGTAATTTGGTGGCCGAAAGAGGGTCTGGAAAGGGTGGGGGAGTCAAATAAACATGAAATGGAGCTATTTTTATAGGTGGAAAAAGGGCGTCCAGGTGCCTTAACAGTGCGCAGACACCGCAGTAGTCTGCTCATTTGGGGTTATTTGATTGTTGAAAGAGGGTGTGCAAAGGGTAGGGCAATGGCATCAAGATTATATGGTATGTTTTTATAGGTGACAAAAAGGGTTTGCAGATGCTGTTGTGTCTGCAGTAAATGTTGGTGTCTGCAGACATTATTGCAATGGCAAGGGGGTCAGTTTGACTTTTTTTATTTGAAGATATATTGTATACACTTGTTATCCAGTTTAATTATATTGTGGTGGTTGTTGCCAGTGGCAGATTCTTAGGAGCATGGCCGCAGGCCATGCCCCCAAGAATCTGTTCACTAGCAACACATACTATAGTAAAATGTGTTTAGTAATTATAGGTACTATAGGGGGAGTAGAATGTATGTGGTTTTTATGATTGTAGTACAATTGACGATAGTGCTTATGGAATATGTATTTGTTTAAACTTGGTACCGTTACTTAGTTGTATATAGTAGTAAAGCTGGAATCTCTGGTTTGTGTTCTGTATATAAAAAACGAGTATAATTTGTTACACAGGATAGCTGAAAAGCTTTAATGTCATACAATTTTACATAAACAATTACTTGTTTTGACCCTCATAAATAGTACATTGGGCCTCATCACGAGTTAGGTGGAAATTTGGTGGTAAATCCGCCAAACAATTGCCCTAAGGAATAACTGTTACCACCACTTGGTCAGGCACAATTTACGCCTGATTATTAGTGGTGGTAGCAGTGTAATTCTCCATTTATTTTGGGTCCAAAGGACTCAATGGGACTTTTTTTTGCAGAATTACCACACAGAATTACTGCTGTGGTAATTCTGCCAGTTCTGTCGATTTTTCAGCGTTGAGTGAGAAGATGTACCTACATGATTTTCCTTGTGGTAAATGCTCTACTCAACCCCGAACCTCATAATTTGGCACAGTGGTAAAATTGTCAGTAACTGAGTTACCACCAATTTTACCACTTACTGCCTAACTTGTAATGAGGCTGATTGTATGTACTATGTTCGGTACAACAGTAATATATGATACACTGTTGTTTTACTGACTTTAAATAATCATTGGTAAAAAAAATCCATACAGAATAAAAAAGGGAAATGCCACAATAATGTGAGTGTAAGAGTGTGATAGTGGGGGTCATTACGAGTTTGCCGGTCTGGGAACTACAGTACCGGTAAGCATGCCGGTACCGTTTTTCCCGGACTGGAAAACTACGAGTTCTGCTCGCGGATGCCTTTGCAGCCTCCAGGTTTGACTTGGTGGCTGCAAAGGCACCCACGTGCAGAGCACGTCAGATGCACCGGCACCAGTCACAAATGGTGCCGATGCATCCAGCTTCCCCATTCCCATTGAGCCCTATCAGGCTCAATGGGAATGGTGAAGAATATTTTCCGGTGCCCTGGAATGGGCAATTACGGATCCGCCTGGATTGTAATACCCTGGTGATTGCCCATTCCAGGGAGCCAGAAAAATGACGACTCCGGTGGTAGCCGTGCCTGCATTACTGGCACGGCTACTGCTAGAGGCGTAATGAGGCCCAGTATGTTTGTTTTAAATGTGTTGTTATTAAGGGAATGTTTAGAGTAGATAGGTACTTGTTGGAGTATTCTCACTACATTAGACTTTAGAAGAAGTTTTGTAATAAAAAGAATTGTGATGGTGTATTTCAAGTGTATTGAAATGAAAGGTATTTTGCAAGTAGTTAAATATCTGGTGGCGTATTCTAACTACCTTGACTATAAATAACTATTGTAGTATTATTGATGTAGATGATTCCAACTTGTATTTTCTAAAGTTGTTGCACTCAGGCACTGAGGTACAGATTTGCCGAGCACAATCTGGCAGAATGATTTCACTCAATACTTCGCAAAGTGGTAGTGGTATAATCTCATGTGCAAGTCTTTTCTCAGTCCTCTGCTTGTGCATGTTGCTTTATGTCGAATGGATACCTCTATGTCTACCAATGGAGGCCTAAAGCAGGTCTGTGTGCTTGCTCCTACTTTATATAATTTGTATGTCTCTGATTTTGCAGAATGCTTAAGATCTTTATTCACCCCCCCCAAATGTATGGTTAAGTTATACGCCTATGCTGACAACACGGTCAATTTTGATCGTACTGCCTTAGATCTACAACGCTCTCTTGAGGCTTTGACTGCATTTGTGTGAATTAATGGTCTTAAGCTGAACATTTCCAAGACTAAAAGCATTGAAATTGCAAAGGGTGCGTACGGCGCTCCTAATTTTGTCTGGAAAATAGACGGTCAGGTATTGGAACAAGTGGCTTTGAAGCACTCCACCTATGTATAAGCACTGTATAAATAAACAATTACAATCTCTTTTAGGTGTCAGTTACAATGTTTTTGATTAGCATGGTTGTAGTTTTTGTTTAATTAAAGTATCCTATTTTCTTTTTACAAATTTTTCCGGTCATTTTTGTTATTTTAGTACCCCTGTGCTATTGTTGCTTGGATGCTAGTTCAAATCCATCTTGAAGAGCATAGCCTGCATTCAGTCCCTGCTACCTTAACGAGGTGAAGGTGGTATACTGTTAATGTTGTGCCTTTTTCACCTTTATGTCTGCTATTGTTTCTTGTTTAGTAGCAATATGAGTCTGAGAAGGACTTACATTCAATTACGCTTCCCTGTACTCCTGAAGAGCAGAAGCCATTTTGTCAATGCATGACCACGTTTGGAATGGATTTCTGAACTGTGCCCTGGTGAGCAGATGTTCAGGAGGCCACCCTTGTTTAGTGAAACCGGGAAAGGTTCTGAGAAGTTAGCCAGGACAATTCAAGGTAGCTTGGAGAGCAGTCAAGGCATGAGCGCACACAGTAGGACAACAAGAATTACCTTTAGACAGTAGCATATCAAAAATATACAATTTATTAGGCCCAGAACAAACAAAGGTGAGTAATGTAGAACACAGTAACACTACTACTTAAACACACACCGGGTCAAATATATTTACCGTCACTTTTCTTTCAGTCAATGCAGTAAAGCGCAGATTCCCTCAAAATCCTGTGAGGAGGGAAAGCAAACACATCTTATCACAATGGCCAACTCCAGAAATGGATATCCCTAACTTAAGAAGTCCAGCCTTACGAAGATTGGAGCCTTGTGCTCAATGCTATGTGTGTGCCTAAAATCGCTTGTCGGTGCGTAAAGCTCAAAAGGGAAAAACTTCAATGGGAAGGCCAAGTTAGAAGAGGACACTGGAGTGTGAAGAATTCGGTTCCAAGCGTCAGAGGTGGGTCTGCTATGGAGAAAAAAAGCTGTCCCCAACTTTCGTACGATTATAGGAAGCAAGTGCCATCCAAGTCCAGGCAATCACCACAAGGGATCCTTTGTGCATAAACATGGTATGGATGAACTAGTGGCCACCGGCAAGTGGTTTGATTACTGACTGCCCTGAGCTCACTCCAGGCTCAAATTTGGCAGGTTTGAAGAAGGTTTCCTGGACTACAAAATCAACTCCTTGTTTATGCTTCAAAGTACACAGGTTATGCGGATGCAGATGCAGGTCCGATTTACATTAGGAACTGGATCTCTCTCGTCAGGAATGCAGGAAAAAGAAAGCACTGATGCAGCTAGTCTAAGAACACCTAATGAAAGGTGGGAAAGTCACCAGCAGCGACCACCACTGTCGAACGGTGATGCAGGAGCAGCAAAGTCTCACAGACAGTTGCACGCTTCTCTCTCGTGGCTCAAAGCAGTAGGGACAATGAAATATGGCCAGAAGATGCTTTGCAGTGTGAATTAGGTTTTTCCCAAAGCTCAAATTGCAACTCAATGTAGCAACACCACAGCAGGGGTGCCAAGGTACAAGCTGGTCAGCCCACTGGATATCACAGGCACACTTGTGAGAAGGCTTGTTTGCAGGGCACTAAGGAGACGTTGAGCATGATTGGTACTACTACTCAGGAGGGTTGAAGCACGTTTGCAGGTCTTCGGAGATGAGGCGCAAAGCAGGGCTGAACCGGGACAACAGCCGGCTCAGGGTGCCAAACCTTCTCTGCATGGTTCTGGACAGTCCTTGTGTTTGCTTCACTTCTCTGCATACTTGGCTCCATGTGGAGGTCAATTCAGACCGCATGGTGATCTGCAGGTCTGCACTCAGAGCCCCTCCTCATATCCTAAACTCTAGTGAGTGCTCGAAACCCTGCAGGCCAATAAGGAGATCTGCTCCACTCATGCACACCAGCAGTGGTCCAATCAGGGTCCCCTGTGGCTCTCATACTCTTGTGTACACCAGACATCCTGGCACCAGTAGTGTGAAATGGGACCAGACAGTCCCATCCTATTTCCTGGATACCTACAAACGTGACATGCATTATCCCACAAAAAGTGCCAGCTTTTGCAGGAGAAGGCATGCCCAAATAAGGACGCCCCAGGTCACAAAGAGCAAGGGGAAGGTCAATGGACAACATGGCAAAAGGAGAAGAAAAAAATCATGTTGGGCACTAGCCACAGTCATGAGTAATGGGTCATGAGTCACAGTCATGCGTCACGCACGGTAAACGCTGTATGGCTCAGTAAAAGTTAATAAAAATACATTACAAAGCTTCTGCTGCCATCAGTCTACTCCTAGGCATATTGTCCAGTTACCAAAATATCCTTAAGAGATGTCTGGGACCCGAAAACTCTAGGACCCCAGTGTGTTGTACAGTAATGAACATTGTTTCTCTTAGTCCTATGTGTTCTTCTGGCAACAAAGCCATAGGACTAAGAGAAACAATGTTTCCAAGTACTGAAATTTTACCTAACATAGACTAATCGTGGGACACCCGACCCACTGGACTAAAACTAGAATTGGATCACCTGACATTCAAGAAAAAAGTTAAAATGTTTTCTAGGCTTTCCAAAAATAACGTATTGGATACTAATCCGATACCCATGCCTTCTTAGAGATCACAATTGCACTGGACGGTCTGTCTCATAATGTTAGCATGTTTATTCTTTCAAGATATAAATATGCTGCTTGTTAACCTTGAACATCTGTATCTGATCTCTCCTAATTCCTGTCCACGCTTACCTAACAGCTCTCCTTGCCACCACTGGGGTCCTGAAGTGTGTTTTATACAAGTTAATGCTGTAGATAAACAATATACTATGAAGAAACATTAAGAAATATGTATGTGTGCATGCTTTTATGTGTGTGGTCCTGTTCTTCTAGGGTGTGTGTAGGCTTTGTCAATATTTTTTGGCAAGCTGCATGACACAACAGGAAGCATTAACGATTTACGTTAAGAACCTTTTTGTAAATGCGTAAATGCAGAAATGTTTCCTGGAGGTATCAACTGTTAGACAGACAGGACACCCTGATGCCTTACTTTTTAGCCTGGGAGAAGGATCTCGAAGCACAGCTGTGGCGAGAATTGGAAAAGTGCCAGTCAATACACTTGCTACATCTCAAACAGGGAGTGTGCCTTTAAAATGTCATACAGATGGTACAATTACCCCATCCGCATAGCTCTCAACCATTTGTGTTGCAAAGGCGGGTGAAATCACCCGATTTTGTTTTTGGCGGGTGAGACGCCCATTGGAATGAATGGGTGTGCAGGAGGCTTGGCGGGTGAGTCAGCCCTTTACAAGGCGGGTGACACCCGCCAAAAGCGTGTGAGTTGAAAGCTATGCATCCGATTACACAAGATGAACCCCTCAATATGGCCCAACAATTATGATATGATATGATAAGTCATTTATAATGGATGCATGTAATTTCTTCAAAAATATTTCACCTAATGGAGATTTCACCGAATCCATTTAACTGAAAAAAGAAATGAACTTTCTACTTTTTCTACTTTTTTCTTCGTCTTTTTATGAGGGGGGAAACCCCTGCAGCCCCCCTTACTGCTCTCTACCCTAACTTATACCCTTACCCCACACCCCACCTATTATGCATTACACATATATCATTTCCCTGCCATTTTCGATGAATTATATTTGATGGAATCTCATTAGGTGAAATGGTATTCCTTGAAATCTACGGTAACGATTTATAACGCGCCTGTACACAAGTGTTTCTAGGCGCAACAAGGAAGGAAGGACAGAAGGAGGACAAAACCACAATCTTACTTGGCCTTGCGTCATTCAGATTGCGCAAGTGCGGGGGAACGGAGGGGGGAACCAGAGGGCAGGGGGAGGGGAGAGTACAAAGTAACTAGTAAGTGCAGCCAGGCGGTGTCTTGTAAGTGCAGAGAGTCAGCAGACTCTAGGGTTGCAGATACAATCCCTTAAGTGGATGGGAGGCCCTGAGGCAGTGCGGTGGCAGCCGGTCCTGCAGGAGCCTGGCCCCGTAAGAGCAGTGGGTGGTCAGGTAACCAGTATGCACACCAGACCGGGACATCAGCAAGGGAGAGGAAGAAAGAAGGTGGAAGTGAAAAGGAAGGTCTTGAGTTGTTTGCGGAAGCTTAGGTGGTCCTGCTGAAGTTTGAGAGAGGCAGGGAGCCTGTTGCAGAGAGAGGCCACAGCCAAAGGCAGATATCTACCCCATACTCTGCCTGAAGAAGTTGGAGGGGATACAGCAGACATGTTACAAATGTGGCAGTCCTGTAAAAAGGTCGACATTTTTTGGGAAGAAATTATCACATATCAATATGAAAAACAATAGCCTTGTCCATCTGGCGTATGCTTATCGTGAGCATGAATATATTTGGTATGAAGACTCTGTAAGATTTATTGTACAATTGCAGTAGTTCCAGTTACTCTTCAGAAATGTACTTAAGAGAGAGACCCGCCACCGGCCATCTTCTAGCACAGCAGACCAAGCCCCCAACTGACAGACTCCGAACTCTCACCAGCAAACACTCAACAACATTCTCCTGAGCTGTCAATCACTTCAAGCACTAACATTCCATCAGCATTCATAGATGGCCAGTAGGACAGGACAACAAGTATACTTCAAAACAATGACCCCCTAGTGGTTCTCCTGAGAGATGCATTGAAAGACCTCTTTCCCTACACCAGCGAACGTTTCACATTAATTACACATTTATCAACACTAGCAAGGTGCATGAAGAACCCAGGGGGTCCTATTGTTATCTTAAGGTCAGATAGATCGGTGTGGCGGGACAAGAGTATGGCAGTCCTTCCAGGCAGTATGACAAAATATATCCAAGATTGGTCTGCTCTACAGAACCTCTACTTAAAAATTCCCACGGCAGACAGTGAATCCAGCCTTGTTTAAATATATTTCTGTGGTATAACTTTGCATATGTAAAGTGGGACGCTCTGAGCAAGCAAAGGGTGTCACTGAACGGTATTCATCTTTTTTTTGGTTTTTTTATTGTGTTTTAGTCAAATAATCAATTCGACTTTTCACAAGGTACAGAAAAAATCACAGTACTGATTTTATAGTATGTCCAAACTGAACCATCCATTCCCGAAACCCTTGTTGTATTTTCTACTCTCCCTACAATGCTTACTGTAGGCAGTCCTTATTAAAATTCTACAAATACAGTTTTGGAAAAGAACAGTAACTTTTTTCTTTGCACTCTATGCTTGCCTGTACAATAAGTGTTAGCATTCCCTGATGCTATTATTTATACGGTCTTAAACACCTGTTACAAATACCCAAGCAATGATAAATAATTGATAAGACTGATGGATTATATGATTTATAAACATTCATCCACAAGCTCCAGAGCACTGTACAAAATGAATCAAACCATTACAAAATCATGTGTTTAAAATGAGGTATGAAACAACTGCATTTCCATATTCTTTCTAATGCAAACAGCATGCCTGGGCATGCTTACAGCTGTTGCATTGCGTCTATCTACATACAGAGGCTTTCTGTATAATACATGGATGCCTGCAATAGCTTTATGAAAACTGTAAATAATGTCCTTGTTGCAGCCAAGGTTCAAAATCACAAATCAGCTATAATGAGAAAAACACACCATCAGTAAGAACTTCTAACAGTTGCTACTGAGGTCACAATGCGACCGCCTGAGCCAGCACAGAGCGGAATTACAGAGGCCACCAAAGCAATCTAATAAAGGCATGCCTAGCTTTAAATATGTCTTTCTTCTGAACTGTGTTTGATGATTGAAAGCCATTAGTTGATAAGGAGGTATTTGTGGCCTTATGCCTATTGCCTGCACTGCTTGAGTTTAGTTCAGAACAGTTGTCAACTCCCTGCATGTCTCCACTTATTGTAAACGGCAAAACAGCTTTTAAATGCATTTTATTAAATCTACTTATTATGTTTGTTTGTAACAATTTACAAACAGTGCTTTTCTTTCTTGTGGCAAACCTTATATGTTCCTACATGCATTCCACATATAAACAACTGCAATTGTGTCTGCATCAGCTTGAGTAAAGGCCTAGGATTAAAGGGTCGCTTGTGAGATGATGTATTATAAGACATTAAATATCCCTTAGCACACATAAACAGGATACTGCAAGTCCCGTAAGTTCTGTGACCATATAATGAACTCATCTCTATGTTGTCAAGAAATATATTTTGGGGTTACTTTAGCCCATATATGGGGCCTCATTACGAGGTGGACGGTAAGGGATACCGGGCACCGTTAAGGAGACCCGTGCCGGTAATCCCTTACCGCCCAATTCCGAGTTCCCTGAGCGGGAACTGTAAAGGACGTGTGGTCTGACCACACATTCTTTACGGGACCCGTTAAAGGACCTTGGAGCTAATAATGGGCCCGCAATTAGCGGGCCCTTTATTAGCGCCCTCCCCCTTCCCATTGAGCCCTATGGGGGCTCAAATGGGAATGGGGAATGGCATTTGGAATGGGGACTTAACGGGTCCGCCTAGGTCGGAATGTCCCGGGAAGTCCCCACTCCACCAGACCAGACCCAGACACGATTTTGAAGGCACCAAAGTCGTAATGAGGCCCATGGTCATATCTGTTCAAAAGTGCCACTTGCAAGACACTGAGAACAGACTTTAATACCCGAGACTTGGCAGATATAAGATGGCAGCGGACATCCTATTTTTAGATTCTTGTACAGAGAGTGACCCAAATTGCAAGGGTGACAGAGCACTGTACGTAGTTAAACCAACATGTTGGTGCACACGACTAAACAGCATGGTAGGTCAGGGGTTCATGCGTTTAATACATTGGTTTTGGGTCTAAACTGATGTCATGTGCTGCTATTACTGCTACAATATTCCAAGGTCAAAAGTCATCAACTCTCTACCACTGGTATGAAATGTTGAGATGTTATTAATGTGCAGTTCTTTAATAAACATGTTTACCTGGCGATTTTGACCAAGTTCAAGTGCTAGTACCGATAAAGCTGATTGCTATGTGCAACTCTTCCTCATCACAGATCCTATATGTGATGGTGTCTCACCTCTGCAGAGGAGAAGCTTGTGGCCCTGATATGTGAGAACATATATTTAGGCCCAGCAGCCAGGGAGAATATATGAATGGCCACAGTCCAGAGAACCTCTAGTGTAATACCAAGCAGAAGAACATCCAATCAAAGCCTGAACAATTCTTTAAAAGGTGGATGGGTGATGAACAAAACTGTGACTTTAAAAAGTCCGACTTTTGCTGTCCCCGTTCCACCTCATAAAATGATCTTTGGGGGTATAGGAACAGCCCATCAGACTTTGCTCAAAAACAGAGTGATCGAGGGACCACTTTTTCAAAATAAAAAACCAGGAAAGGCAACCGACATAAAAGAAGGTCTTCAACTGACAATGGCTACTATTACCACACTAAGGTATTGGGAACATGTGAATGGGAAGGGGGAGGAGGCAGTGGCAGAAGGGAGTGGACATTACCCCCTGGTTATAAATTGTACGATTTGGCTGGGACTGTAAACATGTCAACAAAAAATGAGCTTTTGCTCTGATTGCTATTGCCTTGCTATGGAACTACTCACCACTCAATCTCTGTGGCGCAGTTAGTTAATGCACATGGCTGTTAACTGAAAGGTTTGTGTTTTGAGCATACACACAGGATTTCAGAGATCTGGTTTATGTGTTAATGGAAATGTACCAAACTATAACCTTATTTGGGTTCATACTTTATGGGGAATTGTTTGTAAATGTGCATTGTGTAAGGAGATGTGACGATTAATCGCATCCCTGTAGTCCCATTCCCTCCCCAAAACGAGAACAAGGTGTTTAAATGAAAAATATAATCTTGTGACAGGAGAACAAAGGGCCCGATACCGGGAACTTTACTGTGAAAAACAGGACATCTGGTAACCCCACGCTGATTCCAATCAATCCTGCACTTTTGTGTTTACGCAGAAACCACAATTACGAATCTGAATAACCAAACTCAGACACGGAAGCTCCATATTTGATTTGCAGCGGGTGATGAAAGTGTCGGAAAAGGCCCAGTTAGCCATGTGCAGTGGTGTGAAATGGAGGAACCTCCGACTTTAGCCTTAGCCAAAGAAGCAGTTAGGCCCTACAACGTTTGTCTCGTATGGCAAAAGTCTACCTATTCTGAGAGTGGCAAGAGAAGAAGTATTCCCTTTGTAACCAGAACCAAAGTATACAACACGTGATTCAGGAACTATCAAAGCAGTTGTGCAGGAAATGTAATTAGTACCCGGCGAGAGTCAAGCAGAATTCAACACGCATTCTGATTGGCTCTCGCCAGGTCCTTACCCAGCCGAGAATCCTTCGATTCTCTGGCAGGATTCCAGCCGCCTTGTCCTCGGCAGGGGGTGTGGCAGCCCCGCTCCGAGCCTCCCTGTGGCTGAGAGGCTGCCTTCGCCCCCGACGGGGACTAAGGTAAGGCTTTTTTATTTAAATTCACTTTCCTCCCTCCTCCCCACCCACCCCCACTTACCTTCTTGTTCCTGCTGGAGGCTTCCCTCGTCCCTCGCTGGGGACGCAGGTACACTGTTTTATTTTTTTTACTTTTTTTATTTTTTATTCCTGTCCCACTCCTGCCCTCCCAACCCCACTTACCTTCTTTTTGATCCTTTTACGGGTGCGGACATGCTGGGAACACTTGTGTTCCCAGCGCGTCCGCTCCCGATGGCCGCCGTGTAAAGGGAAAACAGACTCCGTTTTCCCTTTCCTTGGAGGCCATTTTCTTAGTTGTTTATTTTTCTTTTTCTGTCCCCAAACTCTGCAGCGTTTCAGGACAGAAAAAAATGCTTTTAGTGCCTCGGTCACGCACATAATGCGAGCTGGGTTACTAATAGCAATATGACCCTCGTGGCGGGGGCATTACCGACTCAGGTAATGCCCTGGGGCCTTTGTTAAGGCCCTTGCTTCGCTCGGGCCTATAACTATGGACTCTGTGGCATTACCTGAGTCGGTAATGCCCCCGCCGCTCGGGTCATAGTGCTTAAATATGAATCCCTCTATGCAAACCCAGAGCAAGAAGGTACGAGTCAAGCTATGAAACCTCAGAAACCAAAGATGGGATAAACATGTCCCTATTAAGAAAGAGATCTGACTGCACCCTAGGCCAGAATGATGTGGATGGATGCAGAACATAACCCTCTGAAAGAAATGCAACCAACAACCCCAGGCCACCTTACCTGAAGCAGAAGTGATACCCAGCAGGACGTGGACTCCAGTAGATTCCAGAAGTTCTAAAGTTTCCACATGTAATGACCACATTGCAGGATGGAAACAAGTATACAAGTGCGGGTCCAGCATGACCAAACCACCCTATTAAATGTTAGGCATAAGGCTCAACTTGTCAAATCTCTGGTGGAGGCACTCTAAATCAATAATGGCAGCCAACGGACCCCTGCAAGAAAAGAGAGCATGTCAACGGTTGCGGGCCATGTGAGGTAAACCAGGAAGCCCTGCAATGATAACACTTGGATAGCACTTGGACCTGGTAGGACACCTGAATGGTTTGACTGCCAAGCCAACCTCCTTCAATACACCTATCTTCTCAAGGATGAACACTTCAGTTCAGTTTCTGGGCAGTTCTTCTCTGGTGAAAGGGAGTCTCTTAGAAGTGGACAAGTAATTGAGGTGAGAAGGATACCTTATGGTCAAGGCGATGAAACCAAGCCATCTGAACACAGAGAGATGCCACCAGTGGAACCAATGTCTGCTGCTTCCTGACCTTGCCAAGAACTCTGCCCAAGTGTGGAAAGGACATGAAGGCAACGAGAAGGCCTGATGGCCAATGTATAGAAAGTGGAAGTCCTTTCTCAAACCTTGGAACAACACAAGGGCATAAGGGAGCTATCTATGGACATACATATATTTATCAGAGGATTTGCAAACCTCCAACATGTTTTTGTAAACAAGATTTGTGTCAGAGAGAAATCATGGAGGAGGGGAAGAGAAACCGAGGGGAGGAGAAACCAGTTGCTCAGGCAATCTGCTTTGTGCTTTTCAATTCCTGGAATGAAAAGGCAGGCAACGATAGAACATACCCCTGACCAAAAACAATGGCTGGGCACCTGTAGTGCTAGAACACTTAAATGTGTACCCGGCTGTCAGTTCACATAGCACATTACCACCACTAGGTTGTCTGTCTTGCTTAGAATTGTATGATCATTCTATAGATTTGGTGATACGTAGTAGCCCTATTTGTATTTGGGTTTGTATAGCATAAAGCTAGCTTCGAATCAATGACACAGTCTACAAGTAATTTGGGGTTAACAGAGATTGTTGCTATCATTCCATACTAATGGGTATCCATTATCATTCCATACTAATGGGTATCCATTAGCCAAGTTTGGCAGATTTGTGCACCAATTAATCCTCCAAGTTCTGGTTTGTATGTACTGTATGAACCAGAACATGTGTTAAATGTCCTTGAGTTTATTTCAACCCAAAAAACAGGAACCTAATTTCAAGGTGTGTGATGAAAGGGTACTCAGATGTAGAACCTACTGCACTTGTCAGTTAAATGCACGGTACAAAAACAATTTATCAAGATTGCAAAACAATCTGCTCTGAGTGATAATGCCATTTGTGTCTCTGTGCCCACATGGGATCTCTAGGGTCAGGAGACTCTGAATTTTAGCTAAGACTCCACATTTCAAAATGTATACAATATTGATCCCAGTAGTGAGCAAGAGTGTGAGACTCATCCAATCCAATTTTGTGAATGCACAGAACAGATGCCTGAAAATTTTATGTTTTGAATTTGGCATTGCATAACATGATGTTAACACTTTTCACCACTACACCACAGTTATGGGATGAGTTGCACTGAATAACATGAGACTAACATACACTAAGTTATACTAATATCCTCTCATTTCTGATATATCCCCTACTAATATTTAGAGCAGGTCAGTTCATGATTTTTATATGAACTTGGTTCAGATTGATGAACTGAATTTGCAAAGCATTTGGGCTGTGCAAGGTTAGTTTGGTAATGCAAAAAATAAAACATGCAGAATTATGGCTGCACTGTGTTTGAATGAAGACTTGACGAGTCAGAATTGTGGAATGTGAAATCTGGTTTGCTCACAACTAGTTTATTGTTTAAAAGACTTTCAGAGCAGGATACAGCAGTGAGATGCAGCTATTTGCATCCGTTGCTACAGCCTGGATCACAGTCAAAGGTGGCAGGCAGAACACATGTTTCTTTGGGACATTCCAAAGGGAGGTGGTTTTTGATGAGCACATGATGTCTCTATTAGATGCAGGCTTTTATTAAATTTTCTTTAAGAGAACATACATCAGGAGACAGATCTCCAGGGTTGGTTTAAAATGGTCAGGCAGTGATGTCAAAGGGGTTGTTATTCCTGGGCTGTCATTTGGAGCATGGGGAACTTGTTGGTGGTGTCTAGGCTTTCTCTCAGAAGAGTGTGGGCTGTGCTGTCCTACGCACATAGGGGTGAATGCAGATAAAGGAATACCTGGTGCGAGCACAGTCCAGAGGGCTGTCGTGGGGGTGTTTCGCAACAGCCGATCTGAGGGGGAATCCCAACCTTGCTGTGTCCAGGCACATACTGAACTAGGCATCCTCTAGGTGTGCAGAAAACTATAATTGAGGTTTGCGTGTAGTTTTAAAATCACATATGTAGATATCGATTTTGCATGGGTTTCTACATATCAGGCATACCAAAGTCTGTTTGTTTTCCATTCTACTGAAGTGAAGTGCATTTCCCAATGCAAAATCAGTTTCCAAAAAAGAATAATTGCAACGGATAGAAGTTACTGCTCTCAGGGCTAAGTGTCTCAAGGTTGTTGCATATTGTTCTCTACCAAGTGAGAGGTGGGAGAGAGAGCTACATTAATTCTCTGAACTTCTGGAGGGATCATCCCCTGGGGTGGGAGAGAGCAAACTGTGTGCTAAATATTGCTGCTGGAATTGTAAATGCATTTCATCTTTTTAACAGATTGTGAAATCAGTATGGGCATGTGTAGAAAGGCACACATTTCTTCTGGGCATTACATGTACTATTTTGATTTATTCATGAATCTCATTTACTTATGAAGTGCTTGCAAAAGAAACAAGTCAGCTATGGTACATATTTATGTGCCCTGTTTACTCGTGTTATCATACAGAGGTGAAGCAAGTGGTAATTGCAGTTTACAACAGGTGGTATTTCACTGTATCACATGCGTGATTGTGTTCTTCTAAGAGGCTCTGAAAGAATGTTCATATTTGTTTTACATAGCACATGTGCTCCCAGCTACTGCCAAAAGGGCATAACATGGTATTGTAAATAAAATACTGCAAGGTTCTAGGGTGTACTAAGTCCAGTCTTGCCTTACTGTTAGTGACCCTGGTATGAAAACAATCACCAGGCAGTTCCCTATATTCTAGACTAACCATTATAGTTCAGAAATACCACCAGACATACCATCAAAACTTACTGCCAAGACATAGCTCTAACAGATCCTGTAGGCAATTGTAATTTTAGTCATGCACAATCACGCTGCCCTGATTGACAAGAATGTAATCAGAACACACAGCTGACACGTGTTTCGTCCTACAAGGTCTATTTCTAGGTGTTTTATAAAAATGGGTTGCTGCCATTCTGTTTTGTAAATATAACCTTGGTTAGCCATTTGCCTTCTGACCCCCTGGCAACCCTTTCCAACCCCTTGCAAAGGGGTCAGGAGCTGAAAGGCTAACCGAGCAGTTAACTCCTCCGCATTGGTGACAGCATACATTTATGGAACAGAATTGCAGCACAAATACTGGAAATCATTTGCTCTCAAGGTTTCTGCAATGTGGATTCTTATGACACTGATCCAGTCAATTTCTATAAAACACCTTGAAAAAGACCTTGTAGGTCAAAACACCTGTCGGCTGTGGTCTGATTAAATTCATGTCAATCAGTGCAGTGTGATATTGAATGATTGTAATTTCAAGTGGCCCCAATGGGTTTGAAAAACAAAAGAGGTGATGGCAGAAGGTTTAAAATTAATCTTAACCTCTGTCACTGCACTGGGCAACCCTCCATGGCTCTATAACATCGTTCTTCCCCTGCCAACCTATTACAAAAATGAAAATGCTATATGCAAAACAGGCTACGTCCCAAGCAAAAAGGGGCAGTCCAGCCCAAACTGCTTGGTCATATTCCTTTTGTACGAGACCACAAGCATCCCCAGACATGTTTCAGCCTCATTGGGCCTCATCGGTGAGGAGTAGCTTGGGTTTCTCAGCTCAGCAGGCCCAGGACCCACATCTGGGCATGCCCGACCAATGAGTTTGCAAAGCACAGGCACCTCTGCAGAAATTAGAGGATAGGTATGTGCAGGGGTCAAGTACTAAAAAAAGTCTGGGGCCTCATTCACATACCAATTAAAAGTGGCATCACCAGAAATGAGCATATCAAGGTGCCCTCTAATAAAATTGGGGTGACTCCTGAAAAAAGTGGGGGACTCCATCCACCCGTGTGTATCCCCTACTTAAGCCTTGTGTATGAGAAAAGGGACATCCACCTAATACATTAAAATGATAATATTCCATATTTTAATTATAGAAATATTTACTGTCACAGTCTACATTTGGCAAGAAGTCATTGATTCACTGTTTCACAGCTTTCAAGTTGAACATTCCGGCATGTCCCTGGAAAGGACATATTGGCAAGATTGCAGACCATGCTTGCATCTTCTTGGAGTCTAGAAAATGCTACACAGTAGCCACTGTTGTCCAACTATCTACCACAATCATCCTGTTTCCAGATGTCTGGACATGTTTGAATTTGACCCCTTACATAAATGGGGACCCAAATAAATGGGATAGCAGAGTCAAAATACAATTGTGAAGGCCTGTGCAAGTATGTGACATGAATGTGCCTCTTAAATCCATGACATTGCCCAAAACAAGAGGAATAATTGATACACCTACTCATTAGTTGTCCTCAAAATGTGTTGTAGCACCTTGAATCACCTAATGTGCTAGATAGAATTACCAATAATGATCTCAGATTCAACTAGCTGGACAAACTCAGAAAATATGGCAAAGTACTACTTTATTATCAGCATAAAATACAGTAGGGCAATCTGGTGAACCAAAAACTGTAGTTCACACACTCACACTTCAGTTTTTATACCTCAATGCACATCATCTATGACATCATCCTGCATGTCAAACTGTAGAAGCTAATGAAGGGAGGATTGGTAAAGGTAACATATATAGCTATCTATCATTATAAGAATTAGTAATATCACTGGATACCCCTTACCTAGTGGGCACACCTTGAACCACCTCTAAATGTTTGTAATACAGATTATAGCAGAATAACAGCAGCGGGTTGACCTGTGAAACATGTTAAAGCATGTTGCTACATAGACTCTCTGATTGGTTGGCATTCTCTCCCAACCTTGGACATTCAGCTTGTTAGCAGCACGTAAGCAAAACAAAACTAAGGTGCAGAGAGCAACGTCAGACTACTACCCACTTGCCCAATTAGTCTATCATCTCTCATCGGTCAGGCCCCAGGTGAAAACCTTTTCTTTATGGTTGATCTTGTAGCCTGCTCTCTGTTCTGGGACTTTCAGGGAGTGTAGGTGCACCACTATCTTTGTATGGAGCTCAATGAATAGCCCTTGTTTTCACCTTCTGAATAACGTGTAAGCAGACCACAATTGTGTCCATTTTGACATTTCAGTTACTGCTATTTGATTTAATTAGGCTGCGTGTCATTACTCTTCTTGGCATGTGGAGACTTGCTCACTCCATCTTGCAAAGGCTTTTCACATCTTTGATTGTCCAATACTTGGTGCTTGAAGATGATTTCTTCTTCGCTTAATCTAAGAGAAATATGTCTTACGTACATGGTTTATCCTCTTGCTTGCAGGTGATTTTTTCTTCACTTAATCTAAGAGAAATATGTTTTATGTACATGGCTTATCCTCTTAACTCCCCTTGTGCTCCGCAATCATTCTTTCATGTGACATCCTTGATAGTAGGCCAATAGACTACTTGGTGTTCCTCAGACAAAGCTGTTTTTCAGCACCTTCTGACTCTGCAGCCCTGGTTTTTCTCTGAGGTAGCATGATTGGTTTCAACACAAGTCCGGCATCCATATTTTTCTAATGGCCGCCTTTTCCATGTTATATTTTTTTCTACAGCAAGCTTCTATAGTTCGCAGCTAGCTTGCATTTCTGCATATATACATTCACTTCATCCCTCCTTATTTCGGTGAAAATGATTTCTTTGTCTTTGATTACATGTTTATCTTATTACTTCAGTTACATCTTTATACTTTAAATATTTGCATATCGTTTCAGTGCGTCTGGGTGTCTTTCTCTCATTTTAATTTTTAAATTATTTATTTTGCCATTTATATAGCGCTGCCTAACCCGGATGCATCTGGGCGCTTTTCTTACATAAGACGAGTATGAAGTACAGTTCTTTTTATAGTTACATTTGTACATAGCTCAAGTGATTCCTGATAATACACTTGTTTACATGGTAATTCAGTACCCTCCATAGTTGCATATGAGCATGGCAGAGGGACTCATGATTATACAGTTATTTACAAAGTTATGTGTCAGCTGTTCAGACAGTCTCGTGAATGGATGATGTGTAGTCGTATGGGTGAGTTTGGTTCTAAGGCTGACTAACTGGCTGGAGGGCATTAGTTAGTTACATATTCCCTGTGGGAAGAGGTAGGTTTTCAGTTGCATTTGGAAGGTCCAGAAAGAGTCTTCTGCCCTGAGTTTTTCTGGTAGGGTGTTTCAATGTTTAGCGGCTATTGTGGAGAAGCTACTACTTCCTGCTTTCTGTAGTTTGAATCTAGGTGTGGCTACTAGGTGCATGTTTGCTGAACGAGTAGGCCTGTTAGGTTGGGATCTGGAAACTTTGTCTGACAGGTATGTGGGTGCCGACTTGTGGGGGCATTTATGTGTCAAGATTAGTGTTTTGAACACAATATGTTCTTGAACGGGTATCCAGTGGGCATTTCATCTTGTTGTGGAAATGTGGGTGGTTCTAGGAATGTTAAGTGTCGCTCTGAAGGGATTATTTTGTAATACCTGCAGTTTTATGATGTTTTGGGTCTTAGTGTCAGGATAGAGGGCATTACAGTAGTCCAGCCTAGTCACAATGAGGACTCTAGCCAGAGCAATGCAACTGTCGGTGACAGGAATTGTCTGCAGGTATTGATGAGCTTACAGGTATAGGCTGTTGCTGACACAGTGGCATTAACTTGTTTCAATAGTGTGAGTGAGGAGTCCAGGTAGAAACCAAGGGTTTTTACTTCTTCGGACACTTTTATATTGTTACCATCAATGTTGAAGGTTTTAAAGGTGTTTTTCAGTTTAGTAAGATGGAATTGTCACCCTATGAGAATCACCTCCCTCTTTTCATCGTTCAGCCACAGGCCATGGTGAGCCATCCAGGCTTGGATAGTTAGATAGATGGCATTGAGGGTAGCAGAGTCGATGGCATGGTCGCTTGTGATAGGGATGAGGATTTGGGTGTCGTCTGCATAGTTAGCGTAGGTGACACCCAAGTCATCAAGGCGGTCAAAAAAAGGTTTAGTAGAAATGTTGTATAGCGTCGGAGAAACGTAAGAGCCTTGGGGTACTCCACATGTGACATGGGTAGTTTGTGCTTCCACACTTGTGGAGAAGACTCTCATTGTTCTGCCGGTCAGGAATGATTGTATCCATTGAGTGGCATTCGGTGAGAAGTGTGCAGCCGAAGATAGGTGTTGGCATAGGATTTTGTGTCCGACAAGATCAAATGTTGCAGAGAGGTCGAGAATGAGTAGTAGGGCTAATTTACCTTTGTCTTTTAGTTCATGCATTTGGATTTTTAAGTCCAGGAAAGCTGTTTCCGTCCCATTTATTGGGTGGAATCCAGACTGTCATAGGCCATGGAGGTTATTAGCTTCCAGGTATTTTCAATAGGAGTGATACTGTTGCGATAGGGCGAAAGTTTGTTATGATATGATATGATATGGCATTTATAACGCACCTATACACAAGTGTTTTGAGGCGCAACAAGAACAAGCGGGGGGACAGGGGAAGACAGACAACGATCCTACTAGGCCAGGTGACATTCACATTGCGCAAGTGCATAAAAGGGGGAAAGGGGAAGAGGAAAAGTGCAGTACGTGGGATAGTACAATAAATAGCAGTTGGTCAAAGTACGGCCAGCAAGTGGCAAGTGCAAGGGTAAGTGCAGACATCAGGTGACAAGTTCTGGTAGTGGGACTGTAAGGATTCAGGAACAGTCTGCTAGTGTGGGGGTTGCCAGGAATGCAGTGCAGGAGTGTGTGACTGGCAGGGGAGGGACCTGGGCCCGAGATCAGAGGGTGGCCAGGTAGCCAGTGCAGTTTCAGCTAGGAGGTCAGCAGGGAAGGGGGGGAGCAGAAGCAAAGAGAAAGTTTTTAAGGAGCTTCCAGAACTGGAGATGGTTGTCCTCAGATGGCATGTTTGGGTCAAGAGAAGTTTTTTTTAGTAACGGGAGCGCCCAAGCGTTTTTGAGATCAGTAGGGACAGAGTTGTTTTCAAAAGAGGCACTAATTAGGCTTGTGATAAATGGGGTGAGTTCAGGGTCACAATCCTTGATGATTGTTCTCAGGCACGGGTCGCCTTTGCAAGTTGAAAGTTTGAGGCTGGTGATAATTTTGGGGACTTCTGCATTCAGTTCAGTTCAGTTGTAAATTCAAATTGGGGTACTGTGCAATTGCCTAGGGAGGTAAGGGGCATAAGGGGTGGTTGGGTAGATTGGATATAAGTTTTTTTTTTTAATTCAATTTTGGATTTAAGTTGTGCTATTTTGTCAGAGAGATCATTCTTAAGGTTAGAGCACCTGTTTGTGTCCTTGTTGCAGACTTATGCTGGTGGTACGGGGGACTCTAAATCTCTGAGAATGACAAGGAGCTCCTTAGGCATTGGTTATTCTTTCATAATATGAGGTGCTTTTCATCTATAGGACTGCTTGTTTGTACATATATTCGGCTGTAGTGAATTCTGCTTTGTTTAGTTCACTTGGACATTTTTTCCAGTTCGTCTTGGCTTTTCTCTGAGAATTTCGTAAGGCTTTTAAGGTAGGTGTGAACCATGCACTAAGGTGAGCTACTGGTTTAGCTTTGCGCATGGAGAGAGGTGCTAATTTGTCAATAGCAGCAAGTACAGTTTCATTGTACAGTTTTACCATGATAGTAGGGTTTTTAGTTCCTAAGTTTTGTCATGCCAGGATCGGTTGTAATAGTGGTAGTATATTGTTAACCATAATATTTTGTTTGTTTCTAGACAGGATGGCAAGGGCCAGCTGTAGGATTTTAGTGGGGCCATGTTTCATGGTGATTTTAAATGTTATGAGCTGATGGTCGGACAATGGCCAGTGGGTGTTCAAGGTTATGGCAGTATTGCAGTTAAGGTCCGTTAGCCAATCAAGGATGCAGCCTTTGGTATGTGTAGGGTTCTGGATTATGTGCAAGAAGCCTAATGCTGAGAAAGTGATAGGGAGAAATAGTGCATTCTTGTCTAGTGGGTTGTTTAAGCCTAGATTAAAGTCAACCAAGATGATAGTCTTAGAGTCAGGTTTGGTATTGGTAGAAATAACTAGGGCTACATTATTCTCGAATGATAGTACAGGGCCTGGGGAATCCGTAGATCAGGTGGATGTTCAAGGTGGTGGTAGGAGATAGCGCTATTTTCGCGAAGAGTAGTTTCCCAGAGAGTAACAAGGAATTTAGTATTTCTCTGATTTTTTGTTTTTTTTTTGCTATGATTGCTATGCCTCCTCCATCAGCTGAAGGTCTGTCCATCCTGAAGATCGTGTCATTGTTTGGGGTGGGAAGGGCAAGGGCAGGGCCATCAGCCACATGTAGCCTTGATTTTGTAGTCAAGATTGTGTGTGGTGACAATGTCTGCATTGTCTAAGCCGTGAGCCGGCAAGGATCTGGTGTTAATGAGGACACCCTGAATTACTTGGTTGGACTTGCTAATACTTATGTGTGTAACGGCAATAGATATTGGACTTTATGGCACTGATAGGATGGGTGCGTTTATTTTGAAGGTAGAGCCGGTATTGCAAGATGTTAGATAGGACTTATCCTTTGTGTTAGAGGAATGATGTTTTGTTGTAGTGGCACAGGAGCAGATTGTTCTATGGGTGAAGTGTGAGTTCCTTCTCGAGATAGCAGAGGTGGTATTGAATATGATGTCTTTGTTGTGCCTGCTTTTGGAGACTAGCCTCAAGTTTCTGGCATGGGTGGCTTTCACTTGGTATTGTTAACAGGGCCGCAATTCTCTTACTGTCAGTTCGGTGTGTCAAGCTATTGCTAATCTGAGGTGAGTTGGGGTAGGGGTTGTGACCTGGTGGGAGTAAATGAATCCTCAGGATGGCACTGGAATCGGGGAGGTGAGGTGACATGGAAAGGGATAGGAAGGCTCTAGCCCCAGTGTAGGTAGTGGCAGAGATAGAAGTAGGGTCATGGCATCACTCTGCCCTTGTCCAATTTCAAGTATAGCTCTTCGATGTCCAATGGTGTGTGCAGACATCCTTCCACCCTTTCAGTGCGGGGGCACATTTGATACAGTTGTCTGAGTGCATATTGTGTGTCTCATACTCTCGATATGGTATTGGGACAATACCTGGTGTCCCACACAGGGCTCTTCCACTGCTTTTCAAATATGATGGATGTGAAGGTGCAGGAGCTAGGTTGACGTGTCCATCTGCTCCTCAGCAGTAATGCAACATTAATCTAATCCCTCATGTACTTCACTCAGTTTTTCCCCATCTCCCAAACTGACTAACACATTTCCTATTTTTTTATGGAGAAGGTTAACTTGATTTTCTTGAAACCGGCATCTCTACTTTTTAATACCCAACTTCCATTGTCATATAATGACCTTCTGACATGGATTGCATTGACATCAAACAAATCCACGTTCAGTTCGGCTACAGGTGAGCTAATATGCACTTTAATTTCAAGATTAAAACCCACAATTATGATCAAATTCCACCTTGTCTTACCAAAAAACATGCCTGTTCATTGTGCAACTTCATCACTGCTTTTGTCAATGCCTCTTTGGTTCAAGGTATAGGGGGTCATTACAAGTTTGCCAGTATTGTGGTGGTAAATCTGCCAGAATACAGAGGGATTTACCGCTACCGCCCCACAATATGTGTTATTTCCACCGGATTATGAGTGGTGGTATATGAAGCAAGTCTTCATTTCAATGAGTCCCATAGAGTCTTATAGATGCAATAGTGGTTCTGTATCTGTTTCTGAATTTGCATTTGTATGGTACTTGTACTGGAGTGTATGCAATTCCTAACCCACACTCAGTCATTTAATTAATCCAATTATGAGCTGCAATTGTAATTTTAGACTAATTCACCTACTCCATTTTGTATATGTATTTGCAATTGGTATTTACGTTTTAATTAATTTTATTTTAACTTGTATTTATACTAAAACACAGTAAAAAATAATAATAATTGAGGGTTTTGCCAGTATTATAGGTGCCGGTATTACAGATGCCTAGAATACCAGGGATATTTGTTGGTAACATGGTGGAATGACCTCCAACTCTTACCTGGAAGTCAATCTGCCACCGTACCGACAAACTCGTAGTTGGCCGGTGGCATAATGTGCTAGTATAAGTTAATACCACTATGTTATTACCACACCAGCCAACTCATAATGTCCCCCAGTGCCAACAGAGTTAAAACGATCATACTGACTCCTTTGCTCAAAAAGCCTTCTCTGGACCAAAATCTACTTTCTAATTACTGCCCAGTCGCCAGCCTTGTATAGCCCACTAAGATTCTTGAGAAAATAGTTACCCTACAACTTCCAAACTTCCTTGAAGAACACAGGATCCTCAACACCTTCCAGTCAGGGTTCATGCCCTGTCATGTCACAGAAAACGTTTTTGTTGCTCTCTCGGACGACATTCTGAGGGCTTGACAACAAAGGTGATCTTAGCATGCTTGTCATGATTGACCTATCGGCAGCCTTCGATACACCCTCATCTCCTGACTGGCCAAGGGTGCTCTGGTAGCTGAAGAATCACTGAAGTAGTTCATTTCTTTTCCATCCAGACAAACCCAACAGGTGAAAATGGGAGCCTACTGCTGTGACTCCCTGCCTGCTCCTTGTATAGGGGTCTTCTGTTTCACTGCTGTTTTTCAATATTTACATTCAGCCTTTATCAAACATCTTTTCCCAGTTCAAGGAAAACTGCCATTCTTATGCCTGTGATGCTCAAATTTACGTCAAGCTGAAAAATCCCCTGGAAGCAATCCAACTGATATTGGCAAAGATCTAGACACTCCTCAGATCTCCAACTCTTTGGACTGCTCTTCTGTACGAATACTCTGCTCTTGACTCTGCCAAGCGTGACTTATATTGTCAAACTGGATATTAAATTATGCCTCCTATTGTAACAATTGTATGTATATTGGCCTACGCCAAGTTGCTTAAAACTGTACGTGATTAACTCTCTACGGCAAGGTCTTGACCTTAGAAATTGATGTAAGTCGCCATCCTGAATCAAGCCACCATTTTAGGTTCTCTTGCTGTGTAAAAGTCACCCTGTACATCAAAATGGTGGACGATGCCATTCCGAACAGAATCTGGTCATCATGACCTCAGTGCAGCTAATGTATAACTTGCCTGCAGGCCACTTGTTAGGGTCGCGAACTGAGACCTTGTCCTTCAGTTCACCTGTGTGTAAATGGATTACCTGTATCAACGGAACTGATCTATGCGCATACTGATGTATATATTAAAAGTTGACCTGGCAGAGACCCTAGACCAGTAAGACATTCATGGAATGGTTAACCCACGAAGGGGTTGGACAAAAGGTTGGAGAAATGTATATAAGCCTGATTGTCCCAATGTACACTCTCTCACGGAATACATCGAACCCCGTTGAAGTTCGTTGTGTTGTACTGAGGGCCGATAGCTATCCGATCTGTCATTGACTTTGTCACTGCTTGACCTTAAAATAAAGTACTTTGTATTTTCCTTTGTAACCGGTGTTTGGTGTGTTTCCTTTGGGCTTCTCGGCCTCATATTATTTTTCTGTTTTCACAATATGTCTGACTCATTTCATTTTAATCCTCTCAACCTAGGCACCTTTAAAAATCTCTCAACTCAAATATTTCACCTCCTAACCCCTCCACCATCTCCTCTACTCTTTCTGCTATTCATCTAGCTCTCTACTTTGCTTCAAATATGTCCACCATTTAAAATATGTTTGCAAAGTACATTCTATCCCCCACCTGTTCAGTTTTCTCTACCACCTCGACCCTCCTCTCCTGTGAGAATGTCTTCCTTTGCCCGCACCAACCCTGATGAGATCTTAGACCTTCTTAACAGGGCTAAACCTTCATGTGCCCCCATTGATCCCCTATACCCACATATAGTGAAACCCATAGCTCCAAATGTTGCTCCATAGCTCACTTCCCTCTTCAAATCCTCTCTTGACAGTGCCACTTTTCTATCATCCTACAAGTCGGCTACCATCACCCCTATCCTTAAGAATCCTGTCCTAGACCCTGACTGTCATGCCATCTTTTGCCCTTTCTTTTTTCTACCTCACTATTCCAAAATCCTACAGAGTGTCATTTTCAATGGACTTCCTGTGTTTGTTGACACACACAACCTCTGGGATCCTCTTCCTTCTGGCTTCCAACCTCTGCACTCTACTGAGACAGTTCTCCTCAATGTCAGCAACTACGTCTCTTCTGCTCTTCCTGCTATCCATTCATCTATTCTTATTCTTCTTGACCAATTCCGTCAACCATTCTGACCTTCTCTCAACACTATCTCTCCTAAGGATCAGGAATAAGTTCCTCGATTGGCTTGCTTCATATCTCACCCCCAGACACTTTCAGGTGCCCTGGAACAGCTTTACCTTCAAACTCACTCTCCCTTACTGTTGGTGTTCACCAGGGGTCAATCATGGGTCTACTTCTCTTCACTCTCTATACCTACCTCTGCTCTTGGCACCGTGATCTCCTCCTATGGCTTCTCCTATCAACCTTTCACCGATGACACTCAGATCTCCTTGTCCTTTCCCCCCTTATTTGATGGGCTACAGTCAAGGTTTTCTGTGTCTCTGCCATCAAAAACTGGATGGCATTTCACTCGATTACGCTCATCTCTACTAAGACTGAAATTCTCTACTTCCCATTCAAACAAGCTATCTCTTCATCTCCCAGCTTCTATTCTTCTCTCCTGACTACCTTCCATACTCTGCTTCTGCTCGCAACCTGGGTGGTGACCCATCTCACAACTTCTCACTCTTCCTCTCCAAATTTGCCATTGCGAGACGTAATCTCCTTAGCATTAGAAAAATAAAATATGTTTGTCGCTTCAACACTGCTTAGGACCTAATCTCCTCTTTAGTACTTTCGCTATCAAACTACTGTGCAAGTCTACTCTATGGCCTTCCCAACTATGCTTTTTAAATCTCGACAAAGCCTTCAACTTTGCTGTCCGTACACTTTTCAAGCTTCCCTGCTTCTCCTGCACCTCATCAACTTGCCGTCAGTTAGGCTGGTTAAATAAGAGACAGAGGGCAAAGTATAAACTAAGTCCCATCATCTTCAAAACTATACACGTACTTCCACCACCATATCTATTGGCCCTTCTCTCTCCCTACTCTCCCACTCACGCCCTACAATCATCCTCGGCTCACCTCCTTGCCACCTCTCGTTCCCCTTGTGCTCTTTCTCATTTCCTCTCTTTTCCTCCATTACGCTTGTAATCTGGAATGTTCTTCCTCTTCCTCTCCACACTACTCATTATCTATCTCTATTATATCCAACCTCCTAGCTCTCCCCCTTTCTGAAGAACCACTTGCATCACATTCTAAACCACCACATCTCCCTGTTCTCCTTTCCGCCACATCTCTGTCACAACACCACAGCATTTATCCCTCATCCCTCCATTCTAAAACACAGCACTTTGTCCACTAACAAGTTCCAATATCATGCTCTTCTGTCATCATCTCTGGTTCATGTTTCTACCTCTTTTCCATCGTCTGGTCTTATATCCATATCCTCTCAACCATTGCTAATGACACTGGTACCCTGCTCTATAAATCAATGTAAATGGTTGTTTGAGCATGTTTGTGCCAAAGATGCATTGTATTCCCTCTAATTGTCATTAAATAAGTAACTCTCTCCATTGCCGCGCCTTTACTGGCCAAATTAAGTCTGCGTACCTAAGAAGCTGCTGGCCACTCCTCTGTGCAATGGATACCATGTCTGGATGCCCTTAATCTGCTGTCCATTTCTCCACCCAAAAGTGCTCTATCTACCTCTTTGTAACTCTCCATAACCACTGCCACCACCCATTGTCTCTGCTCACCGCCATGCTACCTCCGTCCTCCTCCATGCAGTCATGGACAGAAAAAAGGGACTCAATTCAGAGAACGACTCACCTGTCCAAAGTAACCATCTTAGGCCATGGCAACCTTCAATTTAATGAAGGATGCTTATCCCAGTGTGCCTCTTCATCAAAGGGACATGTTTAAAGAACATATTAGAGAAAAACACTATTAGCGCCCCAAATAAAACGCCATGGTGCTAGTAATGTTATTTCCCATGTTCATGGTCAGGCTTTGCTATTATTGGCCCTATGCCCTCACCAAGGCCACTGTGACCATGGCCCTCGCTTTTGGGTCATTACCCACAAAGGCCACCCACACACACAGGAATTAAGGTTACATTTGCAATTGAATTTAATTATGGGCGTCCTCTCAGGCAAACAGAATTCTTGGAATGTAGTCTATGATCAAGCTAATTAAGCAATGCATCCAGAGCTGGGGGAATTATCCGATCAGGAAAAGCTCAGCAGCATAATTTATATTCCCCAGCAAAGCCCTTTAACGTTATCTCGGGGGCATTACCTGCCCTGGTAATGTCCACCCCCTGAGCAAGAGGTGTATTGTCCTGGGATACTAAAAGTTTATTTTTCAAGTTGAGAAACAGCGTGTTTGACCTTTCTCAACAGAAAAAGAACTACAAACCAAGGTGGACGCAATTGATCAGGGTGAAGTGTTCCTGGCAACGGCAGGGGATGGGGGAGTGCAAGAAGTGGAGAGGGGGAGTGGTGGTATGTGGACATTGAGGTTGTGTGGTAGGGGAAGGAGGGGAAAGTCAGCACATGCACACTTACCTGAATCCTTGGTGCGGGTGTTTTACTGTGTGGTAAAGCCCTCGTTCTCAGTCTTTTAAATGGCTGGGAACCCACCAGCCCCCCCCCCTTAGCTCCTGCACCACGTCGGGTACTAATCTCTGATATATACCACATTCAAAAACATTCTGACTTGAGCAGCAGCCTGAAAGCAGGAGCATTTGCCATTCAATTGTCCCAACTTTGCCTACACAGCCAGTGAATCAGCACAGGCACAATTGCTTTCAGCTCAGTAAAGGCAGAAAGGGTAGTATGTGCAGTTCAATTGACCAAACTATCAGACAGTAATGCAACCAGCAATGTGTAAAGAGTATAGTTATTATTTCCATTCTCATTACATTGACATTGAAAGTCTCTAGTACATACTAATGTTCTTCACAAACTATAAACTCCTTCTGTTTAGTAGCACAACTCCATGTGCTAAGGACTGCATAGAACTTGGGATGGATAATAAGCCTTCCCCAAAGTATATACTTTGTCATCTCCTTGGGCAATAACTTGTAGGTGTTTCATTATCCTTTGATAATGAACCTTGCTGCATCTATAAAGCTGAATTTGAGCAGGTATGATTTATTGTCCCCTATTCTACCAGTGTGCTAAATTGATTACATAATGTGTGCTCTTAACGAGAAATCAGAATAGTTGTATTCAATTCGATTTGCTCTATTGTTAAATCTCTCTCTTCGTCTGTTACACTCACTACACCGGTTATACCTACGCAAGAGCTAAAATTAGTGATAATAGGCAGAATATCAAGAATTCTATGACCACTTCAAATGATTCTGTCAGACACACACCACCCTTCCCTCAGTGGATACTAAAGAATTGCCCTCCTTCCCTACGTTCTCAGAGGAGACAGTACGAATGGCAATTCAAAAGATTAAATCATGCTCTCCCTCCGATGCCATTCCGGTGGATATCATGAAGAAAATCGCTCTGGATCTTTTGTCACTGCTCACTACGGCAGTGAACATTTCCTGCCAGTCGGGGTTAGCCCCACCGGAACTTAAGGTGGCTAGACTTGTCCCCCTATTAAAGAAGCCTTCACCTGATCCCACTGTGTTGGCTAATTTCCGCCCAATTTCTCTCCTTCCTTTCCTTACAAAATGTGTCGAATCTCTGGTATTACCCCTTCTATCTTCATTTCTTGAATCTTCTCTCCTCCTTGACCCTGCACAGTCCGGCTTTAAACCTGGCAGAGGCACAGAGAGTGTACTGGTCTCCGTCCATGAGGACATGGCCAGGCTGGTAGACTCAGGTGGGGTGGGTGTTTTGATTCTGTTAGATCTGTCAGCAGCATTCGACACTGTCGACCACCCCATCCTGTTGTCTCAGCTGGCCCAGATAGGCATATCTGGCCAGGTACTAGTTTGGTTTGCGTCGGTCCTGGTGGATCAGACCCAGACTCTTTCCATGCCACCTTTTCTATCTGCCCCCTCTCATCACAGCTGTGGAGTTCTGCATGGGTCACTCACTGTATCTGGCCCAGCCTTAGGGCCTCATTCAGTGTTTGCAACGCTTCCAGAATATGGCGGCTCGGGCCTGGAACCCTGTATGCTGCACACATATCTAGGTGCTACGTTCACTGCACTGGCTCCCTGTTAACCAGCGTATTAATTTCAAGGCACTTTGCATAGTCCACTGAGCCATACATGAACAGGGCGCAGAGTTCTTGCAAACGAAATTCTCACGCTATGTTCCCATCGACAGCTACGCTCTATTTCTGCCAACCTGCTTATCGTAACTTCCTTCCACTGTATGAGGATCAGAGGCAGGGCTTTTTCGGCAGCCGGTGCCAGACTATGGAACAAACTCCCCCTTTCAATAAAACAACTCTCAAATCATCTAGCTTTTAGGAAAGCTGTTAAACCCCTTCTTTTGTAGCTATCCTTGTGCCTGCTCTACTAGTGACCCCCTATATGGGTGTCTGTTTATCTCTCCAGAGCCAAGACACCTTTGGGTGGCTGTGCGCTTAAGCAGATACAGTAACATAACGTAACATAACAATTCAGTTTCTAAGGCTGTATCATTCCGTGTTTCTCTTCATGTACATTAGTCTATTACTATTTCCAGCATATGCACGCCTGCACGCAAATCTGTTCTAAGTGCAACTCTATGGCAACAGTACTGAATAGAACGTTCATGCATATTCTGTAGCCTGGTAAATATGAGATTACATTTAAAATGCCATGATCCCTTTGTAATGCTTAAGCATTCCCCTTATCTGAAGATACACTGCTGGGCTAAATAACATTATATGTTGTCTTACTCGGCACTGGTCCTAATGACTGGAGTATTTCAGATCTAAGGAAGAAAACTGTGAACAGTTAATCCTCTCCGAAGTTTGGGTGTTTGGGTAGCCCCTCTCCTACCAATCCCAGACTATGTGAACCAGGAAGAACACAGTGCATGCAGCTTTCCCTGCAAGCTTTGCTTTCTCTCATTATACATCTTGAAGGAGGGAGATTAGCCCGCGTAAGTAGTCGGTCTATTTCCACACTCTTTAAGTCTAGAAAGAAAGCCTAATTACTCACCAGCCCATCACATCCAGCACGGGGCTCATTTTATCATCAGCGCCTTTTTTCATTTCTATAATCTGCTCCTGGTTCACTGGATCCTCCCTGGTGTGAATCTCTTCTCCGCCGCACCATCTCCTGCATGGCACCGATAAACACCTCGCGCCTGGGAGACATGTTTGCTAATTAGGATAAAAGCTTGAAGTTTAGGGCCCCGCTTTGTGGCAGTCAGAGGAGTTTTGTGAATAATAATGCCTCGTTACTTGTTTTTTTGCCTAATCATCATTGGGCGCCAAGGCAAGGTTATTCTGTAATTTACTTTTTGGAGGATTAATAGGAACAAGCAGCTTTAAAGCGATTTGGCTTGTGCAAATGTCACTTCTCATGGTCCCTCAAAACATAAAAAATTCAGAATTGCTTGTTGTACAAACTGCTACAATAACTTTTGGTATTATATTTGTATATATTTACTGAGCATGTTTAATGTAAATGCTGAATAGTGCATAGATTCGTCTGTATTGGTGGACAGTTACATATAACCAGTAATTGGAAGAAAGGATGGTCATCCATTACAAAAATTATAAGGTACGTGAAACAATAGTCATTGGAGTCAGGAGGTAGTCAGGAAGTAGTTCATGGTATATTGGGTGCATGCAATGTTGACTGGCACGTTGGAGCTTTTGGAGACAATATGAGAAGGTGGCAATCGAGTTAGGCATGGGTGAACTGGTTTCATCTGATTCAAACATAGCTGAACAATGGTTTTCTGAAGCAGTGCAATGACTCAAGTCATTTGGGGATGAAACTGGAAATGATTCAACATATTCAACCCCCCGATGGAGCTGCTCAAATAGATCAGAGTCCTCATTGGCGTGCATTGACTTGACTTGGCTCAAAACATTGGCAGCTTTTTCAAATATGATTAATTCAATTTGATTTCATTTTGCCTTCATTATATTTTCTGTAACATTCTGAGATCAGGCCTTTTGCTGACATTTGATGTTGTTCAACGGGGGGGCAGCAACGTTGCACACAGGTTCGAACAGATTTTGACCACCAAAGGGCACATTGAGTATTTTAAGGCTTGTTGTAGATCCCCACAGGACCGCATCAAGAGATTTTCAAGGATTGAAACAATGCTTGTGATGACTTGTTAGTAATTCTAACCATTATTCAGATTCCTGATGGTGTAAGATCTTTGGAAGAGGGTCGGGGCAGCAGCCCAAGAAGGGAGAAAGTCTAAAATTGTATGGCGGAGTGGGTGGAGAAATACTCAATAGTATTAGGGATGGTATCCTGTGCAACTATTGCAACACACAATGCCCCAGAGATGATCTTGCAAGCTGAAATGCTGTAATGAGAATAGTTTAGCCAGAGAAAGTTACCTACAAGCAAGACTTTTTAACAAAACACCATCCAGTACTTAACCCCTTATATGGTAGGACTGGATTTTGATTGGAACATTTACTAATCCTGAGGGTCTGTTGAAAGTGTTTATAGACTATGAAACCAATATGTTTGCTTGGAAAACATTTACTGTGGAAACATTAAAATGTGATCACTCACTACTTCTGCGATCTGTGTGTGATCTTAAAATGACAAGCTCAAATCTCAGGAAATCCAAGTCAGCCTTTCATCCTTCCCATTTTGATACACAGTACCAACTTTGGTTGGTTTATATTGTATGTACAAATGTTCTACAAAAAGTGCTTTGAGGAAAGTGCTATTACACGGCCTGCGGTAGCAGCCGTGTAGTTATGGTTAAGTTGCTAAACCCATAGGAAGAGCATTTGTTGGGTGGCTTATAACTTCGCTCCCCCTGGACTAATACACACTAAACTTTGCAAAATAAGTATATGGTTCACCCACAATTGTTCTGGAAAGTTTGGTGATATTTCTTCAAGGGAGGGGCAAAGTTATAGGGGGGGTCCCATATTTTTTTTTAATTTGCTTATCATGAATCAAAAATAAATTTGCTCATGCCTAGAGCCCAAACCGCTGGACACATTTTCACCAAATTAGGGGCAAGAGCAGTGGCTTGTTTTAGGGATAATTCTCATTCAATGGCTAATTTCCCTTACCTAGTGAGTCCCCCAGCAGCTTTGCTGGATCTCTGGAGTTTATTTTTTCCACTTGGTAAGAGTGTACCCCTTTCTTCCCACTCTTACCTGTTTTTTGCCATGCGTATTTCATCTGTTTTTGTGATTGTGGACTCTGGAGTACACCACTTCAGTAGCCCCCTTCATTTGTGTGTTACACAGAACCTTCAGTGCAGTGACACATGGTTTTCTTTTAGACTTCCCATTGACTCCATTTCTGAGGCTCACTACTGTCTGCCGGAAAAGGGTAAAGTTGCCATTAACCTTTTTAACCATAGATCCAGTACACCCCATCTTACATGGAGTACTGGCAAGGGTTAACCCTTAGCCCTTTTTATCTGTACCTCCTAGAGCATTGTTTAAATCTTTTAACATTTCGAATTGGCTAGTGGCAATGGTATCTACCCTAACTTTTCTACCGCGATTATACTATATAAATGTGGTATTGTTTTAGGCTATTATATTAGCCTCAAACTTAAAAATGCTTGATCAAATACTTTTTCTTTTGGCCCCAGTCGGGTTTATTCGCCAATTCTTTTTGTTAAAGTCCTTCTTGTGTTTTACTTTACATGGCAAACCAGGTTTGCCTCCTTTGTTCACTATCTTTTGGCGGGCTTCTGCCCAGAAGCCCTCCTCTAGGTGCCTGGGTGTCAAGGTGGGCTGAATGTGAGGGAAGGGTGTAGTCACCCCCTGCACAGGGTATCCTAGGAAACCCAAGTCACACTTTGCCTTGATTGGCTGAGGTGGTTGTCTGGACAGGACAACACCAGTGCTGCGTGATTGACAGCCAGGCTGTGTGAATGGGGGATTTTTCGCATAAAAGGCAGGTCCCTTGAGCTGGAACTTAGACTCGCCACTGGAACTACAACGAACCAGAGAGAAGCAGAGAAGAAGTTGACTGCTGCAACTATCCCGTCCCGGTGAAGCTCTGCTGTAGTCCTCCTGAGCTATCTACCCTTCGACGACCAGAGAAGATCCAGTCCGGACTCTTCTTCCCTTGAGCTTGGTGGGGATAACTAGCTCATCTTCTACAGCCAGAGGATCCCCTTTGTGGTCGAAATCGCTGCACACTGCTGTAGTGGTCCGGATAGCCACCTGAAGAGCCTCTCCTGTTTTTAAGGAGCGCACCTTTTATTCACCGTCGCTGCTGCCGGCTTCATCCCAGTGTGGTGCAGACCCCTCCAGACGTCCTCCTTCAGATCAAAGCTCCAGGAACTGTGGGTCTGCAGGACACTACCAGGAACAACTGCTGTGGCACCAGTTCTTCCTTGAATAAGGTACTGTGTGCTACTTGAGGAATCTGGGGTGAATCCCTTTCCTTCACCTCCAAGGCTTGCCCTTGTCTTCCCTCCTTCTTATACCTTTTTTTTCCTCTGTTAACAATATCTAAGTACTCTTGGCTGTGCTGAATCGTGAACTATCTGACTGTGTTATCCTCAACAACATTAATCCGGTTCCACTTGACACTGGCTCCGGTCTATTGACTTTTGAATTTCTGTCTAAGAGTGTTCTCTGATTCTGTCTGCCTTGACAAAAATATTGCCTATGATTTTTTCCCCCAACTCTCTCTGGGTATCTTGGGAGTAGGATTCAGTCCCTTTGAACTTCTTTATGGCCATCCAGTCAGAGGTCCATTGGCCCTGATTAAGGAGGGGTTGGAGAGTGCTCCTTCCCCCAAGCCAGTCAGAGTGACTGACTATGTGATAGGTCTCCGGAGGAGAATGTAACACATGATGATGATGACAGAGGCAGGTGATAACTTGAAGGCTGGTCAAGCTGTGGTCAAGCATTGGAATGACCAGAAGGCTAACATGGTTGAGTTTACTCAAGACCAGCTGGTTCTTGTTATGGTCCCCACAAGGCAGAGGGCCATGCAGGACAAATGGATAGGACCCTTCAAAGTTGTGGGCAAACTTGGAGAGATGAACTATCTGGTGGACTTAGGCAATCCTAAGGAGGCTCCCAGAGTCTTTCACAACAACCGTTTGAAGAAGTATGTCTCCAGACCTGACATAGGAGCTTTGCTTCTAGCTTCAGCTCAGGAGGAGGAGGAGAGTGAACATCTACCTGACCTCTTCATAGGGTTACCTTTAGATGAGCAAGTGGAAGGAGTCAATCTCTCTTCCAGTCTCACATCTGACCAGCAGGATGAGTGCAAATTACTGTTAAATCAGTTTTCCTCCCTGTTCTCACTATCACCAGACTTGACCCCTTGGGGCCAACATGATATCCTCACTGGTGACTGTTTTCCTGTCAAAAGCAGGGGGTACAGAGTGTCAGACAATTTAAGGACCCATACAAGGAATGAGGTCAACAAGATGCTTGATCTTGGGGTTATAGAGCCCTCTACTAGCCCATGGTCTAGCCAAGTTGCGCTGGTACCAAAAGCAGGATCTAATGAGTTGATATTCTGCGTGGAATATAGAGCTCTAAATGCAGTCACCAAGACGGATGCCCATCCTTTACCTAGGCCAGATGAGCTGGTGGACAAACTAGGTGCAGCCAAGTACCTCAGCACATTTGACCTAATGTCAGGCCATTGGCAAATAGCCCTGACAGACAATGCCAAGGTGAAAACTGCATTCTCCACCCCAGCTGGTCTCTACCAATTCAAGGTAATGCCTTTTGGACTAAAGAATGCACCTGCTACATTTCAGAGGATGGTCAATCAAGTTCTGAATGGGATGGAGGACTTCTGCATGGCATACTTGGATGACATTGCAGTGTTCAGCCCTACATGGAAAAAAACATATTGAACACCTAGGCTATGTATTGCAGGCTCTGGAACAGGCCCATCTGACCATAAAGGCAAGCAAATGTCAAATTGGTCAGAGTACAGTGGTCTACCTTGGACATGAGGTAGGAGGGGGTGAAATAAGGCCATTGCCTATCAAAGTACAAGCTGTACGAAACTGGGCCACCCCTACTACTCAAACAGAAGTGAGAGCCTTCTTAGGTCTCACTGGGTATTACAGGAACTTCATAGAGAACTATGGGACCATAGCTCCTCCCTTGAATTTCATCTCCTCTGCAAAATTTTCTAAAAAGGTCAGGTGGAATGAAGAGTGCAATCAAGCCTTTGAAGGTCTGAAGAAAGCCCTTTGTCAAACTCCAGTCCTAAGAGCTCCTGACTGTCACCAACCCTTCATTGTACAAACTGATGCTTCTAATGTAGGTATAGGTGCAGTCCTTAGTCAACTGGATGAGAAAGGTAGGGAACACCCCATTTGTTTTATCAGCAGAAAGTTAAAGGATCCTGAGACAAGGTGGGCAACAATAGAACGTGAATGCTTTGCTATTGTGTGGTCACTGAAGAGGTTTAGACCATACTTGTATGGATCTACCTTCATCATTCAGACTGACCACCAACCCTTGAGATGGCTAATGCAAATGAAAGGGGAAAACCCAAAGTTACTCAGATGGTCAATCTGCCTGCAAGGATTTGAAACATCCAGGAGTGGATTACATCCTCCTGTCCCTTAGTCTGGGGGGAGGGGGGGGAGTGTTAGGGAGAATTCTCATTCATTGGCTAATTTCCCTTACCTAGTGAGTCCCCAGCAGCTTTGCTGGATCTCTGGAGTTTATTTTACCACTTGGTAAGAGTGTACCCCTTTCTTCCCACTCTTAACTGTGTTTTGCCATGTGTTTTTTATCTGTTTTTGTGATTGTGGACTCTGGAGTACACCACTTCAGTACCCCCCTTCTTTTGTGTGTTACACAGCACCTTCAGTGCAGTGACACAGGTTTGTCTTTTAGACTTCCCACCGACTCCATTTCTCAGGCTGACTACTGTCCCCCAGAAAAGGGTAAAATTGCCATTAACTTTACTTAGTCATTTAACCACAGATCCAGTACACTCCATCTTACATGGAGTACTGGAAAGGGCTGACCCTTAGAGCTTTTTATCTGTACCTCCTAGAGCCTTGTTTCGCTCTTTTAAAATTTTGACTTGGCTGGTGGCAGTGGTATCTACCCTAACTTTTCTAACACGATTATACTATATAAACATGGTATTGTTTTAGGATATTATATTAGCCTCCAACTTAAACCCCCTTGACCAAATACATGTTAAAGTCCTCCTTGATTTTACTTTGCGCGGCAAACCAGGTTTGCCTCCTTTGTTCACTGTCTTTTGGCGGGCTTCTGCCCAGATGCCCTGCTCTAGGCGCCTGGGTGTCTAGGTGGGCTGAATGTGAGGGAAGGGTGTAGTCACCCCCTGCACAGGGTATCCTAGGAAACCCAAGTCACATTTTGCCATGATTGGCTGAGGTGGTTGTCCGGGCCGGACAACCCCCCTGCTGCGTGATTGACAGCCATGCTGTGTGAATGGGGGATTTTCGCATAAAAGGCAGGTCTCTTGGGCTGGAACTAAGACTCGCCACTGGAACTACAAGGAACCAGAGAGAAGCGGAGAAGAAGTCGACTGCTGCAACTATCCCGTCCCGGTGAAGCTCTGCTGTAGTCCTGAGCTATCTACCCTTCGACGACCAGAGAAGATTCAGTCCGGAGTCTTCTTCCCTTGAGCTTGTTGGGGATAACTAGCTCATCTTCTACAGCCAGAGGATCCCCTTTGTGGTCGAAATCGCTGCACACTGCTGTAGTGGTCCGGATAGCCACCTGAAGAGCCTCTCCTGTTTTTAAGGAGCGCACCTTTTATTCACCGTCGCTGCTGCCGGCTTCATCCCAGTGTGGTGCAGACCCCTCCAGACATTCTCCTTCAGATCAAAGCTCCAGGAACTGTGGGTTTGCAGGAAAGTACCAGGAACAACTGCCGTGGCACCAGCTTCTTCCTTGAATAAGGTACTGTGTGCTGCCCGAGGAATCTGGGGTGAATCCCTGTTCTTCGCCTCCAAGGCTTGCCCTTGTCTTCCCTGCTTCTTATACCTTTTGCTTCCTCTGTTGACAATATCTAAGTACTCTTGGCTGTGCTGAATCGTGAACTATCTGACTGTGTGATCCTCAACAACATTAACCCGGTTCCACTTGACACTGGCTCCGGTCTATTGACTTTTGAATTTCTGTCTAAGAGTGTTCTCTGATTCTGTCTGCCTTGACAAAAGTATTGCCTATGATTTTTTCCCCCAACTCTCTCTGGGTATCTCAGGTGCTAAGTGTGTTTTTGTCCCGGTAACATTTCTTGCCACGGATACGTGTTTCTTTAGTAAGACCAAACTGTCATTACTGTCAAAAAGTGATCGCAAGTGTATTCCCGGTAACGTCTTTTGTTTCATAACACCATTCCGCTATAACACAGGGTAATTGCCTTGAAGTATACCGTACAAAGTGAATTGGTTAGTTGTAGTGTATTTTATGTGTGGTTTCTGAATTAATAGAAGTGTTGTGTTTATAACAAATGTTTTAAAAATAAATGTACTTATATTTTTTTACCTGAAACCTTGAGTCAATGTTTGCTTAAATCACAGTAATTGTGGTCCCTTTGTGTAATCTCTGTTACTGCTCATAAACTCTTGAGACCACTTTAACATAGTAGTACAGGCTTGTACCAAAGGAAAAACTTGTATTGCCACCTGTAGTCTTAATTGTGTGTAGTGGTCCCTAAGGGCACTGCACAGGATTCTGCCTAACAGCTTGGTCCCGTAAGCGTGCTTTTGTAAATTTGGTGGAAATCCAGGCAGTAGTTTTTTTTTAAACAGGCAAAATGTAGGTCTAAAAAAATAGTGATATCTGGGTCCGCTACGCAGACCCATTTCCCTGTTCGCTCCACGGACATTGGTCCAGAGGGCTGTGTGGTATCTGTGTACACCTAAAGCGCCCGCTAATTGGCTGGAGAGATACATGATATGCGTCATATTTTTTGAGACAGCCGTTATGTTGTATCTGCGGATATCTGCGGATAGCACGCTGGCGAACAAGGGTGGGGAATATGTTTTGGGGCATTGGGTGTTGAGGAGAAGAGCTGGGAATTGTGGGGGAGTGAAAGATGGTTGATATGATGTATTTATTTTATGTGGAAGAAGACCGTGTGGTGTTTGCAGCAGTCCGCGGATGCTGCGATAGTCTGTGGGCAGGGCCTCGGGCAGCTGGCGTATCTGGTGGCTGGTGGCTGCAGGCAGGCTTCATTAGGCTAGGGGTGTGGAATGTAGATGACATGAGGATGTTTGCATAGGTTACAGCCAAGCTTCTAGTCACTGGCAGAACTACTGCAGTGTCTTATGGCAATACCACCATGAATGTAGTGCAGTAGATACTGTTTGGTGGGCAGTTGGAGAAACATGTTTGGGCGTAATTGGTGACTGAACGAGGGCTACTTAGAGTATGGGAAATGGAGTCTGGATGATATGGTGATATCTGTAGATGGTGTTCGAAATGGGAAGTTAACTGCAAATCGTTGTGTGGCGAGATTCTTGGGTGCATGGCTGTTTTGTGCTGGGATGGTTGTGGCCTGCTCCTAGAATATTGGGTGCATGGGTGAAGGCTATGGACCCAAGAGTCTGTGTACTGGCTGGAAGTAGTGTAATAGTATGTTTAGAGAATTGCAGATTGCTTTGGGTGGGTGGATTGTGTTTGTAGGTTTAGTTTACTGGCTAGATTCTTGGGTGCATGGCTGAAGGCCATGGACCGAAGAGTTGGTGCACTGGGTGCAAGTAGTGTTGCAGTATCAGTACAGAAGTGGACAGGGCTTTTGGTGGCTGGTTTATGTGTGTAGGTTGTGGGCACTGGGCAGATTCTTGGTGCATGGCTGTATTATGATCTAATGTTTGTGGCCTGCTCCTAGAGTTTTAGGTGAATGGCTGGAGACCATGGATCCAAGAGTCTGTGCACTGGTTGCAAGTACTGTAATAGTATGTGTACAGAGGTGGACAGGTCCTCGGATTGGTGGATTATGTGTGTGGGTTCCGGTCACTGGCCAGATTCTTGTATGCATGGTTGTATTCTGCTGTGGTGGTTGTGGCCTGCTCCTAGACTCTTTGGGGCATAGCTGGAGGCCATGGACACACAGGTCTGTGCTCTGGCTGGAAGTAGTGTAATAGTATGTGTACAGAAATGCACATGGTTTGTGGTAGTTGTGGCTAGCCACTAGACTCTTGGGCGCATGGCTGGAGGCCATGGACCCAAGAGTCTGAGTACTGGTTGCTAGTAGTGTTATAGTATGTGTACAGAAGTGGACAGGGCCTTTAGTGGGTGGATTATGTGTGTCGGTTGCAGTCATTGGCCAGATTCTTGGGTGCATGCCTGTATTATGCTGTGGTGGTTGTGGCCAGCGACTGCACCCAAGAGTCTGCCCACTGGCTGCACGTACTGTAATAGTACGTATACAGTAGTGGAGATGTTCTTTGGTGACTGGTTATGTGTGTGGGTTGTGAGCACAGGCCAGATTTCCGGGTGCGTGACTTTATTTTGCTGTTATGGTTGTTGCCTGCTCCTAGCATTTTGGGTGCCTGGCTGGAGGCCATGGATGCAAGAGTATGTGCATTGCCTGCAAGTAGAGTAATAGTATGTGTACAGAAGTGGATAGTGTGTGTGGTGGTTGTGGCCAGTCACTACACTTTTGGTGCATGGGTTGAGGTCATGGACCCAAGAGTCTGCTCACTGGCGGAAAGTAGTGTAATAGTATGTGTAGAGAAGTGGACAGGGCCTCGGGTGGGTGGATTACGTGTGTGGGATTTGGCCACTGGCCAGATTCATGGGTGCTTGGCTCTATTATACTATGGTGGTTGTGGCCAGCCCCAAGACTCTTGGGTGCATGGCCAGAGGCCATAGGCCATAGACCATGCACCCAAGAGTCTAGAAGCTGGCCACAACCACCACCGCATAATACAGCCATGCACCCAAGATTGTGGACACTGGAATAAGCATTGTGCAAACATGTGTATTGAAATGCAATTTGGCTATTACAAAGAAGCATGACAGCAACAATTGTATACTCACTTTACGTATAGTTCAGGCTCTGCATACTCTTTGGAAAAAAGTAACAGAATACCAATGAAGTGGAAATAGCAACTTTGAATATTGTGCCACTGATGGACACAGTGTGTTTTTTGACTGTGGAAATGCAGGAGAATTCTTCGTTTAATTGTCTGCAATAAAAAAAAAATAATAATAACATGTTAGGGAAGGTACTTTTTAATGTTGTATTGTGCACAATTTAGATATGCATGTACTTTGTTGACCCTCATAATTAACACATTACAAGTACTGTGCATCAAACACGTGTACTGTGCAATGTGCTCGGTTCCTGTGTTTGGTTGCATAATTATTGGGTCTGTGGGAAAAAAAAAATCCATGCAGGGTTAAAAAGCCCTTGTTGCAGCAGGAGGAATTGAAATGGCATATGTGTTTTGCTTTTTGGAAGTGGTTTTGGTATGGTTGCAGTTAGTTACCAGTTGGTGTATTCTAACTGTTTATCAGTTTCCACTTTTTAACTCTATTTGTTTATGCAGTTTGATTCCTGTTGGTGTATTGTAAGGATTGTACTATTGAAAACAAATATTGCAGTATTGTGTGGGCAGTTAGATACCTGTTGGTGTATCCTAACTGTTGCTAGTTTCACAGTTATTGAGGGTATTTTTTGAAGCAGTTTCATTGTTGAAGGTGTATGGTAGCAGTTGGACTGCTGGAAGTAACTTGTAGTACTGTGGGTGTACTGAGATAGCAGTTTGTGTATATTGCCTGTTGATAGTTTACGAGTCTTGAAGGGCATCTTCAGAAGAACTTTTATTTTTGATAGTGAATTTTAACTTCTGTAGTAATGGGAAGTAACAATAATATCTCACAAATAATCAGGGTGCGAGATCACATATAAAGTCCTTTGGTATATTATTACACACTCACAACATACAACAGCTTTTACTGTTGGGTCAACCAAGTCTTTGACCCTAGGTTGTTTATTAAACAGATCAGTTCCTTCTTATTACACAATATGGCCCACAGCTGGACGTTTTATCAATCTTAAAGTGCGACAGTATCACTGTGTACCATCCAATTCAATCGAAAGGATTGAACATATACAATGCACATTTCCTATCATTTGTGACAAAACATTTCCATACAAATTGTGCTCTCCAGAGCGTGATGCATTTCTGGAGTACAGAGGCCACAGTGTGACATTGAACACTTAATATTACAACGAGGAGATTGTTGGCACTATAATGTTTCGGCCACATAAAGCTATTTCTTGAAGCTTCTAGTGAGAATGGTCTTCTTCAGGACGGGGGGATGAAGTGTTATCCATGTCTGTGAGGTATCTGTCAGAGAACAATGACAGTGAAAGTGTGTTTTAGAACTATATGTCATCTCAAATTGTACTATTTCATAATTTAAAAATCTTATTAGATGATCATGTGAGCCAAAACACACAGTGTCCATATTGGATAACTGGCCCAAAACTTACAGTCTGTGTTATTTGCTATGGTAAGTTTTTGCAAAAATGTCCCTCTGTAAACTAGTGGGAGGTACTTATTTGGACAAGCTCCATTCAAGAAATGAAGGTGGTTGTGGGAAATCCTGTCTATCTGTATAAGAGCCAAAGACAGGAAAAAACAGAATCTGTATCAATACTGGCATCAGATGTTTCTAAACCCCAACTGTGGTTTACTAGTGAAGGTCTCTTACCTAATGATTAAGACACTGCTTGAACCTTGTTTTAAATCCCGGCAGAATGCAAGGTCATCTCCAAGGTAGGCAAAACGTTTTTTTCATAAACGCTCCCAACTATGGGAAAAAGAAAAAGAAAAATATGCAGGCGTGGTGTCAGCTACTGTTTTTCATAGTATTCATCCACATGCATCGGGTGATCGCGTGCAGATGAAGACGGTAATCGTGTGGTCTATGTCATTTAGGTTGACAAAATGTGCTCATCTACAAGAAGCAAATGTTGTACTGAGCAATGTATACGGTTGGTGAAAACATATTGTCAATCCTCACGTTACCTGTGTCTGTGACTGTTCTCAAGGCATCCAGAGCGAATCAGGCCTGGGCGTGTGGTAATCAGGGCATCTACTATGTGAGATCCAGAGCGAATCAGGCCAGGGCATGTGGTAATCAGGGCATCTACTATGTGAGAATAGTCTGCCATAAATGGAAAAGGAGGTTTACAGTTCGCAAACCGATGTGTCGTGGGTGTCTAGTCCCAAAACGCCCGAGTCGGGGGCTGTGCCCTTATTCAAAGATCCGATATCGGTGCTGTGGTGCTGGTTGAAAACGAACCGCAATTGCGTGTTTACTTACTTATTGTCAAAAGCTGCCGCCGATGCACGCCTGGCTGCTCATCAGGATCCTCTGTGAGTGAACGCATATCCGTGGCTCTTAGAGATGCTGTGTGTGCATTGCCTGGATATTTACAAAACAAAACTAACTCATCACTGGGTGACCACGCCTCTGCTTGTTGCGTCCTATCCAAAGCAGACACGTGTTCTGTTGGATCAAAGGGTGTGTGTGGAACGATGCTCCCATAGGCTGTGTGGGTCTGTCAGTCACACGAGCCAGCAGAATCAATGCGCATGTAGCTAAATGCATATCTTGTAGAAGACAAGTCACAGTTGAGTGAGGTGCTATTTGTTTGCAAAGAATGTGGCACTATTTCACTGTGCAAATTCATGTCAAATAGCACCCACTTTCAAAAACTGACATGTTTTTTATCAAAATTGTGTTTATAAGTGATTGGTCGCACATGTCTATCTGGTCTGTTCACAATTAAACTTCAAAGAAAAAACTTTACTTTTGTGTGTCAATGTTTTCAATATTGTCATATATGTTGGTATTGGGCTGTATTTACATGGAACATGTATATTTTTACATTGTCCTGGCACATGTACATTTTTGCAATACCTTTACGTGACTCAAAGAGGTTGTTAGCATCCTCCCCATTCCCATTGAGCCCTATTGGAAATGGGGATGTACTGGGTCCGGATCCCGAGAATGGGAATTACTTGGCCCACCAAAGTCGGTATGGCCCGGTAATTCCCTATTTCTAGAACCCGGACCCGGTACCCGGTCTGGGGGTAGCCATGTCGCTAAAAGTGGCATGGCTGCCTCCATACTCGTAATGAGGCCCAATGGCTTTTAAGGATAGCAAACCGAACTCTAGACTTATACGGGCCTTAGGCAGGCAGGGAGGTAAACCAAGAATCTGTTGACAAAATGTCCCTTCAATGACCTGTAGCCATTTCAGATCTAAGTGCAGAAGGGCTTCTAGGCGATATGTTATCATCGGGATAAACACTTGTATATATAGTCGGTGCTTACCGCGTAATGTACAACCGCCCTGCTTAATAGTGAAGCTAGAAAACAGGGCAGACACTTGCGCTGGTCTAATGGTGCGTGTTTGTTTGCATGTAACATAGTCACCACTGGGTTCGAAATCAATTCCCAGATAACGATATTTTGTAGATGTCGGCATTAACTTGGAATCTACATAAGCTGAGCCGGCTCAGGCGTGTGTGCCCAGTGCGGCAGGTTCGATGCTACTGGGCTACAGTGGTAAGTATGCACGCGCCCATCTTAATGCTGAGTTCAGCGTCCTCGAACGCTGCTTCGCTTCAGAGCGCTTACATGTGTTTCTTCTCTCCAGATGCTGGTGGAGGGAGCGATGCTGCAGCTGACTGAAGTTCCTTCTGTGAGCCGTGACGAGCAGAACAGGAGTCTCAGGTGAGTATTGCTCAACTGTATTACGAGCGGTAGAAGTTGAATACAAAGATGCTAATGCTTTTTTTTCTTCGTTGCATGTTACTGGCAGGTCATGGATCACGTGAGCGTTACGCAGCTTGCATGCATAGTAACAAGAACCACGATTCTAAGCAGGGGCATGGCTTATATAGCCAGCCACGCCGTAGAGACCTAGCCACACCCAAACACTGGTCTGCATGAATAATAGGGTATGTGGCTCAGTGCCACACCATTTGGAATATCCGGAAGTCATTGGTTCTTTAGCTTGGTGTTCTTCACATCCCCTTCCATGATCCTGGTGCCAGAGGTGCCAGGACAAGGTCCAAGTGGGTGGTAATTAGGGTGGTGCTCTGGACACGCTGTTTGTGTAGTGATCCCACTACAGCACGGGGTGGCTGTGCATATGTGTTCCTGGGCCATTGACCGTGACAGTGGTGCTGAGGCAATGGCAGCAGATGCAGCAGCAGTGGATGCCATCATTAAGGTATTCCATACAATCAGCAATTAATGCAGAAGTTTAGGAGTCTGCAACCTGCAGCAGGGTGTAGCAGTCCTGGTCACCAGAAAAAGAATGAGGAGCTGCAGTCGGGTGTGGCCTTTTATAGGGGTGCATGGGAGAGCTCCACTGACAGTTGCATGCTCCGCAGACACTTAAAACCCCAAACCGGGTCCTAAAAGTTCCGAAAAGGCTCTAGATCACCAGGGGCATGATGTGGGACCTCTGCAACAGTGAAGATTCTCCTTAAAATGCCTTGGAAAGGTCAAAAAAACACTTTTTCAGTGTCCGGTGGCACGACAGTGTCCGCGGAGAAGGACTGACGCTAAGTGTGTGTGCGGTCACATGGTGACATCTTGGATGTTCACAGGTAGGATGGCTGTCCGTAGGACACCTATTGTGTGGGATGCGATGTGCCCAGGTGTCTGCAGGACAGGGCCAGGATTCCTGAACTTATTAAAAATGCGACCTATGCGGCAGACCTTGCAGACAGGCATGGTGTTTGGAGGGCACTGGGGAACAAATGTGCATGCACCCAGATGTCCGTTGGACAGGGCCGGGATCCCCGATTAATTAAAAGTACGCCACAACTTTACAGACCATGTTAACAGGCGCAGTGTTCGGAGGGCACAGGGGAAGAAATGCGCATGTGCCCAGGTGTCCGTGGGACAGGGTTGGGATACCCAAACTTATTAAAATTGCACCACGACTTTACAGACCTTACAGATAGGTGCGTTTTCTGGAGGACACCTCCATTTTGATTACAGACATCCCAGAAAGGAGAGTTGTCCGTAGGACAGCTCCATTTTGATTGTGGACATCCCGGATAGGGGAGGTGTCCCTTGGACACCTCCATTTCAATTGCGGACATCTCAAACAGTTCCACTGTCCACGAAAATCTAGCCAGACTTTTAAAACAACACGCACACACATAGCAACAGTACACAGAAAGAACTTTATTAACACATACAAATGTTACATTAGTAAAGGGAAGGGTAGCGGATTTGGTAATATACACAGAGGAATTGGGGTTTTGTAGAGGCTGGTTATCAGGGGAGGAAGGGATGGAGATATCATCATACCATCTGTGATTAAAGGGAATGTGTGGGGATGGTTGGCTGGGACACAGAGAAGGTGTACAGGTACGAGTGGGGCAGTGGAACTTAATATGTTCTATTATATGCCTTTGTACTAACACTTTTAGGTCATTAAAACTGTTGTTTAATTGGTCAATATTTGACCCCAGCCTCTTCAGTTCATTTCCCACACTGTCTATTTGGGTGTGTGTGTCCCCATCCACTTGTAGCGCAGCTGGTGTTTCTGTGTCATTCCCTTCATTTGCAGTATGTAATAGTGAAAAAAGAAAACATGCATCAGTTACATGTGAAGAAATGTGTATTAATGTTCCTACGTTTCACCTTGCACTGTGTACAATTAGAATTGCTATTGTCACTCATTTCGTCAAGTGGGAAATTCTCCTCAAGCCGCTCCAGCATGCTTGCCATTTCTGTGTAAAAAAACAAGGGAATGCTTCTTATTAGTCATGTACACAGAAGAAACTGTTACAGGAATAAATATAGTGAACTTTTTCTTGTATGGTTCAGCTGTTACTGTGCTGCACATCTCTGTGACAGTTGCTTCTTAGTGTCTTTCCAAAGCAGCACTGAGGTAATACTGTTGGATGCACAGGTTATTTCTTTGCTTGGTACATTCCATCATGTTGCACATCCAATGTGATTCCACTGCTCCTTTCATAAATATAGAGTTTGTACCTCTACTTCAATTTTTTAATAATACACATATGTGTTGCTCTTTAAACATGTTCACTTTCTGTGCTGCACTCTACAACACTGTAAAACAACCCCTGAGCTTTTGGGCAGTGTGGATGCTGCCCTAGGTCCGTAGACAGTCGCATAGTCCGTGGACTCTATAGCTATATCGTTGGTCCGGGGGGGCAGAATGTTGTATGGTACATGTACCCAAATTAAGGGTATCCCTGTAAAAATCTATCAAATTCAGTGAAAAAAAACATTGTTAAAGGGACATTTACGGTTAAGTTGCACTACTAAAAACCTACAAAATTCAGTGAAAAGGAACGTCATGGTTAAATAGCACTAAGAAAAACCTATCAAATTCAGTGGGAAAACGTTAAAGGGATATTATGGTTACAAGGAAAATCGAAAACCCCCAGAAATTCACCTTTATGGTCAGCTAATCAACCATAACTCGTTCCACCACTGTGCACTGCTAAGAATAACACCAAGGACATCGAAGATTACATCACAAATGTCATTGATGACATCACTGATGACATCACATGTTTGGCCCCTTGTGTATGTTCACTGATATATGTAGGCCAGGTAGTTTTGTTCACTGACAGTCAGAAACTGAACATTCAAAAGGTACTAAATTTGTAAACATAACCCCTCTCATATGTTCTTACAGTAGATTCCTTAGGGTTAGGTTGCAGCTTGTGGTGCACTTACATGGGGGAAAACGCTTGCCTGAAACACAGCAATCATTTAGGTACATGAAGATAACCAATCAAGATATCAACAGTTGCTGATAATCATGCTTCTACTTTACTTACTATACTTTCCCTGTATATGTCCCAAATTGCTATGCGTTGTGCTTTCTTTATGTTTTCTTTGTATAAGTACAATTATGTTATAAGTGATGCATTATGACCTAGTTATTACATGTGTCACTGTACACAGAACTCTGATATGTTGGCGTTCATTATTTCACTATCTAACATTCCAAGATTATAAATATTGCACCTGTATGGTGCATGCTTAAGCCAATAGTAATATCTCTGTATCGGCACATTCCTGTACTAGAAACAACACTGCAATGGAATATCATTTATAGCAGTACATTGTGTAATGAAGTACGTAGTTCTTGATAGAACCCCCTACCAACCGTGACAGTTTTTTGGCAACATTACAATCACAACCCCTTGTAGAGACTTTTCATGAAAAAAGTAAATGCACATATGATGCCATCAGTGATGTCATCAATGAGTTTTGTGATGTCATTGATGAATAGCATAAAAGTATAAATAAACAATTAGAATACGCCAACAGGTATCTAACTGCCCCAAAAATCTGCAACAAGCCAACAGACAGAAGATTAGCAAGAAACAAGAAATAAACAGTACAACAATGAAACAAATATATTGTACCACAACATAGAAGTTTTATGTTTTTAATCAAGCATGGTTTTTTATTTCCCACAGACCCAAATATGTAAAAAACAAACACAGAAACGGAGCAAATTGTGCAGTACACCGGTTTGAAATATAGTACTTGTAAAGTACTAAATATGAGGGTCAATAAAATACAGAAATGTCTATTATGCAATTCAATAACTCATTATAAACTACCTATACTAACAAATGATCTATTCTTTTATCACAGAGATCGACAAAGAATGTCTGGTCCAATTACCCATGTCATGAAAAAACTAAATAAAACCACAAAATACTCAATCAGTAAGTATTCAATAAATGGACTCACAAACACTGCGGCATAACACACCCATTCAAGCAAACATCTAACCACACACCACAATCCAAAATGTTTACTTCCATGGGTATCTTATACCGCAGTCCTTAGTACAAACTCTACAATGTTAACTGCATAGCCTAGCCAAAACTTCACATACAAAATCTACAAATGAAACAATATACAAACTTTTGGGTTGCAGATATTTGATGCTTCTTACTGGTCATGTACACAGAAGAAACTGCTTAGTTACAGCAATAAATATAGTGAACTTTTTCTTGTATGGTTCAGCTGTTACTGTGCTGCACTTCTCTGTGACAGCTGCTTCTTAGTGTCTTTACAAAGCAGCACTGAGGTAATACTGTTGGATGCAAAGGTGATTTCTTTGCTTGGTACATTCCATTATGTTGCACATCCTATGTGATCCCACTTCTATTTCATAAATATAGAGTTTGTACCTCTAATTCAATTTTTTAATAATACACATATGTGTTGCTCTTTAAACATGTTCAGTTTCTTTGCGGCACTCTACAACACTGTAAGACAACCCCTGAGCTTTTGGGCAGTGTGGATGCTGCCCTAGATCCGCAGACAGTCGCATAGTCTGTGGACTCTGTAGCTATCTCGTTGGTCCGGGGTTGGGAGGGGTCAGTATGTTGTGTGGTACATGTACCCAAATTAAGGGTACCCCTGTAAAAATCTATCAAATTCAGTGAAAAAATGTTGTTAAAGGGACGTTTACAGTTAAGTTGCACTACTAAAAACCTACAAAATTCAGTGAAAAAACTTTTTTAAAGGGACGCTATGGTTAAATAGCACTAAGAAAAACCTATCAAATTCAGTGGGAAAACGTTAAAGGGATACTATGGTTACAAGGAAAATCGAAAACCCCCAGAAATTCACTGGTTATCGTCAGCTAATCAACCATAACTCGTTCCACCACTGTGCACTGCTAAGAATAACACCAAGGACATCAAAGATTACATCACAAATGTCATTGATGACATCACTGATGACATCACATGTTTGGCCCCTTGTGTATGTTCACTGACATATGTAGGCCAGGTGTTTTTGTTCACTGACAGTCAGAAACTGAACATTCAAAAGGTACTACATTGGTAAACATAACACCTCTCATAGGTTCTTACAGTAGATTCCTTAGGGTTCAGTTGCAGCTTGTGGTGCATGTACATGGGGGAAAAAGCTGTCCTGAAACACAGCAATCATTTAGGTACATGAAGATAACCAATCAAGATATCAACAGTTTCTAATAATCATGCTTCTATTTTACTTACTTTACTTTCCCTGGGTATGTGCCAGATTTCTATGTGTTGTGCTTTCTTTATGTTTTCTTTGTATAAGTACAATTATGTTATAAGTGATGCATTATAACCTAGTCATTACATGTTTCACTTTACACAGAACTCTGATATGTTAGCGTTCATTATTTCACTATCTAACATTCCAAGATTATAAATGTTACACCTCTAAGGTGCATGCTTAAGCCAATAGTAATATCTCTGTATGGGCACATTCCTGTACTAGAAACAACACTGCAATGGAATATTATTTATACAGTACATTGTGTAATGAAGTACGTAGTTCTTGATAGAACCCCCTATCAACTGTGACAGTTGTTTGGCAACATTACAATCACAACCCCTTGTAGAGACTTTTCATGAAAAAAGTAAATGCACATATGATGTCATCATTGATGTCATCAATGACATTTGCGATGTCATCGATGAATAGCATAAAAGTATAAATAAACAATTAGAATATGCCGACAGGTATCTAACTGCCCCAAAAATCTGCAACAAGCCAACAGATTAGCAAGAAACAAGAAATAAACAGTAAAACAATGAAAGAAATATATTGTACCACAACATTGATTTTTTTTTTTAATCAAGCATAGATTTTTAATTCCCACAGACCCAATGATTTAGAAAACAAACACAGAAATGTAGCAAATTGTGTAGTACACTTTTTTTAACTATAGTACTTGTAAAGTACTAAATATGAGGGTCAATAAAATACAGAAATGTCTATTATGCAATTCAATAACTCATTATAAACTACCTATACTTACAAATGATCTTTTCTTTTATCACAGAGATCGAAAAAGAATGTCTGGTCCAATTACCCATGTCATGAAAAAACTGCATACAACCACAAAAAACTCATCCAGTAAGTATTCAATACATGGACTCACAAACATTGCGGCATAACACACCCATTCAAGCAAACATCTAACCATACACCACAATCCAAAATGTTTACTTCCATAGGTATTTTATGCCGCAGTCCTTGGTACAAACTCTTCAATGTTAACTGCATAGCCTAGCCAAAACTTCACTTACAAAATCTACAAACTAAACAATACACAAACCTTTGGGTTGTGGATATTTGATGGGTGTTTGATTCTATGTGTGTGTTATGCTGCGGTGGTTGTGGCCAGGGCCTAGAGTCTTGGGTGCATAGCCATTCACCCAAGACTCTAGGCCCTGGCCACAAACACCGCAGCATAACACACCCATGCTACCAAACATTTTGACTGTGGTATGTGGGCTGCTTAAAGGGGATATTAATTAAAATCAATGCTCTACTAACAACCCAAAACCAGCATCATACTAAACTAAAGTAGCTAGTAGGGCATTTATTATGTCCATGGATAGCCGCGATGACCGCGGACATAGCGAAAACACCAGGGGCACAAGAAATACAGTATTTGACCCATCTCTTACTCCCCATCCCTCCCCAAGCACTCATACACACCAACACACTCCCAAAAATTTGCATTTTGCCTCTGTTCGCCGATGAGCTATCCGCGATTGTCCGCGGATCCAAGATGGCGGGAACATCAAAATAATGTGGCGCACCTCATGCCTCACTCCAGCCAATCAGCGAACACGTCGCATGTCCGCGGACATGACGCAAGCCGATTAACCAATCGTTGTCCTGTCCGGGTCAGCAACAGGGAAATGTGTCAGCGGAGCAGACATAGATATCACAATATAGAAACAGGCAAATAGTAGGTAAAAAAAAAATGCAATATCCGGGTCCAGTTTGCAGATTCACTTCCCCTATTTGGTCTGAGGACACCCCCCAGGACCAAGACATCGGACGCGCCCCCATTGATTGGATGGTAAAAAGCATGAGGTTCGTCATCTTTTTTTAAACGGTCACCATGTAGGATCCATGGACAGCACTTGATGTCCGCGTATAGCAGTTTGGGGAAAATGTCTGGAAAACACATGTGGGGTTATTTGGTGGGCGAAAGAGCTGCTGGAAAGGGTGGGGTTTGAATAAAGGTTATATGGAGCTGTTTTTCTAGGTGAAAAAAATTGGATGTGGGTGCCGCCCAGTCCGCAAACACCACAGTTGTCCACGGAAAGCGCTGTGAGCAGTATGAAAAACACATTTGGGGTTATTTGATAGCTGGAAGATGGCATGGAAAGGGTATGGAAGTGGAATAAAGATCTTATGGCGCCATTTTTACAGATAGGAAAAGGGTTTAGAGATGATGCTGAGTCTGCGATCAATTCTGGTGTCCGCTGACATAATTTGGATTGCAGGGGGTTCAGAGCGAGGTTTATTATTTGAAGGTGTATTGTACATACTTGTTATATGGTTTAATTCTATTGTGGTCATTGTGGCCAGTTTTCAGATTCTTGGGGGCATGGCCATAGGCTACTGGCCACAAACACAATAGTCATATGTATATAGTAATTATAGGACAAGTAGTGAAATTATACAGTATTTGTAATATGGTGGAGTGATATAATGACAGTTTATATGGTATTTATGATTGTAGTATAATTGAGGACAGTGCTTCTTGATATTTCATCCACCTTTTCACATGTTCAACAATTGTATCCTCATTGAAAGGTTACATGATATCATTAGCATCATGGAGCGGTCAGTGGATTTGCTGATTTGTTTTACTCACTAACCGCCCTTCCCAGCTGTAACTTGGCTGTTTGCACTCCACCACCTCACTATGTACCAGCAGAGTACCCCAGGGTTTTATTGTATAATTGTGGCTATTCCACATGTATGTTTTCCCCTGGCTCTGCTAAAGCCCTCTGCTGCTGTAAATTCAATACTTTGCTTGTCAAACGCTTTTCAAGCAGAGAACGGGAGGCATATCTCTGTTTTCGGCCGGTGCCTATCTTCGGAATAGCCTTCCCGCTCCTCTTGTATTTGAGCTGGACTTTCTTAAGTTCCTGTTTTACTTTCCCTGCTAACTCTTAGCACTGCCATTGAGATCGGTCCCCTATTTCCTCATTAACCTCACAAGTTCTAGGTCATATAACAGGTTATAGGCCCAATATCTAGCCAACACCAGTAAACCCCCTCCCCCTTCACTTTACCCTTGCGGGTCTAGTCGTCTGGTCGATGTGTTCCACACCCTTGGGACTGCTCTGCCCCAGAAGGTAGCTAGTGGCTTCCCAGTTTGGCATGTATTAGCACTTTCCTTCTGGACTTGTATAAGCACTTCGTAATCCCTACTCCTCTTTCCATACATGCACTTTTTTTTACTGCACAATGTATATGTGCATTTATAACAGCAGTGAGCAGTGTGTAAAAAAAATGGATAAGCAAGTGAAATGCATATGCAAAAGATTTGCAGAACATTTGTAAGTGGTAGTTGGTCTGCGGAAGTTTAATATGTTGTTAGAGTTATATCTAAACTAATTGGTGGATTGATGTTTGACTGTTTCAAAGCAGGCAATGAGGTAGTGCTACAAACATAACAGCATCTTCTATGGCCTGCAAGTTAGAGTGTGGGATGTTGTGCCCCACAGGTGTACACTGTGTGGTTGCATGAAGGTGAGGTAGAGGAAGACAGCCTACTACATCCTGAGAAAGCAACAGCCTTTCTGAAAGCCTCCTGGTGGTTGAATTTGGTGGGCTGGCACATGGAGGTGGTCCCGTAAGAGTATGCCTTTGTTGTCCACCACTGAGAACAATGTTGCACTCAGTGCATTTCACTTTGGTAGCCTTAGCCTTAGGTACACCCCCAATAGTGGTAAAGAACTGACATACCTATGATTCTCTTTGGGTGCTAGAGGTAGTCATTTCCTCTACCTGGTTTTCCTGGTCCTCTTCAAAGTTTTCAGAATGATTGCGCTTCTTCCATTGTCTAGGCCCTCCAGCTGGTGGTGGTGGCTCCTGGAGAGGATGCATGGCAATAACTGATGCCATTGTTGAAGATAAATAGCAGTTCTGATAATATTCTTCCAAGCATGTGCTGTGTCCTAGAATGTTAATGGATAATGAGTAAGAATAGGTGTTGGAGCTGAGCAAGGGTACCATCTTCAGCTTCAAACTCCTTAGATCAGCTGAAAATGCAGTTTTGAACTGTTCGCGAAGCATGGACCGGTTCACGATGTGCCGAACACGTTATCATGCCACATGCACACATAATGTCACGTGACACTGTGTGGAAAGTTTGCGATGACGTCAGATGTCGGCGAACACAAAAACAGTTGGAAAAGTTACAAGAAGTGTATAAAAATGTTCAAAATGTTGCTAGGAGGTGGGGAATGGCCCACTTTTAAGTTCAAACTTTCTACATTGGTTGAAAATGCTGCTATATTGGAGGTAAGTATAATATCAGGAAGCTGTAGCAAATTATGGTGCACTGGTAAATAACCCATGAAATTCAGTGAAAAAAAATGTTGATAAAGCGTCCCTTTAACAATGCTTTTTCATTGAACTTCATAGGTTTTTATTAGTGCAACTTAACCACAATGTCCTTTTAACAATGCTTTGTTAGTGAATTTCATGGGTTTTTACCAGTCCATGCTATTTTCCTACAACTTACTAATATCATACTTACCACAATATAACAACATTTGTGTCCAGTTTACAAAGTTTCACCTTAAAACTCTTTCCCACCGTCTAGCATCACTTTTACACTCCTATACACTTTTTGCAACTTTTTTTTACTGTTTTTGGGTCCATCGACATCCGAGAACAAATGACGACATTGCAGACCTTCTGGACAGTGCCACGTGACCATGCCCTTGCGCGTGACATGATGACGTGTCCGCAAAGGGGTATGCACTGTATTTTCTACTGTAACTTTCAAGCTCAAAATGTACCCTTGCACAGATCCTACACCTATTCTTACTCATTATCCATTAACAATCTAGTGCAAAGCACATACTTGGAAGAATATTTGCAAAACTGATATTTATCTTAAAATTGCATTAGCTATTGCCATCCCTCCTCCGCAAGAGCCACCACCACCACCAGCTGGAGGACCAACACACAAAAAAAGCTCTGTACTTCCATCGACAATGAAGAGGGCCAAGATGATGAGCTAGAGGAAGTGCCTATCTCTAACACCCAGAGTGAATCATGGGTGTGGCAGTTTTTTACCACTGTTTTACCACTGTTGGGAATGTACCAAAGGCTAAAGCTACCAAAGTGAAATGCACTGAGTGCAACTTTTTAATCAGTCGCGGACTACTGGGACAGTCTTCCTATGGGACCACCTCCATCTGCCACTACACCAAATCCAAACACTTCAATGCTCTCAGAAAGGTTGTTCCTTTCTTAGCAAGTAGTAGGCTGTCTTCCTCCACCTCATCTTCCACAACCAATACTGTAACCACACAGCCTACTTCTGTGGGACACAAAATCCCACCAGCTTCCTTGCAAGCAATAAGAGGCTGTTGATCCATATCTTTCGAAGACAACAGTCCTCTGTATATACTGCAATACACCACTCTGGAGGGGGTATCAATTTCAAACTTCTTTTGAAGCTGTACACAAGGAGCTTGAGAAACACTGCCCCCTTCGTTATAAGTAAAACACGTGTAACATCTTCACTTGTCCACCTGCCCCTCCATATTTGTGCTTGGTGTCTCTTCCCTCATTTCCCTGCCCACCTTACATTCTATTGTCTCCTGCAAAAAACAAAGAAAATGCATCAAAAACAACAAAAGAAAGTTTCATTTATGAACCGCCTGTCACAGTTAAAAAATAGAACAAAACCAATCTTGTAGACTCCATATACTTTACAATTCTCAGTAATGTACATAGACTCAATAATATTTTCCCACATTTCCATTAGCATTTTGTGTTATGCTAGTGGAAATAATGTGAAATTCATCCCCCTTTCCAGGGACTGTAACAGGGTTAACGGCCACCAGCCCAAGTTATCGGCCCAAGCGAAGCAGGCACGGATAACGTTGGCTGTGGACCGTTAATCCCCATTCCAACCCATGCAATGTGGGAATTAGAACATTAGCACCCCGGGTTCCCAAACCGGGATTCCGGGGTGCTAAAAAAAGGATTTTTCTTACTACACCAGGATGCCTGTGGTATCTGCTGTAGGAAGGAAAATCCTTTACCAAGATGGCCACCGTGAAAAGGGAAGGTGGGGCTCTGTACAAAGCCCCTCTTCTCTTTCCATGGCAGCCTGCAGAAGGCGAAGAGCGACCCCTATAACCATATTACCACAAGCACATTTTTTCCCCTTTCATACCTATCCCACTATCGAATAACTTTACGACATAGCCGGACCAAGGTGGACATGGCCACTTTAACCCCATTTGTCATCCCTCGTGGTAATGGCCAGAAGCCAGATTGTCTGGGTCATGACCTAATGCTATGACCTGGACAATCTGGCCACTGCCTATGGCCACAGGCTATACATAAGTCACCAAAGGTATATCACAATTTTTTTAAACCTACATTATGACACTTGTCAAAAAATAAAACACAGACACATTTGCAAAATCATGTTTTAAGGTCCTTGCCAATGTTCCATACACTAGTTTGCTGGATATCCGCTCATGTTTTAATTTGTCATTAGTTTCAAAATGTATGTACATACAATAGCCATATATTAGCCCCAACTCGACAAAATCCATTCTGACTTTACACAAACATTCAAGGTTGGGTGTATAATATTTCTGAAAAATGTTGTCCACATTCGTCAAATGGCAACAACGTTATAAGCCATCTATAAATGTTGAGACCCCCCTCTAATTTAGCACCCTCTTGACAAAATCCCGCCAAACTTCACAAAAACATGCATATCTAGATTTAACATCTTTTTGCAAACCTTTGTGCGGATTTGTCTAATGGCACCACATTTAGAGCCCTTACAATATTTTGGGACCCCTATCTAATTGTGTTCCTCCTTGACAGAATCCTGCCAAACTTTACAAAAATATTCATATTTAGATTTAAAATTGTTTTGAAAACTTTTCTACAGATTTGTGAAATGGCACCACATTTACAAGCCTCGAACAGCTCCACACTTCCCAGAACTTCAGAATCAATTCTAGAATAACATTCCAAAATGTCATGTGGTTTCATTGAGTGGCACCAAAGTTGTAAGCCATAAACAAACTGCTCTTCATCAACCCTGTAATGCAGAAATAGTCATAGTTGTCCCTGAAAATCTGAAGTGTTTGCGGACATCACCGGTCTGTACACGAACATCTGGACTGTTTGCAGACTTCTGGAATGAAAAACACCAGTTTTCTGGCTTCATACGGCCATATCCCATCCTCATCACCCGTCACCTCCCCAGAATGTGTTGGATAAGTTTGACAAGTGCAATGTTGTGTTTTTTAATATGTTATTACCGAGATGTTTGCGGACAATGGTGGCTGTCCGCACTTCCAATAAGGCGGGCGTTTCCAAAAATCTGATGCACTTCACGCTTTTCTCCATCCAATTAGTTGGCACGTCTGATGTCTGCAGACATCACGTTGCCCTCTAGGCCAATTGCATGCCCGTCCGCAGACCATAGAGGGAAGTGAGTCTGCAGACCGAACCCAGATATCACTATTTTCTTTTAACTACTTTTGCGATGTTTTAAAAAACTACTGTACGGATTTGATTTACACCAAATTTACAAAACAACACTTTAGAAACCAAGGCGCCGCTCCTGCCGCAAATTTGGTGAAAATCCATCCAGCGGTTTGGGCTGCAGATGTGAGCACATTTCTTTTCCATTGTGTTTATGGAAAAAAACAGACATTTTTGGACCCCCTTAGATCTCCGCTTATATCCTTTTTTCCCCCCTTGATGAAACCTCACTAAACTTCAAAGAATTAATCTGACGGGGGTCATATATTTGTACAGTCTCCCTTACTGACGTTCTCTAAAGTGAAATCACTAAAAGACCTGATATCACCTAGCATGTTGCAAAATATGCAAATTCACAGAACAGCAAACCATGGTAGAATGTGGGAACAAAAATCAAAAGACGTGGTATATCACACACAAGATAAACTGCCTATCTAGGTATCTATTATATATGCCATTACAGGCCCATGTGCAAAACTGTACATAGTATCAACCATTTGCCAACTAAAAATGTGCATCCTGCAAGCTTATCAAGGCTTTCTTCACAAAGCTGAAAACTATCTTTTGGCAGTATACTATGCATATAAACACAACAGTGATGCAACTCTACTAAAATATTATGCATCAGCACATGTTCCCAAATTGGTAAGAAAGGGCAATAGAGAACAGAGACTCCATAAATTGGAATCTAAATTCATCATTGAATTCAGCACAAAAACACCATTTGGGCATAACTCAGATGAAGAGTTGTCTATCCACTTACTGGACCATTAGACTGTTATGGTATATATATTAAAATGGTAGCCCAAAAGTTTTTTTTTTCTACCAAAATGAAATAGCTGAGTGTTTTACACCACTCTATACACTGTACAAGATTGGATTGACACATTCTTAGGATCTATAGAGGTGAAACTGAAGTAAAGAATGTGTGATATTTTTAATAAGAGAAGTTAAGCAGTTAATACTTTGGATACAGTTGCACTTTAGTCCACTGTGGCAAGATGATAGAACATGGTTTTAGCACAATGCACTTAGATGCTGTTGCACTTTAGCACACATGGGCAGTATAATAGGAAATAATTCTAGCACAATGCACTTTACTGAGTGTAGCCCACTGGAGCATGATTTAAACACTGACAATGCAAGCACATGATATGCTACTGTTATCCCAAGACTTAGTTAAAATGTACTTTCCTGTATGTGACACACAGAATTAGACTGTAGTGTTGACTGTATAATAAATTAAGAGCCATTTGGCTAAAGGGCTGAAATAAGGGTTTAATAATTCTGTAAAACATTCTGCCAAGTCACATGGTGAAATACAGTGGTTCCGACTTACTCAAAGCATGATACTAATTAGGCACAAGCATAGCAGTAGCTAGCACTTTACGAATAGTCTATAAAATGGCTGCCAGGTTAACATAGCCTACAGAGCCAGCTAACAATGAGTCACGTGACCATAGATAACATGGCAGAAATAAAAAATAAAAATCAGCCACAAACAAAGATTTGTAATTTCATCAGAGGAAGTCCCTGAAGGAGGGATGGAATTCATGGCACAATTTGACACGGTAGGACTGTAACAAGTTTTTCAGTACAACAATGTTGGTTCTTTTAACCCTTTTAGCTCTTTTGTAAGCTACTCACCTTCCTGCTGTTCTTGCCATGATTCTAATGTGAATATTACACCTCCCACTCGCTACTGGTTTCTCCAGACGGCTCCAACCTCTGTACTTCGTGTTTTGGGTGAATGGTTTTATTTGATTCACATGGACAAACTGTTCCACAGCCAGATTCCATTCCTTTAACATTCTTCTGTACACTACAGGCAAAACCTTGTCCACTATTTTGAATGAGTCACACAGGATGCCATATTCACCTTTCATGAAGTTGAATTTATACACCTGATTACCTATTTCATATACCTTCACAGATCACTTCCTGTCATAGTATGATTTGGCACCCTAAGCTACTCAGTGAAGATTTTGCTGTGCAAATGCAAATGTGTGTTGCAAATACTTTCTCAACTCTGCCACATATTCATGAATTGGGGATGCATTCACCAATATTTGCTCATTGGATCTATAAAATAAATGTTGGGAAAGTATTATCTTCCTGCCAGTGACAATCTCATTTAGATTGAAATGTGTAGACTTCAATGGTGTCGCCCTAATGACCATCAGTGCCAAACGGAGTTGCAAATCCCAACCAGACCCTGCTTCAGCCACACACATTTTAAGAATTTCAAGTATTGATACGTTCTACACCACCACTAGGAAAGGCTGGTATGAAATATGTAGCTCCTGTTTACTCCCAGAGTCTGCCACATCTTGGTCACCACTGCACTGGTAAAATGATTCTAGTTTAGAAAATATGTGGTTCACTAACAACATAGATGCCCTCTGTGCACTACAGTCAGGAGCAGGTATACAATATATTCAGGTGTATTTTGACACTATCGCTCAAGCCTCGGCCAACCTCCGCAACCTCTCTTTTGCCACTGGAGTGTTCCCCTTTCTTCTCAAGCATTCTCTTGTACACCCTCTACTTGTCCATTCTAGCAAACTATCACCCAATCTCCATCACCCTTTTCTGGGAAAACTCCCAGGGAAGCTGGCTATCACTAAACTTACCCTCCATACTGAATCTTTTGGTTGACTCCATGACCATCAGTCTGGCTTTAGAGCATCCAGAGGCACAGAAACTGCTCTTCTGAACACCAATGAAAACCTACTCTCAAATCTTGACTCCAAATCTCCCTCTTTCCTCATTCTTCTCGACCTCTCTTCTGCTTTCGATACGGTAAACCACAACAACCTGATCACTCGTCTCTGTGATACCTTGGGCATCACAGATCAGGCCCTGGTGTGGTTTACCTCCTTTCTCTCTGACCGGCCCTCCCAGGTAGAACTTGGGCCCTGTCACTCCTCTACCTCTCTCTCAACTTGTCCTAACATTTCCCTCTGGTCATCAATATCTACATGCACCCCTATCGGATGTGTGGGATTTTTAGACTTGTGAATGGCGTCTACCGTTTTCTTTTGTCGGTTTAATCCCTGTTCTGTAACTTCATGTCCCAACACATTTACTCTTTTTTTGCATAACTGCATCTTCTGCAATTATATTTGTGACCCAGCCTTTTGCAACTGGCTGTGTACAAGTCTAATTTCACTGATGTGGCTTTTTATATCCTCACTTTTAATCAGGACAATCCACATAAACTATGGTCCCAATTTGGCTGCATCTGGAAGTGCTTTGTTCTGAAATTTCCCAAACTCAATTTCACTATTAATCAAACCAAAGCGAGTACATTTCCATGCATACTGGGTCCCTTGGAAGGTAAAAGTAAATAGATCTTGGATATCCTTTGCTATATTTGCTAAAGGAAAACACAAATATTCTGCTGTTAGATCAAAGGTATTAAAAACCTTTCACTCTTCAATTTGTGAAAGGCCATGGTCAATGAATGGGAGAGGCCCCCTTGACACCTATACCCTCTTATTCAGTGGTATGCGTGCCTTCTATCCACAAAAATATCACCTCCACAGAGTCCTATTGGACTCCATGGAATAGGGATTTACCACCCTTTCCGCCACTTGCGATATTCTGGAAAATTCCAGGATAGCAGGCGGTGGAAATGGTAGGCCAAACTTATAATGAGGCTGACAGTCTCTGTTACTGCTTACGGTGATTGGAAAGCTTCAAAGAAAGCACATTAAATTCAACATCAAGGAAGCAATACAACCTGTGCAGGTGTGGTTTGGTCCAGTCTGGATGAAACATTTTGATTCAAGAAATCTAAAACCATCCTCATTCTGTGCATGATGTCATTTCCAAGATAGAATTTAGATTTAGTTGCACTTATAACCCATATTTTGTGATGAATGCTTTTGGACCCTATTTTTATTTTCACCATGCAGCTCCCCACAATTCTTTGTGCCAAATCATGACCATTTAATCCAAAGATTTGTTGATTTGGTATTAACAGGCAACTTATCCTCAATCATTTCCGGGTTGCCCATTCATGTGCATAGGTATCCAGGCTTGACTTTCATTTATGTGTATTTTTGCAATGGTTGAAATATACTTTTCCCGATCTGACTGTGAAACATCACATTACTCAAAGTCTTCATCACTTATATAGAACCACAATATGTTTTCATCTATCTGTGTTTTCGAGTTCTTCTTGCTCACCTGGCTCACGTTTTGAGGCTTCAGTGGCTTTTTGGCCAAAGACCACAGGACCCTATTTACACCATCGCTCAGAGGTGACAATCTTTTCAGACAATTTGTTCCTAATAGAAATGGGGTCCCCTCGATGGGTGTGACCACCACTTCTTGCCTCAGTCTATGCTTCCCTACCTCAATGTCCACTTCAGTGGCACCCTCCACTGGTATTTCTTTCCCATTGAAATTATCCACAGGGCCTTCAATCGGTTTTAATTTCAACATGTGTTGTGGGGGTCTTCCTACATTTATGCTATCCAGTATTTTCCTTGACATTACAGTCACCTGTATACATACAAAACGTGAATTGATAAGAAACTCAGTGCTTATTTTCTTTAGGCCTATCAGGCTTCTTGCTAAACAAAGGGGCAAGTGAAATAACATTTCACCCCCTTTTTGTCCATCTCCCTTTTCAATCTCTATGTTTATTTTTCTGATCTGAGAATCTATTTACAGCTTTGCTATTGATTGGTCCCCTTGCATACGGGAGCCTAGTGAGTTCTCAACCCTTTCCTTTTCTGCTTTCTCCACATCATTTTGATTTCCTTCACTTACCTCCTCTCTGGTGCACAAATGTTTTGTGTTTTCATTAGCACCATGTGGCAGTGTGCCAAAAAATGTTGTATGGGACTCACCTGGCTCTTGTACCCTACCTGTCACTTTCACCTATTGAAAAACCTGCGGCTGGAGATTAATGGCCCCCTTGGGAACTCACTTGCAAGTGTCCTTTAGAAAGTTGTAATCACTGTGGAGATATGAGCTTGATTAGAATTACCAGGTAATGAAAGCCTATCACGTGCCCGTCACTCTGTTTTGTTGCATTCATTTCTGATGCATCTGGTGCATCATTAACCATGCAACGGTCTACTTGCTCACAGGCTACGAACCATTAATTTGTATGCCCCTCATCCTTTTCATGTGCCATGTTATTTTTGTATTGTCTTTTAATTTGTTGCTGTTTGGGTTCCTCCTGCACATTTCTCCTTTCTTTTCCCTTGTCTTCACACACGTGAATGGAGCCAATAGTTTGATTTAAGTCTAGATTAAACCACACTCCTTTCTTGTGTGTGTTTTTATTTCCTATGTTATCATCATTTGGTTTTCTTCATTTCAAAACAATATGCAGATCAGTTTTTTTGGCCAATGGTGGATCATTCATGCCTTCGGTGTGGGAAGTCCAACTGATTCGTCATTTGTTAAATACTTGTCCAGGGTCACTCTTATGTTCTGCAGTCTCACTCTGCTGTTGCTTTTGTCCCATGCAGAACATGCCTATCTGATCAGATACCTTCTTTAATTGTGCCTCTAAGCACTGGAATCTCTCATGATCCCTAAAATCATATCTCTGTATTCTAGGCCAGTACTGGTTGGATTCATGTTGGTCTGTTCTATTTTGATTTCTTTCAGTAGACTAACTCCTGTTAGTGTTTACTATGAACTCCAGCACAGAAGAGATGGGGAACATGGGACAGTTCTCTGTCCATATTCCCCTTGTTAGGAGGCCTGAATTTAGGAACGATGGCTGTAGGTCACGTCATGTTTCATATTTGATTGATACTGCTCCCTTTGTTGATTTCCATTTTCAATGAGTCTGGTATGGCCCATTATGTAGTTTATTTGGGGTGTTCTTAGACCTTGCAATGTCATGCCGACACCACACTAGTGGTGAGTTACCAGGATACCAGGCACTAATGTAAGTGTCCCTCTGACTCGGACATGTGGATTGGAATACTGTTGTCTGGTGTGCTGCGTTTTCTGGCTTGCCCACAACCTTCTGCTTCTACAATGTGTCATTCCTTGTTTGAGCTGTATATAACAGCAGGTTTTTTACTGATCTGATTTCGAAAACTGCAGGGACTGTCTCTTTTGCCTTCTGCTTCGATTCCTTGCTTTTATTATTATTATGTGACATTACCTCCCATTACCTCTTCATGACTTGATCTAAGATCCACTGCAAATGCTTGTCCCTAGTAAATTCACTGGCCAATTGAGCCACAATGTATTTTTGTAATCCATGGAAAAGCATGCTTTTAAGTTCACAATTAACATTGAATCTCAAACATGTTTGTATCAAATTTAGTAAGAACTGTCTTCAGGAATCATCTGGCCCTGTAGCTAAAGTACATGCTGATTGTTTCTCATCTTGAATAGATTTATACAGAGATAAATATTTTCTTATCTCCTGCTGATAATTGTCCCACAGTAGATGATCTTGCTCATTAAGACTATGCGTAAAGCTGGATTGAATCGGGTCAATTATCAGGTGAAAAAATCAAATGCATTGTTGTTTTTTGGAATGTTCAAAGTGTGATACAGTCCAGAAACACCTTCCAAATGTTCTTCTATTGTCACACCCACATCTTTTCTAAAAGGTTTAACTAAACTCTCAATAGATTTCATAATTTTAAATGGATTGAAATGAGCTTCATTTCAATTCATTTCTCTCAGTTCAGCAGAAGACGGCACGGCCTGATTCTCCCTCTCCAACACTTAAACCTGGCCAGTCTCTGGTAAGCTTGGATTAGCTTGAAGACTTCCCAGACTGTAACTTGTCATAGCCCCAGTGACAGCTATGCCCTGCTACTAAGTGTGCGTCAAGCACAACACTACATTTCTGTGACCTGCCCATTTTAATCAGTAACTGCTTTCATTTTGTTGTCATCTGCTGACATCAAATGAAACTGCTCGCTTTCAACGATTGGATATCCCTAGCAGATTGAGTATTGCACCTGCGCAGTGATTGCATCACACACAAAGTGATATCTCTATCTGCCCTGATTGCTTGTAATATAAATCTTAAATGGTCCTCAAATATTTCATCCAACTGCTCTCCTTTCAACTGTATATCAACATTCAAAGCTTCAAAACAGTGTGGATTCACATGTGCGTGTGCCAACAGATCCGAAACTTCATCGCATCTGGCCTGCAACTGTAAAATGGGCGGCCCCTCCCCAGAGTCCTCTTCTAAATAAAACACCCTTTCACAAATGTCTGTCAGTACACTTGGTAACTGCAATGACTTCATCATATTTTTATTTCATATTAATTATCCAGTACATAATGACCCATGTTTTTGCGCCCAAACAGATTACGCAAATAAACAGCCTAATTAAACAAGAATGTAACACTGTGCCTTCTCAAACCGCTGATCAGGTGACATCTTAGCGATTTCTGATAACAACCGTTCTTGCCAGACACTAATAGACTCTGGCATCCAGGTAGCCAGCGCAAATAACTTAGTTTCAGCATAATTGCACAGATCTATCACTTTAATTTTCTCATATCTGTTTGCATAATGTACGGTGTGCAAAAACTATTTAACACACAGCTCTATTCACCAAAACAATTCAAAGGGTGCCCAAAACAGTACACTATGGCAATTATAATGTGCCATGCCTAAATAATACAGTTAGCCAAAACTGTTCCTGGCCAACACACCAAATTGTTACATATATCCCCTACCACTTTCTTTTTCCATGGGCTGGGCTAGACACCTATAGGCTTAGTATTGCATCAGGGACACATCAGATTATTTTAACACTGTATACCATAAATTGAACAGGCCAAACAATATCAAACCACCACACATGCTCTTAGCTATACTTACTGTTTTTTTTTCTGAAAACATTATGATCACAAACACTTTCATAGTCATTTTTTATAGGTGAGAAAACAACATATGTAAATGTACACTAGTGAAGGTTAGACAATGAATAACATCTCATAACACATGGAATTCCTGTTCGATCTGAGAAACCCTATCTGACCTTCATTAATAATGAGTATAACATGGCCTAGGCTGATCCCACCCCGATTTATTATTAAATTACGGTAGAGATTAGGAGATTAGGAGATGGCCTATACGGCACATTAACCATGAAGAGATATGCACTATAGACACAGCTTCCATCCTCATGTACCCCTAATCCTGAGCTAAAATTGGATTAGTATGAGATTATATATAATGGACTCTCCTTCATAGCAGAACCATTGCAGAACTATCCCCATAACCAATTTTGATTCAGGCAATGGCCTTCATCCCTGGGTACTTTAGGAATTAATAAAGGGAGTTATGACTTTTTGGGTCAGATTGTCCTGGCCAAATCACCCATGCATGAGATTGCCAGCTAATTGTGACCCTATTAATATTCACTTTACTTCACTTGAGACTGTTATGTACCCAGCACTTCTGGCCTATCTTGAGTTTGAGCTCCATTTGGCAACAGCCCCCACATTCCATGAGATAAAATCTTCGGGACACTGTCTTTGCAGAACTGCAAATGCATTATCACTCTCCCTCACTGCCAACAGATATCTGTGGATCATCTTTGCTCACAATTCCCATTTCATATCCCCAGCAAGGTTTGGCCCAAAGCATTATGTTTGAGTAGTACAGCTACCAAGCGCAACTGCCCGGTTTTCTCATTTGTAGCAATCAGCAGTGGAACCTAAGCTCATTGCTCACTCGGCTTCCAGGCCCAATGAGTTTGTTTACTTGTAACTCTTGCAAAATCTAATTAACAAAAACTTCAGGCCTTGCTTAGGTTTGATCGAAACCCAGCCCCAGTTAAAATCCAGGCCCAAAATTCCCTATGGAGAAAACTAGGTCCACAAGCCATGCAGCAAAACCCCAATCAAAAGACTCCTCCTTCCAGCTGGTAGCCCATTACAAGTCCTTCCCTAGAACCATCCCCTTCTCATATACCACATATGTATTCTGAACATTTTTACTCACCTATCATGATGATGTCAGCTGTTACCTTCTTCAAACTCCAGCCCCTTTCTTGTGTCAATCCTAACTTCAACACGTGGCAGAGCCTTTGAGAATCTTCCAGCTCTTCTTGCCCCCATCTCGTGTAATTTTCCATCCCAGTCCTTAGCGACCTTTGCCAGTATTCGGCACATTACCTGATAATGTAATGTATTCCTTCCTTCCTCTTTTCCCCTCAGAACAATGGGCATTCATCTTCAAGGCCTCTTTTTTGCAACCGCACAGCACCAGCTCTGAATCGGGCCTGCAAATGCAGTTTTCACTCTTCGCTTTATTTTCTCAACTGGCATGCCAAAACCAGCGCTGTTCATGCACCTGCCACAATGTTCATATGTTAAGTCTGCAGCCCACAAATCTAACGCCCTTGGTTTATCATCAATACTACATATTAGTACTAATATACTAAATCACACATGGTAGGTGCTGCAATGTTCGAATATGTTCATATTATTGGCACCCAATCTTCCTACAATTCGGCTGTTTTTCTGGGTAGATACGGCTGTACATAAAGAGCAGCATAAGGGGCATACCCTTTCTATGTAAAGTCTGCATCACTGCAGGAAGAATATGCAGCAATGCGAAAATAATACAAATGCAAGAGGACCTGTAAACCACTCTGTGGAACTATGGAAAGCAAAAGCAATGCCTGCTCCCTGTCACCCTGAAATTTGAATGGGTACTCCTGAATGCTGTAGCACTCTTCCCTGGCCCACTTTCTCAGGTCGCTGAACATCTTGATACGGGCAACTTGCTGACAGTCCCATTTATGCCCTGTCCTGCCCTACTTCCACCTTGTAGTATAACTCACAATTCCTTTGGCAAAACCGTGTTTCCTACTCCCTGATGGTGAACCAGTACACTCCATTGTATAAAGATCAGTACAATGGATGGAAAATGCTGCAAGGATACATTTACAGGCAACAAACTGTGAATCCTGGTGGCCTCTCAGACCTTGACATCCATTCCAAGCTACAGGAGTCCATCTGCACCAGTGAGGGAGGCCATGCATACCATCCGCCATAGCAGTATCTGCCAAACTCACATCTTGAAGAATATCAAGAATTATTAAAAGATCTGCAGCTACATGATGGAACATAATACAGACTGCATAATCACATGTGTCAATGCCACAATACCAGTTTAGAAGCTGTGGCATTGGGAAAAGGAGACCATGGCAATTATAGACCTGATTGGTGTTAATGCATTTGGAGGCATGGGAACTGGAGTTGAAGGTCAGTATTGACCCGTACTACAGACGAACCAGGGCTTACTGACATTCTTTAATGCCTATATTACATGGTCATGTAAGGATCTACATGCTATCCAAAAGGTTGCTTTGGAAGCTCTAGCTAGGGCTAGGTGAGCCTTAATGTGCTCAATTTGATCTGAGCTCAACATAGTAAAAGCAATGGTTTGAATCATCTCGACTCAATCGATCTGCCATTTAACTGACCCATGAGGCTATTTGAGCCGACACACAAAACACCTGATTCGACTTATATGTGGCTCGAATCAGCTCACTCATGAAAAATGAACAAGATGCATGCCATCCAGTGACTATATTAGCACAAGATAATTCAACCCCCTTTGAGTCAATAGGCACTGATTAGCTCATAAAGTGTTGAAATGGATCAGGTTAATAAATTAATAGGGAGTAATTCATCCCAGGATGCTACCTTTCCCCAATTCAACACACATCGAGCCGATAGGCATGAATAGGCTTGAATGGTTTTGAATTGACTAAAGCATATACATTTTGCTTTTTATTGTTGACGCAAGTGGAATTCATACATAATTCGATTTAATTGATGCCTATTGTCAAATCAGTTTTAAGTCACTGGATGATATACTTCTTGTTTCCTGTTTTGGTGTGCCTGAGAGCTAAGAGAGAAGAAGTGAGAATTTGTGCTGGGTAGTAAAGATGGGGGAGATACAGGGAGAGACAAAGAAAATTAGAATGTGAGAGAAATGGAAAAAAGAGGGACGGGTCGTTCAGAGGGCGCATCTGAGGGAGGCAGAACATGTATAATTTGCAGTGAAATAACCTTTGTGGAACAACCCCAGGAGGAGAACCAGGGATAAGAGCAGCAGGCTCAGCCCACAGGGCAGGCTGTGGGTGAGAAGCAACACCCATTGGTGCCACCACCCCAGGCTACAATTCAAACACTGACCTATCCAACAATAGCTCAGTCTAGACCAGTGGGCCTAGGGAAAAAAAATATTCAGTGGCCTGGCAACATTTACCGGCTTTTTCCAGGGGAGCCTGCAGATAACAAAAAGGCTTCTGTGTGAAATGCATAATTTATGGGGACATTGTTGGCTGAGGCAGAGGACCTCACTTTACAACAACCATGCTCAGACACCTAGGAAGAAAATACCCCCATCTCATTCTCTAATCCTGTTACCGGCAACAGAAGAATCAAAAGAAAAACACTAAAGAAATGTTGAAAACATCCCAGAAAAGATAGTTATTTTTTGTTCTTAGGATATCATCTTCATTAAAACATTTTAAGGATCATTCCTTAAAGAGAAACAGGTGCTTGAAAAATTACAGTTCATCCGTTTTACAAAAGCTGCTCCCTGAAAAATCAAGGGTCATCCCTTGTACAGATGCTGCTCGTTGGGTAGTTAAGGGTCATCCCTTGCAGAGAAGCTGTTCCTTGAAAATGTGTTAAGGGTCACCCCTTGAAGCAAAGCAACTTCTTGAAAAATTATTGTGGGTTATCTCTTAAAGCAAATCCATACTGAAGGGGCTGATTCACACAAGCATTTTATAATGGTGTAATCCCATAGGAAAACACTCTGTGAATCAGGCCCTAAGGGTCTTCCTTTGCATTCAAAATGGGTTCCAGGAAATCTTGTGGACCCCAGCTGATGTCCGCTGTCACAGCATGCTTCTGATACCTTTGTTGTTAGATACAGTCTCTGTGCGACAAATAAGTGAGCTAAGAGAAGTGAAGTTATTCAAGCTGGTCATAACGTACAATTTTCTGGCTGAAGTGAGAAGCATGAGTATATGTTGTGTTTCTGTAGGTAATGAAGTTACATTGACTGGCTTGAGTGGCATGATGCTAGTGTATAACAGGCTGCTTACATAAAAAAATATTCTAGATCTCTCACGCAGGAAAGCCACTATCTGAACATTTCTTTTTTAAATGTCTTTTATTTAGTGTATTTGGTTTATAAAAACCTTTGAAAAAATTACATTTCTTTGAAAAAGAGATTCAAATTCTTCACATCACATAATTTTACAAATTCATTCACAAAATACTAAAAATATAAACATGCAAATATATAATATATATCTGGCGATTAGGTATTTATTAGAACAATTCAATTGATTAAATTCAGTCTACATTACACAACCTTTTAAATATGAAAGCACCCTTAACTTTAAGGACATCGAGTCCCCATGCAGTATGGTTAACCAAAACTGGGAACGAGGGATCCAATCTAAATTTATAAAGCCTCTCAAGTACTGCACACACTTATTTTGCAAAGCAGGGCACAACAATAGTAAGTATAATAATGATTCCAACTCTAACACAACACTACAGTGCCTACAGCCCTTACTTTCTTCCAATGGATTGTGAATGAAAATTATTAGATTTATTTGCATTACGTTGAATCGAAACCTCATAATACTGTTCCTTACCCTTTTACTTGGATACTTTATAGCATGTATCCTTTGTTCCTAGCACTTCTTTTCAGAGAAACTACTTGGGTGTGAAGCTGAAGGGCAGTGCTTCCAGCCTATTTTCTTCCCAATCCACACTCCCTATTATCTTCTTACCCTTTGTTGGTTTATCCTCAAAGTATTGACAGATAGTCCCAATTTAACCAGGGCCATCTCACAATCATCGGAGAGTTTTTCATAAAATCTACTGTATCATTAACTCCCAAAAAATTATAGTGGGTTCCTTCTGCACTAGTTACACATTTCCTTAACAGAGACAGTTTTTTCCACGTTACAGGTGACACATTTTGGCATACTCTCAATTAACTTAAATTCGATCATAAACCACCTCGGAAAGAATTCAAGACAATAACTTACACAAGGCAACACTTTGAGTCTGTAATATTCACGACATGGAGTAAGGGATTATGTTCCATACTTTCTATCTGTTTGGCGCATTTGTCTAATCAACCCAACCGATTTTGCTTTCAAATAATTTCTAAAGAAGATTTTTGTGTGGTTTGCTATAACTGGATATCCCAGCCCAAATATGGCATGTTATCTTTAATAGTGAGCTTGTTCTTTTCCCAATACCATCGAAACTTGATTGTTTTTAATTGGTGCCCTTTAGACATTCACATTATTACTGTTTTTGTAGGATTGCTTTAAAGTTCTCTAGCGTTCATTTATTCACCAAAGCAGTAATCAATCATTGCAACCCAATGGGTGTGGAATCTAACAGAATGAAATCATCGGCGTAAGCTGCCCAATGAATTTTCAAGGACCCCATATTGGGGAAACTAAGGACTTATGGTCCAGGACCCCTCTTTCATTCACCACATACAGATTATACTGATTTGGACCCAACATACACCCCTGACGTATACTGTTATATGGATGGAAAGCACGAGACACCAAGCCTTCTGAATTTAGTCTGACTTTCATTTTGGATTCCCTATGTAAGTGGGTCAAGATTCTCAGAAGCCCTTTTGGCATGCCATAACGCTCCACATTTCTCAACAAGATCCTTCTATTAACGGTATCAAATGCCATGCTAAGATCCATAGAAGCAATAAATACAGGAGAGCTCTTTGAGGACCAGGCAAGATCCTGCACACAGCTGAGCAGTAGGTCCCCACGGTCAGTACCAATGTTTCCACAGAATTCCATTTGTCTATAGTCAAAGATATGGTTCACTGCAGACCATTCCTCTATATGACCAAGCACAATTGCAGTGAAGATTTTAGAATCTACATCCATGATTGCAATGGGTTTGTAGTTGAGTGTAAAAGTCTTGAACCCTTCTTGTATATCGGTATCAAGTGAGATAATCTCCATGACTCTGGGCACTCTTGTAATTCAACACTACTTTTGAATTGATTGTGTACAATTTTGGACCAAACTCACACATTCTGCTTAAGAAGACTGTTTGTTAAATTTTCGTACCCCCTGCTCTTGAAGGATTAGACGTCATTACCTTTGCTGCTATGTTGCCCACTGAGGTGTCAATCCTCCACCATGGGTCTGACATGCCATACTCCTTTCTGACATCAACATTTTATAGATATTCTTAAAATGTAGTATGCATTACTCCTCTGAAATGGGATTATTAACTAGTTGGAATAGTTTTTGCTCAGTTTGATTTTATAGTTCCCATAACCCTCTTCAGCTGTTCCCCTTAAAAACTAGCTAACATTCGTTCACCATCGATTTGGTACAATTTTGCATGTTTGAACTTAAGCCACTTGTTATAGGTTTGTTTTAATTGACAAACTTGTTACCTACTCGAGACTCCATTTTCATTGCCCCTTACAATACTTCTAATCTGTCTGTGTAGTGTAGATTTCCTCTTTTTCACTTCTTGGTTAAACACATGCCTGACATTTGAGTGTCTACACATTTTCCTTTACCCCAGTTCCGACAGTCTTGCCATTTTATTCTGCAAGCAGGCCTGAAAGTGTTGAACTGAGTAATTAATCATTTTCTTTTCCATGGGAGTTAAGTCGAAATCCAGCATCATTGTGGTGTTAAATGTACCCATATTGTGTGGTGACCATCTAAATCTATTCGCCCTTGCATTAACTGACACTTTACTCAAGAACCCCTCACATACTTTGTTGGTAGTCTCCCACCTCAACTGTAGCATAACTGAGCATGATCGCTATGTTTAGTGGGCTTAATTTAATAACTAACAATTCAGGAAAACAAATTGTGTGTCAGAAAAACATAGTCATTTAATGAAGCATAGCCCCTGGCCGACCACATAGGTGAGACATTATACACTAATGTCAGACCCCAACTCTCAGCAAAGTTTAACCACAGGGAACCATGGATTAATTTTTTGTTTTTTTTTCGGCACTTGTACTAAATCCACCATGAGGTAATCTTGAATATCTGTCCTTTCAATATTGCAGTGTGCTTTAAAATCACTTGCAAACATTATTTCACCCCCGTGGATAATCAGAGAAACACTCTTCAATCCGGAAGTTTACATTTTCCAAGACTATTGCCATGTATGGATCATGCTCTTGGCTTACGGCCAAATGGAGGGTTTGTTAGACAAGAAACAACACTATAGTATGTATAGTATGCATATTATGTTGGCCAGAAACCAATCGAATCATGTATGATATGGCATTTGTAACGCGCCTATACACAAGTGTTTCAAGGCGCGACGAGGCAGGGAGGGGGGAACATGGGGAGACAGACAAACGATCCTACTAGGCCAGATGTCATTCAGATCGCGCAAGTGCATGGGTAGGGGGGACGGGAAAAGTGCAAGGGGGAAAGGGAGAAGGGAAAGTGCAGTACAAAGTGATTAGTAAAAATACAAGATAAATAATAAGGGCCAGCTGGTGGAAAGTGCAGGATAAGTGCAGACAAGTGCTGGGAAGGGGGGCTGTAGGGATACAGAGACAGTCCCGTTGTGCTGGGGTTGACAGGGAGGCAGTGCAGGGGAGAGTGGATGGACCAAGGGCCGAGATTGACGAGTGGCCCAGTTGCTGATTCAGTACAGTTTCAGTGATTTAGCAGGGGAGAGGGGGAGAGAAAGCAGAAGCAAAGAGGAAGGTTTTGAGGTGCTTCCGGAACCGGAGATGGTTCTCCTCAGGTTTCAGGGAGGCAGGAAGGCTGTTCCAGAGGGAGGCCCCTGCTGCGGAGAGAGATCTCCCCCCAACTTGTTGCTTGGAGAAGCGACTGACCCTGAGGGAGTTGGAGGCGGATGAGCGAAGAGCTCGAGAAGGAAGATATTTAGGAAGAGAGAGTTGAAGGTATTTTGGCCCAAGGCCCCAGAAGGCCTTGTGGACAATGCAGAGGGTTTTGAACTTATTCCTCGCAGCCACAAGGAGCCAGTGTAGCGATTTCAGTCCTGGAGAGATACGTTCCCTGGGCTTGAGGCCAAGGACAAGTCTCACAGTCCTGTTCTGGATGAGTTGCAGCGGGCGGAGAGTAGAGGCAGGCAGATTTAGATAGAGGCTGTTACAGTAGTCCATCTTCGAGAGAACCAGGGCTCTGGAGACACTGAGCTTCTGGGGGAAGGAGAGGAAAGGAAGGATACCTCTGAGGAGGTGCAGCTGGTAGTGTGACTTCTTAGAAACGTCAGAAATGTGAGGAGAGAAGGAGAGTGTGGAGTCGAAGATGACCCTGAGGTTATTTGCCTTGCAGGTAGGAGCAGGAAGAGGGCCAAGAGAGGCCAGCCAGAGAGCTGCAGGGAAGGAGGGAGTGGGTGTGCCGATGAGTAGAATCTCAGTCTTACTGGCATTAAGGCAGAGGTCGTTGGCGGCACACCATTCCTGGATAGCAGAAAGACAGTCAGAGATGAGGGAAGGAGAAGAGGAGGCCGAGGGTAGCCTGAAAATGAGCTGGGTATCATCCGCATAGCACTGAAAGTTGGGGCAGAGAGCAGCGATGCGGTGGGCAAGAAGTGCCAGATACTGGTTGAACAGCCAGGGAGAGAGGTTAGAACCCTGGGGGACACCACAGGTAAAGAAAAAGATGTCAGAGAGGAAAGACCCCAGTTGGACCTGGGAGGGTCGATTTGAGAGGAAAGAGGTCAGCCAAGCCAGAGCCTGACCAGTGATACCCAGGTTATCACGGAGACGGTTAAGCAGGATGCTATGGTTGACAGTGTCAAATGCAGAAGAGAGATCAAGCAAGATGAGAACACATGGAATTTTAGAGTCAAGGTTCGAGAGTAGATCCTCACGGATGTTCAGGAGAGCAGTTTCCGTGCTTCTGGTGGCTCTGAAGCCAGTCTGATGGTCATGAAGGCTACCAACAGCTTCAGCATGGAGATTAAGCTGGGAGATGGCCAGTTTCTCCAGGAGCTTGCCCAGGAAGGGAGTGATAGAGATTGGGCGATAGTTAGCTGGGCAGGAAGGGTCAGAAGAGGGTTTCTTAAGAAGGGGGTGCACAAGGGAGTGCTTGAGAGGGGCTGGGAAGACTCCAGAGGCGAAGGAGTGATTGCAGAAGTCAGCAAGGGCAGGAGCCAAGGAGTCAATGTGGTCCTTGATAGTTTTGGAGGAACAGGTGTGGACCTGTTTTGACGAGACTTTCATAGATCGGACTTGTCTCGAAACCTCGTCAGCAGAAAAAAGGGGAAAGGCAGAGAAGGAGAGAGGAGGGGTGGCTGCAGAGGGGCCAGAGGATGGCAGGGAATAGAGGGGGGGGGTGATAGGAGGAGGGTGAGGACAGGATGTCCTGAGTTTTTGAAATGAAGTGGGAGGCCAGTGCCGTACAGAGGGTCTGGGAGGGGACAGGAGAGGTAGATACTGCAGCAGGATTGGCCAGCTCCTTGCAGATTTTACAGAGTTCGGCCGAATTGTTAGATGGCGCAGTGATGCGGGCTTGGATAAGCGCTCTCTTCTTGGTGAGAACGGAGAGCCGGTATTGCCTTTGGAGCAGGCGACAGGCCAGTTTGTCAGAGGATGAACATGAAGCATGCCATTTCCTCTCTGCCACCCTGCACTTGCGTTTAACGGTGACGAGATCAGAGTCATACCAGGAGTTGCATTTGGCTTTGGGCTTCAGGCGGATTCTCATGACAGGGGCAAGGATATCAAGAGTATCAGATATAGCAGAGTGGAGAGAGGAGAGGGCTGTGTCAGGATGGGAGTCAGCCGAGGGGGGAAGAGGGGGCGAGAAGGTGGCAGCGAAAGCCTCAACTGACACACGCTTCATGGGTCGGATGACTGAGAAGGAAGGTGGCAGTGATGAGGGTGGCTTTGCCTGTGGGGTAGGGAGGGTGAGGTGGGAAGAAAGGAGAAAGTGATCACTCCAGGAGAGAGGGGTGGAGAGAGGGACAGAGAGGGGAAGGTCAGAAGAGATCAGGGCATCTAGAGTGTGCCCTGCAGAATGGGTCGGCCCAGACGGGAGAATAGAGAGTGAGAGAGAGTCGCAGAGGTCGCAAAAGAGTCCAGAGGGGGGACAGGAGGCATCCAGGTGGATGTTGAAGTCACCAAGAATGAGGAGTTGAGTCGTTGAGGACAGGAGTGTGGAGGAGAGGTCCGCCCACTGGGAGAGGAAGGAGGAAATTTGACCAGGTGGCCGATAGACAGTAGCCACGGTGAGGTATTGGCTAGGAGAGAGAGAGAGTCGGCAGACAAGACATTCGAAAGAGGAGTAGGTCTGTGTGGGAATAGCCGTGGCAGGAATCCACTCAGGGAAGATAAGGGCCACACTCCCCCCAGCACGGCTGGGCTTGGGCACAGAGAGGATCTTGTAGCCGTCAGGTAGGAGTGTGTCAAAGCTGGTGACAGAGCTGGCCGTGAACCATGTCTCAGTGAGACCGAGTACGTCAAGGTCCAGTTCCTCAAGAAGGTGGCAGATATCATAGGAATGTTTGACGGCAGAGCGAGAGTTAAGAAAGGCAATGTGGTGAAGGTTGCCATCTTTAAAGGACTTCCGGGGAGGGGTACAGATCAGAGGTACGCCCTGCAGAGGTGAAGAAGGAGCAAGGGAGGGGGCAGGGAGGGAGGGTAGAGGCAAGGTAGACGAGGACAGAGAAGGGGGGACGGCAGGAGAGGGAAGGAAGTTGATGAGGCGCGGGAAGCATCTATCAAAGAGGTGAAGGTTGGCCTGAGGGCCTTGGACCAAGACGGTCCCATTAGCGTAGACATTAATGATGGCCTTAGAGGAGTGGAAGGAGGCCAAGAGGACATTCCAACGGGTGCCACCATTAATGGGAGAAGAGGAGAAAGGAGAGAGCACAGAGACCATATGAAGGGTCCATAGGCCAGGTGAAGGCACGAAAAAGAGGATGTCAGTGAGAGTTTTCTTAGATGAGGCACTGGTGTAGGTGTCAGCGATAGGGAGGCCTGGGTTGGAGACCAGGATGTCCTATTTAAACTTTTTCCTACCAGATTTAGTGAGGAGAGCAGGATAGTCAATGGAGAAGCAGTTAGAAAAAATAGGAGAGATAGAGAGCACCATGGGATAGGAGGGGGGGAGGACAGGAAAAGCGCAAGCAGCCAGGAAGAGAGCGACAAGCCCTAGTTTACCACAAACATCAGGACACAGTGAACACAGTAATGCTGAACAGGTACTCAGTGGAGAGGCCACCTAGGTTTGAAAATCCTGCGAGGGGAGAGAAGATCCCTAGTTTACCACAAAATCAGGACACAGTGAATACAGTAATGCTGAACAGGTACCAGTGGAGAGGCCACCTAGGTTTGAAAATCCTGCGAGGGGAGAGAAGATCCCTAGTTTACCACAAAATCAGGACACAGTGAACACAGTAATGCTGAACAGGTACCCAGTGCAGAGGCCACCTAGGTTTGAAAATCCTGCGAGGGGAGAGAAAAACCCTAGTTTACTGCTATTTGCAGGGCAAGTGAGGTCAGGGCACCATGCAAATGAAGTGAACAGGAGTAGGTGCGGCGGGCCGGGGAAGCAGGTGGAGCTCACAAGGTGGACCAGCGCCAGGCGTCCCCTGCGGACACCTGCAGACACAGTGGGAGCCGCAGCTGTAGGAGCCGCCCTTTGCCTAAGGGGCCCTTAGCCGTGGGGGCTGCCAGGCAGGGGGCTGCCCAGGGGGATCAGTATATGGGGGGGTGGGCGGGCAGGGAGGCGGGTTGGGGAGGGCACCAGGAAGAGGCTGCAAGGGGAGGGGGGAGGAGGAAAAACACACACACGCTCGGAGCACAGGGAGATAAGTAACACGTGAAATACAGGAGAAAAACAAAAATCCACTCACTCGAGGCCCAGGATGGGCTGGATGGGCTGGCAGGGAGTCACTCCTGCACTGGGCTGCCCGGCGAGCTGCTCGCAACCCCAGAGATCTGCACAAAGAGGCGAGCGGGCAGAGCAGCCGTCGGGTAGTCCAGAAGGAACACCTGAGGGATCCAATCAGTGGGGGGGTGGGCGGGCAGGGAGGCGGGATGGGGAGGGCACCAGGAAGAGGCTGCAAGGGGTGGGGGGAGGAGAAAAAACACACATGCGCTCGGAGCGCAGGGAGATAAGTAACACGTGAAAAACAGGAGAAAAACAATAATCCACTCACTCGAGGCCCAGGATGGGCTGGATGGGCTGGCAGGGAGTCACTCCTGCACTGGGCTGCCCGGCGAGCTGCTCGTAACCCCAGAGCTCTGCACAATCATCAGAGGACATCCATTTTGTGAAATGTCAGCTATTTTCTTTTTCCTTTCTGTCAAAACGCTTTGCAAAATGTATTCTATGCTTCAAACTCACACACGGTGCAAGGCCACGGCCTGAATGCTGAAAGACTAACACAGACAGGAATGTCAAACGATACAGAAATACATTGTTTTCCTCCCTCATGAAGTCCTTGAAGGCGAGCAGAAGCCGCATCTAATCAGCAGACCCGGTGCTGGCCTGTCTTGCAAAAACTGTAGTAAAAGGCAGTTAAAGCATGAATTATATTCTGTTAGCGGTACTCCTTCCTGGAGACTGGTATTTTCTGCTTCAGAACTGTCTGACCCTCAGTTTCATGAATCGAAACACATAGATAACGTGCTAAGGAATGTTTCTCTCCTACGAACACGATATCCTTGCTGAACTAAGAGCTCTATGTTCCCCATAACAGAAAGCTGTCTCTGCTACTATTGCTAGAATAACTATATTTAGACTGAATAGAGACTTGTCATAACGTGTCATAATTGTCATGACTGTCAATCACCGAACCCTAGCCTGAATGATACATTTATGGGCGGATTGAATTGCCTTCAAATGATTGCATGTTATGTATATATATTGTTGCTTGAGCGTTTCTCGCTCTCTTGCGTCTCACGAGGTCTGGGTACACACGTTGTGAGACGTTGAAACCCCAGTGTGCCGACTGAGAATACTTTGAGAATACTTTGAAATAAAGCAGGCTTGTTTGGAAATCAAACCTTGTGCCTGTCGTGTCACTAGTGTATATGGTTATTGTGCCTTTGTTTCCATATCCGGTCTTTATGGCCTAGAAAGTTGATCTCTGGAGTCCAATATACATTGATTATAAGAACATAGGCTATGGTGTTATCGACCTTAGCATCTAACCCAATAACCAAAATCATGTGCCTAATCCTCCATTCTCCCATGTTCCATACATTTCTCTACTGATTAATGGCTTCTGCCAACCCTCCCTTAGGTCTACCATTCAGCCCTTGACAGGCATGGATATTGATGACTATGTCATACAGATTTAAATCCTCACATAGGTTTCCATTGGACACTATGTTCCTAAATTCTCCAGTGTTCCATGTGAATAGTGTGAGGAACTTTTTCACTCTTAAGTGGCTGACTCAGTGTTTTAAATTGGGCTATAGAGTCTTTTAATGTTAGTGGCAACCATCGCCAATTGGGTGCTTCAGTATCCAGAACTCCTTGACTGTGACCTGCTCCTTCCCTAATTCCATCCCTTTGGCTACCAGATTATCCCTCCTCTTTATCTCTGAATGAGTATTAATCTAATTCTTATAGGTCGCAATGTCGCAAACATATTTCTGTAGGTTAGATGATTCTTTTAGAAAAATGTCTCATACCGGGGGGAGTGGATGACCAATCTTAAATAGTTGTAATCCCTGGGATGAATGAAGGCAACCAGTTGAATGTTAGCAGAGGTAATCAGATGAAGCGGCAGAATCTCATCAAAGAGGGCCAATATAACCATTCTATGAAGGGAATCCAGCCCACCTACCTCAAATAAATAGCTCAAAGTTATACTAGGCGCCTCAGTCTATACAGGTTCACGCAAATTAAATGCGTGCATATTATCCCCTTGGTTTCGCCTTTCATCCCTACTTCGGAACTGATCATCTGTCCGAGGTTCACATTCATCGCCCAAGTGTACCCTCAAATGCTTGTAGGGTGCTCTAGACTTCTTTGTGGGCATGTTCTATTGATTCCTTCCCCAAAGTTATTTTCAGCCAAAATATTCCTGACTAAACTTCTAACTTCTAGTTCTGACCAGACCCTTCAAAGTCCGCCCTCACTCCATAGTGGGTCCTGACGCCCCAACCATCAGACGGTCAGGCACTCCCTCCAAGTTTTTCTTTGTTTCACCCTCTGCTGATTGCCTTCCTTCATTAACATTCCCTACCTCCTTTGCAGGATACGGATCTGGTAATGTGTCCTCTTTAGCAGTGTTCCAGATCCTTTCATTACTTACATGCTGACTAATAGAGTGAGGCCTAGGTAACTTGGTCTGGGGAAATAATGCTTGATTAAGCTGTCATAGGTTTGATTAGTGGTTTCTGCAACATTCTCTTTATTAGATGTAATGGAACCCTGCCTCCTTTCTTGTTTCAGTATGTCCACCAATCTGGCTTCTGCACTTACATACTCACTTTGCACCTCGGTTATTATCCTAGAATGAACTGAAGCATCATGTGCTAAAAGTGTCCCCTCTCCTGTGTTTCCCTCACCTGTCTCGATAACCTCCTCCACTTCTGCTCTTTCCGCTCCCTCTGATTTAATTGTTTAATTGTTAGCCCTACTTCCTGTAGTGGCTGCTCATTAAGATCTTGCAGGCCCACGTTACGGAGGTGATTGCGGGAAGAGGCTTTAGAGACTTTGAATTCACACGCCATGTTAACCCTCTGTTTCCTTTTTTCCAGCTTCTTTGAGTTTTTAGATGCCTTTGTTGAAAACGGCTCCTTTCTCTCCTTCCCAACCATGGCCTCACAGGTCTCACCTATAGTCAACACAATAAAATCCTCATTCTGCTCATTACTACCTTGTTCCGCATTAGCGTCAGACCCTGTAGAGACCATGACCATGGGCTTGTGATAAGCCTTTAGCAACTTTCCGGGATCTCCATCAAGCATTCATTATGGACTGTGATTATTTTAGAGAGACTGCTACTTATCTCTTTTAGATGCTGATTGCACACTCAATTCATTCGTGATACAAGCGTCATTTCCGCCAGTACGTCCAATAACACATTTTGGCCTTGGTGGGGATTTTGGTGACCTGCGCCAACCGGGTAATCCATGCATTCAATCCCCTCCTCTTTCGGATGCTCTGTCATTGCCGACATTGTTATTTCACCAGTAAGAAAGATTGGGGTGGGGGGGTATCCAGAAAGAGACAATCTTGGATACCTCCAACCCTCCCCACCTGCCCTGGTAGGTCATTCACCTGTCCCCAACAGCATTTATCTTCAAATCAACTGCATAAAGGGGTTGGGCGTGCACAAGAATAACTCCAGAGCTATCCACCCACCCCTGTCCGTACATTCAGACTCTGCAAACAAACCCTTTACTTCAACTCCTCCCTGTGGAGTTTCACGAGGGTCCTGTAGTACCAATCCATCCTCGCTGTCTCTCTCCTCAGACTCTTTTTGTGGAGATATTGGCACCAACATTGCTATTTCCCTGCATAAGGTATGCCTTCTGTTAGTGAAAACCAGGGAGCAGCCAGACTATCCTTGCTACTACTCATCGCTTTTTTCTTCATTCTATAATGTTTATTGAAAGAACACTACCATCACCAACCTATTCTTTCAGTGGAGACTGTTATCACTATCCCCTCACTAATTTGCTGCCTGCTAATAGCTAACAGCACTCTGCGGCACTCCCTCAGTGCGGGCGCGCTGGTGCCTATACAGTGTGCTTAAGTGACATACCAGCATGCGGGGAAGTGGGCCCAAACAAGATTTGAGCATTAGTGTGAGCCAATATATATAGTTCCTTTGTTTGCAAAAGTCAGGCAGTGTAATTTAACTGCTGTTCTGATCAAATCAGGATCTCCTTCCAAGACATGTCGGCAAACGCAGCAGAATCAGCTGATGCAATCCACGCTGCAACAAATGGCCGCTGCAACAATTGTCCTGGCTGGAAAACCTGGTCTATGATGTATTTAAGGAAATATTGCTATAGGCCCAAAATATGGTAGAATTATTTGTGATATGTTTGGCTGATCTCTCAGATTCTTTCACAGACTAAATCATGTGTTCTTATTTTCATCAGCTATTGCAATTTCTAATAACGATCTTCATCTTCCTAAAATATAGGCAGTGTGTACGTATCTAGTCTAGGGATGTCTGCCTCTGAATCCCTGTAACAAACATCTTTCGCCAGTAAGGGTTGGGGGAAATATATTAGATTGCTTTTCATGAAATAGAAGTACTGTACATTTTCAGTACTTAGTGTAGTATGTGTTTCATACACAGAATTTTCAGTTGAGCTCAAATCTGCTCCCAGTTAACAATGGCTGTTGGGCAGCTCACCATTTTACCATTTTACAAGCTAAACTGAAAAGACTGGGATAGAAATGCTTATTTTCTCTCAAGTAATTGAAGAGATTACCCTTCCCTGAGTTAGGTGTAAACATTCTGCTCTTTAGAGTGCTTCAATGACCCCGGACAGTGTTGTTTTATGGGCTATAAGCAGCTTCCCACAAAATGTTTTCTTAATAATTACTGTTTGTTGCATCTGGTGTAGAGTAGTTTCTAACATGCATGCTATATCTAGGGGTTGTATAACACAAGAGATGATGACTGAAAGGTTTAGCAATAATCTTAACCTCTGGCATTGCCCTGAGCCACCCTCCAGACCATCGTTGTTCGCCTGCCAAGCCATTACAGAAGGGGAAAGACCAGATGCAAATCAGGCTTGGCCCCACCCCAAAAGGGACAGTCGAGCCAAACTGCTAGGTCACATCTCTTCTGCAGGAGACCACAACCATCCCCAGACATGCTTCGGCCTTGTTGGCCTCATTAGTGAGGAGTAGCTTGGGTATTTAGGCCCAGCTGTCACGGTAACCACGTCTGGGCATACCCGTCTCACTCAGGGTGTCGATAGATAAACACACCTGGCATTGCTCCGGTTTGTACTCCTACTCCTTGTCAGGTGATATTGAGCAGAAGTGGTGAGTTGGCTACCAGAGGGTACATCACAATCCTGTGCCAAATCTTCCATGTCTTCTAGTACAGCAGAAACAAGCACATTTTTATAACATAATTCTTTCAGCCATTTTGGTTGCTGAGTCATTTGAAAGAGAGTGTCAATTGGAGTTGCTGTGAAAACAGAAAAGAATATCGAGGCAGAGTACCCCAAAAGGAAATACAACGAACACGGGTTACAAAGGAACATACAAAGTACTTTATTTTATACTGAATCCAGTTACAAAAACAGAGCAAAATCAGATAGCTATCCGCCCTCAGTACAACACAACAAACTCCAGCGTGGTTCAGTGTGTTCAGTGATAGCCTCTGTACATTAGAATGCATTCGCTTTTTATACATTTTGTGGGCGCGATGACCAGCCCCACTTGGGGTTAATATTCCTTTTAATACATCACCGATCTATGGTTCGTGCCAAGTCTCAAATAACCGCATATAACTGGTTTGCCTTTAATACATGTGTCAACAAGCGTATGCAATAACTGTGTATTCTAAAGTTTTCCATGCAGGCCTTCTTAAACATTAATACAATGTAGTTAAACAGATGTTCTTCGTTCAGTATTTGAATACATTGTCTCAACATATGCTCGTGGATTAGTTTTAATTGTACGAGTAATCCTTCTACACATAGGTCAATGAAGGACAAGGTCTCAGTTCATGACCTCAACAAGTGGCCTGCAGGCAAATTACAAATTAGCTATGTACAGAGGTCAAGACGGCCATGTTGTATTCTGGAATGACATCGTCCACCATTTTAGCTCACAGGGTGACTTTTACACATCGAATCCTAATATGGCAGTTTGACCTAAAATGGCGGCTTACATGGATTTAAGGTCAGGACCTTGCAACACAGATTTCTTTCGCAAGCGACTTTCGAGCAACTTGGCGTAGGCCAATATTAAATATATTTATTACAATAGGAGGCACGGTATACTTTCTATTTCGACATTGCTAGTTTTCCGTGTCCTGTTTCTGCCGTTTGTTAAATTGTTTGCAATTTTGAGTCAGCTGAAGTATTCAGGTAGGTAGCCTAGGGTATGTCAGAAACACTCCTTTTGCTTTGAAAAGCACTACTCTGTTGTTGAACCTGTTGCTTTAACAGATGTATTAGTGGTATCACTATGCCTAGTGTGTCATTCTATCTGCAGATGTGGTGACTGACTTCACAAAAGGGGTGATAGGTGCTCTATCATGAACCACTGCAATGAATTAGGCATAACAGCATCTGCCACTGCATGCTCCAATGTCTAACCATGTGCTGATTTCTTTTTCTTTAACATATTTTTAAACATGTTGAAAGTGGAGTTCGTACTTGTAGGTATATCTTGTACAAGTTGAAGTTGATGACATGGCCAATTATGTTTTGCCTGAATGTTTACCCATGTTGCCTGTGCTGTCACAGAATTGCAAAAATGGCTATACATTGTCTTTGCTACTCCCACCAAGACAACAATGCTGCTGTTCTCCTTCAAAAAGTCATGGACTAGAAGATTAATACAATCGGCAAAGTATGGCATATGGTGGACACTCCTTTTTCTCAATGCAGATATTATGGGCCTCATTAGGAGTATTGCAGTGCATTAGAAATGACAGTAAACTGGTAAGGCGGTGGTCATTTCATGAATGCCACTTCACCGCTTCATTACTGTTCCACTGTACTATGTGTTTCGGCCATAAAGTGGAGGCTGTACCTCCTGCAAACAGGTAGAGGTAAGTCATGCACCTTACTACTGAAAATCATTGGAATTACTGCAGTGGAATTAAATCTAAGGATAATTCCATACAATTCCCCATGGAATCCTATAGGCCACCACTGTGCCATGACTTGTGATCTGGTGGTAATACCCTGGGACCATGGCGGCAATGATGAATGAGTATGAAGGCAATTCTGTGGATTTACCACTCAACTAATAGGGTCATAGGTTTGCTCCGTTATCAGATACCACAAAATTAACATTTAGATTCAGGGACTGCAGCCACATAAGTTTAACATCCTGCAGCACTTCTAAAACGTTTTCGACATTGTGTGTGTGTGTTTTTTTTTTTTTTTATCCAAATGACTGGATGCAGAGAGCAGACATTTTCTGCAAACAGTACCCCTTCCTGTGTTGCTGTTGGAGGAGCATGTTGCAGGAAAGGTTTTAGAAGGGTAGGTGTCATCGTCTGTAGGTTGGAACGACAACCAATGTACATTGATGCAAATGCAATCTGCTGTTTGAGAGCTCATCCCCATATTGGTTCTAAAATGGACAGTAGGGCTTTCACTGAGCCTCAGGAAAGAATGTACAGTTGTTTGCAAGTTGTACAATTGCAGAACTTCAACAGTTGATATAGTGACTTGGTATGTTGCAGCGTGCTACAAAGTAATTAATAATTAATTAATAAGGGCTCTGAAACCACTGCTTTCAGCAACACTGAAGGGCTGCATGTCTTGTTTTTTTTTTTTCAAAGTATTTTATTAGTTTCGTGGTAAGGTGAAACAATACAAACTCGTGAATTAAACAAGTGAAGAAGAAGGAAAGAAAGAATGAGATGGGGAGAAAAAGAAAACAAAAGGAAACTTATCTTAAACAACGATAGTCTTCGTGTGATGTGGTAAGTGAAGTTCGTGATGGTGGTTCAGTCCAGAGTGTGGCTTCTCAGGAAGTGGAGGGGAACAGCTGCAGGAGGCATATACTTTGTGATGGTGGGAGCCTGTTACTGTGAACCGCAACAAGTGTTCAAGGGGGCTTATGGTCCGCATTGAAGAGCATGTTCGTCAGAAGGGCCCTCCAGGCGACCAGGGAGCCGCTTGTAGCTTCTCCGCTGGATGTAGTTCCTTCCTGCCAGGCTCTGGTCTCTGCAGCCGTCCACCTCGCCATTTCGTTTAACCAGCGCTCATGCCTGGGGCCCGCTGGTGTCTTCCAAGCCATCGCTATGGTCCTTTTGACAAGTATACATGAAATGTCCATTAGTTTCACGAGGTGTTTGAATTTGCTCGGTCTGGGGTATGTACCCAATAGGCACTCTCCTGGTGACCATTCGTATCGCTCCATGCCGGCGTCTCTGCAGGATTGCTTGGCTTTCGACCAGAGTGTCGTCACTTTGGTGCAGGACCAGAACATGTGGATCATGTCTGCCCTGTCGTTCCCGCACCATGGGCACACCGGTGGGACCTTCGCGTTGAACGAAGCAACTCTGTGGGGGGTCATGTAAGTTCGATATAGGACGTTCAGCTGTATCTGGCCAAATCTGGAATTTCTCGACACTTTCTTGGGGAATATTAGTGCTCTTTCCCATTCTTTATCAGTGAGCGGGGCTGCGAGGTCTGCTTCCCATTTTGCCCTCAGTGTCGGTCCCTTAGGGTTAGGTTTGTCGATGAGCCTGTTGTATAACCTGGAGACAGGTCTCCATCCATCAGAGAGGTCGTACATTTCTTGTAGTAGAGGGTCCGAGATTGGTTCCTCTGGCCAGGTGGGCCACTGATTCTTGGCGGTACGTTTGAGCCTATGGTACCAAAGGAACTGGCCTTTGGGTAGCCCTTCGATTTCTTGGATCGATTCGAAGTCCCTGAACAGTCCATCTTCAAACATATCTCCCCATGTGTATATTGCGGCTTCTTCCCACCTCCTTGCTATGGGGAGGTCTGCCTCCTTCTTGCACACATCTGCCATTATGGGATGGTCCGGAGAGTATGGGTGTTGCACCTTCCTGATGTGGCAAGTCCTGGTCCATATCTGTCTGCCAAGCTCGACAACCATGGGGGTTTCCGGAGAGCGGCAGATGGGAACCCATAGGATTTCCTTGGGAGTTAAGTTGGTGTGGTGTTGCTTCAGTAGCCCCAGTTCGGCTGAAGATTCGTCTGACAGCCATCTCGTGATGTGACTGAGCTGGGCGGCCAAGTAGTAGAACTGAAGATCTGGTAGTTTTATTCCACCTTCTCTGTGTGGGAGGGTCAGAGTGGCCAGTGACAGCTTATGCCTGTGAGGACCCCATATAAAGTCCTTGATAATAGCTTCCAGTTTCCTGAAGAAAGGGGGCCGTATGTAATGGCAAATATTCACAAAGAAGTATAAGAAGCGAGGGAGGATTATCATTTTGACGATCGCCGCTCTTCCCACCATCGCCAGTGGGAGTTTGGACCAGAATTTTATGGACCGTCGGAGGTTGGTGACGGCTGCTTCTGTGTTGTGCTCATGTGTGAGCTGTGGGGTGTGGCCGAGATTAATCCCCAGGTATCTGAACTTCTCGGGTTGCCATTTTATCCCTATGTTCGGAAGGTCCTCCGCTGAGACGTCTCTCAATCCGGCCAGGGGGAATGCTGAGGATTTGCGTCTACTAAATTGGATTCCGGAGTATCTCGCGTAGTTGTCGAGTACCTCCAGTGCCGTCGGTGCATTGAGCTCTGGGTCTGTTAGGTACAGGAGAACATCATCAGCGTACAATGATATTATGTTATGAACGTTGCCCACCTTGATGCCGGCGTCAAAGAGTTGCTGACGAAAGTATAAAGCAATCGGTTCCAGTCCCAGTATGTACAGCATGGGCGAGAGTGGGCATCCTTGTCTCGTGCCCCTCTGTATTTTCCAAGGTTCTGAAATTGTTCCGCCTGTCTTGACCCTGGCCACTGGGGAGTTGTAGAGAACCTGGACCCATCTGATGAAACCATTTCCGAAGCCAAAAGCCCGCAGGGCCTCCACCAGCCACTCCCAGTAGATGGAGTCAAAGGCCTTAATGGCGTCAAGTGACAGTATCGCTAGATCTTCCTCCGAGTCATGAGTTTCGGCCATGATGTGTTGAAGCCTCCTCAAATTGGCTGTGGTGTTGCGACCTGGGACAAATCCGTTCTGATCCTCATGGATTATGGACCCTAGCACTTTAGCAAGTCTGCTGGCCAGTATTGAGGTGAGGATCTTGCTATCATAATTGAGCATGGCCAGGGGTCGGTATGAGTCGCAGTCAGTAGGTGGTTTGTGGGGCTTGAGCATGGGGATGATTATAGTTTCTCTCATGGTGTTGGGGAGGATCCCGTTTGTGTAAGCTTCCTGATAGACTTCGTGTAGGATGGGGGTGAGGATGGGTTCGTATGCTTTATAGAATTCCGGCGTGAGTCCGTCGCTACCTGGGGTCTTGGAGGTGGCGAGCGACTTGATGGCCCATCTTACATCGTCGGGAGTAATGTCCATGTCTAGTTCAGTTCTCTGTTCGCTGGATATTTGGGGCATATCGATCTCATCCAGGGTGTCTGTTATTTCGGTGGTGGGGATCCGGGCTTCATGAGCATATAGTTTTGAGTAGAACTCGGCAAATGCTTTGTTGATCCCCATCTGTGTCCTGTGGGATGCACCATCTGCATCTATTATTTCTGTTGGCAAGTGTTTAGGGTGCTCTCTTCTGCATAACCAGGCCAACAGCTTACCTGGTTTGTCTGATTCCCTGTGGGATCGAGCGGTGTATGTAGCGAAGTCAAATTTTTCCAGCCTGTCCCAGGAGAGCTGGCATTTTTCTCGGGCCGCTTTCAGTTCCGTTTCGACTCCTGGGGAGGTGTCAAGAGTGGACTCCAGGCGGGTGATCTCTGATTCTTGGGCCTCAAGTGATGTCTTTAGTTGTCTGCGGATGCCTCCAGCTCTAGATATGATTTCTCCTCTGGTGACCACCTTCATGGCTTCCCACAGTGTGCTCCAAGTGGAGACGGATCCTTTATTGATATCGACGTACTCCTCTAGCCTCTCGGCAAGGTCCTCTCTGAACTGTGGGTCCTCTAGTGTCGCGGAGGGCATTCTCCACATGGGAATCGGGGGTCTGGGTCCTCTCTGCCTCCATTGCATGATTAACGGGGAGTGATCAGAAATAGATCTCCCCAGATACTCTGTGGTTATCGCCAGCGGGGCTTCGTCACGATCAATAAACAAGTAATCTATCCTTGTGTGGACGTTGTGTGGGGCTGAGTAATGGGAATAACTCCTATCGGCTGGGTGCTGTATCCTCCAGATGTCCACTAGGTTGAGTTGGTCTAGTGTTTCTGCCAAGGCACGGGTTGCAGGGTTGCTAGATTGGGGGGGAGGAAGCGATCTGTCCATAGTTGTGTCCATAACACAGTTAAAGTCTCCTCCCCACAGGAAGGTTTGGCCTCGGTGGTGTGCCAGCTTGGAGCTCAGTGTGCTGAGGTACGACGGGATTCCATGTTGCGGGAAATATGTGTTAGCTAAGCAGATCGGGGTCTGCTCTATAGTTCCCCACATTATTACATATCTGCCGTCCCTGTCAGATTCGCATCCATGTAATTGGAAGGGCACATTAGGGTTTATCCATATTAACACACCCCTTGCGTATTTGGAATATGGGGATCCTCTCACAGTTCCTTCCCATCGGTCTGCCAGTTTAGACAGAGCGTCCTCGGTGAGATGTGTCTCCTGTAACATCGCTATCGAGACTTTCTTCCTCCTGAGGTAGGACTGTATGCGGTTCCTCCTGAGGTACGAGCCCATTCCCCTTACGTTCCACGTCATAACATTGAGTTGTGATGCCATTGGTGTGGTGTTCTGAGTTTGGCGTGGGGGGCAGCCGCGGCGGCCCAGTGTGGCATCAGAGCGTGATTGATAAGTTGTAAGTGATAGGCCTCTGGTTCATCAATTTTTGAAGCGTATCTTGTGGCCATCACGGTATTTTCAAGCATCAGTGGAACGAAGACTATGGTACTAACTGAACTGATAACATAACTCAAACTGGTGCGCCCAGCGACTACAACTATGTCGCGGTGCTCAGGCGCTCTCGCGCCGTCTGTGCCCATCCGGGAGTCGGGCGCGAGTTGGGTCGGGCAGAAACTCGCCCGGTTGGTTCTTTCGCTGGGGGCGGGGTTGCTGCGAGGCGGCGAGGCCAAACGAGGGTCGTTTCCATATGATATACTGTTAATTGAGTTACCTGCTTGGGTCCGGCTGTTTATGCTTCATGTGTGGGTGGTGTGGGGGGTCCCTGGGGTCCAGCCCTGCTCCCCCAGGGTTCAGTCTTCCCCACCTGGGTTATCTGCACCGTCGGCAAGGTTATTGTCTTCTAGCCACATGTTGGCCGCTTCTGGATTTTCGAGAAAGATTGCTCGCCCTTTGTGGATAACTTTCAGGCGGGACGGGTACAGCAGTCTATATTTAAGGTTCAGTTGGCGAAGCCTCGCTTTGACCGGAACAAACGAGTTCCTCTCCCTTTGTACTTTCTGGGTGTAGTCCGGGTATATGGAAATCTTAGCTTCGCCCCGTGTGATAGGGCCTGTTTCCCTGGAATATCTTAATATGGTTTCCCTGTCCTGGAAATTTAGTATCTTGGCTATAATTGGCCGTGGGTGTGATCCAGGGGGGGGTCGTTTCTGTAGGGACCTGTGGGCCCTCTCCACCGAAAATCCCTGAGTCAATTTGCCGGCCCCAATTTCCTGTAGCAGCAGGGTTTCAACATAGGACGTGGTATTTAGGCCTTCATTCCCCTCCGGGATGCCTAAGATTCTGATGTTCCCTCGTCTGGCCCGGCCCTCGGCCTCCTCCGCCCTTTCTTCTAGGAATGTGACCTTCCTTTTCAGGTCCGAAACTTCAGATTGTAGGGTCGCCGCGGCCGCGGACCCCGCCTCTGTGGTTTTCTCCATGGCCGTCACCCTTTCCGTTAAGTTGCGGGCATCTTGGCGAATGAGTTGTATGTCTATTTTAAACTCGTCTATCTTGGAGTCGATGTGGGTCTTTAATGAGGCAATAGCATCCATTATCTGGGAGTGGTTATCTTTGGGGTCCGTCTCTTGTGAGCGAATGGTTTCGGTGGAGCTGGCCCTGGCTTGGGTGGGAGTCTTCGCCCTGGCTGAGACAAAGGAGTCCATGGTGGCGGCCCTGGTTTTATTTTTGGCGGCCATGTTGGGGACGTAATAGTGGTTGCCCCGAAGTCTTGAGTCTGGAGGGGTGAAGTTCGGGGCCGCTCTCTTGTGTAGCCCGGAGCGGTGTTCTAGGGTGGGTTGTACCCTGGGAAGTTGTTGTTTCAGTAGTTGGAGGCTGTCCAGGGCGCATGAGGTGGGGCGCTCCTCCGTACTTCCAGGTGCTCTATCCGCTATCCTAGCACCTGCGTCGCTGTCCCTGGGCTTAGGGGTGATAGTGTTGGGGCGCTTAGGGTAGAAGTTGTCCCCTCTTGGTGAGGGAGTCCTGCTGGGCCGCCCGACCACGGGGACAATGCAGGCTGTGGTTGGGGAGGGTAGTTGGGGCCGTACTCACAGTTGCTCCTTGGCTCGGCGCACCGTCACGGCTTTCCGGGTCGTTTCCGATTTCCAGGCCTGGTCAAAGTAACGGGCCACAGTGGCCCAGCGCCCCAGCAGCTCCTCCGGCTCAGCCACCGAGCGGTGGCCTCCCTGCAGTTGAATGTAGGCTCAGGAGGGGGAAGGCCGGAGTTGTCCCCCCCTGGTGGAGGAGTCCAGTTGGGCGGCCCGGCTGCATGGACGATGCAGGCTGTGGTTGGGGAGTGCAGCCGGGGCTGTGCTCACGATTGCTCCGTGGGTTGGCGCTTCGTCGCGGCCCTCCGGGCCATTCCTGATTCCGGGACACCGGGCGAAGCAACGGGCCACAGCGGCCCAGTGCCCCAGCAGCTCCTCCGGACCGGCCACCCGGCAGCGGCCTCCCTGCAGAAGATTGTAGGCCCAGTAGGGGGAGGCCGATGGTGTCGCCGCGTGCTCCTGACCCCGGAGCACGCGGCGTGTTCGTTTTCGGCTGGGTCTCCGGTAGAGGGGAGAAAGTTGGAGGCAGGTGAGCTCCCCACCGCCGTCTCCAAAATGCAGTTTGTGCCTCGGTGGAGCTCCGGAAATAGGGCAACTCCGGCACGTAGTGTCGACCGGGGCCTTCCGAAGTGGTGGTAGGGGAGTAGGGCGAGGATCGGGTGCCAGCCGCGGTCAGGTGCTGGGATGGGGGCCGCTCCGCTGTGATGCTCCTCCGCGGTGTTCCCCGCCTGGATGTGCTGGCGGGGGTGCTATGCGGAGGCTTCGCTAGACTCCGTGAGCCGCCATCTTGGATCCAGGCGCGGCGGGGGGAGGGAGTGCGTTCGGTGATCAGCGCCGGCGTCTGGGGGGCCGGAGAGTCCGACCCCTCGAGGAGGATTTATGTGGGATCGCCTCACACACCGCTGCGTTCTATTCAGGGGGCTGCTAACCCGCTGAAGCCGGAGATAAATGATTCGGAAACGGCGTCTCGGCCGGAGCTCGGCGAATCAGCCTCTGCTCGCCATCGACTCCAGGCCACGCCCCCAGGGCTGCATGTCTTGGACCATAAACTCTACAATCAAGTGGTTTATTTCCAGAGTTTTTCTGTGATGTGTTTTTTAATATACCATTATTTTTTGGCTGGTGAGGTGAGGTTCTGATGAATTCTGAAGACATTAGAGCCTTCTGAAAGTGTTCATTATTCTGATTATTCTTCTAATTTTCAAACACAATGGACAGCTGTCCTCAACACTTTGCGCTACCTGTTTGACAGGTCTGTTCGTTCATGATCAATGTTTTCCCTTCTGCTTTCAAAGAAATTATGATTTCTCGAACCATGCATTCTTAAGTGTATTTTTATACAATTCCTACATGTGTTGTATATATTTTTTATGATGCGACTGGTGATTTCCTTTGCAGGTTTCCTAGATTCAAAATATTGAAGCATTGCCCGCTAACATTTTCACTCGCTTGTCTATCAGCATGTTGGGTTTCACTTTGTGCCATCCTTTCTATCTTCAGATTTTACATCCAACTCCAATCCCTGTGCACTGTCACTAAAACCACCGGTTGTTTCTCTTTGAAGGGTCTGCTGCTCATTTGCGGACAGATAATTTCTTCCCCTCGGCTATGTCCTCCGAACTTGCCAAATCTTTTAATTCTGATTTTTTGGTGGGACCTGTTTCTTTGGTTGCAAATTGGCTTGAGGCACTAATAGGCATAGACCTCAATTTTTGCAGAAATGCTCTGGTCACCTGCTATACTTCAAGTGGAGAAATCTTCTCCACACATGTTCAGAAACTCTTGTAAAGAATCCAGTATATTTGGTTCCCCTTTAGCAATATGTGTAGATGCCTAATCTGTCTTCAGCAAAACATGTTTTCCCTTCTGCTTTCCAAGAAATTATGATTTCTCGAACCATGCATTCTTAAGTGTATTTTTATACAATTCTCGCTCACATAGATAAGTGGCTTGATGAAAATGTGTTAGTTTTGGCATGGCACTCCCAGAGACGTTTTTATGGCAGGGCAAAAGGGGCATTTGCCCCAGGCCCCCAACTTGGAGGGGGCCCTACAAGGCTGCCTGATCTAAATAAGTAAGATTCCATTTGTCAGCAGACTTAAACAGCACGGCAGGATATTTGATGGTGTGCTGCTGAGGCTCTTAACCTATTGCCTGATGGTTGTTCTGCCTTGATCAATTCAACATGTAATGCTGTCTGTGTTCACTGCGGTATACATAGCCAGTGTGCTCACTAATGCACAACTCTTGTAGCATTCCTTCCTTCCTGTGGGAATTATGTTGATAATGTGCAATAGCCAAATGTCTAATGCATATTGCTTGTGCAGAAGTTAGCTCGGTGTGTTAAGCACTCATTGCAGAGGCATGTGTTTATATGCAAGATCAGAACTGCAGATTCCAGCAGGGCTGGCTGAGCCTCTCCTATGACTGAAGTTTATAAACGTGTCTGCATATGTATTTGGTTTTGCAGCACAAAAGGTGCTATTATGAGCAATGTACCTGCACCGGATAGGGGTTGCTATACAAACTAACATGTCATCGTATGATGAAGGTCTAGAAATTGGCTTGTTCAGATGGGGTGTTGTAAAACATAGGCAATCACCCCCAATGATGAGCATAAACTTTTAGTCCAAGACGTGAATAAGTGTCCAAATTCAAGACTGTGGAACCAAAGTGTTTATTCTTATATCCTGGATTTGCCAGCAGACGGTACAGTGATCCTGGTCAAATAATCTAATATGTCTTACATCACTATGCTGTCTTCTGTGGGATTTGCCTTCTCGCATGCTGGTGGCATCATTTAGCCCATTAGTTGATCTTTCTTCTTGTGGAGGCCATTTGAGTGGAAGGGGTGGTAGACAGAACATAGCAGACCAGATGTTGTAGGCCTCGGGCAACCATATTTTAAGGTCTGCTCATTTGACACAAAAAACGGTTTGCTTTTTTGTAAAAGTCAAAGGTTTTTCTGCACTTTAATAAATGACAATTTCACAAGCCAGTGTTTTGGAAGTATTTAAAGCTTTAAAATAAAAAAAGATAAACCCAGATTAAATCTGTTAAATCACATTGATTGGTATGCTGGTACTTATATACTTCCCTTGATGATGGAGAGAATTAATCTATAACCATTCTCATTTTGCATTACACCCTTCTATAACATTTTGTTTTAAACAATATCATGTTTTGTAATGTGATCTGTGTACTTTCCAAGCCAGTTTTATAAAATGAGATTATTTTAGTTCATGGTAAGAAGTGGAAAATAAGGTTCCTAAATGCAGAAATTGCAGAGTTGGCACAAATCCCAGGTTCACCCCTTAACCAATGTGTGATCCCGGGCATCTCATTTAACCTTGTATTGCCTAACCTCTGAAAATTGCCAGTCCCTAAACCTTTCAAAATTCTCAGCCCTTCAGAGGATATCCTTCTCAGGGTATGATCTTCAAAAAAGCCCCACTCATGGTTTCACTGGCTACAGTGCTGCTTCCACTATAATAGTGAATATTGATATATTGCACACCACAGGCATTTGTTCCTTTGATCTCTAATGGCAACACTATTTGTAAACCATGCCCCACTTCTAATCTCAGTGTGTCTGAATACAGACACCTTCCTGGTGGCTTCAAATTTGCATCCACTATCCATGCTATGCTATGTGTAGCTTTCTCCTTCCCTACAATTGGTCTCCTGTATCCATGCTTGAGCACGTTTGCATTCTGTGAGGCAGCCAATGTGAGTCTGTCTATTCTGGGTTGCATGTACCTTTTACATACGGTCCTGCATTAATACTACAGGCTGTATTACTTCCTGAATGCTATTGATTAAAAGCCTCCTGTACCTATACTAGAACAGAAGTAACCACTTTGTAGACTGCTAATGTTGGCCTCCAAATGCTACTTGTTTCACATTCTGATTAGAGCCAGAATGAAGAGGGTAAGGGAACTTCAAGGGAGTAAACATGCTTACTTTTACATGCTGCGAGTCAGTATATCAACTTATAGGTTGAGATCATGACAAGAGGTGCAGGGGGGACGGGTGCAACCAGATATTCTTAATCACTTAATTCCTTTGGTTTGGTGGGGGGGGTGGGCAAAGATGTCCATGCTCAGGGCCCCAAAAGTGCTTAAGGTGGCCCAGGGCACTCCCTTAGAGACTCACAGAAACAGCATGATCTCCCTCTCTAACACAAACCCATAAACACAGACACACACAGACACACACATAATGAATTCTGGCATTCCAACAGAGAACAGCTGTTGCTTCACAAATTGGGGCAATGAAATAAGGTGCCCACTAATGAAATTAAACATTGGACTGAAAAGAAATGTAGATGTCTGGAAGGAAAACTATACAAATAATGCCTGTTACCAGAAATACAAGAATTGTAATAAAAAAAGGTATACAATTGTAAAACACTACTCTGCACCGGGACTGTATTAACCTTAAGATCATTTATCTTTTTTTCTTAGAAAAAATAAATAAATGAAAAAAAGATAACAAAAGAGACAATCGGAACAAATAAAATGGCAAAGGAACACACAGCATGAAGAAAATAAATGACCTGAAAGTAGAAAAAATGTCTACTTTGAGCAATGTTCTGAAATTAGGAGCACTGTGTCAGAAAAAAGCATTGACAGGAGCTTGGCTGACTGTGACACTTTCTCAATTAACCAGGCGCTGGTTACATTCTTTTATATTATGTTGTGTTATATTGACTTATACCGTGCACCACTACCACCCAAGGGCAGTTTCCAGGCACTCACTTGGCTCTGCAAGAAAAAGGACAGGGTTGATTAGTGAGGGTAGAGGGATAGGATAGGTCCAGAACCAGGAGAACCTGGCGTCTGTGTGTGTTGGGATGCAGATGGGTTGTTTGCATGCACTGGATTGTTGTATCCGTACGTTTGAGGCCCAATGCCTGGATTGTTAGTTGTATGTGAATGTCTGTTATGCTGGGTGTGTGACTGTGTGCTTTATGTGTAAATTGGCTGGTATTTAAGGTTGTGGTTGAGCGCACTGGCTTGTGTATCCGTAAGGGTTAGGCCTAGTTCCTGCATTGTTTGTTGTGTGTGTTATGTAGGGGGGTTAGGGAGATGTTTGTGTGTTTTATGTTTTAAATTGGCTTGTGTTTAAGGTTATTCTTGTGCGCACTGGTTTGTTGTGTCCGTAGAGGTAAGGACCAGTGCTTGGGACTGTTGTTGTATGCAAGTGCAAGTTATGATGGGTGTGTGTTTGGGTGTAGTTTCGCTAGCCCATGGGCGTGTATAGTGAAAGGGATCTGTGTAGAAGGGGAGCAGGAGTGGGGTGATTAGAACATTGGGTACTCTCAAAGTTCTTCTCGTGGCTAATCTTCACGATTCTATATGATTGTGACAAATGGCTACTATTAAAATAAAGTAAAACCAGAAGTAAATACAAAACAGTTTTCATTGACATAATAGGATTCAAATACAAAAGTGTAGTCACGTTTTTCAACAAGATGAGGATTTGGAGTAAGTATGGCTTTGGAATGAAGCACACACGGTCTAAAGGACCTGCCTCCCTGCTATTGCTTCAAACAGTATGGCTCCAGGCACATAATTACTGCCTTATGGCAGGGGTCTACAACCTTTGGATCTACAGATGTGTTAGACTAAAACTCCCATCAACCCCAGCCATAATTATCAATGGTGAGGGATCATGGATGTTGTAGTCCAAAACATTTGGCGAATCAGAGGTTGCAGATCACAGCCCCATGGTATCGTAATCCTCTTCCCTGCTTTTCATACACATTGATTCTGATATGGCTATATTATGCAATATGCTGCACAGTGTGCACAATGTGACAAGCCCTGTCTGGCGTGTACCCTAACACCTCCAGCCCCCACGCACCATGCTGTCAAAACACAGGAAATGATTCATGTCAACTCCCAAAAGCGCACTCAGTCGTTTTACTGTTGGTTATATGTGCTTATGTGCTTGGCTGTGTGGTCGTGTTACAGGCTGGTTCACCGCTGACATCTGCCTGGGTTGCTAGGAGTATGCAGATTCCTTTGTAAAAAGGTGAGTTGAAGGGGTTTCACTAGTGGAGGTTGCGCATATAAAGGACCATTTTCTTCCTTGATTTCCTCTTGAGGCGCATGCACCAATCGCGCTCACCAGTGCACACGCCCACAGGGACTTTGTTGTCTTGGTTGTGCCACATCACTGCTATTTCCATTATGCAGAGAGGCAGGAATCATGGGTTGGTTTTAGGTAACAATTAATTTACTTTTTGCTGGTATGCATTTCTGTATATGTGGTTTGATGCATACTTACACAGCGGCCAGGTCTTGGTTTTTTGTACACCCTTAATAATCTAGACAGACTGTTCTGCAGGATCCTTTAGTCATTAGATTATAATGGGACGCATGAACAGACAGGGATGGAGAGTAGGTCAGCTTCACCTAGCAATTCTCACCGATGTAGAGGGTCATGCGCTTGTTGTGGCAGCACTTCCTGACCCTAGGTGGTACAAGGGCCTCATGTGTGCATTTAGGGGCACACGCCATGTTAGGGCATCCCGGGGCAGTATAGAAATAGGCCTTTTGGGCATTTAAATCCGTTGTCTATCTAGGAAAGTTGGGTGTTGGGCACTGCATCCTGGCACACATAACCTGAGTGATGTACTTAGAAAAGCAAAGTGTTGTGATGCTATGGTGAAGTGCTGTAGTGATCTGGGTGGATCCGCGTGCACAGAAGTGCCACACAGACATCAGCTTCCGCAAGTGACTGCATGGCTGTTCTGATCTTACGTTCAGGGAATAGGCCATCCTCGAAGACTGCTAATACTGAGTGTATTGTTGGCAAATCAATTTGGTAGGTGAAGAGATCCTGCTGGTCCGTCAAGTCTAGGGCATTGGCCTGCAAAAACTCATTAAAATCCTCCTCCACCTCCTTGGCTGACGTTATAGCTGCGCTTCCTACTGGGAAAGCTGATTTATTGCTGGCTGATTGGCGGGATGATGGCCTGGCTGCTGGGCATCTTGCTGCTGCTTCACCAGGTTTGCTGCAATCACTATGTGAACTTGCCTCCACACAATAAAGAGGCTCACTACTCTCTCCATGTGTTAGGTCTGGCGGTTTATGCTATCAGAGGGTGCACATTTCTGGAAGAGATTGCATTGAGATTACATTGACGCGTTGTTTCTATGAGTATCAGAATCCCACATTTAGATATTCTGTGTCTTTTTTTTCTGCGGCATGTTGAAGGGTGAGATACACAGAATCTTTGGGGCTATGCAATGTGTGAGCGCAGAGACATATGTATAAGGAGGGTAATGGTGCTACTAAATCATGCATGCAATAGTATAGTGTCATCAAAGTGGCCAATGCTCCAACAACCCTACTCACAAAAGTTGGCAAATGATTTCCTCCAGAAAATGCCCTAGACCACTTGTTCCAAAGAATAGTGGAGCAAGTGCACAAAGACAATGTGCAAGTATCCAGAGTCCCAAATCAAGCTCAACGTATCATCATTCACAACATGTGACACCTAGAAAAGGCTGACACAGGTAGCTTCATGCTGCAGCATCAACTCATAGGGTGGTCGAGGAAGATGAGCAGGAGGAATTGGAAGAATTAGGACAAAGGGTGCTGGAATCTGTCAGACCGTAAAGGAGAGAATTATTTGTGATTTAAATAAATGTGAGCATATCAAGGATTTCCAAGCCTGGATTGACTCGTTTGACACTGTCAATCAGAAAGTGTAGATAAGGAATGGCAAACCGTTTGTTTTCCAACATTGGTGATCATCAGTAAAGTAGATGTAAGCTGCCAAACGGACATAGATCCACTCTGCAATTTATTTGCCTCTAATGATGTGCCTTCTGTAGGTTACACTACGGAACATGGCATAGATGTTGGTGTAACCATGCCGTCTGACTCTATTATTCCAGCTTGTAATGCCATCAAAAACGTTCCAAACCCTCCAGTAATTAGACGTTCTACGATTGATACAACATGTCATTCCATGAAAAGAGATATATGTGTTAGAAATGCCTCAATGCCTGAGATTGCAGATCTATATTTAAAAAGTCGGAGGTGGATGTATTAGAACCCAGGACCTTAGTGTTTTGCGCATGTTTCATATTAAAGAGTGGTCCTTGACGTCAGGTTCTGGTTGTATTCTTATTGCTTGAAGATACAGTAATCTTCCAACCTTTTTGAGTCGTCGTAATTCACTGGGAGGGTTCGCACTCACCACGGGACTAAAAATTGTTATTGATTGATTTTTCCGTTTTATTTTATTATGCTGATTATTTTCCATTTAGGTGTATGTTATTTGTGTTGTATGTACTGTAGCACTCTGAGGCCTATGGATGAGTTGGCGCTTTATAAGTAAACGATGGATTTATAAAAGAAGTTGGATGTCATTTAAATCTCCTGATTCTAAACCTGCTAAAACAATGTGCAGAGTATAAAAAAGCTAAAATCTACACAACCGGTGTAGATTTGAGCCAGGCATTCGATAGGATTGATATCTCTTTACTATGGAGAAAACTGAAGAACAAAGGATGCCCAAGTGATTTACTTGAAATTATCAAAGAAATGTACTCGAGCACAAGCATGCAAGTAAAGCTTGACCAGCAAGGAAATTTATCAAGAAAGATCCGAACATCCATTAGCTGAAAAAGGGGTGTCCCTTAGCAGCAACCCTGTTTAACTTTTTTGTTGAGGATATAAGGGAAGACCTGACAGACAGCAACACCTTTCCTCCGAAAATAAATGGGAATGTTACGCTCACCTGGTCTCTGCGGAGGCGTTCGGGCATGGTCGCAGCCCTCCCAAGGATGAAACTCCTCTTGTCTCTTCCTCCCATTGTGTCTGTGTGGGGAACTGCAGTGATGAGCCATGCAGTTCCTGCATGAATATAAGGGGGTCATATGAGTATGCAGCCTGTGGTCCCTGAACCCTTCTCCAGACCTCTTCTCCCTGGATGTGACTTCCCTGGGGTTGCACTACTCTTGAGGCTCACCTGCTGAATGATGATGATGAGCTCTCCGTTCTGCTGCGTCTGGCCGGGGCACTTGTTGAAGGGAACCGCATTCCTTCAATGGTCCCTTGTCATTGAAGTCCAGGCACCTGTGACTAGTCCACTTCTCTTGTAGTTAAGTGTTTCCACGTGTCCGCTTGTCTTCCGACTGTTGTAATTGTATTAGTAAAGTTTGTACTCTGTCCTTTGTATGTAATGTCTATTTTCTCTGCTCTCTCTCCTTGCAGGTGGTGTGCGGTGCCAGCGGTAGCTGCGGTAGAAGCAGAGCCGGCGGTTCGGAGAAGCAGGGCTGAGATGGTCCGACAGCTGGTGAGTAGCCTTTAATGGTGCCTTAGGGTGCGTGTTGGGTTTTAAATGCAGCGCGACCCTGGGTTGGGTGTTTTCGGGAGTTCTAACCTTGTCTTGTCTTCTTTTCTCGTTTCAGGACTCCGGCTTCATGGGACAGAGACCGCAGGTGCTGCTGTGTTGATTCGGGATCTGCCAAGAAGATGGAGCGTTGCTGTGAGATGCGAGCCAGGGTACAGGTAAGGATGCTGTTTTTGCAGGATCACAAGGTAAGTAGCTGGTCCAGGCAACGGTTAGCGTCACATTGCATGGAGGTGCAAAGTCACACAAAGCATTTGCTTGAGGGATCGGAAGGTTTATTTAGTCTTGTTCCCCGCCACGCCCAGTACCTCTGTCCTGCCTGCTGCCACGCCCAGCCACACCCCATAAGTCAGCACCTGAAGACCAGGCCTAGGGAGCCACGCCCGATGAGTCAGGACATGGGGATGTTCTCTGGAATAAAGGCTTGAAGCACCTGGAAAGTTCTTGTAAAATAAAAGCACTCCAGCACTGAAGTAAAATAAAAGCACTCCTGCACTGAAATACAGTGTGCATTGAAGTAAAATAAAAGCATTCCTGCACTGAAATAAAGTGTTCCTGCTCACATCTCTATATGATTCCAGCCAGGGCCCCTGTGTTTATGAGTCCCAAAGGGATATAAGTGAGTCAAGTGACCCATTGCCCCATCACTAGATGGTGTGATGTTTGTGTTCTGGGGCCTGTGGCCATGACAGGGAAAGAGGTAGGTTGCTTATTTTATGTGGATGTGACCACAAAAGTGATGGGTGGAAGTTTTCGAATGAATCTGAACCACTGGCAATTGCTCTGGGCAACCTTCCACACCACCGTGTTTTAGCCCATCTGCGCCATTGCAAAAGGGGTCCAGCCATGTGCAAATCAGTCAGCTGCATATGTTCTTTCCCCTTCTGTAATGGCTTGGCAGGCGAAGAACGATGGTCTGGAGGGTTGCCCCGAGCAATGCCAGTGGTTAAGATTCAGTCTAAACCTTCCAGCCATCACCTCTTTGTTATTGCTTTGTCACCCCGAGTGGGACCGGTATGCCCAGATGTGGGTCCTGTGCCTGCTGGGCCTAGAGACCCAAGCTACTCCTCACTGATGAGCCCCAACAGGGTGAAACATGTTTGGGGATGCTTGTGGTCTCGTGCAGAAGGGATGTGACCTAGCAGTTCGGGCTGGACTTCCCCTTTTGGGGTGGGGCCAAGCCTGATTTGCATATGGTCTTTCCCCTTCTGTAATGGCTTGGCAGGCGAAGAACGATGGTCTGGAGGATTGCCCCGAGCAATGCCAGTGGTTAAGATTCAGTCTAAAACTTCCAGCCATCACCTCTTTGTTTTTGTATTGTATGTGGATGACCTGGTCCGTTTAGAACAGACCAAGATTGGTCTACAAAGGAAACTTGTCATCCTACAAAAATATGTAGAGAAAAATAATTTAAAGATCAATGCTTCCAAATCTGTGATTATGGTTTTTGGAGAAAAGAAAAACAAACTAAAAGACTCCTGGTTACTAGATAAAGAAAGGCTCTGTCCAGTTCATGAACTGAAATACGTAGGTGTAATCATAAATGTGTTTAAAAGCAAAAGACCCTGGATAGAGAACGTGAAGAAAAAAATATGTCAATTGACGGCACAGGGGAAAGCACTAAATAAACGGTTTGGGAAATTTTCATTAACTCTTATTATAAAAGATTTCAACCAAAAAGTAACTCCTGTTATCATCTACGGAGCAGAATCAAGTAAAGGTCTGGATGAGGAGATTTGGGATCGATGTGAAGGCTTTTTTTGGAAAAGAATATTACATTTACTGCAATCGCTCCCTGTTGCCACAAGTTAGGTCTGAGTTAGGTCTAAACTCATTATATTCTAAGATCATATGGAACAAAATTTCACTTTTTAGGAAAACAATCATAGAAAACTACCCTCCCCAATGTGAAATACTAAAAAAAGAGAAAATCTTGACGATGAGCAGATTCTTGTGAACTGGAAGTCAGAATGTATAAATCATCTTGCCTACCTTGGAATATCAGAAGACTTTCTGTGTAAAAATCCTATGGCCGTCAAGAGGACACTATGGGCTGATGATTGCCGAATAATAGAGGAAAAGAGAGCAGCGTCTAAAACCCATATGCTATCCAAAAATAACATCAGATTTTTAAATGTGACAAGAATGTACAGGAAGAAATTCCCAAATAATAAATCACAGAATATACTTATGAGACTTAGACTAAACCTTCTACACAACAAAGGCCCTCTAAAGAGGTATAACAAAGAAACATCAGATGGTTGTGTGTACAAAAGAATGAATCATTGAGACATCTCTGTCTATTTTGTTCAAAACTAAAAGATCTAAGATCGATCCATCTCCTCCCTGAACTGGAAAATACTGTAAATCTAGATGCTGAGAGATGGTGGCATAGCATCTACCAGCGGACGACCATAGAGTCAACTATGCCACAGTTAATTTCTTTAAAGCCGCCCCAGAGAAATAAAAAGAAATTACAGAGAAAGCACCAAATGTAGTTGAATGAGCATGCAGAAGTTTAGCGAAAGTCCACAGATCCCTGCAGCTCAGGCTCCAGCTCTTCAACATAAACTGCAACTATAACAGAAAGAAGATGAGAAGGAACAGATATTTTATATTTGTATGGTTCTTTTGCTTGTTTGTTTGTTTTTTAAGTTATTTGAGTTGGTAAAGAAAGCAAAAAGTTTGAAATAAACTAAATGCTAATAAAAAATAAAAATAAAGTAATAAATACATTAAAAAATATATTTTGAAAAACATTACTGCACCCATCCTGTCAGAGTACACTGTACTGAGGATCCTCTATTCATTTGTCTGTACCCTCAGTGCTGTCTACCTTATAAAACAAAGACAATATTATGGAGTAGGCAACTTGCAACTGAGCTAATTTGCATACCTAAACTGAACTGAACTGGAGATGAACATCCAGTGGTGACTAATGGTCGGTTCTGTGGTATGTGAAGTGAGGAGGAGAATGAGTGGTCAGAGTGGTATGGGGATGTTGGCGGGCTGAGTGATGGATCACCAGTCCAGGTCGAGAAGTGCCTAATATACTGAAGGAATTAAATTAAGTGAAGCTGTGAGGCACCTACATGAAGTCCCTTTTCCTGTTCCATGCAGATTGGTGAAAAAAGTTAACAAAAAAGATGGCTGCCATGGAAGGGTTAGAAGGCACTATATGTCTCTTTTCCCTTTCCATGGCAGCCAGAACACTGAAGCAACCAGCCTGACAAAGGCTTTGTCGGGCTGGTAACGACTGGCAAGGGTCAACAAGCTTGCTTGTTACAAGCTCATTGACTCCCGCCGGTTCTAATAGTGAGTTAGTCCCTCTTATAATACGTCAGACAAGCACTGCATGCCAGAAAAAATGTCATGTCCCATTTTCATACTCAGTGGGAACCATAGAAGGGCTTGGTACACTCATGGCCTCACATTTGTAGTAGGGGAATTCTCAAATTCTGCAGAGATAATAAGTTTATTTTCTGACTGAAGTGTGTTTTAACGCCTGAAACAAAGATCTTCTGTTATGATTTATGATCACTAAATAATTATTATTACTCTTACTGTTCTAAGACTTGTGACTTGAGTGTGTCATAATAATATTATCAATCGTGTTACTCAATTGTATTTTTGTTTACGATGCACAAGCACTGTGTATGGTCGCCCCATTGACTACCTATTTAACCTCAATTATTTTATTAATTTGAATATGGTATTTTATGATTTTATTTATTAATGTATGCCTTTATGGCAATTTTGCAGAAATACATTATTATATTGCATTTCTGACTCTCATCATCACACTGTTCCTGCCCCACTGCATTTATGGGCAAATCATTAGCCCAAACCTCTTCACTGTAATCTGAAACTCCATCTACACTCACATTCTCCGACACTACACTTGCACTCTTCCACGGTCCACTAACATCTTTACTATAATTTGCAAGTAGCCCCACTCATTCCATTTTTGGGCATCAATTTCCCCATGATCAGTTGGTAGATCCCAACAGATGTATTTTGCTGCTTCACCAAAAACATGCCCTGGCACATCCTTCTATTCAATTCCCTCACAGTGCTTTCATATTTTCTTTTTAGTCTCTTTTCTTGTGCATCACTTCGGCCACAGATTCAACTCTCATTACTTCTTTAATCAATTCTTTTCTCCTTTGCCTTTCCTTCGCTGAAATGTGCTATTCACGACATTTAGTGGTCAACAAGTTTCTCAATATTTATCACTCCATCCAAGCTTGGATCATCCTTCAATCACAGTTCTTGTCTTCTCTTGTCCTCATAACACCTGACCATGAGCTGATCCCTGATCTGCTCATCAAAGATACCACGGAAATCACATGAGGTGACAATTTTCCTTAAAAGCATAACTTATTCTTCCACCATTTCCCCCGCTTCCTGTTCTCTCGTGGCAAAATTATACTAATATTGAACTGGTTTTAGGACTGAAGTGTTTAAATACGCATTCCAATTCATTCAAACCTTCTGTTACTGCTTCTTTATGTTCCAGTTCAGGTAATATCTCATTAATTCTCTGTCTCTCATACCCTAGACTGTGCACCAACAGGGTATGTTCCTCTCCAAACCCATCCCTCCACCACATGTTTCCCTAAGAGGATGCAGAAAGCCTTGTCCCATGGTCCCCATTTAATCCTCATTGGACCTGAACTGGCCATAAAAGACGGTTGGCTCAGGTGCACTTTGCATGTACTTCCAGCTACGCAATACACACAAAATCACCCATTGCAAAGATTGTTTGTGTGTCTCTTCCCTTGTTGCATTGCTTCACTGCAGCACATCAAGAAATATCAGTTCCTCAAGTGATTGAATTATCAGTTCCCCAAGTGATTACCTTTGTTTTCTTTGCAGCTTTTTTATGAAGAAATGGAGGAGGCAGTAAGGTGAGTAAAACGTTGCTTTATTGCTAGGAATCAGACCCCATGCCGGCCCAGCCACCAGATCCTTGAAACTGAAAATGAATGTGGAACCCTGGCCAAGAACAAACACACCAGGGTTCCATTACAGTCATTACAACACTTCACCCCCACCCCCTTTCTGATGAACAAAAGCAAAAGGGAATCTGTACAACCTTGAACAAAGTTGAGGAATGGAAAAAGGGAAATATGGTTATGAAGGATGAAAGAAGGAAAGGCAACTCAAAGAAAGAAAGGCAACTCACTTCCATAAACCCCACCAGGCATTATCTCTTGATTTGACCGGAGGCAACCTGATTCTAGAAATGCGGACACTGCTTGCAGAACCTGCCACTGCTCCATCGCCACACTCCCCAGAACTGTCCGCATGGTCTACATTCTCTGCCACCACACCGGCAGCTCACACTCAACTCCCTCCTCACGTACACACTCACGTACCTCAACCACCGAAGTCGAACTGGAAATCACACTGAGTTCCCAGGTGAAATCAGACGTGTAATCAGATGAGTACCTCAATTCACGTGATGGCCCCACAGGCCTTGCACTCTCAGCCACCACTCTCCTCTTGCTCCATCGCAATCCATCATCCAGAACCACATATTCAGCCCCCTCCCTCACAACAGTCTGTGTAGACAAACACACTTCCTCACTTGGGCACAAATCTCGGGTTCTTAACCCGCACACAATCACCAACCTTCACGCTAATGGGTTTCCTATTAGCATATTGCAGCCTTACTTTCTCCTGGCAAACACCCACTCTCTTTGTAATTGTAATTGGTTATTTATACCGCACTTAATAGCCAGAGGTTTTTACACTTCTACCATATTGACTTCGGTAAGAACACCGCCTTCAAGGGCTGCTGTCAATTTTGAACCAGCCTTCCTGCCTCTCATAAGCTCGAATGGTGAGGGACCGGTAATGGATGAGGGCGTATGCCTATAGTCCGCCAATGCTTCCAACACCACGCTTCTCCAAACCAATCCATTAGCAACTGCCAGTTGAATGGACCCCTTCACAAATCTGTTCATCCTTTCTACTAACCCACTTGCTGAAGGATTAAACAAGGACGTCCTATGATGCCTAATGCCCAGATTGCATGCCAAGAGAAACAAACTGAGCCCCGTTGTCAGTGGCAATGCTATCCGGTACAGCTTCCCTATCAAACACCTTGTTAAGAAACTCTATAATCTTTTCAGTAGTCTCCATCTCCAACGTGGCGGCCTACACCCACTGTGTGTAATCCACCAACACTACAACAAACCTGAACTCTCCACCAAGGCCATGGGGCCCATGATGTCCAAAGCCAATTTTGACCATGCCTCACCTGGTCTCTCCATTGGATAGATGGGCTGTGGATGCTTTTCTCACTTACGGCACAACTACAGATTTCTTCCCCACCATCTCCATGTCCTCCTCTATTCTTGGCCACCAGTATGACTCTTGCAATGTCCTTTTGGTCAATGACCTACCCAAATGCCCTTTGTGCGGAAACTCAACAAGCCTTTGCCTCAAACTGAGAAGAGAAACCAGCCTGTCACCTCTAGTGATGCCCCAAGGGCCTTCTGCCAACTCGCCTATGATGTGCACATAGACCTTCCCTTCTTCTTTGACATTCACATTCTCCCAGCTAACCCACAAACCATCCTTAGTCCATGTCAACTCTGTGTCCTTCGCGCTCTCCTCCTCCCAGTCACTCTGGCCAGAAGAACACATGCGACCTGAGTGCACATCTCACATCCCTCTTCCTCAATGGAAATTGCTACTGGCAACTGGGACAAAGAGTCAGCAACTACATTCGTTGAGCCAGTAATATACTCAACTCTGAAGTTGAATTCCTGAATGTCTACCATCCACTTAGCTATCCTTGGAGACAGAGCCCATTCCCGTAGTAGTCAATACATACATGAGGAGTTTGTGATCTCTCTTAATTAGGTAGAAATAACCCCACAAAAATATCCTGAAATGCCTAGAACCCCAAGAGGCTTCCAAAGCCTCCCTCTCAAACACAGCATATCATCTCTCAGCATCTCTGAGAACTCTAGTAGCAAATGCAATGGGTCTGAACCTGCTATTTTTTTATTTTTTTATTTTTTTTTATTTTAATGAATTTAGTTGAATTTAATCAACTTTGTTCAATTTAAAACAGAAATTTATCAAAAGGTTTACATATAAAACAGAGTGAATTATAAAACATACAATCATAAAACCCTACAAATCACCCCAAATGTCACACCATCATGCATTATTAAACGATTGATACGAAATGAATAGGTATGACAATCACTGTTCCATATAGCAGATATTGTTAGGAATTGAGCTATTTTAGTAGATTTAAGGCTCTCAGAACGTTAATTGTGGCCTGCTAATCTGCCACTGTTCCAACACCGCACCTAAACCAACATTACTAGCATCTACGGGAAGCACCATTTTGCTTTTGGTATTAAACAAACTCAGTGATAGGCCTTTATCCATATCTTCCATAAACTTTACAAATTTCTCCTAGCAATGCTCTGACCACTCAAACTTGACATTTTTCTTCAACAATGCCTGCATACACACAGTCTTTTCTGTATAAATGGGATATATTTTAGATTCAGTAATTCCCAGGAACGACCTGAGCTTCTCCTTATTAATAGCAGAAGACGCCTCCCTCATCACTTAAACCAAACCTTCCCTAGGTTTTATGCCATCAGCATCCAATGTGTGTCCCAGATGGGTAACACTAGAAACTCCCACATGACTCTTTCCCCTTTTCACTGTTAAAACACTTTTCCACACAATTTCCTTTATTCAAAGCACCCTCTCAATCATGTTCCCTCTGATCATTGTCCCATATCAAAATATCGTCCTGGAAGTAGCTCACACTACAATCTTACCCAAACAGTGCCTGCATAAGCCATTAGAAAACTGCTGATGCCAAAGATATACCGAAGGGCATGCTGCAAAATCTATAAGCCCCAGGTGGTGTGACGAATGAGGTAAGAAAGCAAGACCCTTTGTGGATGGTTTATCTGATGGTACGGGGAAGAGAGTTCAAAAGTGGAAAATCGCGCTGCTTGTCCTAAGGTTGCCAAGAGCTCATTTATATTAGTCAAGGGATGCTGATCCACCCAGATGCTCGCATTGAGCTCCCTGAGGTCAACACACATCCTGAGACCTTTTCGCGTGCTAAAACAACCACACACAACCATTCTGAGGATGCAATCTCCTCTATTATCCCTGTGTCCTTAAATTTGGTTACTTCATCTTTCAGTCCCTCTCTGGCCAACACGGGTACTTTTCTGATGTTATGGGCCATTGGCATTGCCCCTCTCTTAGTACAATCTTGTGGGAAAAACCATGCAACATGTCTAACTTGTCTGGAAACATGGCAGGGTATTTTCTCCTTAAGTAGTTCACTGATAAACTCCCTATAATCCCCTCTGCCCTCAATCGCTCTATAGCCTTTACGCTCAACACGGGAACAGCCTTACCAGGGCGTATTCCGATTTCCAGAGTGGCTTGCTCGTCCCATCCCAGGACGCTCTCACCCTTGTGCGCTACAAACACCTTCCATACCATACTGCACCCCTTGAATACAATGCAAGCCACTTCATACCCCAGAACTATAATGGACACTTGCCCATACGCTCTAGGGTTAATGTCAGAGGGTTTGGGGGTTGACACCTCCTTTCTATAACTTTTTCTCATATAATTCCAGTGAGATCATGGTGTACGGTGACTCTGAAGCTACTAACATCTCAATGTGCACACCATTTACAGTTAACGTGTCCCATGATCATGTCTTGGCTGCCCCTTCCACCTATAACAGAACCCCTTCATGTGCCACGTAACTCGCATGTCCCTCCACATCATCAGCACTTTCTTCTGCCAATCTGACCATTTGTTTACCTTGAGCCCCGCCACCCTCACCATTCAACCTGCACATTCTAGCATAATGTCCCTTTGTATTGCATCTCCTACAGACCAATCCCAAGGCAGACACTCTTTGGTGCCTGTGGAGAGGCCTGTCCATCCACATTTCCTGCATGTTTGCCTTTGTCCTCCACCAAATGACCCCTTGCTGTTCTTATTCATGTGGTAGTACATCATTTCCATTCTACTTTTTGTCTCTCCATTGCCCTTTTTTGGGTACCAACACAGCCTGCAGAGATTCTCCTTGGGACATCCTGTCACTTCCTCTTTGACAACTTGTACACTGGTACAGGATTCTTCAATGGCCCTAGCAATTTCGATTATTTGTCCAACGCAGTGTCGCTATCAATCCATAACCTCTCCTCTCTCACTTTAGCATTACTCGTTTTCATCATCACTTGATCTCTTATGCATTGATGTACCTGTAAATTTGCAACTGGATTTGAGGGTACGCAAACGCGTGACGTAGTAATCACTTGATTCACCAGCACCCTGCGCTCTGGAGAAGAAGTGATATCGCTCTGACCCCACATTTGGCCTCTTACCGAAATGCCCTTCCAAATTCCTTAAGGCAGTCTCGTACGAGCTCACCACGGTTTCACCTTCCTCACCTCCAGGGATTCATTCCTCTTTGCCAGGCAAATGTCTGAATACTCTTAACCCTTCAGTGCCTTGACAGCTCAGAGCACTGCCTCCCTCTCATCATCAGTGTACTTGGCACCACCAGCCGTCCTTAGACTTTTAATGCATAAATCCAAAGGTCCCATAATACTGGGGGCTCACCAGGTGCCGATAAAATTACAGGTGGGGGCCTAGAATTGCTTTGTTGCATGGTCCCAGAGTCACTGCAGTCACTGGGCTATTCATCCTTTTCCAGCCCCTGGCCCCAGCCACTATTTCTTAAATGACTTGTAGTCAGTTTATTCTTTTTGTCTCTTAGGTCCCCAGCCAGTCTACTTGCATACACATATATTTTTTTAAAGTGCTTCCATGCTATATTTTTCAGAAGGCACACAAATTAGTCTTTTAGGCACATTCGCTGAGTGTGCCCATGCGGAAGGGGAGGCTTCTGGAAGCAAAATCAGCAGGTTAACCATTCATCGTTTCTCTGTGGAACTGTGCACAAAGAGGTTGCTGGTCACACCCAAAATGGCCACCATGGACAGTCACGGTGTTAGGTCCTTTCCTCAGACCTTGTCACACTCTCACTGTGTGTCTCCTCAAACTGCTGTCTCTACTTGACGCATGCCCAGTCCCTTCCCGAAGTCCTTGGCACCCGGGAATAAATGGGTAGAGATGCCCAAAGTCACTCGCTGGGGAGGCAGTGGGGGGCATAGGGCACCGTTGGCCTGGACAGGAGCTGCACCTCTGCTGGGCGCAAACATCAAAGCGTGGCAAAGACAGTACATCCATCGGTTGTTGGGTCTGCTTCCTTCCTCTTAATCCTTGTTTCCAAAGAAGAAATAGAGAAGGCAGTAAGGTGAGTAACACTTAGTTTATTGCTAGGAAGTAGGTGCCATGTGGGCCCAGCTAACAGATCCTTGAAACTGAAAAAGAATGTGGAACGCTGGCCAAGAACAAACACATCAGGGTTCCATTACACGCATTACAACATTTTACTTCTGCCTGCTCCAGCTTTGTGTTTCTAAGACAATGTAATGATACGTTATCATTTCCTGGTGCATATTGCATGCAATGAGGTACTTTTTTACAGCCTACAGTGGCTGTACTGAAGGCAGCCACAGACAGAATGCTGCTGTAGAGGCCTGCGCTGGCAAGAAGGGCACCTCACACAGAATGCTACTCAGGAGGCAAATGCCTAGCAAGGTAATGTGATCCTTGTTTCTTTTTTAAATCCCTTGTTTTGATGCAGCAAGCAGAAATGCTCACCTCTCCTCCAACCTGGGCCGCAGCTAGAATATGGATGTTTCAGCTTCCCTCTCCGCTCTCACGGGACAGAGATTGTGCAGAGGCAGCACTTGTCTTCAATATGTTATGTATAGGTTTTCATTACACAGAGGTATGTTGAACAGCTCATGTATGTGGTTGTAGCAACATAGGGTGAAGCACTGTGATATTCCCCCCTCACTTCCTCCACCAACCAACTTTCCCCCGAATATTTTCCCAACACACTCCTTTAAGAGTTCAAAAGTTCTGATTTGGAAGTCTCAAATGAACGGTCTCCTACACAACAAGTTAGACAATGTTTGCATATGGATGTGGACTTGAGCTGTACTGCTTTTCAGCAAAGGGGCAAAGGATTTGCCTAAATCCATCAAAGAGCTTTTAAAGTATTCACTCAGTCCCCCTTGTGTACGCAAGTCTTCTGTAGCGTAGGACACGTGCGCAAGAGAACTCACGTGGGATGCTCGTGGGGACAGGTATTGGAGGCTTTGCCTCAGCCTGAAAGCCTCCCAGTCACTTTCCATACTTCAGAGGATCTGTAACTCTGCTCTTATGACCGGCGTTTTGCATGAAAGCTGGCTATGACTGGGCGGGCCGGGCAACATGCAAATAATAACATATTGCTCCCTTTCTGGCTTCAGTGGATTTCAAGTTAGGAACCTGCAGCAGGTCCATGTTTGGAATACCAATGCTAGAGAAATATAAGATTATTGATCATGATTTACTACACTTGAACATTGATAAAAATGTCAATATTTCAAACATATTATGCATTAATATTAGAACAGTCAAGCACAGTATGCCATTTTTTAAAAAAAGGTTGTTATACTATATGCTGCATTTAAACAGGTTACCGTTCCATAAAAATATAACATGACGTAATTACATTTTTCTGAAGGTGTCTATTTTATGTTCAAGTTGTAATATGCGCACAATGACTGTGACCAACAGTTATAAACACATAAATTGTTTATCACAGGACTTTACCCATGGCACTTTCCTAATAAGAAAGCTGAGAATAGAAAAAAGGAGCACGCGAAGTTGAGAAGAAATTGTCAAAGTTTGCTATAGAAGGAGCAGTATTGATGAGAGGAGACGTGTGGCCACACAAGAAGTTCAGTTAGCACTTTAAAGCAATGTAGCACACTCTATGGATCAGAGTTGGTACAACTTTTGGCCACAAGGTAAAGGGAATGGACCTTGAGGATGAGGCAGATTTCAAAACACTCAAGAGGGAAGAGGATTTAATGGGGGACAACCACAGCAATGTAGGAATTGAGGGAACACAGGACATAAAGAACATGTAGAAGTAGCGGAGGTATGCAAGAAAACTAGCTAGCTGGAAGAGGGTTGAATGGGCTATTCTCTGCAGTACAATCCAGAACCACACCAATGTTATGTCCAAGAACATGCACAGTATCAGACAGGCACTCCACAAATACAGCAAGGGTAGCAGATCCCACAGCAAACAGAGTTGCCACAAGGGCATTCACAGCAAGCACCCATGCAGGCACAACAAGTACAGTCACAGTAACCACAGTATGCACTGATACAACAAGTGACAGTGCCACAATGGAAGGTGAATGGAGGAGCCCCTCAAGCATCCACACCCAACATAGGGAGTGTGCAAGTAGTGGGAGGGAATCCTTTTACAGGTACATGGATGAATGTATATCCACAATAGGAAAGCCCACAGAGTGACTTGATTTGTTCAGTATTATCTGAAGGCAAGACATTTTTGTTCCTCGTGGATACAGAAGCAACTTGTTCCTTAGTTCGAGAGGGAAAATGCACAATGTCTGGGATCACCATGAATGTGCAGGGATTCTCTGGGGCCACAAGTATGGTTGCTTTTACTAACAAATTACCACTTTCTATAGGTGAACATGATTTATCAATGCCACTATTATATTGTCGACTGTCACCAGTTAACATATAAGGGCGTGACTTGATGACAAAATGAAACGTGATGATATCCTTTACTAACAAAGGGATAGTGTGTTCAACTACAGGGATACATTATCTAAATGTGAAAGAGTGTATACCTGCTTTGACAGGCCCAAAAGCATTACGAGGGATCCCTTTAGATGCAAAAATATTTTTGTATATAGTAAATATTTTTGGGAAATGGCTTTGTGGACTGACCGGGAAAATATGTAGAATTCCTGATGAGTTTTTGTTTAGACCAGAAATACTTATGGATGATGAGGAGGGATATGTAATTCGCATAGAATTAGAGGCAGCAGCGGTAAATCAAGAAAGGGTGTTTATTCATGTGTTTATTCATGGGACAGATGATGAGGGACAAGCATGGAGAACAGTAATAGCCCTTAAGGACGGATACAGACTGACAGATTTGACAGATGAAGGCTTGTTCAGAGTAGAATATTCAGATGCTGTATTAGTATTTTTCATAAGTCTCACTTATTGGATGAAAATTGAGGATAGAGCTATGCCCCGGAGAATGGCATTGGTAAAAAAGAAACCTTCATTTTTTCAGGAACATTTAGAAAAAGTGCCAATCATCTTGTGGGCCTGCAGTCCATATAATGTGGGCCTATTTAGTGGAGCAGGAGCAGTTCAAATCAAGCTGAAACCAGGAGTGTTTTTTCCATGTACAAAACAGTACCCCATGTCCAGAGAAGCAGAAGAAGGCATATTTGAGACCATTTCTGCTTTAATGAAGCAGGGAATATTGGTGCCCTCAGGGATCCCATGTAACAGGGCTGTGAACCCCATGAAGAAATCAACTGGGGGGTTGTGGAGATTTACTCAGGAACTCAGCCCCTTAAACAATATTTTTGAAGCAGATTTTCCTTTGGTTCCAACCCCTGCTACAATATTATGTAACATTCCAGCTAAAGCCAACTATTTTACAGTAACAGATTTAAAGAAAGCCTTCTATTCAATTCCCCTTCATGAAGACTCACAAGATTTGACTTTGTTTTCATATTGAAACCACCACCTAAAACATTTCGAGACTGCCTTAGCGGGGTTGCATATAATAATGTCCCTGCAAATATGTTTCCTGACAAAAAAAGTTGCTGTTTTTTGCGGTGACATTCTTACATTGAACATGAGGGGGACACCCCTGTAACCCTTGAATTTTACAAGGGGAGCAGGGGACATACCTGTAACCCCTCCCTATATATAATATCACCATATTTAATGTTGCCAATGGATTTTCCAAGCAACATTATGTATTTGAACATTATGCATGGGGACATTATTACCTGATACCCTTAGAGGTACTGTAAGTCCCCATGAATTTGTAATAGGGTCTTTCAGATGGACCTAGGTAATGTACAGCTTGGAAGCACAATAAGACAGATGAAAGATGCCGGGAAGTCTCAGTTTGACTAATGGCAATACTAGCAGAACAAGGATGAGAAGTACGCAAATAATTAATACAATATTGTCAGGAGGAGGTCCTGTTCATCGGACAGCTCATCTCTCAGGAGGGGAGAAAAGTAACACCAGAAAGAGCAGAAGCAATCATGAAAACTCTGAAACCTGAAACAGTAAGAGAAATGCAACAGTCCTTAGGCCAATGCAATTATTTAAGGGCCTGGGTTTTTGATTACAGTATATATATTCAAACACTTTTAAAATCACTCAAGGAGGCACAGATAAGTAAAAGTAAGATAACATGGACAGATGACATGATTTAAGGCTTGGAAGTGTTGAAAGGGGTGATTTGCACAGCCCCTGTGTTAGGAATACCCGACTATAATGAAGAGTTTCACTAATTCTTGCATTATTTTCTTTTCTATTTATTTTTTATGTAGTGCATTTGGTTATACAAAATCTTTAGCACGCAAAAAACAAAGAACAAAAACATCAACACATAAAAAAACTCCATATTTGAAAAATATTAAAATAGGAGTAAAATATTAGGACATGTTATAAAACCAATCTTAGAATTACAATTCCTTATCAATGCACTTTGTATTTGACAAATGTTAAAATAGAAATAAAATGTTAAAACATGCAAAAGAGTTGATGATTTCATAAAATCAAATTTGACTGGATTGCGAGAAGTGCATTTTTTGATATATGGCAAGCAGCTGCTATAGCTAGTCTAGATACAGCACCATGCAGGCCACTCCAGACTTGGTCTGTCTCAATGAAGGCCATAGAGGGCACAAACAAAGCATAACCCTTCAAATAGGCACTGTGCAATATTACTCATGCCATTAGGATGTGACAAATGGTTTCAACCTCAAATTTGCAAAGATAACACTTGTGATTGTCATATGCAATACTAACATGCTCAGGGCTAGGAAGGATATTAAAATGCATACCGATAGTGAATCTTCTTACTTGCCCACTGAAAACCCTAGTGAGATATTTCCATAGTGAATTTGGGGCCTAAACCTTGATAGCTATAGTCTTTTAAGGTTTATTTTAGTGTAACGCATACAAGCTATTGATCACGTCCCATACCCTGGTTTTCTCCTCTAATATGGCCAATGTATTAGGAAGGGTAAACAAATGTGTCATCGTTGTCCCAAGTTTGTTGAGATGAGCATCAACCATGTCCTGTAGTTCCACAAGGAAATGGTTGGATTGGTCAGAATGATATTGCTGTGCAATCAGTCCAAGCAACATATCGGAATTCAGTAGAGGGGATAACAAAGACAATACAAAATTGCAATGTATCAATATCCATGTGGATTCCAAGAAGACAACCCAAGTTCCAGTCTAAGTGATTCAACTGGGACTGATGAGGGAACTGCCAAGATGGAACAAAGGAGTTTACCCTCTAATTTATCAATCCACCTCATTTTTTGTTCGTGGATGATCACTAAACTGTACAAAATCCCAGGTACAATGCTTGTTTTATAAATATTTACAAGTCCCTCAACATTTCTGCCACCCTAACTGCAAATAAATTTGTTCATGACCAACTAATTCCTTAAAACTCTCGGGACTATGGTGTTGCCATAATAATATCATCTAGGACTCCATTTAATAGGGTTGCCCATATAAATATTTTATTCGACCGCATCAAGATGTTTATGGTCTATCTTCCGGGTATAGCTTGATTTAGTTCTTGTCCGGCCTCCGATAATTAGAATATTAGTCTTTGAAATGTTAATGCAGATACAGATTTCCTTGATGTGTACTGCCAGTGCATCTTTTGAGTGCTGTAGGCCTCTCTTCCTGCATTCAAATGGAGAAGTGATGACAGCAGAATTACACGGAAGATGATATTAGGACATGGGCACAAACCAAAAACCTACTATAGTGGAATTATAGACCCAATAATGAAAGGACTTTACCCTTGCAAACAAGAACTGCTGCTGCTGCTTTTCCGATTGAAAAAGCTACCAGTAGTACAATGGGATGCTCTATCGACGCTAACCCATTTGCCATTTTGGAGAAACCCAAAAGTACATTGACTACACAAAGAGTGTCTGGATACAAAGTGATTATTTCAAATCCATCAATCAAAATTGTTAGATGTAGAATTGTGAATCCAGCAACATTTATAGCAGAGCCAGTAGGACAGGAGGATTATGTACATGACTGCACAACATATACCTAATTCTATGATGATATGCCCCATATTAGAGAAAATGTCCTTGACGAAGGGGAAGTTCTCTTTATTGATGGTACTTTAAAAATTCGAAGTAGTGACAAGTGCGAGATTGAGTTCACATTGTTCAGCGCAGGCTACAGAATTAGTTGTGCTTCAAAGATTTGAAGATGAGGAAGTCACAGTGAATTCTGACTCCGCTTACGTGAAGACAACCGTACATGCAGGACTATCACATTGGAAAAGGAGGGCTTTCCTCCACGCATACGGCACTCCAGTACAACATGCGTCCCTACTGGACAAGCTCATTAAAGTACTAAAGCTCCCACTGGATAAAAAGTGCAAACCATACTAAAGGGGCCGGCATGATTTCTCACGGTAACAAAGCCTCATATGTAGAGTCCAAAAGAGCAGCATATTGTTCAAATATTTTTTTTCAATCATAATTAATTTCCTGTTATAACAAAGTACACATTTTTAAAAGTGATTGAAGGTGAATATTTGAATTAAAGATTTGAATTTTTAATTATATAAAATGCACATTGCTAACAAGGAGACCAGCTACTCCAAAAGAGATAATGTGGCATCTGAATACCATGGCAATAATTCTTGTAACTACATTTTGCCTTTTGTGCTGTTTTTACTTTCTTATGCTCTTTACATTTTGTGATATATTATTTCATAATACATTTGTAGTGTCTGACATTGAGACATCTATTCCTATCCCCAACGAAAGCACAAGTGATATTTTTCCTGATATTTTCAAACAAATTTTCCAACTTAAAGGGGATGCTGGGGAAGATAACGAAGATATACATTTATATCTTTACAATTCGGCCCATTTAAAGAATAACATGTGGTATCAACACATCAAGAAAGTGGGGAGAAAAATGTCAGATGAAAGCTGTTACGTGCGTTCCCTTATTCCTTATGCTATGGGGGCATTTAAAATATTCATAGTAACAGAAGTGCCAGTAAAAAAGTCACATTGTATGAGCCACCTTGCACTTTGCCTAACCAGAGGACAATTCCAAGGCAAGACAGCATCATTGGTATGAGTGAATAAAGCGAAATCCCAAAGGAAAGATAATTATATACAAGAGACGAAGTCGAAAGCAAAGCAAGAGACAATGAACTGAATAATAAGATACACGCAGCCTCAAATAAATGGATCAGGTATCAGATTTGAGGAAAATCGGATGTTACAATGCAAGGATAAGGAAGGGAAAGAAGTACCAGAATGCTGGGAAAGAGGTCAACTATGAATCAAAGGAACAGTCCTTACTCCAAAGGGATGGGATGATGGACTGATCATGTGCAATGCAAAGGCATTGTTAGGATAATGGGAAGCAGTTGTGGAAAATGCAGAAAAAGAATGGCCTAAGATCATAAAGTTGTTATTGTGGGTTGACGAAGAGGGGGGACCATTGCACATATTACCCCAGAAGAATGGGTCCCTATGCTTCAGAAAAAATGGCATGAAAAAAGTTGGAGAAAACCTCGAATGAGGTCATGTTTTTGTCATACAAAGCATGAAAGGAGGGGCAGTCGATGGACCACAACTTGGCCTGTGGATCAAGAGGGTTATAGGTCAAAGTTTCGAAAACAAAAGGCACAATGCCTTTTTTTCGATAGTAAAAGGACCGAAAAAAAGGATCACCATTTTTTTTTATTTTTTATGGGGATGTTCGCCCCTCAGCACCCCGTTTTCTCTTTATAAAAAAGTGTTTTATACACGCTAAACTAAAAAAATATATAAATAAATAAATATTAAAAAATGTTGATCCTTTTTTCGGTTCTTTTGTTTTCGATCAAAAGGTCATTCGACCATTTGCAGTCTAACCTTTGACCGGGCACCGATCAAGAGCATATAAGAAGTTGCCACCAGAATGGGGAGGAGTTTTTTCACTAGTACTGATAAACATGCCTGCCCTAGTAGTACCACCAAGCGACCTGCAGATCACAGACTTTCCTAAAATGGATGCATACCAGAGAAAGAAGAGATTGCTTAAACTTATTTGACAAAAGAGAGATAATTACTTCTAGGGCAAAATCAATAGAAGCCTATCACGACATTCCAGATGAGCATACATTGTTCATCAGAATGACAGTGGTATTTACAGCTATATTCATGCCAGGAATTCAAGCTGCAGCAAACGTCAATTGGGTACAAATCACTAGGTGGGAGCTGTTGCAAACGATCAACACAACAATAAAAGGATTTAATGTGATCAAAGAAGAAGTAAAGGCCATCAGGCTCATGGCCGTCCAGAACAGGTATGTCCTGGACTTAATTACAGCAATGGAACAAGGTGTGTGCACCAAGATCTGGCCTTCCTGCTGTACATTCACACCTGCCCATGATGAAGAAAATGGAACCTTGACAGAAGCAATAACTATGATGTCAACCCTGCATACAAAAATGGTGGAAGAGGTAGACAAGACTGAGGATGAAGATTGGTTTTCGTCCCTGTTTTCACAGGTTCCAACCTGGTTGGCAAATGTCTTCAAACTACCTGGAGCAGTACTAGTGTTGGTATTGCTGGCATTATGTTTTATAAGAATAATTATAGGACAGTGCAAGAAGACAGCAAAGAAAGTTTTGATGGATACATACGATATGAGTACATCGAATGGTAGCACCCCTTTCCCTTCTTCCCTGGAACCACAAATAGCATCAAATTCAAACCAGAGAAGGTGGGGCTCAAGATGCTGATCACTTTGTAATGGTGGAGGAAGGCCTTTGAGGGTGTCCAGTTGGCTTATTCACTGATTAGAGATGTTGTGTCTCATTTTCAGCATGCAGTTTCATAAAGGATTGGTGCCAGTGTGTGATGGGCCTCCTTCTAGAAAACGGACCTCATTACGAGTTTGGAGGTAGCCATTGTGCTATTAGCACCATGGCTGCCTCCAAACTGGGCTCCATTACCGGGTTCCTTCAATGAGGAATAACCGGGTAATTCCAACATTGGAGGACCCGGTAATTCCTCCTTGAAGGAACCATACCTCATTCACATTGAGCCCGGTAGGGCTCAATGTGAATGGGGGGGAGGTAATAATGGGCACATTATAAATGGCCCGTTATTACCTCCCTCTTCCCCTCATGGGACCTGGAAAAGACGTCTGGTTTTACCAGACGTCTGATCCGGGTCATGCAAAGGGAACCTCGTAATTGGCGCTCCTGTAATGAAGGGGGCCGGTCCCGTACTGGCCCCCTTCATTACGGGAGCGCCAGGGTTATAATGAGGCCCAATATATTGATAGTCAGGTGTATCCACAGGTTGTGATGCACAAGGTCCAAAGGATTATGCAATCTCACAATTTTATATTGGAGTTCTGCCTCAGATTCCAGATAAAAGTACAGCCAGAATCAGGCAGCAGATTTGTGCTCCAGGGCAGATTCCAGCAGTTGGCAAATGCATAGGGGAGAGTATTTGGGTTTGTGCAGTGCTGGGGGCTTTTCCAGACCTCGGGACGGACCTTGGGTGGTAGTGATGCATGGTATAAATCAACATAACATAACATAGATCTCTTTCCCGCTGAGCTAAAAAATCAGATGCAGAGATATTTCAGTTGGAGTACGGAGAATTTGTGGGTCCAACCAAATAATATCTGAAGTATAAAGGACCAGGGACGCAATATGTGTCTCCCCCATTCATGACGATTTCCAGGAGGTTTTGGTTCTTTAGATGCAGGGAGCAGTTATGGTTTTAGTAACCCCATAGTAGGCAGCCCCATCCTGTTTTTCAGTGGTCTTGTTGAGCGACCCTCTGATCCTGCTTCCTGTTTTCAGGGAACTGCTGTTGAATGAGCAGAATCAACCACAACGCTTGGTCATCCCAGGTTCCCTTCACCTGATGCCATGACATGTTTTGGTTTTTGATGGTCCACGGAGGGATTTTCTTCACGGTCTTCGAACATTACTTTGAAGGCTTGTGCATAAGAACCAGACATGTGTACATGACAGCCTGTGTCATCTGGGTTTGCTAAAAAGGGTTTGGATCCCATGTGAGTGAATGTCGCACTGGTGTCACACTGGTGGAACATTTCTTGACATATCATTCCATCAGCCTTCACATGTCAGCCATTTCATCTTACCATGAATCCATGCAGAGGGCCACTCTTGTTCTCTTAGAGTCATTGGGATTGCCCCCATTCCATCTCAGCCTAAATATTCTCAATATCTGGGATGAGAATAGGGTTCTAAATGGTGTTCATAGTAAGCTGGTTAACAATTTTCTTTCACTAAAGGAATTGTCAGCTAAGCTTGTCATTTTTATGGGTATGGTCTCATTCAAGAAAGTGGGGATATCAAGGAACAATACCTGTCAGGTACATTGTTTACTGCAGAGGGTGTATGTTTTTGATTGTCTAGACAGATTAAAAACTCAATCCAGGTTGATCGAATTGGCAACATTTCCTCTGATCCCTGCTTTCTATTTGGTTTGTTACCTTTCAGGAATGGACAGCAGGGCCAGGGGTGTTGCTAGGTCTGGAAAAGATATGGGGCTATGCTAACGTTGGAACTGTTGAGACTCAGGGCTAGCTAGCCTTTTGGTTGTAACACCTGAGCTTTCAGGGGCTAGCATCAAAAGACCTGGGGCTATAGCCCCCTCAGCTGCACACTTAGCAAGCCTCAGAGTGGGGCTGAGAATGATCCCAGATCAATTGTTTAATACTTTTCAGAAACCTTATCTTCTTGTTTCGTCTCCCACTCTCAATAGGTGAGTTAGGGGGGTAATTAATTCAGCTGGGAATTGATGTTTTAGTTTTTGGGCCGCATTCTGCTAAGGGCACCATGGCATCCAAGGTCTTTTAGGGCAGAGCCAGGCTGTAGGGCATTCTCAGGACCAATCAGATGATTCATTGTTTTTATCATAAACCTGTCTTCCATTTTGCCCATGTTGTGCTGGTGGGGCTCTTTGAATGTAAATAACATGAAGCCTCTGCGCCATCCCATACAATGTTGATTGCTCCTAGTATTATGCCAACCAGTCGGGATTCCGTTATAGACATGGATACAGGTATTATCCCACCATGCTGATCTCTCCCTGAATATCCTTTGTAGGATAGGCCGCTGAGAGGTATTTTGTTTGGTTCAATGCTGTTTCATTGGCAGTTTATTTTCTGATGGGTTTTTCAATGAAAATGTTTCAATGTAAAACTGTGTGTAAGAGTATATAAGGGATGGAGTTGGGGAAAATTGAGAAATTAATAACGTAGAACCCCCCAAAATTGTAAACATTAGTTTTTGATTATATTTTTTTGATGAAAGGTTTTAGGAAAAAAATTATCAAAAACATTACTGGGATGAATCAACATAGAACCATTCTGGCTAGCATTTCTTTTGGGCACAGATGTTTTCTATCTTTGGTGTGGTGACACTTGTTGGGAATTTTGTCCTTCATGATGTTTCATCCGATAGCGGTGTTTTGTTTGGCGATGTCTTGAAAAGAGCAGGGTCCTTGGGAGCGATTAGACTTGCTAGAGGAATGAGGTATGTGATTGGTTATATGAGTCACGTGAGCTGCATTGGAATTACCAGTGTTGAAGTACAAAGGAAGTATAACGGAAACATGAAATACTTTGTGTTTACGTGTACTTTCTTACTGTGTTGCAAAATAAAGATAAGAGTAAAATACATAATGCTTGGCTCTGTGCCTGCAATAGAATCCCAAATCTCGTTCAAAAGTACTAGTAGCAGCCGACATTTGCATTAGCAGGTGTCCCAATTCTAGGTGTGTCTGCATGGCCTGTTGTGCTCCTATTTGGGCACCCTCCCCCTATCCAGGTTTCACAATTTTAGGTGTGACTGCATTGACTGATGGGCCCCTCTTTAAGCCCTCGCCCTCTAAACAGGTGTCCCAAGTATAAGAAATCTGCATTTCTGTCTTACTCCCTTTTTAGGCCCTCTACCCTTGTTCAGGTAGCCCAAGCCTAGGTGTGACTGCATTCTCTGTTGTCTCCCTTTAAGCGCCCACAACTCTATCGCTGTGTGCCAAGTCTAGATGTTACTGCACTGACAGTTGTACCCACACAAGCCCTGGTAGCTAAGGTTACAGGTGCCCTCAGAACAATCGCTGTATCTCCAACTAGACATTCCCACCCAATGCAGGTTCATACATCGGAGTCAGAAAGAAAAGCTTGCAAGGATAGAACTAAATGAACAAACTGTGAGGGTATACTACCCCTGGTTCAACAATGGTTCAACAACCATAACCGAAGCCAGGAAAAAAGGGCAATAAACAAACTGAACCACGAAGGTCTTTGAACCGAGTTCTCAACTATCCCACCAGCAACCGAAACCCAACAGACAACACACCGGTCTGAACAAAAAATACAAAAAGCAACCTAAAATGAAAATCTAAAAAAACTACAATGCAGCCTTCTCAACGTTATATCCATGGCAAAACACTCAATAGAATTCCATGACCGTTTAAGCGAAGGAGGCACAGACATGCTCTTTCTCACAGGAACCTGGCTATCAGAGAACTACAAAGCAATTGCAAATGAAGCAATACAGGGCAATTATAAATTAATACATGTCAACAGAGAAAAACAAAGAGGCGGAATTGCAATCATACACAAAGAACACATCCAAACATGTCACCTCATCACAACCAATGCAAGCAAATAGTAAATGGATCCACCCATGACGCTGGACACACCCTGGATGCAATCTTCTGCAGGGAAGGACTCTGGGCATCCATGCCACCTACAGCAATGTTATGGTGTGACCACTACTTAATACCATTCTAAATCACATACCAAACCCGCCTAATTGCCGGAAAGGAAATACTCCATACCAGCAAGAAAAGAAACTGGAAGAACCTAGATCTAGAAGCTCTAACAAACCTTCTAGACTCAACCCTCCCAAGCGAAACAGAACCCATAGAAGCAACCATAGATACGGCAGAAGACATCCTCAACAATCGGAACACCAAGGCCCTTGACCAACTGGCACCAGCTAAAACATTCAAAGCAACACCAAAAAACTGGCAGCAAAATGGTTCACAGAAGAACTGAAAGAACTAAAAAACAACAACCGCAAAATCGAAAATAAATGGAGAAAAAATACACCAGATGAGACAAAATAAAATATCAAAGATAACTTAAACTATATAAATCAACATTCCTCAAAGCAAAACATGTCTACCATGCCACAAGAATAGAATTGGCAAACAATCCACAGAAAGAACTTTTTAAAATCACCAAAGAGATAAAAAACCTTCTTCCTGCAAATATTTCATCAGCCTGACACAAGCACATTGTGACAACATTACCAACCAAATGAGAACAAAAAAGAGTAACAATCCAGTAGACCATTAATCCATCCTGGACAAATGCGGCCATGACTGCCAGAGCACAGACACAGGGCAACTCAGAGACTACAGCAAAACTCACCTGCATACATCAATTCACAGAAGAACCTTTGCCTCACTGATCAAGGAGACCAACCTTGCAGGGTCCGCAAGGGACTCCTGCCTAACTGACATCTTCAAAGGATTCCTCAGCCACAGAACCCCAGCAAAACACTTCCTGAACCTATTGCATCTATCACTCAAAAGTGGAATAGTACCATACTCCTTCAAATCAGCATACGTTAAACCACTGATAAAAAAGGAATTAGAACACCTTGAAGACCCGAGCAACTACAGACCAATATCCAACCTGCCCTACCCAGCAAATATCTTGGAGAAACACAAAATCCTTCTTAAATACATTGAAACAAAAGGAATACTTGAATGGTCACTAGTTGTCTTCAGACCAATGCGAGGAACAGAATCAGCACTTCTATCGATATAGAACAACCTGAAAATAAATGCAGAAGACAAAGCTCTATCGGCCCTCATACTACTGGACATATCAGTGGCTTTTTACATAATCAGCCATGCAACACTAATACAAAGATTGAGGGAATGTGACATACAGGAAATCAAACTAAAGTGGCTAACCTTATTCCTAACAAAGCAAACTAAACAAAAAGAACCTGAACCTACCTATCACCGTTCACCTCTCAAAAAAAAATATATATAACCTGCGGAGTGCCACAGGGATCCAGCCTCTCCCCGCTGATTTTCAAGATCTACATGTGCCCACTGATAAAAATCATTCAAACCCACGGTCCTACCACCTACAACTTTGCAGGTGACACCCAACTGATTTTGAAAAAATACAGAACCCAGGAACAAAATAACAGCCTCGACAACTGCCTCACAGACATCACAATTGGATGACAATGAACAACCTTAAACTGAACATGGTAAAAATGTAAATAATGCTCTCAGCTGCAGTATTCAATGGGGAGAATCCACAACTGGACTGGCCAATCGGGAACGCAACCAGAGAATACTGACGTAGTAAATAACCTTGGAATACTCATGGACAACAGACTATCACAGGAACCGCAAGTCAACGCAACCCAAAAATGCTTCTTCTTCCTATGACTGCTCAGAAGATTACTTGCCTACCTTTCCTTTCCCCACAGAACCCTCCAATCATATACCTGATTCTCATAATAATTGACTATACAAACAGCCTCTACCTAGGAATGCTGGAAAGACTTACCAAGAAACTACAAAGGGTGAAAAATACAGCAGCCAGGATCCTATTAATACTAATCAGAAGAGACCAAATCACTCCAGCACTGAAAAGCCTGCACTGGTTACTAGTAAAAAAGCACATCAAATTCAAAGCACTCTACATTGCACACAAGGCCAGACAATTCCTCCAAGACAAGATTATCTGGTATTGCCCAGGAAGGGAACTAAGATCCAGTATTGACCTACAAATGAAGGCTAAACACCACAAAACAAGGAAAGTCTAATTGCTAACATCTGGAACAACATGCCAAAGAAATTAGAACCACATCGCCTTCAGGAAATGTCTCAAAACCTGCCTATTCAGCATACAATGACAACCTCGTAGGGACACCTACAACAACAATACCACAGACAAACAATCCTGAGAGGAGACTAGATGGGCCAAAGAACCACAAACAAAAACCTGGCTAGATACCGTCAAGTGGCAACCAAAGATACGCGCCACAGGCTCCATCAAATGGACCGACTTACCCATTTTCCCCTGCTCCTCCAACATAACTGATGGCACTACACCAGACCGTGAACAAGCCACACTACACATAAACAAACAGAGAATCAATACAATGTTCACACCCAGCATCTGTAGATGCTGAAGCACATCTAGAGTAAGTTACCCCCATAGTCAACAAATCCATAAGCAACGCAACTACAGACCAAGATATAAGATTAACCTATAACTACGGCCACCCATAACTCAATACCCCTTATGGACACCATCTATATCACATGCACAATCAAACCCACCATAACCCATACAAAACACCAACACAAAACATTACCACACACCCGAGACACTGAATCTTTTCCATACAGTTACAATGTACAAGGCCTCTGGCACAAACTACCACATGCAAAACAACGCTCAAAGATGCCAGTCTCTCCTGGTTCTGAGCCTATCCTCTGACCCTTTCCCCACTAACCTCTCCCTACCTTCTCTTGCAGAGCCACGCGAGTGCCTGGAGACTGCCCCAGGGTGGTAGCGTGCATGGTATAAATCAACATAACATGACTGCATGCATGGCAGCATTGCAAGAAAGTTGATCTCACCACTTAAATCAGGTAAATAATGGCAATGATTTGGGAGATACGTTTATGTCAAACGTCCCAACAAGGTGTAGTTATAAATGGTAACATTCATTAACACCACGCATCCTATTGCATTTCAAAGATCAACGAAATTCCTTTTTGTCTGTTCAAAATTGAAACTTTTATGAGTATTTGTTCACGTTATTCTATTTATTGATTTTCTAAACTGGAAAATGAACAATATTGTCTTTTAAATATTGAAAAATGTACTTTCTAGGAGAGGGTTCATCGTAAATATAATGAAATAGACAGTTCTGCATCTTAACGGATGTCATTGCATCTGGACATATTACAAGATGTTCTGATTACAGCACTGCAGTGTTCCTAGTTTCACGCTTTAATGCATTCATTTGTTATTTCTGTTGCTGAAAAATGTTCATTTCCAGTGGTGCAGAGACAAGATGATTAATTATAATGGCAACATCGACGCCATCATTTGTCCTATTAATGGTTCTCCTGCACAGAACACCACACTACCAGAGTACGGCGGGTTGCTGGATGGTCATGGGGCAATGTCAGAAGAACGACACAAAGTCAAACTGTAGTCTGCAATAGAAAATGCATGTTTTAAATAATGCCCACAGTACGTTTCCATCACTACCAGGGGACATATGGCAGCCCAATAAACACAGAATAAGGGGGTGTTTCTCACCCTACCCCTTATTGTGGCACTAGATTGGATGTTTGTAGGACTGGAATAGACCCTTCTGCTACTACATTCCTTGTGGCACTTTAGACAGTGCTTAGAATTGCCTTCTTGTAGGGCAGGCCCTGCTAACAATGAAGCACACAGAAATAAAGCAGTCAGAAATATATTACCAATACCTCAATTGCTTTATTCCTAAGAAACTGCACCTATTGTTCTCTTGCCACTGCCTCTGTCAGTGCCCTCCCCAATAGGAAACTAAGAATGGAAGGCTCATCAACATATGTGCTGCGTGTGTGCTATTTGCTGGTTTACGTATTTTTAACAAGGTCACTTTCCTTGTCTGCAAATTACTCATGCATTTTCCCTGTGCTTGTTTGGTTGATAATTTTGTAAAATGGGGGTCCCCTCAAACCCTCCATCTAACCCACCTGCCACCGACTTACCTTTCCCGCTGAAAACCCACCACCCCAATTGCTTACTGCCAAAAACATAACACATATATATATATATATATATATATATATATATATATATATATATATATATATATATATATATATATATATTCTCTAAAACAACTTTGTTAAAGGAACGTTATGCTTAAGTTGCACTATCAAAAACCCATGAAATTCAGTGAAAAAAAACCTTGTTAAATGGACTTCATGGTTACAAGTAAAACCACAGAACCAATGAAGTTCGGCAGCTAACTCGCACCATATTTGTGCACTGCTAAGACTAACACCCTGGACATCAAAGATGACATCACACATGTCATTGATGACATCACCAATGACACCACATATCTGGCCCCCTTCTTTCTGTTCACTGACATATGTAGGCCATGTGATTTTGTTCACTGATAGAGACCATTTTACCAATTAAAAGGCGTTAAAACGTGTTACATCTGTGCACATTAACCTTTATGTATGTTGTTAAGGCACTTTTCTTTAGTATGTTCATCTTACACATACAAAATAATCAAGCCTCAAAAACTCAAACCATTTGTGTACTTCCTGATAAAGTCTAATGTTAATATTTTTTGGTGATGTTGTTTCTTTCCTCCTGACTTAAGTTTCCTAGTATGTTCCAGATTTGTATGCATTTTAAGTCTTGATGTGTATTGCTTGTACTAACACAAGTATGTAGTAAGTATGTAGTAAGTCTTCAATTATTAGCTATTAGCTATTTATTCCATGTTTATCATTACTGAAAACTCTGGTAAGGTCTCATTCATTATTTTACTATCCAAAATGACCAGATTAAAAAAATTGTATTTCTACAGTGCATGCTGCAGCCATTGCCTATATGTATGTATGATTAGGTCCCTGTATTAACAACAACACTCCAATATTATGTTTTGTTTATATGAGTACATTCATTAATACCTTAATTAGTTCATGATAGATCTCCCGATCACCCCTCACATCTTGTTACTAACATTATAAACACAACCCCTTTTAGAGACTTTTTATCACAATTAATTTCATATGTGATGCCATCTTTGATATCCAGGGTTTTAGTCTTACCAGTACACAGAGGTGGCACGAGTTATAGTTGCTTAGTGTACCATAACTGACAAATTTCATGGGTTTTTCGGTTTTAATTGTAACCATAACATCCCTTTAGCAAAGTTTTTTGCACGGAATTCTATGGCTTTTTGTTAGTGAAACTTAACCATAATGTCCCTTTAACTGTGTTTTTCGGTGAATTTCATTGTTTTAAACTAGTGCCCCTTTAAAGGATAGTTCCGGGACTTTTTTTTTATTGTCCCTACGGTTCGGCCATGTGTTTTTAAGCATAAATCGTTAGATCGTATAAAACTTTCCTATGGACCTTACCCGACTTTTCGTCCATTAACGCACTCAAAATCAGCCGCCATTTTCTGATAATCCTATCATTTCCCCCCATCGACCTGGCTCACCTGCTTTTGCGGCACTAAATCAAATCCCCCGCCCCTGAGCTTGACATCAGCAGACGCGTACCGCCCATTTCCCCACGCCAAAGCACGTTTCGTGTCAACAATCGCTGCGCCTCAGCTAATGAAGTGTCGCCATGGAAATGGCAGGACGCCTCTTTCCTCAATAAGTATAAACACACCGTTTCACAACACACAGCAGCAGATTTTCGATTCCATTACTCTCTCTGTGTTACTTTGAGTATTCTGTGACTCGTTTCTGTGCTCTGGTCAGCTACCTTCGCCGCTTTTAGGCCTTGTGAACACCTGTACCATCTCTGTAAATTATTTTACTTTCTTTACCACACAATGGCTACAATAATGCCGTATATGTACGAGCCCGAGTACACCGAGGAAGAACTACTGGAAAGGCAAGCACGCGAAAACGATGGGGATTCGGACGGCAGTTGGGAGGACCAGTCAACGGATGAAGAGCCTGGACCATGTCGCATGGACGGCGTCTCCACCTGGTGCACGTGCAATCGGTGCGAGCTAATGCCAACTGAGGAGGAGAACTGCTGCTGCCTTGAAAATTCCGGGTGCTTGGCCTGCATTTCGGAAGGCGAGCCAAGTCTGCAATGCATCACCGAGCTGCCAGAGTTCAGGGAAGCCTGCCTCTCACGGACCGTGTTGAGGATGATGATGGTGCTTATGCACGAACTTTGCGGCACTGTTCGTCCGCGTAATCCGAGTAACGAGTAAGTATACTCTGGTTGTGATGTCAGTGATGCCACTACTATTTCATGGTCATCTCCCACATATAAAATTACATCTACATATCATTCGAATGCATGTAAATTGGTTCCATATTGTGCATTTTCTAGATAGAATTTTTTTCAAAGCAGAATGACATTTTTTACCTGAATCGACAGTGATAAGAAAGTTTTGTCATTTTAATACAGTTTGCATCTTTCATTTTCACAGGTGGTACAGGCTGGTGGCCTATCGTTGCTTCACTTGGTGGCTTCACGGGAGGCTCGGACACCGCGTTCGGAGAGTAATACCTGCCTGTGCGGTACTTGCCATTAGACAACATTTCCCCAGCGACAGTGGACAATACCGCGGATTTTCCCTGGATGTGCTGCAACCGGAACTTTACAATGTGTAATGTTTATTATTTATGTTCAATTGAAATTAAGATCTAAAATAAAACCCAACATATATTTTAACAATGGTTGTTTTGATTTTTTAAATGAATCTAGTGTGTCTCCATTGAATAGTCTTCCTTTGCCTTGTCTTGTCACACCACATGTCTCCGGCCAGCATCCTCCCTCACGCTGGCCGCCCACCTTCAATCCACATAACCGTTGAACCCATATGCAGCAGACATACATATGTTATTTTGCGGGTTGGCATCAAGCCTCCCGGCCTTGCCTCCTCCCCCAAAAATACTTACCACACCACTTTGTTCAAGCGTTGGCAATAAAAGGCCGTTGGATTTTATTGATACAAAACATGGTTATAGGTAAATAATCAATATGGTTGATCATAATAAATCATCCTTTTGGGCACCGGGTACAGAGATGACCCCCTCTGGCCCGTGCCGCCTTGCCACCACAGGCCAGCCTGCTGCTGACTAACTGCCTAGGCAACCAGGGTCTCCAGGGTGAACTGCACCCATATATTCTCCTGGGAGGGGGAGGTATTTATAAACTCACCCCCCTGCCTTCCATGTACTAGATCCTGCAGCCTGCCTCTTACATGCAGTTAGATGGCCTCTCCTTGGTGAGGCCCTGCGGCAAACGAGTCTTGTCTGCACGACCACCGCCCCAATCCACCCCCGCCCTATCAAAGGCAGTTCACACCGGGGTACTTGCGCTGGCAAGTAGAGCTGTCAGGGAGCGATAAAGGCCAAGAGGTGCCAAAGACCATGTACACTTCAAAGTGGTCTATAGAGCATGGGTTGTTGTTCCCATGTCTACCTCCAGACCCCGTGTCTCCTGCCAAGCATCCCCCCTCACGCTGGACGCCCCCCTGCAATCCACATAAGTGTGTCTCCATTCACGAGTCTTCCTGTGTCTTGTCTGCATGACCACCGCCCCAATCCACCCCACGCCCTATCAAAGGCAGTTCGCACCGGGGTACTTGTGCTGGCAAGTGGAGCTGTCAGGGAGCGATAAAGGCCAAGAGGTGCCAAAGACCATGTACACTTCAAAGTGGTCTATAGAGCATGGGTTGTTGTTCCCATGTCTACCTCCAGACCCCGTGTCTCCTGCCAAGCATCCCCCCTCACGCTGGACGCCCCCCTGCAAACCGCATAATGCCACAAAATATACACGTCATTCATTCACAAACACACCCCTGTTTCGAATTCTTTATAACCCACTTCATATTTCTAATGAGAACTTCTTTGCGCTTTGCTAGTCAACCCGTGAAGGTGCTGGTTATCTGCTCTTCGTCTCTGTGAACTTCCGTGACCACTTCGAGGAAACTCGTCAGTTTGCAACCTGTGAACTGCTCCCTGTTCTACGACAAGAAACTACTCTGATCCCTGCATCTAACTGTTTGTTCGTCAAGGTAAGGCCATGTACCATAATCATTTTGCGTCCAATTTCTTTTCGTTCAAGACAGTACATGTTCTGAGTTTAGTCAAATTATTTTTCTATTTTTTTAAAGTTATTCAAATACTTATCCGCATGTGAATAACGTGTATAGTTCCAAGAACCAAAACGAACCTTGCATTGAACCTTTTATGTGTCATTTAATTTTTTAACACATTGGTATTCATAGAGAATTGTTGATCTTTACTTTTCAGAACTTTCCACAATGCCTGCCTGTTCCATTGGCGGTTGCCCTTCGAAGACCCATAATAAATCTGAAGGTACTATAATGCATGTTTTCCCTAAGACAATAGATCAGATAAGAGAATGGGTCCGATATTGCAGATATCCACCGTCTGAGCTTGAAAGTAGAGTCCTAGAAGTCTTTGCGGACAAGAGGGGTGATCGATACCGCATCTGCAGCAGGCACTTTAGCTCAGACATGTACACCACATCATTGCTAATAAAGAAGAACACACCGCGAGCGAGGCGAAAATTGCTCTCAACCGCTATTCCCACTCTATTCGTCCACATCCCTCCACTGGTGAGTCAAGTTTACGTATTTATCTCTCGGCCTGGCGGTAGTGTGTAGCATTAGCTAACAATAATTTCCCCATTTATGTATCCACTCAATATGAAGGCGGAAGATTCTCCATCTGTGTCGTTATTGCAGTCATCAGCCACTTCAAGCGCCTATCGGGTAATCTTACTTGGCTATTCTGCCACTGACTTGTTTTAGGCATATAAATCAATAGTTTTAATTTATCGTGTAATTATTTTACCTAATGGTACACCCTTGTACTCGTCCTCTAGTCTTTGTTTTCAGTTTTAATTATTGTTATCCAAAATAATGCAAGTACTGTCTTTCAGGGAGATGCTGAGGAGTCCAACATATTGACGACAACCGTTGATATCACTCAGATGCTCGAGGTACGTTTCCGGACAGTTCCATCGATGGAGATCATCAGATCTTGCATTCTTGTAGCGTGATTGTTACACACAATGTTTCTTTCATTTTTAGCCATTGATATGTCCTTCTGTCGTCGCCCTCCTATGTGTGTTCTTTTTTCAATATTGTGTTCATTACTAATGAAAGTCCTATGTTTCAGGGAGTCGATGGAGCATTAGTCCAAGAAGAAGGGGGAGCATGCAGTTACGGGTCGGCGCAACAGCTTGCAGAAGTGTGCACCGCAGTTACATCGACCCTTGATGTTCTTATGCATTTCGAGGTATGGATACTGACAATTCGATCAAGCGAAATCATATGACGTGATTACATCCGCTATACTTCCTTCTTTATTAACGCAAGTACTATGTTTCAGGGAGCTTCTTCTACAAGAACATCACCCCTAGTAGTTGATGCAGATCTCTGGGTGGTGACACTTCCAACGATCGATCAAATCGAATCATATTTACATATCCATTATTTATTTTAGACAACTGATCATTTGTGCAGGTCTATTTAGATGAGCCTTTGACGCCTGCACAACGTTTATGTTCTTTTCAACAAAATAGAAAACCATACTAATGCAATTACTGTGTTTCAGGGAGTTACTGAAGCATCATCTTCAATAATATCATCAATGGAAGTCTATGAGGAGCCCGAGGTATGGATATTGACAGTTCCATCTAACAAGATCAACAATGCGTGAATAATTGTCGTTTGAATGTTCTACACAAAGCGTTAATTCGTGTTTTGCTAGTGAGATGTACGTGGGTATTGGTCCCCAAGTACATTTTGTGTTTTCAATATTATTATACATACTAATGAAAGTTCTATGTTTCAGGGAGTCGATGGAGCGTCAGTGCGTGATGGATGTGCTTATCATGAAAATATAGTCGTTGCAGCGCAAGAGGAAGTGGAGACATGCACACACGAGTCGGAGCAACAGCGTCCTGATGTTGAAGTTCGAGGCAAGAAAGTTTCAAAGAAAAGAAAGCAAAAGAAGGTTAGTGTCCTGGTCACTATATTATGTTGTTTTTCACTGTTAATAGTTCAATACTGTAAGTTGTGTTTAAACTGAACATCCCTTTTCCAATCTGTCCTCTAGTTGCGAGTGGGTGTACGAACTAGATCTACACAGACAGTGAAGCGAACGAGAGATGTTGCTTGTCAAACCTTTTGGCAGGGACTTGAGACTGGAGATGCATCGTGCCAATGGGAAGAATATGAAGTGATTGACAACGGAGCTATACCACCACCAGCCATTGATAGTGAATGTCCTCCTGGTAGTTCGGATGCAGTCGGAGATCAATTCACAGAATCCACACCCGCAAAAACTAAGATCGCGAGAAAGTTGAAGAAATTGTTTTATTCACCCATCGCCGGAGAAGGAACAGATGTTGCAATGGAAGAGAATGAAGTGAACGACAATGAAACACCATCAATATCACTGAACATAGCGGAAGACGATATCAGAGTTTCTACCTTTCATGTGAGTGACATGTCCTCAACGTTAAAGGCCGAACCAGCTGGGATGCAGAGTGACAGTATAAGGAAAGAGGCTAAATTCATTGTATTCAATAGTTGTTTGATTGATATTATTATTCAGATGAAATGTGGGCATTCGGTTGGTGGGGAAGTATGTGGGGAGCCATTGATTAATGTGACTCGTGCAATTCGAGGCACTAACCTTAAAATACATGCCACCTGTACAAAATATCATCCTTTCTCATGGTCTGCACAACCCATGCTGGGGCAACTGCCAGCAGGCAATCTACTTTGTGCAGCGGCTGCACTTTTTAGTGGTTCAAGTTTTAAAAAGTTAGAGTCTTTCTTTCAGTTTGTGGGAATCCATTTCATTGCGAAAACTCAGTTCTACAAATACCAAATCGATTATCTATTTCCAGCCATTAGCGAAGCTTGGAGAATGGAAAAAATGTCTATTGATAGTACATTCGCGGGCAAACGGTTCAGGCTAGTCGGTGATGGACAGTGCGACAGCCCAGGATTTTCAGCCAAGTACTGCACCTACCACTTTCAGCACATGGAAAGTAAGAAAATTGTGAGTTTGGTTGTCGTGCAGGTGTCACAAAGTACATCCTCAGTGGCCATGGAGAAAGTTGGCTTTGTAGCATCATTGCAAGAACTACAATCGCGGGGAATGGTGATCGACCTGATAGCCACGGACAGACACGTTTCAATTGCCAAGACAATGAGAGAAGAGTACAAAAATATAAATCACCAATTTGACGTTTGGCATCTTGCAAAAATAATCAATAAAAAAATGTCGGCTGCAGGTAAAAAAAAGATATGCAAGGTATTTCACAGTGGTCCAAGTCAATCAGCAACCATCTTTGGTGGAGCTCAAAAACATGTGGAGGGTCGTTGGAAATTCTACTGGAAAAATGGCGGTCAGTAATGCTACACTGTAGCAACGTTCACCGCTGGACCACAAACCAACATTTCCACAATTGTGAACATGGCCATTTGTCCACAGAGGAGGCACGGAAGAAGAAGTGGTTGATTCCTTCATCACCCACTCACAAAGCCATTGAAAAGATTGTATTTGATAAAACTATAACAAGAGATTTGAGGGGACTCACGGAATTCTGCCACACAGGAAATTTGGAGGTGTTCCACAATATGTGCCTAAAGTACAGGCCAAAACGATTGCATTTTGGCATGGAGGGCATGATAAATCGGACTCTTCTAGCGGTCTTGGCACATAACCATAATGTTGGCCGTCAACAAAGTAGGAATACCGGAACTTTAGGGATGCTTCGCTACAATAAGGCCTTCACTAAAAGAAGTAAACAATGGGTGATCAAACCAGTGTTTGAGGATATGCAATATGAGTTTATTGAGAAACCTATTGTTGATGTCCTAGATAGGCACATACATGGAGTTGTGAATGAACCTGTGCAGGGGACAACTGCATTGCCACCCAACATTGCCTCTGTTCCATGTCCACCTAAAGCAGAGCTCATTGAGAAATACACATCACGGTTTAAATGATTGTAATTTGATTGTCTGTTCTCTCGAGTCTCCTCATGTCGCAGGCCCATTGAATATGTGTAGCTATGTATTGTGTAAATAAAAGTGATTGCTCAGTGTACATGCAATGTGTCTCTCCACCCTTGTTCATTTGCACATTAAATTAAACCAAACAGTAATATAAATCATTTTTCAAAAAATATAGAATGTTTCCGTATTTATGGTTCGCTGGGGCTGCAAATGCACACAGTTAAAATGCAAAGATGGAGTGTAAATTTCAAGTCCTGTGAGATAGCCTTATACTGAATGTAGCTAACTAGGAATGTGTTCTCGTTCAAAGTGAAGGTCAGCTGCTTTGATTTTTTGCTCGGGTGCCGGAATGGCCCACGACTCAGTATAAGGTTCTATTGTTATTTGACCTTGACAGGCCGGGACCATCACGAAAGACTTCTTTTTGGGTGTGTTGGGCAATAACGTAAGAAACGATAATGAATATAATTTCAGAAACGAAAGCCATTTAATGTTCGTTCATTAGAAGAAATAACGTCGGCATAGAAGGAGTGGTATTTCGGGGCTGCCCTACGCACAGACACAATAGAAAATGCAAATATAATGTAAGTAACTCTTTAGATGAGTTTATACCGCAATTTAATTACTATACAGTAGCTTTAAAGACGGGTTAAGTTGTACTTGTACGTTCTATGTGGCATATTGTTTTGTACCGCGCACTATCTTGAGGAGAACCATCTCCTTTTACGGAAGCACCTCTAAACCTTCCTCTTTGCTTCTGCTTTCTCTCTCCCTCTCCCCTGCTACAACTGGTCCACTGTCTGCGACCTCGGTCCTGGGCCCTTCCACTCTCCACCTGCACTGCCTCCCTGTCAACCCCTGCACTGGGGGACTGTCTCAGTATCCTACAGCCCCCCCTTCCCAGCACTTGTTCTGCACTTACCTTGCACTCGCCACCAGCTGGCCCTATGTATTTATTATTTTATGCTACTTACCTTGTACTCCATTTCCCCCCTCCCCTTCCCCTTGCACTTTTACCTTCCCCCTACCCCTGCACTTGCGCGATCTGAATGACACCTGGCCTAGTAGGATCGTTGTCTGTCTTCTCCTTGTTCCCCCCCCCTCCCTGCCTCGCCACGCCTTAAAACACTTGTGTATAGGTGCGTTGCAAATGCCATATTATATCATTTCAGTGACGAAGTGGTCCACTGGCGCTCAGGCGGCTCTGAAAAAGGCGGAGGAGAGGGGGTGGGTTACTGGAAATGACGTATAATACCCAGTTGCACTGTCCTAGCTATGAAATAATTTCCCGACCTAATATATAAAATGAATAATTTTAATAAAGATCTGATGGTGAGACTAATTTCATTTTTTATGTTTTTAAAACAGGTACATCCTTCATTATTGTCAGTGTCACGAGTACCAGACACCGGCGGATGGCTTTTACAACCGCCAGTTGCTTCTCCGCGTGAACAACATTATCATCCTCACCATTTTATGGGACGATCGCCAAGTACAAGTATGCCCTTACGCGGTACTAATGGCTAGATGCAACATATAGACCGTTGTGGTGGCCTAGTGCCTCGTTGTTGGAACAGCCATGCGATTATCAGTGCGACCAAAGAGCTTATTTTATCGTAAACCAACACCCTGTGTACTGCACACGAACATCGCTTGCCTCAAGACGAACTATTTTGGATCGAGAGCAAAGAAAAATGCAAATCGCTGAATATTCTCTAAACATTTGATGTCCAATAAATGTACTTTGCCAAATGTACAATCTTGCCATTTGCTTTTAAACCACAGTTTCATATTCCGAATTGTGGCGCTGTATTGTGAGATGATCTAAGACCCTGTGTACAGCAAAGGAACATCGCGTGCCTCAAAACAAACTTTTTGGAACGTGAGCAAAAAAAAATGAAAATTGCTGAATATTCTCTAAACATTTGATGTCAAATAAATGTACTTTACCAAATTTACAATCTTGCGGTTTGATTTAAAAGTACAGTTTCATATTCCTAATTGTGGCGCGCTGTGTTGTGAGCTGATCTGTGTTGGTTTCCGGGTTCTGTGTGGAGTCGCGTAGAAGACGCCAGGGCGCGTTTGCCTAGGCAGCACAGTTACGTCACGGAGAGAGGCGGGAAATATGAATGTTTTGATAAAGTCTGTTTCAGGGGCGGGGGATTTGATTTAGGGCCGCAAAAGCAGGTGAGCCAGGTCGATGGGGGGAAATGATAGGATTATCAGAAAATGGCGGCTGATTTCGAGTGCGTTAATGGACGAAAAGTCGGGTAAGGTCCATAGGAAAGTTTTCTACGATCTACCGATTTATGCTTAAAAACACATGGCCGAACGGTAGGGACAATAAAAAAAAAGTCCCGGAACTATCCTTTAATCTGCTACAAGTTACTTATGTTATACGCCCCCCAATATGTCAAATATGCAGTCCGCGGGCAGCATGTTAGTTTGTCGACGTCGGGCAGCATTTACAAGGCTCAGAATCATGGGGGAGAACCAAAAAATATATACCTAGCAACCAACAACCAGATGTACCTAAAATCAAAACTAATGTTTACAACATGCAAATATAGCTTTTTGTTCAAGCACTTATGTTAAAAAATACAAATTCTTTTTGTTATTTAACATGCATTACAATGGAATGCACCTATTATAAACCATAACTGTACACTTTATATAATCTCCTCACTACAACACTGCATACAGACTGAGAAACACCAGGTGCTTATTGGACAAAACATTCTCACAGAAATGGCAGTTTAATCATACCCAATCACAAATCGAAGCCCTATCCCCAACTGTAAATATTCAAATCATTAATTTGTCGAACAAATTAGATGAACTTAGTAATGATTTCAAAGAACTTGTACATTATGTGAAAAATCATGTGATATAAATGTTCCCTATCACTGTCCTTCTTGCACCTGTCGCCCTTGTCCCCAGCAATCATCCCCAGCAAATTCTGAACATTCTAATGAAAGAGGCTTTGATGAAACCTCACTCCCTGCCTCCCCTCATAATTATTGTACAAACGTTCCTGATTCTCCCATTTATGTTTCCTACTCAGATAACTGTTCCGTTTTTTGAGTAGATATATTTTTTGTACTAGAAATGTGTTGTTTATTGTTGTGTGATATTTCCTTTTTTTTAAGACTCCCATTATGAGTCCGTGGACACTATGACTGTTCGGAGTGTCCGTACTCAAAATGGAGGTGCCCCCGGACAGGCGCGATGTCCGGAAATGTCTGTTTTTTGTGTGATCCACTTCTAATTAGTCAGCGGACAGTGCAACTGCTCTACGGAAACCCAGTGCATGCGCCCTGCGATTCCCGTCCCAAGGGTGCCCACAGATGGCCGCCGGGGCAGCAAACGTCCCCGGAAATCCTCATGTGACCGTACCCATGCGGAGGGACAGGGGTGTCTGCAAATGGTGTCAGTGACCGTGGACAGTTTAAACGTACCTTTCCAGTCAATCTAGGGGGTTTCAAGCAGGCACTTTACCCTTGCACAGCTCCCAGACCAATTCTACATTGATCCGACAACTTTTCACAACTTTTTAAGTCCTATTTTAGACTCGGTAGTCTGCAGACTGTATGACTGTCCACGGATGGTTCCTTAGAAGGGACACACCCATTACTACTCCTCATTCTCAATCTGGCTGTCCAAGAGAGAGCATTTGATGGTTCTGAAAACAAACCTGCTGCAATGGCATCTACTATGGTCATCTCTGCTTCCCAACCACCATCACCACCATCATCAACTGGAGGGCCTGGAGAGGGGAACAGGCGTGGTGATACAGAAGAGGATGATCAAGAGGAAGAAGATGATGAAGTGGAGGAAGTCTATGTTACCAGTACTGAGAGGTATTCCTGGGTGTGTCCATTTTTTATGACTGTTGAACATGTCCCAAAGACTCCTGCAAGCAAGGTTCAATGCACTGAGTGCAAACTTGTACTCAGTTGTGGGAAATCCGGTTTGTATTCCTACAGCACAGCTTCCATGAGGCGCCACACCAAATCAACCCACCCGACTGCTCTGAGAAAGACGATACCTTTCTCAGGTGAGAACAGGTTGACTTCCTCCACTAAATCATCTTCATATGCTCCTATCACAACAAAGGAAACTCCTTTGGGGCAGAGGATCCCACCAGCGGCTTCACAGGCCATACAGAACACTGTTAACCCTTAAATTTCGAGTATCAAAGTGCTATGCTACCAATCTGTAGGGGGGGACAGTTTCTGAGTGATGTCGAGGCTGTGGTCAAGGAGCATGAGAAACACGGCCACCAAGCTGATTAAGGCCCACCAAACATCTTCCTCTCACCACCTCCTCCTTCATCTCTCTGGTTGGTGCCTCTTCCCTCCCTTTCCTCCCCTACCTTACCTCTCATGTAAACAATATCAAACAAAAATACAAAATTGAAAAAATTCAACTAAGGGTTCCTTTAGGAGCCACCTATCACAATTAAAAAATAGAAGTGAGAAAAAAAGTCACAGGCCCCTGGACAGTAGGCCTAATAGTCCATGGACAGTGCAGTAGTCTGCAGACTTCTAAAAAATTCCAGGGCAGACAATTGAAATCATTTTTATTGTTTTGAGTTAAGAAAGGGTGGCTCTTAAAATAACCTTTATTGTGTTTCTGGCTTTTATATATTTTCTTTATTTTTTGATTTTACAAACTGAACTTAGAAAACATTTCACTGAACTTAATTATTTCTACTCACTTTCACAAAAACTGCTCCAAAGCATTTTCAATGTTTTCCACAAAGATCTGATTGCACACATCAGTTAGATGGACTCCGTCTCACAGAAAAATATTAGCCCTATCAAATGTAATGTTCTCATTATGAAACAATGTCATGCCAACATCTCGAGCAAAAGCACAAACAACTTTATTGATGTTGCACCACACTTTTCCATTTGTGGGCCAAGTTAACTGGAACGCATCCACATCTGTCTATGGATAATGCATGAAAAAATAATTTTCGAATTATGGAACATTTCCTTCAACTTTCCCAATGTCTCCTTCATTCCAAACTGCAATGCAATTCCAGTCACATTCCCCAAATTGTTCCTTCCACAATGAACAATAATAATGTCTGGCTGTTTCAGTTCAATCACATTTGCACAACATGGGAGAAAGTCCACACACTTCATGCATCACACTCTATACCAAAAAAACGTCCAATTTAGCGAATCCAAGATTTTTGGCTTTTCCCCAATGCTCAGCACACACCTTTAACCAATGTATCCAAGAGTACCCCAACATCCAAACACTGTGCCTGCTGAGAGACATTGCTATGGCCGTTTTCAATCCTCTCACAACTCCTACTAACAAAACTCATGCCACTCTCCATGGTCTCCGCAGTTCCCTTTCCATGCCAGGCAACCTTAAAAGACCTGGATGTGGCACGTGCCATCCATGTACCACCGTGTTGTCTGTGGATTTTGTGGTCACTCAAAGGGGTGCAGTGAAAATCATACACAATTTAAGTTAATTAATCTTTAGTGGTGGCTCAGAAAATAACCTTTTTTTTGTTTGGGTTTGTTAACAAAGACTTATTTTTCCATTGTTTTGCTTGTATGTACACTACTGAATCCTCCTTTACAATATTCTTCCATTAACTTAATGCATTCCTAAGATATTAAAGGAAAATTACATTTCCAACAACTGTGAAGTGAACTCCATCTTTTCATTCTTATATTTTCATTCCATCAAGACAACATTCCTGTACTATATAAAAAAGCAGATATGCTTTATTGACAAGCTGCCTTGATTCTTCGATTTGTTGACTGCAAATGTTTGTTGGACATACAAATGTTTGCCTCTGATTTCTTTCAGATACAAAAATCTTAGCAGCAGGTAACAGCTGCATTAGGCTTTTAAAGAAATCCTTCAGGTCAACCAGCAAAGACACTGGCTTCACAAACCCCAAACTGTCCCCTCCACAATGCACAATGATAATGTCTGGACATTTAAAGTGTGCCGTGCTCTCACAGAATAAAAACAAGCTTGCACTGTTTAAGCCACAAACTGCATGCTGCAAAACATCCACTTCTGCCAATCCAATGTGTCCAAGGATGCCATGATTTTCAGCATACACTTTCAATTACTGAATTGAAGAGTCCCCAGAATCCACAAATTCTGCCTTCTTAAACACATAGCCATAGCCATTGTCATTGCTCTCAAAACTCCTTCAAACAAAACTCCTACTACCCTATCTTCCTGTACACCACACCCAGCAAACCTGATTGACTAATCACCACAGTCCCCTTACCATTAAAGGAATCTTCAAAAGACCTGTATGTGGCATGTGCTGTCCGCGTATTACTGCAGTACTGTGGATCCCGTAACACAAGGGCAGTCCTTCTACCCTTTCGACTTTCATTTGCTCTACAGTCCCTCATTGTCTGCTTTCAAAGAGTCACACATCCATCCACCAATCACACCCAAAACCTACACACCTAACCCTGTCATCTCACATTGACACTACAGATGTACACTTAAACTCTCAGAGAACATATCTCCTGTTAATAAAAAGCCATCTGCATCAAAAACTACTGTGCAACTATCCAGGATTTCTTTTTCCAGATACAATAGGATATGCATCTAACAAAACACAGTACAGGTATACTTATATTTAAAAAAAAATGTATTAACACATATATATATTTATATATATTTATATATATATATATATATATATATATATATATATTCAAAAACGAAAACCAAATCCCCAGATCCACGATGGAACCGGGAAAAGCAGGCCAGCGGAATGCACTCCCAAGAACAGAAGAGAAAGCCAATAGTGACTCTCTGCACAGATGCAAAACACAATCCAAAGTTTTACCAGACTGACAGTACTTTATTTCTTATGTCAGCATGGCAAGGAAAGAATCCAGAAAACAACGCGTTTCACAGTACAGAGACCGCTGGATCACGTTCAAAGTGCAAAAATATACAAGGTGACTTTAAATAGGATACTTAGGAGTCGATTCATGGAAATAATGTGCGCCGAAAATTCCCGCGCAGAGGTGCCAAAACGTGCGATTCGCAGTAAAAGTGGGAAAATCGCAGTGCAAGTGCACTAAAAATGTGCGCTGCGCACGCCAGAGCACAGGTCATCCAACAGCGTGTGCCACGGCCACTGCGAAATCGCACATAGCATGGCGCACATCACAAAAGTAGGCGGAACACGTCGCGTAACACTCGGAACAACGCGTGAAAATATGGGCGTCACGGGGGAAGTACAGGAGGCAAGTGCGCGGAACGCCCACATGCTCGCCTACAACCCGTATTCATGGAATCGAATAGGGCAAACCAGCGCACGGTCAAAGACGCGCACAGGGCCAAACAAGAATGCCACAAGAAAGCAGGCAGTAGCACCACCCCACCCCCCAGCAGTGCAGGGGCAGCCTCCACCAGGCCCCCACTCATGTCTCCCACCACCCCCACCCCCCAGCAGTGCAGGGGCAGCCTCCACCAGGCTCCCACACATGTCTCCCATCACCCCCAGCCACCAGGGGCAGCCTCCACCAGGCCCCCACTCATGTCTCCCACCACCCCCACCCCCCAGAAGTGCAGGTGCACCCTCCACCAGGCCCCCACTCATGTCCCCCTGCACCCCCACCCCCCAGCCACCAGGGGCAGCCTCCACCAGGCCCCCACTCATGTCTCCCATCACCCCCACCCCCCAGCCATGCGATTTGCCTGGGTACGTGTACTACGGGGTGCGCGGGAAGTTCCACACGCGATTGGCCTGGGTACGTGTACTTCGGGGTGCACGGGAAGTCCCACACGCGATTGGCCTGGGTACGTGTACTACGGGGTGCGTGGGAAGTTCCACACTCGTTTGGCCTGGGTATGTGTACTTCGGGGTGCACAGGAAGTTCCACACGCGATTGGCCTGGGTACGTGTATTTTGGGGAGCGCGTGAACTTCCACACGCGACTGGGCCTGTGAGAGTGGGGTACGTGTATTCCATGGGTGGGCGGGAATATTTACTCGCGACTGGGCCTGGGAGAGTGTGCTACGTGTATTCCTGGGGTGGGCGGGAAGATTCACACGTTCGCCTACGACGTGCCGAAAAATAAATGCTCCAATCCTGAAACACGTACGCCATTATGAAGCAGGCGTACGTCGACCCGCGCAGCATAAAAGTGCACGCAAACAACAAACAAGCTCAGACGCCAGGATGAATATACCGTTCCTAGCAGCAGTGGCCGTGGGTTACCAAAGGAGGAGGAGGAGGATAGTGAGGGCCAGAATGTTCACTCCCAGAACCAGCCTTTTTGGGATGCCTGATGACCAGGTGTATGGGAGGTACAGGTTTCCACCACACATAATACTGGACCTGGTCAGTGAGTGGGAGGATGACCTCACATCACCCACCCTGTGCTCCCAATCACTCAGCCCCCTGAAGAAGGTCCTCAATGTACGGCACTTCTTGGCCACAGGATCATTTCAGCAGACAAGTGCCATAGTGGGTGGGGTGTCACAGGCCACGCAGTCACGCTGCCTACACCAGGTCTTGAACATCATCACTGCACGCCCATCAGTCCGTAGGCACATATGCCTGCCCAGGACACCTGCAGAAAGGCAGGCTGCCACCCTCAATTTCTACGGTGTGGCACAATTCCCAAAAGTGCTAGGTGCCATTGACTGCACCCATGTGGCACTAGGTCCCCCCAGGGCATCTGAGCACATCTATAGGAACCGCAAGCACTGGCATTCCATCAACGTGCAGGTAGTATGTAATGCCAAGGGAATCATCACCTCAGTATATGCCAACTATCCAGGGTCCACCCACGACAGCTTCATTTACCGAATGTCTACCCTAAGCCGGGACCTAGAAGCTGGGCGGCATGGCGATACATGGCTGCTTGGTGAGTATGAATGCCACTGCACATGCATGCATGTCAGATGCAGAGTTATGTCACTACCCCACTAATGATACCTATCATCTCCTCACCAGGGGATAGTGCCTACCCTCTGAGCACCCACATGATGACGCCAATTCGGAACCCCATCACGCCTCCAGAGGTAAGATACAACACAGCCCATATTGCAACCCTGGGCATAGTGGAGCGCACATTCGGAGTGCTCAAGTGACGCTTTAGCTCCCTTGACCGTTCTGGCAGGCAGCTGTTATATGCGCCCCCAGTAGTGTGCAGGATCATAAAGGCAGCATGTGTCCTACACAATGTTGCAACACGCCGGGGCCTGGCTGTGGACATGGCGGTGCCCCCACATCCCCAACCACATGCACGCCCGCTGCGCATGGGAGGGGAGAGTGCATGGGGTGAGGCAGCCCGTACGCAGCTGGTGGCTAATTACTTCACATAGAAATAACACCCCAGTGGAGTGCACACAGCCCTGGCACATACCATCTGATAAGCAATGATGACTCGACCTGACAATTAAGATGAACAAAGGGACAGTCAACTGTCAGAACCATAGCAGCCTGAGATTGTTCATGTGGAAGTGTCACAACCTACACAAACACCACCAATGCAGTTTCATCAAAAGACACTTCCATGCTGCAAAAATGAATACCCACTCGCAAAATACTACATGAAAACAGTGCCATGTCACCCAACCCCTCCCCGGCACGGCCACACAACACACCATGGCATGTCATGCAATATGGGAGGAAACAAATTAATCCCCACAACATGCCCCAAGTATCACCAGCTACAGTTTCCCTAATGGAAACATGTCCACACATGAAATGCTCACAGTAATGCAGGACCTACAACACACATTACCAAATACTTACCAAGAATACCAATCACCTACACAACCTCCAACCTACCTTAAATATGACATTACAGACTTAAAAATGTGCTAGCCTCACTACCTGATGATGCCAGCCCTCCGAACACTTCCAAGTATACAGTGATAGCGCCACGCAAGAGTGTAGGTGCACTGCTTACAACATGGAATCCAGTTCCAAGGTGGACCGCATTGTGAAGACATGAGGAATGGACCTGCAAATTAGGAGGATGAGATGGATGCAGAGGCACATATCAATACACCATGCAGTGTACAATACAACAACAATATGCACAATGAATTTATACACAGTATTGACTACAGACTGCCCACACAGCTCATGGGAGTCCAATGTCACCATGTACGTCAATGTCACTTGGGCACACCCTTTGCAAGCCCATGGAAACAGGAAGCAGGAGGGGTGTGTGTCACAAAAACACAAGCATCTGAACCAAATTCATGACAAGCCTGCATGTGCCCAGCCACAATGCAGCGTATGCCCACGGGAGACACACAAGGCAACACACTGTCCCAAAAAAAAATTAAAAAAAATAAAATCAAAAATGGCCATTAATGGGCCCGTGGGGTGGGGAGGCCACCCAGGAAGTCTGAGGACAGGGTGCACACCAAAACCCACCTGTGTGGATCTTGCGAAAGAAAAACACCTTTATGGGCTCATGGCCTACACGGCTACCCTATTGTGGGAGTGTCACTGCTGTCACTCTCCTCACCCTCTGCAGCTGCATCAGGAGGTGGTGGCACTATGGGAGGCAGCCCACGCAAAGCCCTAGTCTGTTCCTCCATGGCTGCAAGCATGCGGGTGTGGTAGGTCTCGTTCTGGAGGATAAGTGTGCGGAGGTCCCCATGCAACAACTCACGGGATGCCCGGACCTCCGCCCTAGTTGCCTGCATCTCAGCTGAGAGTGTACTTTTGAGACGCTCCAGCTGCTGTTCTGTCCTTCTGTTTGTTGAAGCCTCAAGCTCAACAAGAGTCGTCCTGAGGTGAAGGAGTTCCACCCTCAGGGCTTCCCTTTGGCCCTGGGACTCTATGGAAATGGCTTCCTGCAGAGTCGCCAGTGCCGCCCGCCTGTCCCTGTCGGACGCCAACATGTCCTCCCTGTGTGACTGGCAGATGGAATCGGTTGCCTGCTGTAGTCGCTCCATCAGTCTTTCGGGGGTGACAATGGAAGTGGCCACCCTATCCATGGCCTGAGCCATCATCTCTGATGATGCTGCCTGTTGGGTTGCCATACTGTATATGGATTGCTCCCATGCGGTATTGCCAGGTGGCTGACGGGCCACCACGTCGGCGGGCACCACACCTGTCTGGGGCAAGGCAAACTGCGCCTTGCTGTGCCGGCACTGCCTGAGGCTGCAGGACTGCATTCCCCCTCTGATCTGCTGGCCCAGGAACAGGATCAGATGTCGCGGAGTGTGACCCTGCATCCGTAACCACCAAAGGCGTACCTGCCAACACTGACATCCCCATTGAGGGTTCTAACCCTGGTGCAGGTGGGTCGGACAGAACAGAATCCCTCCCAGGAACACTCACCTGCGACGGCACATAGGTCTCATCATCCGAATCGACACCTGAATACAGCTCGGGGGAGGTGCAGCCAGAGACACCCCTTGAGAGCACGACCTGCACCATCTCCACAACCCCAGCAGTATCAAGTGCGTCATCCCCTGCAAAGACATAAAAGAAAACAAATGGAAACAGGCATTAGCACTATGGCACACAATTAGGGCTGAGAGGCTACAGAAACAGTACTTGATTGACACATGTCTCACATGACTAAAACCCTCCCATGCATGCACCGTCACTGTGTGTGAAGGGGAGGCAGATGGCACACATTGATGACACCAAGATGGAAGATGAACACATTTGCTGCATGCTGCCTAGCAGTGGCATCACACATTGGCCAGTGATTGGCAGGTCAAATACACATGCCATCACACAGATGGCATGTACCCTAGCCATGAAGTGAAGAGGGAGAGGAGGTCACCAATTGTTCATTCAGTCCAGTTTGCTAATGTAATTGATTTTTTCATTGAAATGGTTCAAATGTTTAACCTGCAGCTGCCAGTCCAAAATGGTCCTATAGCACAGGGACATGTCTAAACAAATCATGTCCAGGAAACAAAGCCAGTCCACTGTACCATAGCCATGTCAGACATGTGACAATAGGACTGAGAAATCCTGAGTAAAGGTGGTGATATGCAAACAATCTGCCTGAATAAACAGAGGTAAATAAGCAACAATGTTGTGGCAAGATGACACTCCAAGGGCAACTGGCATGGTGTTGGGCTGGATGTCTAATGTTGGCAGAAGGGATGCTGCTATACCCAAATTCTGGTGCGCAGAATGTATAGGAAGCGGAACTTGGGTGACCCAAACCACTCAGGCACACACACCCTCACCTGGCACCCAAACAGAAGCCCTCCCACACACACCATTCACATGGATGACACACACATGCATGTGCACTCACCGGACAATGCCTCGTAATCATCTCCCACGCCTTGGATATGTTCCTCCATGACGTAGGTCCCAGCAACCTGTTCATGTTGAGTGAGTTCTATGTCGTCTGCTGGAGACCCACCTCCAGTCACTAGAGTTGCGGCATGACTTGAGGCCAGCTTATTCTTTGCCCTGCGCTTCAGGTCATTCCAGCGCTTGTAGCATTCAGTAGCTGTGCGCCTCACGATTCCAAGGGAATTTATGATGTCCACAATGGTCTGCCAGTGTGCCTGACGTTGTGCAGGTGTGGTCTTGGATCCTGCAAAAATCACCATTTCGCGGTTATGTGGGGACACATACTCTACAAGTGCATTCAGTTCGGCCTCATTGAAGCTGGGCTTCCTTGACGGGCCGGACTGTGTAGCCATGTCTGGAGCATCAACCTCTACTGGATGAGCACTCTTCCTCTTCCGCTTGGAAGGTGGTGGGGATCCTGAGTGTTCTACGCCGCTATGGACACTAGGGGCAGGAGCCCCGGTGCACTCTGTACTAGGAGTATGGGATTGCACACTCAGCATGGGAGTTGGTGCATACATTAGCTCAAGTGTGATGGTGTCAGGGGGAATGTCAGCATGATGAACTTGGACCGACACTGTCCTGGCTAGGTGTGTGAGAGGTGGGGTGGATGGAGCCGCAGCTGCCCCTGCAGCCTCCCCAGCCTTCCTATGCGGGGCAGCAGATGACCTAGCTGCCCCTGATCCACGTGGCCTGATGACACCAACGTTCACCGGCGCATGAGTGGGGGCCTGGTGGAGGCTGCCCCTGGTGGCTGGGGGGGGTGCAGGGAGACATGAGTGGGGGCCTGGTGGAGGCTGCCCCTGCACTGCAGGGAGTTGGGGGTGATAGGGGACATGAGTGGGGGCCTGTTGGAGGCTGCCCCTGGTGGCTAGGGGGTGGGGGTGGTGGGAGACATGAGTTGGCCATGAGTGGGGGCCTGGTGGAGGCTGCCCCTGCACTGCTGGGGGGTGGGGCTGATGGGAGACATGAGTGGGGGCCTGGTGGAGGCTGCCCCTGCACTGCTGAGGGTTGGGGTGCAGGGAGACATGAGTGGGGGTCTGGTGGAGGCTGCCCATGCACTGCTGGGGGGTGGGGGTGATGGGAGACATGAGTGGGGGCCTGGTGGAGGCTGCCCCTGCACTGCTGGGGGGTGGGGTGATGGGAGACATGAGTCGGACATGAGTGGGGGCCTGGTGGAGGCTGCCCCTGCACTGCTGGGGGGTGGGGTGATGGGAGACATGAGTTGGACATGAGTGGGGGCCTGGTGGAGGCTGCCCCTGGTGGCTGGGGGCTGGGGGTGGTGGGAGACATGAGTGGGGACCTGGTGGATGCTGCCCCTGGTGGCTAGGGGATGAGGGTGGTGGGAGACATGAGTTGGACATGAGTGGGGGCCTGGTGGAGGCTGCCCCTGGTGGCTGGGGGGTGGGGGTGGTGGGAGACATGAGTGGGGGCCTGGTGGAGGCTGCCCCTGCACTGGTGGGGGTGATAGGGGATACGAGTGGGGGCCTGGTGGAGGCTGCCCCTGGTGGCTGGGGGGGTGGGGGTGATAGGGGACATGAGTGGGGGACTGGTGGAGGCTGCCCCTGCACTGCTGGGGGGTGGGGGTGATAGGGGACATGAGTGGGGGCCTGGTGGCGGCTGCTACTGTACTGCTGGGTGGTGGGGGTGATGGGAGACATGAGTGGGTGCCTGGTGGAGGCTGCCCCTGCACTGCTGGGGGTGGGGGTGATGGTAGACATGAGTGGGGGCCTGGTGGAGGCTGCCCCTGCACTGCTGGGGGGTGGGGGTGATGGGAGACATGAGTGGGGGCCTGGTGGAGGCTGCCCCTGCACTGCTGGGGTGTGGGGGTGATGGGAGACATGAGTGGGGGCCTGGTGGAGGCTGCCCCTGCACTGCTGGGGGGTGAGGGTGATGGGAGACATGAGTGGGGGCCTGGTGGAGGCTGCCCCTGCACTGCTGGGGGGTGGGGGTGATGGGAGACATGAGTGGGGGCCTGGTGGAGGCTGCCCCTGCACTGCTGGGGGGTGGGGGTGATGGGAGACATGAGTGGGGGCCTGGTGGAGGCTGCCCCTGGTGGCTGGGGGGTGGGGGTGGTGGGAGACATGAGTGGGGGCCTGGTGGAGGCTGCCCCACCACTGCTGGGGGCTGGGGGTGATAGGGGACATGAGTGGGGGACTGGTGAAGGCTGCCCCTGGTGGATGGGGGTGGGGGTGATGGGAGACATGAGTGGGGGCCTGGTGGAGGCTGCCCCTGGTGGCTGGGGGGTGGGGGTGGTGGGATACATTAGTTGGATATGAGTGGGGGCCTGGTGGAGGCTGCCCCTGGTGGCTGGGGGGTGGGGGTGGTGGGAGACATGAGTGGGGGCCTGGTGGAGGCTGCCCCTGCACTACTGGGGGTGGGGGTGATAGGGGACATGAGTGGGGCCCTGGTGGAGGCTGCCCCTGCATTGCTAGGGGGTGGGGGTGGTGGTAGACATGGGTGGGGGCCTGGTGGAGGCTGCCCCTGGTGGCTGGGGGGTGGGGGTGGTGGGAGACATGAGTGGGGGCCTGGTGGAGGCTACCCCTGCACTGCTAGGGGGTGGGGGTGATAGGGGACATGAGTGGGGGCCTGGTGGAGGCTGCCCCAGCACTGCTGGGGGTGGGGGTGATGGGAGACATGAGTGGGGGCCTGGTGGAGGCTGCCCCTGCACTGCTGGGGTGTGGGGGTGATGGGATACATGAGTGGGGGCCTGGTGGAGACTGCCCCTGGTGGCTGAGGGGTGGGGGTGATGGGAGACATGGGTGGGGGCCTGGTGGAGGCTGCCCCTGGTGGCTGAGGGTGCAGGGGGACATGCGTTGGTGGGCAGTAGTGCAAGGTGACATGTGGGTTGGCTGGGGGGCATGGCCATGGTGGATGGGGTGCCTTCAGGACATGTGCAGGGTCGGCCCCTGTGGTGTGGGCCACCTGCAGGGGTAATTGAGGGTGTAGTGGGAGCACCTGTGGTGCTCCCCGCGCACCCCTGTAATACACGTACCCTGATGGAATCGCGTGTGAAACTTCCTGCGCACCCCTGAAATACACGTACCCTGCTGCTTTTACGTGTGATACTTCCCGCGCACCCCTGGAATACACGACCCTGATGGAATTGCGTGTGATACTTCCCACGCACACCTGAAATACACGTACCCTGCTGATTTTGCGTGTGATACTTCCCGCGCACCCCTGAAATACACGTACCCTGCTGCTTTTGCGTGTGATACTTCCCACGCACCCCTGATGCACACGTACACAGGACAATCACGTGTGGAACTTCCCGGGAACCACTGAAATACACGTTCCCCGCTTGGTGTTTGCTGTTTGCCAGCCCTGTGAACTGGTCCAGGGTTAGCGCAGCCCTTTGCGATTATTTGGGGATTTTGAAGGCTTTTCCTTGCGCGAGTGCGTTCTTGGGGGCGTAACTGGCGCTGCTGCAGGGTCGCTGCGCCATGCTGCGCCACGGCTGGTTTTGGATGCGAAAATCCATGAATACGCTGTGCGCGGAAATCGATTTTAGCGCACGCGGCTGGCGCAGACATTCGCACAGGCACGCTGTGCGCCAGCCGCGTGCAACACTTTTGTGCGAAATTCCATGAATTACCCTGTTAGTCTCTTTGATCTCCATGTCGGACAGAGTGTATACATTCACAACACAGTGCTTTTGCTGCAGTTCAAAGGCAGACATCTTTACATGTTTGAAAAACTTTGTTGTTGCTGCAACATTTGTGCACATTAAAGGTCCCTCTTTGTGTGCAAGTCACATTATTAAGCGATATTTACAATTATTCTTTACACATGCTTAAGAGTAAAATGAAAATAAGAATAATTAGTAAGCTCCCGTGTTGTCGATGTTATTACCTCGAGAATAATGTACGCTTAGTGCATCGCATTCATTCTGAAAAGACAACCACACTTTGAGCGTATTTAAACTCTAAATGCATGCCATTTTTGTCTCATCGCTACCGTGACTCTTTAAGTAGCCCTAAAGATATCTGCATATTCAAACGCTGTACAATTGTGCCCTGAGCCTTCTGAAAAAAAATTGTTCAAACCTCCAGTAGCTTTTATATATTTGCTACTCGAACATCCGCATTTAAAATATATTGCTGTAGTTATTATGTTGGCACAGACCCAAATGCTGTGTTAAGTTGTTGTCAAAAGGTGAACAAAAGCTGTTGCTGGCATTCATAAATTAAATATATGCTATGATGTTAGGCTGGACTTTAAAACTAAGTTGACTACCTAGTGCAAAATTGCAAAGCAGCAACGTCCCGGATGCATAACTCCGAGTAGACTAATCCTAGCCTATAAGTGCTCAGTGCCTTTTTGCTATAAAGTGCAAAGTGCATACTTAGCTATAAAGTGCATAGTGCCTGTAAACATTTGACTTGTGCAAAATAGCAAATAATAGGTGCTGATATCCATAGTGCACCTAAAGTCCAGTCTCTAAAAATAATTCACAAAAGCCACATAACAGAGAACAGCATTATTACACAACATTTGATACTTTGATACCTTGGGTGTTTGGCTATAGTATGAATGCCAAAATATGTAAAGGCATCCAGCTTTCTATCATGCACTTCTTTAAAAATGTAAAGCCACGGGGTATGTTACATCAACATTTTTAATAGCTTGAATATGCTGCAACATCCGCAGCTTGAGCCTTCCTTTGGTACTCTCAACGTACCACTTACCACAAGGACATGCAAGCACATAAACCACATACTCAGTGTCACAGGTGATTCGCGATGCGATGGGAACACTTTTAGCCAAGATAGGGTGGTCATAGCTGGAGACATCTTTTGCAAACTGGCAGGCCTTACATTTCCCACACTTTTGGAAGCCTGTATTTGATGTGTGAAGCCAAGTAGAGCCTCTTGGAAGCAAAGAAGCACTCATGAATCTAGAGACAAGATTATCTTTAAGTGAGGCAGAACGTCTAAATGTAATATTCATCCTGTCTCCCAAGATCGCCCCTAAGTGTTCATCCAGTTGCAGAACATGCCAGTGTTTTCGTATGATTTGGCGTATATTCTGTGAATTCGTGCCATAGGTAAAGATGAGACGTGTCTCACTCTGACATTCCTGTGATAATGGAACCACTTTAGTTGTTAGTAATGAGGAGCGATCTTGGTCCCTAGCTTTATGGTAAGCTCGTTCAAGTATCTTCTTTGGGTAACCTCGCTGTTTAAATTTCTGTGCCATATACCCACATTCTGCATCAAAGGTCTCCAACTTGGAACAGTTCCTTCTTATGCGGATAAATTCGCCATATGGTATAGACTGTTTCAGGGAAGTGGGGTGGGTGATTTTGGCGTGTAGAGGTATTTTTGAACTTGTCGGTTTCACAATTTTACCTTGCGGGCAAAAGATTTGAGCGGCACTCTCCACAGAAATCAGCAAACCAAACAGATTTGGAAAAATGAATCCACACCACTGTAGTCAAAAAATGTCTTCCTTTATTCTTTCAACCAGGGAAAAATTGTAGTATCACCAAAACATGGAAATCCATTACAATACAAGAGACCAAAATACATAGGTCCTCCCAAAGTGTAGCAATTATATTGCTGAGACGTTCACACGTTCCGCTGCCAACTCGCCGCTTGCTCACAACAGTTTGTCTCATTGTCAGAAACCCCTTTAAAACATGGAGGAAAGACAGAAAGGAAAGTTTGGGTGCAAAAATAGAAGAAGGACCAGTTTGCCCTATTTACTACAAAGACCAAATCACATGTCGGCCATCTTAGCCTAGTGTGCTTTGGTCTTCTGAGTACAATAAGTTTAGTACCAAATGTGTTAATGATGTGTCATACATCTCCTTTGCATAAATCAGATGCCTGCCTGAAATGCATTTGTGGCGCACATATAGTAGTGTACCATGTAGAAGTGTGTGGCTTATTCTACCTTTGAGTGCAAATTTGTTCTGGCAGTCTGTCGGCGATCAATTGCGGGTATGGCATACATCATGTGAGTATCAACAGGCCATCCTGAGAAAAGACTTGAGTGCAATAGTGCCTTGTCTTGGTTTGTGAAGTGCATCATGCACTCTTGTTCGATCAATTCAATACTGCAATTTTTGCTGCATAGTTTGCCCATACTCCTTGTCTAGTCATGCTTTCTTATCTACCAACAGTGTATACCATTGCTTTTGCTGAAATCAAACATTTGTTTAGCCACTTAAAGTGATCTTCAGGTGCTCTTAAATGCACTCATAAAATGCCTGATTATAGTGCCTAGTATTATAGCAGCATATTACAATAAGATCATCATTTGATAAGCCACTGACAATCATTTCGAACCCATCTTAAATACTTGCATAAAGTGCTTCATTAAGATGCTTATTGCTCTAGCAGCATATTGCAATGGGTCCAAAGTGCCAAGTGCAATAGCAGCATATTCAATTGACAATAAAGTGCATAGTGTAGATCATAGTTATCATTGTCATCTTGAACCCATCTCAAGTACTTTCATACAGTGCCTTGTTAACGTGCTTACTGCCTAGCAGCATATACCAATGAGTCCACAGTGCCAAGTGCAATAGCAGCATATTCAATTGAAGATGAAGTGCATAGTGCAAATCATAGTTGTCAAGGTTTCTACTGAGATTCATTCTATAAATCCATCATGTTAAAATGCGCCACATCTCATATGTATAACACAATTTCGTACTCATACTACCTCGGCGCCTGTCGACTGCTCATAACCATTGGTCATAATGCGTAGGTCTTCCATCAATCTTTATGTAAGTGTGCTATCCTATCCCGCACCTTGTTCCATCCCCCCCTCATTGGAATTTTGTTCATTTTCTTCATTGACAAAAGTGTAATAGAAACAATCACCAATAACCCACTTAAAATCTAAATTAAAACGTTGCAGGAAACTGATCATTTGCAATTAAGCATGGTCACAAATTCTACATTCAAACAATTCTTCGGTGGACAGGAAAACATGAACTGCACAATGGGGAACTCAAACTCCAACATTTCACAGAGGACACAGATGATTACTCCTAGCCACTTTTCCTGACAGTTAACTATCTCTAGGGGACCATTGATATTTTTAGCATCCCAGAAAAGTGTACAACTCTTCATCGTTATTATGCCCGTTGGGTTGTTTACTTTCAAAATCAAGGATGCAACAGGTTTCTTTTTGTCTTAACAGCTTTTCCTTGTCCCCCCCGCCACAGGCCCATTTCTGTTTTGTGTATGCCAAAGAATCTAAAACTGTCTATATTGTTATTGTGACATTCAGAAAAATATTTTGCCGTTGGGTAATTTGAATCATTGTGAAGAATGGCACGCACATGTTGTTGTATGTGAATTTTCAGTCTACACTTTGTGCTGCCAATATACCCTTTCTGGCATGCACATGTGAGGGCATATACTGCATGATCAGTTTCACAACTGATTCATTATGCAATCACAACTGTGTGTCCTGTCACTGGGTGTGTAAATGTTCTGCAATTAGTCATATACTTTGAAATGTTACAACAACATGTGCACTTGTAGAAACCCTTCTTTTTCATAGTCAACCAGTTTGTTTGTGTCTTCTCTTCTTCTTTGGCCATGAAACTTTGGACCAGACATTCTTCAAAATATCTATTTCTCCTAAAACTTATCTTGGGGTGGCTTTTGAAGCTGTTGGCTAGGTCGGGATCTGCTAACAAAATGTTCCAGTGTTTTTGCAGAATGTGTCTGATCGTTTTGGCTTGGCTTTCAAACGTAACGATGAAACATGTGCTTTTGCTTTCTCCTTCTGATTTTTCTTTCTTATGACAGCCAGCCAGTAGGGTCTGTCTCTCTAGTTGCCTTGCTTTCAGAAAGGCCCTTTCAATGACTCTTTTAGGATACATCTGTCTCTGAAAACCTGCAGCCGTTATCTTGCTCTCTCGATCATATGATTCGAAGGTGGTGTTGTTCCTTTTTAGTATCACAAAATCACTGTAGGGGACATTCCAGATCCGATTTTTAGGGTGTCCGCTAAATGCATGTAGTGGTGTGTTGGAGCTGATCTTTTTCCTATGCAGTGGATAGGTAAGTTTTCCACTGACGTCTCTAATATTCACATCAAGGAAGGTAATTAGTATCCGACTCTGAGTTTTGGTGAATCTTAAGTTTTTAGAGTTGTGGTTCAACTTTTTAACATAACCCAGCCAGACCTTTGCAGTCCCCTTTCAGATAATGAATAGATCATCAATGAATCTGATTCACAAAACATATTCTGTGTTAGTTCCTGATTTGTATCTACCCATACCTCTAATTCTTCCCATGCACCCATCATAAGGTTCCCATACAGGGGTGCAAATGTTGTGCTCATCGCGGTCCCCTGCACCAGTTTAAAATATTCATCATTAAAGAGGAAAACATTGTTAGTTAAGCATAGATCGATCATTTTCATCAACATTTTGGTGTGTTCTGGATAGTTCAATGATTTGGTGTTGAGATAACGTAAGAATGCTTTTTAGCCATCCTCATGTATGATGGATGTGTATAGTGAAAACAACATCCATCATCGCCATTAAGTATTCTGCTTTCCAAGGGATACAGAGACAAAGGGAAACAACACCTCATCTATATATTTAGACAAATTCTCCAATGCCAAGCCTATGTGGCAGACTATGGGTCTCTGAGGTGGTTTCTTAAGATTCTTATGAACTTTTGGTAAAAAAATACATGGTGGGTGTTATGCCATGCCTAGTCCATAAACATTTGAAAGTCTCTTCTGATATGATGCCCTTTTGTTCCCATTTCCCGAGGAATTATTTCACCGTCTGTTCTAATTCTTTCATGGGATTAGTTTTTAATCTCATATAGCAGCTTGTGTCATTGAGTTGTTTGTATGCCTCCTCGATGTATTCATTTTTATTGAGTAGGACTATGTTCCGCCCCTTGTCTGAGGGTTTTATTGTACAGGTCTTCAGCTCCTGGAGTTCTTTCAGGGCTTGTCTCTCATTGAATGTCAGATTATCTTTTGGTGTTTGATTCTTAGTTTTTTTGAGTCACTAGATTTTGAAACACCTCAATGTGACTCCCATCATTTGTAGTTGGATTAAATCTGGATTTTGATTTCAAGCTGCTTTTCGCCATCCATTCTGTGTTAATCCCTTCTTCTGTAAGGTTAATGGGCTGAGTTTCTCCTCCCATGTCTCTGCCTTTTTCAAGTGCCATATGTCCAATTCTCTTATTTCAATTTCTGTTCTTCCTATTTCAGCTTCCGTGTGTGTTGGTGCCAACTATTGGTTTAAAAATATGTCTTTAGTTGGACCTTTTGGATGAAATGATCCAGATCTGTTCTAGTCTCCACATAGCAGTTTTTTAGCATTTGGACAAAAGTTGAGACCCAAGACATCAGTGATGTCATCAATCATATTTGTGATGTCATCTTTGATGTAATGGGTGTTATTCTTAGCAGTGCACGGTGATGGCATGAGTTATGGTTGCTTAGCTTACCATAACTGGCAAATTTCAGGGGTGTTTGGGTTTTACTTGTCACCATAACGTCCCTTTAACAACTTTTTTTCACTGAATTTGATACTTTTTTAGCAGCGCAACTTAGCCATAACATCCCTTTGACAAAGTTTTTTCATTGAATATATATATATATATATACATGTATATATGTGTGTATATATATATATATATATATATATATATATATATATATATATATATATATATATATATATATATATATATATATATTATATGGCTCGCGGTAGTGCCCGTGTAGTTATGGTTAAGTTGCTAAACTCATAGGAAGAACACTTTTTTGGCAGCCTATAACTTTGTTCGCCCTGGAGGAATCTTCATCAAACTTTGCAAAACAAGTATATGGTGGGGTCTGAATTTGTTCGGCAAGTTGGGTGAGCTTTTGTGCAGGGGGGCAAAGTTATAGAGGGGTCCCCCAAAAAATGTTTTCTCCACAGACTGAATTGACAAAAAGTTTGCGCACGGCTACAGCCCGAACGGCTGCACGGATTTGCACCAAATTTGCGGCAGGAGTGGGGGCTTGGGTCAGAAAGTGTGCTTTTATGTGTTTTGTGGAAATCGGACCAGTACTTTTATTGCAAAGGACTGAAATGTATGTCTCAAAAAATAGTTATGTCTCGGCCTGCTCCGCTGACCTATTTCCCTGTTCGCTCCACAGACCGAAGTCTCATTGGCCTGCGGTACGTCGTGCTGTCAGTGAACATTGAAAGCGGCCGGTGGTTGGCTGGAGGGAAGTGTGCTGTGCATCAAAGGTTTTGGGAAACGCTGCCATGGTGTATTGGGGGACAGTGTTGTGGTGTGTGTGCCACACCTGTAATGCATTGTGTACATGGCTGGGTCTCTTGTATATAACTGTGTAGCCATTAAAAGTTCAAATATCTGCCTCCGCTCCAGCGTCCCTTTTCCCTGTTTGCCACGCAGTGAAAAATATGATGGCACTGCAGTGTGCAGTGGCGTGTTGTGCGTGAATAGTTTTCAATAATGCTGGCATGTTGTTTCCGAGGTCAGTGTGGAGGCAAACAGGCCTGGAAACCATAGTTTACGGCATCTGGTGGTGGGAAGAAGGGATGGAAAGGGTGGGGGAGTGAGAAGTGTTGCAAGTGATACATCTCGTTAGAAGAAAACGGTGGTGTGCCAGCAGTATCCATGCATAGTTCACCAATTTGCAGTTATCTCAACAGGGAAGAATCGTGTGTGGCCATTGCAGGGAGCCTTCGTTTGGCATGCCAGCTGCAGCAGCAATGTCTTTCTGTGATGAATGGTCGCAGGCACATTTGCAGAATGGCAGTGCATTCCACAAGACATGCACATTTACAGATAGGGTGTACTATGGTATGCTGTGTGTGGTAGGTCGGTAGCCCCTTTAATGCATGGCTGCAGCCCTGAAAAGTATGTCCACTGGTTGAAAAGGTATGTCCAATGGTTGAAAGTCGGTGCCACATTGTCGCTTTGTGTGTGTGGTTTGGCTGCATTGCACACATTGTTGGTCGCATTGTTGTGGTGATTGGTAGAGCATTGTTCAGTTCTCGGTGTATGGGTGGAGATGCTGCAGTGACCAGTCATTTACTGTGTTCACTGGTTACACTAATGGAATAGTGTAAATATGGAAGCAGTTACGGTGCGACTGTTTTTTACACATGCTTGCATAGTGTGCATTGCGTGGATTAGTAAGTGTTGCAGTGCACTATGCAGTACTGCTTGTGTGCACGTAGTACAGTGTGGAGAGCAGGACCAATGTTGCGCCAATTGTGTTGTTTGGTTGGCATTATTACAATGGTTTCTGAAAGGAAATGGGTAGCGGTGCCAAACCCTGTGGTATGTTTGTGCATTACGGTAAGTGGGACATGTGTGCATGCATTCCTGCTTCATGGTGCAGAGGTTGGGTAGAAATACTGGTGCCTATGTTGCCTTTCTGATTTGTGGCACATGCCTACATGTTTGCCTGCATGGCTTTGTTATGTTGTGGTGGGTGTAGGCAAGGCCTAGACGGTTGGGTGCATGGCCGAAGACTGTAGGCCATAGGCCATGCACCCAGCAGGCTAGGCCTTCATCGCAGACATCACTACGTAATGCAGTCATGCACTTGTCAGTCTGCATGCATGTCAGGTTTGTGACTTGTACATAATGGTTGAATGGTTGTAGAGGACATTGTAGACTTGGTAGCAGAGCAGAATTGAGCTGCCATGCCTACATTAGGATACAGTGCATATCATTGCCCCTGTTGAAAAATAGGGAGCCACATGTCACCATTTTTGTTTGCTATGGTAAGGCCCTTAGAAGACCCTTGCTTTATAAAGTGCTGTAAAATATGGCAGCATAAAAGGACATGCTCAGCAGCACACATGTAAAACATGGCCAATGCACACAGCCTCCTACATACCATTCACCACACCTGCACCCAACAGCCGAGGCCTTTATCACAGGCCACCACAAAAGATTGCAGCCATGCAGTTGTCACTCTGCATGAGTTTGAAGTTAGTGACTTTTGCACAATCGTTGTGGAGGACATTGTCCATTTGGTCGACCAGAGGAAGAGAGCTGCTATGCGTAAATTAACCTTTGGTGTACATCATTGCCCCGGTTGTACAATATGGCGCACATGTCACTGTGTGCATTTCATATGGTTTGCCCCTTATAAGCCCCTTGTTTTACAGAGTGTTTTATGATATTGCAGCATGAAAGCAAGTGTTCAGCAGCACATATATAACCTATGGCTTATATACATGGCCGCTTACATACCTTTCAGCTCACCCAACAGACAGTTATCCAGCCATGGATGCAAATATGTGCCCAGGGTGAAAGCTGGCAGGCTCAATTGAAGATGGGGAGTGCAGTGCACATGGCATGAGCATTTAACCATAAGGTTTACAATGGTGTCTGAATGCATTTGAAGTTGGTGACTTTTACACAATAGTTGTGGAGGACATTGTAGACTTGGTGCAGCAGCAGAAGTGTGCTGGTATGTGTACATTAGCATACAGTGTACATCATTGCCCCTGTTGAACAATAGGGAGCCACATGCCACCATGTGCATTTCCTTTGGGTTGACCCTTATAATCCCCCTGCTTTTGGGAGTGCTGTATGATATTGCAGCACGAAAGGCTGTGCTCAGCAGCACACATGTAAATTATGGTTAACGTTCACGGGCTCCTACATACTGTTCAGCGCACCCAATGCAACATTATGAAGCCATGCGTGCAAATATGTGCCCAGGGTGAAAGCTGTCAGGCTGAATTGCAGATGGGGAGTGCAGTGCACACAACATGAACATTTAACCATAGCCTATACTATGGCATGCTCAATTGAAGATGGGGAGTGCAGTGCACATGGCATGAACATTTAAACATAGCATGCACGATGGTGTCTGCATGCATTTGAAGTTGGTGACTTTTACAAAATGGTTGTGGAGGACATTGTAGACTTGGTACAGCAGCAGAAGTAACAATCAGGAAGTAACAATTCAAAAGGTTCTATCTTTGTGTACGGCACCCTTCTCATGTTCTTGCACTACTTTCCTCAGGGTTAACTCACATTGTATGATACATATACATATAGAGGAAGAGGGAAGCGTAAAAAACAGCAATCATTTCTGTGCATAAAGGTAATCAGTTATGTTATGAGCACTTTCTGGTAATACTGCTCTTTGTTTGCTTACTGTGATTTCTCTGTATATGCTCATTTGTGTATGCATTGTGGTGTATTTATGTGTTTTGTGCAGTAGTGCAATTATGTAGTTATTAAGGCAATGGTAGCACAACTTACATGTTTCACAGTACCGGAAACTCTAAAACAAAAGCATTCATAATTTCACTATGTACACTTCTATGGGGCACGTGCAGACAATGGCTACGTTTCCACATGAGTTGGTTCATGTAGAGCAAGGAAGTCTGTAATGCAATGGTGTGTATAGCAATGCATTGCACAATGAACTACTTATCTCATGATAGTTCTTCCAATAATCTTTGATAGTTTTCTGCCACCATTACAATAACAATCCCTTATGGAGGCTTTCCTGAAAACTAAATGCACATGTGATGTCATCAGTGATGTCATCAATGAGATTTGTGATGGCATCTTTGATATCATGGGTGTTAGTCCATGCAGTGCACACTAGTGGCGCGAGTTATGGTTGCACACCTTACCATAACTGCCAAATTTCTGTTTTTTTTCAGTGTTACCTGTAACGATTGTCCATTGAATTGCATAGGTTTTCACTAGTGCAACTTAACCATATATATACCACTGTGCACTGCTAAGACTAACACCCAGGACATCAAAGATGACATCACAAATGTCAGGAAAAACTATGAGTTGAGCAATTTAACCATAACTACATGCCTGCTACCGCAGGCAGTGTTATCTATATATATATATATATATATATATATATATATATATATATATATATATATATATATATATATATGATTCCTGCTCCTTACCCTGTAATAAGTTTCTCAATAAGCATATTCTCTTTTTTAACCAATCTAGCAAATGCATTTCAGCATTCATCACCTGGTCGCAAGAAGCAACATACAGTTACAATGTTCTGTACTTCAAAATGTTTCCATTTACAATCATTGTGATGAAAGTTAAAAAAAATCATGTGTGCATGTACAGCAGCATAAAATAAAAGCATATCAAATACATATTTGACCATGTTTAAGTGGCACTTAGTGTCTGCCAGTTTAATATGTTGGCAGCACATGCAGACATCCCAACATCGCCCATTCCAATATATACATGCTTATTAAGTCTTTATGTTTTCCTTTCTATTCTGTCACTTCCAATTACATTTTCCCATTATAAAGCTCAAACTACAACTCCCAGAATGAAAAGAAAAAAACATGACTTAACTTTAACATTAAAAACTGTCATATGCATATCAAATAAACATAGAATATGCTGTGCTTTTCAAAATAATTTTTTGTGGAAACATTTTGAAGAAAGTTCAAAAATGCATATCTGCTTTTCCAGCAGCACTGTGTCAATTTTTCATAAAAGAAAGTAAAAGCAGATAAAATTGATTTATGCACCATTTGTAATTGCCACTCATTGTGTGCCAGTTTAATATATTGACAGTACATGTATACTTCCTAACATAACCCCTTCCAATCTTCAGCTGCTTATGCACTCATACTTTTTTTCTTACATTCTGTGACTTGTTCTCCAACTTTCACAATGGAAAACGTGGAACTACAGTCCCAGAAAGCAAACAAAATATGCAGTACTACATAGACACCTACAGGTTAGAATGGACCCTGTTTGAAAGGATGCATATACTCCTAACATATTAAACATCCACACACTAACTGCCATTTAAAACTGTACTACAAATTTTTTCCAACAACATTTCTTCATTTTTACATGTTACAGAGCTTCTACAAATACACATATGCATTTCTTAACTTTCATTAAAATGTTCTTAAAAGCAACCATTTTTAGCCGCCCACCAACTTCATTTACTGTTTTTCCACATGAACCCTGCTTACTAAAAGTATTTGCCATTACCACATATACCCACTAACATCTTTTACAATTTGAGGAAAGAAGCACATTACCGAAGAAAATACCCAAAAAATGAATACCCTTCACATCCAACAAAGTAAGTACATTAATGTAAAATTATATATATATATTATTACAGCAGCACAGTTCCACTATATATTACCCCAGACTACTTTTTTCAAACCAGCATTTCTTTCATTGTAGCCACTTATTTTCCACCATCAACACTCTTAGAATTCTCATCTACAGACCACCATTGCATCACCCACTCTGATGTTCAAAAAAGCACAGTCACTCTAAAGATTCCATCACACCACAACTCTCTTATTCACTAACCCAACATCATCACACCTCTGCAGACTCTTACTCTCAAACACCTAATATCCCACCTAACAATCAAACAGGACTCTATTAATTTCTACAATCACACCCACAAACCCATTCACCATACATGCATATAAATGGCACAACTTTCCAATGCAACTGTTCTCTTTTCCATACAGAAATTCAATACAGAAATATAGTATACAAATTGACATGCAGCTCACTGTGTAATGTACACCAACAATCCTTTGAATCTTTGTGACATTTGCTCAATCACTATGTGAAACTAAAAGACAAAAGTAACATTTAAACTTTCCAAACCACAGACTCCTTACCAGTGTGCAGCCAAACTGGTCTGTGGGGACATTCACTAGCCTGCATTTTAGGAATTGCTTGCAAAATCACTTTCCACCACATCAAAATTTTACCCACACACCATTCTACTATACTGAATATCATGCATCGACTATACTATTCAAAACGTCCTGCTCTAGAACTGCAAAATGTAACATTCTCCTACATGGAACAGCCAAAGAACAGCTTAAAGAAATAGAGCACATCCAACATGAATACTTTGGAACTGAAGGAGACTTAGAACATTATGTACCTTTAGAAACAATTTCTGAAAACCTCACAAACACTAATATTCTAATAAAGTCATACAAAAAAGAAATAACTAAGTTTCAATACACAGCTGCTGAAATACCAGACCAAATATGTGTCTTTTGTCGCAAAGTGTTTTATAAAAAGAGCACAAAAATAGTAGATCAAGCCTAAAAAATAAAAGTCAATGAAGAATCCCAATGGTTCCAATTAGCTGTATATCTAACATCAGAAACTAAATACAAAATAATGAACGCCTCAACAGTTTGCACATACTGCAACACAAAACTTGATAATAACCAAATGCTATCACTAATAACATAGAAATATTCCCACTTCCAAAAGCTCTCCAACAGCCTAAATTGTAACTGAGCATTATAATACAAAACAGTGCACCCATTTCAAACTATAATATGCCTTCAACCAAAATAAGTGAAACTACCTCCATCCGAGTTACTAAAGGGCATTCTTGGCAAAGTAGTATATTTACCATTAGATCTAAAAGAAAATGTACAAACGCTAGGAGTACAATGGCCAATAGATCAATCTTTTAATGACATGCCAACAAAAGACAAACAAAATTGGCAACAACTAATTGACTTAAACCAATTTAGACAAGCCCTACAATATCTGAAAGAAAACAATTAATACTACAAAGATATAAACTTAGAGGAAAACTTAAGAGAAACCACTCAAATGATTCAAGACACACCACCAAAAGGCCAATTTGAATATGTAGATCCTGTTACTGCAGCCACCATTTTAGACCAGTATGCAATTCACCCATTACACTCCAAAGAGACAATTGATGTTGCATTAGAATCATATCAAATGCATCAAGCCAAAGGTTCCCTAGTGAGCCTACGGGAAAAAGGTGTAGAAGCACATTATTTTCCTCTATTCTTTCCTACAGGAAAAGGAGGATGATATGATGAAAAGTCCACGCAAATTAGTACATCAGAATATGGCTCTTTAAGCATTTATTCTGAAGACACCAGATTTAGACAAAATGTCGAATACATTTTCTACCTACTCTTCGAAAGTGAACAAGCAACTCTATGTTATGGAGTTGCACACACACTAAAAACAGGCTCTAACTCTTTAAACATATCAGCTTCCCAACTGCTTTAAATGATAAAAGACTAAAGGGCCTCATCACGACCCAGGCGGTAAGTTACCGCCTGGGCCGTGACTTTACCACCATGGCGTAAACTACGTTTACGCCATGGTGGTTGGCGGACTTACCGCCCCATTCCGACCTTGGCGGGGCGGTAAGTCCCCAATCCCCATTTACCCTTCCCCATTCCCATTTTTGCCCCATAGGGCATAATGGGAGTGGGGAAGGCGTTAATTACGCCACCGTAAATTACGGTGGCGTAATTAACTCCATGGTCCCTTAGCGCCATGGATTTTAACACCTGCTAAAAGCAGGTGTTAAAAGCACCATGGCGCTAAGGGACCTCGTAATTGGCGGTAAGGGGTCGGCGCAGCTAACGCTGCCGTTAACCCCTTACCGCCAGGGTCGTAATGAGGCCCTTAAGTTTTGCAGTCAAGTATCACAAATCTCTTGTCAAACATGCGTGGTACAAAAGAATACTAGTTCAGACATCAAACAGATGTATGTTGTATGTATGTTAAGTAACCTAGGCCCACCCACATGGTTTGTTACTTTAAGTTGTGCAGAGTGTGCATGGCATGACTTGAATGACTTCTTACGCAATGCAAACCAAAATAAAGATGGAATAGATACAAAAACACCAGGAAAATTCTGTACTCTTGACCATGTCTATGTATAAATGTACTTTCACCATCACTTCATTGTCATGCTTCATTTTATCTGCAATAAAAGAGCCCCACTGCTCAGAGAATTTCAATACTTCTTTTGGAGAAAAGAATATCAACTCAGAGAAGAGACACAAATCCACTTGTTTTTGTGATTAAAAGATGTAGCTAAATTTGGCCATGATAGTGACCCCACAGTTTTACAGTTTATTGAAAAATACATTACCTGCGACATACCTTCAGAAACCACAGATAATGACCTACATACACAAGTGCTACACTTCCAAAAACATAAATGTGGCAAATTCCTCTGACGTAGATATAAAAACAAAGGCAAATACTATACCAAATGTCGCTTTGGCTTCCCTAGACAAGTTTGCAAAAAAGGACAAGTAAATAGCTTTATGTCTTCTGTTAGACACAGCGTAAAACGCGAATCCCCTAACAATACATATGACATTTAAATGGACTCAGCATCCAAGTACATCAATGAATACAATGCAATCATTGACCTCTTGTGGTATGCAAACATAGACATACAATACATTTCAAACAATTCCACTGCATGCAGTCACAAGATATGTTACAGCCTATCTCACCAAAGCTGAGAAAACAGACAGAGCTAAAACACCTATGGGTTGACATATCATCTGGCAAAACACTATCACACAAATTGCTTTACAAATGCTCTCCCATAGAGAATGTGGGTGCTACAAAGCTGCAGACCATTTAACAGGTACAGCCTTATATGTCAAATCTGAGCACATTGTCTGGCTGAACCTTGGACCAGCTTCATCCCGAGAAACAGAACTAAAATCCTACCAAGAGATAGAAAACATAGCCACAAATGATCCCAACAGCCAGGAAATTAAAAAAAATATATACATTTAATTGACACATAATATCCAAACAGTAGTACTTTTGGTAAATATTTGTCTGTATGACATTGCCCAAAACTACACCGACAAAAACAATGTCACACCAAATGAGACAACTGGCAAATATTCAGTCTCAACTTGTGGAGGAAGCTGTGAAACTCAACAAACCCAGTCTAATTAATCATATAAAGTTATCATTAAACTCTCCACAACATAGAGAACTGTGTTACATGGCCCTACTTCAACTTCTTATACATTGGAGAAAATACACATAATTATTAGGTGACTATGACTCATTTGAAGCTGCATTCAAAACAAATGAAAGTAGTATAACAAATGTCAAATTCAAGCAATCCAAACAAATGTTGGACAATGAACGCCAACAAAATGAAGACATTGAAGCTCAACTAGACAAAGACAATCCTGAGGGCAGCCAACCGTTCCTTACAGGAAGCCAAGAACCACTTGGAGAGCCACTCATTCTAAATGAAGCAGAAATAGCTGTTTCTTTGGTAGAAAATACCATGGCCCTGATTCATGGATTATTTGTGCTGAAAAAAAGGGGATTTGTGAGCCATTCTACCCGCAAATCCCTGTTTAACAAATGGGGACTTGCGGGCACAAATCCTGTTTTTTCAGCACAAATAATCCATGAATCAGGGCCCATGTATCAATTTGAACAATCTGAGGAAGACTTATCAGGGCCAGAATCAGAGCTAAATGATAAACAACTCAAAATGAACATTGTTTTAAACATGAAACTAAAACATGTGGCTATACAAATTATAAACCTCTACTCCTGTGGTGAAGCTGGTTTTGGTATAACATTCTTAATTAAAATAATCAACACATGTCTACAAAACTTAACAAACAACAACCTTTCAGCTGTAGTAACAGTCCCACAGGTTAAGCTGCCTTAAACATAAGAGGTGTAACTTTACAACAACTAAGACTCCTCCCCATAGAATACCAAAACAAATTATCAGCAGAAACTGCTACTGAAGTGCGCAGAATTCTAAAACAAATGAAAGTGCTAATGATAGATGAAGTAAGCATGGTTTCCAACCTCATGTTGGCTTTATTAATCTCAGAATGCAAGAAGTCCTAAAAACCTACTACAATTAACTGTTTGGAGGAAAACATGTTATTGTTTTTCGGAGACCTCCTACACTTGACACCAGTGAAACGTTAACCTATGTTGAAAACATTAGGACACAAACCATGCCACAAAACCCTCAGCAGCGTCACTACATAGAACTAACTCAGAACATGTGCCAGTCTGCAGACCTCACATATGCTAACATTTGAAAACATTTTAAAAAGCATTAGAACTGGTCTGCTGACTGAGGGATGCCAAATCCATCTTAAATAGTAGACTAATCCATGAGCTATATGGATGAAACGATCTGGTCCTGATATCATGGCCCAATTAACTCAAAACAATCTAAAATATATGTCCTTAATGCCAACCCTTGCAAGCTGTATTTAAATCAATGAGGCAATGTTGAAAAAAGAAATGCAACCCATAGTGCTTATCAGCTCCACAGAGAAAATGAAGTGCACTACATGGCACTTCCTATGTGTCAACAAGCAACAGCATGACTAAACAGCTTAGAAAAATGTGTCTCCAACACAGCTGTATTGGAGAAAATATTGATTTTGTGTCTAAACGGCTGAGTAATAATTCTAAAACGTAACCATAGCGTAGAACCAAGTTTAGTCAATGGAGCCATTGGTACAGTTGTTGGCTTCTTCATGACAACAACATTCAGTTTGTCAACATCCACTTTGACAAATTTGAGGAAGTTAAAAAAAATGTGGCGGACAATAACACATTTTCCTTCTTTTCAAAGACATGTTCGTATGCAGAGAGCAACTTTCTCTATCTCTTTCATATGCTGTCATTATTCACAAATCACAAGGTCTAAGCCTAGAGCAATCATTGATTGACATTGGGAGCACATTCTTTAAAGAAGGGATGATTATGTAGCATGTTTCTATTTGCATACACTCACTGGTCTATTTCTAGTTAACTTTGATGCAAACAAGGTCGACGCTGACATTCTTTGATTCCTGGAATAAAACAGGCTGCGGCCACTGTACAACCCCATTTAGGTATGTAGCCTGTCCCTCAAAAATAGACATTTTTCAAAAGACAAGTAATACACAAAGAAGGTATACATCAGATCTCCCAACAATACAGCTAAAAAATAACATCTAACTCCTTCTGCATCAACCAATATAACCACAAAACTGCCTAGAACAAAGTCAACTGCACATCCATCAGGAAAGAAAGACACACATGCCTCTTCTCCAGAAATGATGCACAAACAGAACTCTCTGGTCCATTTACATTCAGCGCACAACTGGAGAACATTGTTATGCTAATGTGACAATGAATCTTCTCTTTCAATTGCCACCAATTGTTCACAACATTTATTTAAACGGTTTGGACCAGTTGTGTTTGAAAATGTTCGTCTTTCACAGAAATGCCACAAATAATACTGACAACACTTATGTATAAGGCAGGAATTGGACTACTGAGCAGGAATGCTAAAATTTACCATAAACACACAGGACAATCCAAAATAATTCCTAATGTACTTACCACAAGTACTGAAATCCAAAAATATCCTTATAAAGGAAATCTTCCAGATTTCATACAAGTGGAAACACACATGCACTCTCTGCAACCATGTTTCACAAGGCCACATCCCTAATGAATAATTTGTATAAGTATCCATACCAAATTCTAAATCAATTCCATTTCACCAGCTTCTGCAGCATGCACATCATGGCATATGATGCCCTTTTTGCAATTCAGACAATTTTTCCACCATACAAATAAACTCACATTGACAGTATGTCATATTAATGCTTCTAAGGTACAATGAAGATGGTACCAAAAATAACTGTAATCTTACAGGCTTCACACGGAAAAGTAGCTCTTGGAAAGAAAACCTTCACAAAACCTTCCCAACAATAGGTATAGTATCCCATACTGATGCCACAACCACATCAGGGCACAACACTGAATATGTAAAAAAAAAGAAGCGCTTGGTTTGAATGTAACAATAACGCCTTCATTGCAAAACATAGGTTACCAGCAAATATAACATATGCCTCCTTAATATTCCTTCAACCCAAATGTAGTCACTAAACTATAGCACAATTAACAGTTAGAATTCAGCAGCAGGAATCAAACCACATCCACTATACTACAATAGTACTTTGAAAAGTCACACTTATTAGAACACGCCAACAGGTATGGAACTACTTTTATTTTTTTGGATTTGTAAAGCACACTAGCAGCCCGTAGGCATCGAGGCACTGTTGCAAGAAAATGTCTTAGTTTCAGGAAGGTATTTTAGCTCATGGTTACAGTGAGAATGTATCCTTACAATGCAAACTTTGTAGGTTACATATGTGGTTACAGGTTGGGTTTATCATACAGTAACAGCGAGATAACATTGCATGGAGAGTAGCAATACACAGCATAAGCAAAATAATGGAGTGAAAAACACCCTTAATTCCAAAAAACTTCAAATATGTCATCTCAATTCTTATACAACAAAACATCTTCTCAGCTCTGATGTAGTTAGAGTAGACCAATATGTGTCTAACTACTTCAAGCATTCCATTAACCACAACATTCTTCAAATAAACATATTATCACCCTTACACTCACGTAACTGTAATCTAAATGTTTTAATCCAGTTTATTTTTCCCAATGACCCAATGATTATTTAATGTCAGAACAATAGCAGTTTGTCATACACTAATGTTGTACAAACATAGTACTTAGAATGTAGTGAGGGTCTAAAAATGTATATTGTCAATTGTATACAACCACCGCTTCCAAATTATCCTGCTTAACAAATTGTACAGTTTATTTTCCCTGCAGAATATAAACCAGAGATTCCAGATTCATAACACTACAAAACTAAGTTAGTACAGCAATTATAGTCAGATACATATTCTATGAGCATTATCGTCAATTGTACTACAATCATAAGTACCAGATGCAGTTCAATTACATCATTCCTCCATATTACAAACACTGTGTACTCCTACCACATTACCTATAATGACAATACAATACACATATTACTACTATGGTGATTTTGGCCATACTCTTACTACATTACCTATACTTACTATACACATATTAATACTGTGTTGTTTCTGCAAATTGCACATATTCTTAGGGCCATGGCCTGGGTCCATGCCCCCCAGAATCTGCCCACTGGCCTCAACCACCACAATACAATTAACTATATAACAACTACATACTATACACCATCAACTAGTAAAACTCACCCTGACCCCCTGCAATAAAAATGATGTTGGCGGACACCGAAATTGACCACAGACTCAGCATTTCCAAACCCCTTTTTCACCTAAAAAAAGATCTCTGCATTACCTTCATTCAACTTGCCTGCCATGTCTATGCTCTCTTCCAGCCATTAGATAACCCCAAATCTCTTTGCCTGACCTTATCCACCTACAAAGATAGCACCATATAATGTTTTTACACCCCTACCCTTCCCAGCCACTCTTTCCACCACCAAATAACCCAATATATGTTTTCCAGACTTGTTCTCCTGCGTGTTGTCCTCAGACACCGGTGGCTGTCCATGGATCCAACATGGCGGGCTCTTCCAAAAACATGATGCACCTCACGCTCTTCACTATCCAATCAGCGGGCACATCTAATGTCTGCAGACCTCAGGTCGGCCCCTGGACCAATTGAAGGCCCTTCCACAGACCATACAGGCAAGCGAGTCCGTAGACTGAACCCAGATATCACAATTTATTTTAACCTACTTTTTGGTTGTTTAAAAAGAAAACTGGACACATTTACACCAAATTAGAAAAAGCACACTGTTGGGACCAAGCCACTGCTGCTCCTGTTGCACATTTGGTGAAAATCCATTCAGCAGTTTGGGCTATAGGCATGAGCAAATTATTTTTCCATCGCCTGTATGGGAAAATCCACGTTTTGTACAGTGGCTGTGGGGACATTATAGAGGGGGTCCCCAAATATGTAGTTTTCCTCATAGACGCAATGGAAGCTAATGTGTGCTCACGTCTACAGCTTAAACCACTGGATGGATTTTCATTAAATTTGCAGCAGCTTCGTCTTGAAAGCGTACTTTTGTCAATTTGGTGTAAATCCATCCAGAAGTTTTATTTTTTAAATGGGCAAAAAATTGGTAAAAAGATTTGTGATATCTGGTTTCCGTTGGCAGATTCATTTCCCTTTTCAGTCCGCAGAAACACTCCTGGGTCAATCAGAGAGCAGCATGATGTCAGTGGACATCATACGCACCCGTGATTGGATGATGAAAAATGTGAGCTGTGCCAGTTATTTTGAAACAGTTGCCAGTTTGGATCCGCAAACTGCCTCTGTTGTCCATGAACATTGTGGTAAAAACGTATCAAAACACAGAACATTGCACTTGTCAAACAAATGAAACAATATATGGGGGGAAGGGTGATGAGGATGGGATGGGATATGGCCATAAAAAGACTAAAAAGCAGGTGTGTTTTGTTCATCCGTGCATAGTTTTGTATTACAGGGTTGGTGAAAGGCAGTTTGCAAAGCGAATTAAGACCCAGATTCAAATGTTATGAAAAGTTTGGTGGTTTTTTTGTCAATATGAGGTAAAATTAGAGGGGGGGTGTCAACATTTTAGACGACATATAACCTTGTTGCCATTTGACAAATGTGCACAAAAGATTTTAGAAAGATTATACACCCAACCTTGAATATTTCTGCAAAGTCTGAATGGATTTTGTCAAGTGGGGTCTAAGTTAAATGACTATTTTATCTACGTTCCTTTTGATAGTTTTCAAAAAAAAAATCATGGCCGCATTGGCAGCATGCTCATGCAAGGAGCATTTGCAAGGATACGAAGTTATGGTTTTGCAAATGTGTCTGTGTTTTATGTTTTGATAAGTGTCATAATGTAGGTACAACAATTAGTGATATACCTTTAGTGACAGAGTGGCCAGATTGTTTGAGTCATGGAAAATCTGGCTACTGGCCATGACCACGAGGCACTGGCAATGGAGTTAAATCGGGATAGGTTTCAATGGGGAAAGAATCACCTTTGGTGACTGAGGTATAGCATGTGGCCATGGGCAGTGGCCAAATTGTCTAAATAATCACTAGATTTTGTAACACCTCAATGTGACTCCCATCATTTGTAGTTGGATTAAATCTGGATTTTGATTTCAAGCTGCTTTTCGCTGTCCATTCTGTGTTAATCCCTTCTTCGTTAAGGTTAATGGGCTGAGTTTCTCCTCCCATGTCTCTGCCTTTTTCAAGTGCCATATATCCAATTCTCCAATTTCAATTTCTGTTCTTCCTATTTCAGCTTCCTTTTGTGTTTTGGTGCCAACTATTGGTTTAATAAAATGTCTTTAGTTGAACCTTTTGGATGAAATGATCCAGATCTGTTCTGGTCTCCACATAGCAGTTTTTTTAGCATTTGGACAAAAGTTGAGACCCAAGACATCAGTGATGTCATCAATCATATTTGTGATGTCATCTTTGATGTAATGGGTGTTATTCTTAGCAGTGCACGGTGGTGGCCTGAGTTTTGGTTGCTTAGCTTACCATAACTGGCAAATTTCAGGGGTGTTTGGGTTTTACTTGTCACCATAACGTCCCTTTAACACCTTTTTTTCACTGAATTTGATACTTTTTTAGCAGCACAACTTAACCATAACATCCCTTTGACAAAGTTTTTTCATTGAATATATATATATATATATATTATATGGCTCGCGGTAGTGCCCGTGTAGTTATGGTTAAGTTGCTAAACTCATAGGAAGAACACTTTTTTCGCAGTTTATAACTTTGTTCGCCCTGGAGGAATCAAAACTTTGCAAAACAAGTATATGGTGGGGTCTGAATTTTTTCGGGAAGTTGGGTGAGCTTTTGTGCAGGGGGGCAAAGTTATAGGGGGGTCCCCCAAAAAATGTTTTCTCCACAGACTGAATTGACAAAAAGTTTGCGCACGGCTACAGCCCGAACGGCTGCACGGATTTGCACCAAATTTGCTGCAGGAGTGGGGGGTTGGGTCAGAAAGTCTGCTTTTATGTGTTTTGAGGAAATCGGACCAGTACTTTTATTGCAAAGGACTGAAATGTATGTCTCAAAAACATAGTTATATCTGGGCCTGCTCCGCTGACCTATTTCCCTGTTCGCTCCACAGACCGAAGTCTCATTGGCCTGCGGTACGTCGTGCTGTCAGTGAACATTGAATGCGGCCGGTGGTTGGCTGGAGGGAAGTGTGCTGTGCATCAAAGGTTTTGGGAAATGCTGCCATGGTGTTTTGTGGGACAGTGTTATGGTGTGTCTGCCAAGCCTGTAATGCATTGTATACATGGCTGGGTCTCTTGTATATAACTATGTGGCCATTAAAAGTACAAATATCTGCCTCCGCTCCAGCGTCCCTATTCCCTGTTTGCCACGCAGTGAAAAATATGATGGCACTGCAGTGTACAGTGGCGTGCTGTGCGTGAATAGTTTTCAATAATGCTGGCATGTTGTTTCCGAGGTCAGTAAACAGGTGGCAAACAGGCCTGGAAACCATAGTTTACGGCATCTGGTGGTGGGAAGAAGGGATGGAAAGGGTGGGGGAGTGAGAAGTGTTGCAAGTGATACATCTCGTTAGAAGAAAACGGTGGTGTGCCAGCAGTATCCATGCATAGTACGCCAATTTGCGGTTATCTCAACAGGGAAGAATCGTATGTGGTCATTGCAGGGAGCCTTCGTTATGGCATGCCAGCTGCAGCAGCAATGTATTTCTGTGATGAATGGTCGCAGGCACATTTGCAGAATGGGAGTGCATTCCACAAGACATGCACATTTACAGATAGGGTGTACTATGGTATGCTTTGTGTGGTAGGTCGGTTGCCCCTTTAATGCATGGCTGCAGCCCTGAAAAGTATGACCACTGGTTGAAAAGGTATGTCCAATGGTTGAAAGTCGGTGCCACATTGTTGCTTTGTGTGTGTGGTTTGGCTGCATTGCACACATTGTTGGTCGCATTGTTGGGTGATTGGTAGAACATTGTTCAATTCTCGGTGTATGGGTGGAGATGCTGCAGTGACCAGTCATTTACTGTGTTCACTGGTTACACTAATGGAATAGTGTAAATATGGAAGCAGTTACGGTGCGACTGTTTTTTACACATGCTTGCATAGTGTGCATTGCGCGGATTAGTAAGTGTTGCAGTGCACTATGCAGTACTGCTTGTGTGCACGTAGTACAGTGTGGAGAGCAGGACCAATGTTGCGCCAATTGTGTTGTTTGATTGGCATTATTACAATGGTTTCTGAAAGGAAGTGGGTAGCGGTGCCAAACCCTGTGGCATGTTTGTGCATTACGGTAAGTGACACATGTGTGCATGCATTCCTGCTTCATGGTGCAGAGGTTGGGTAGAAATGCTGGTGCCTATGTTGCCTTTCTGATTTGTGGCACATGCCTACATGTTTGCCTGTATGGCTTTGTTATGTTGTGGTAGGTGTAGGCAAGGCCTAGACTGTTGGGTGCATGGCCATAGACTGTAGGCCATAGGCCATGCACCCAGCAGGCTAGGCCTTCATCACAGACATCACTACGTAATGCAGTCATGCACTTGTCAGTCTGCATGCATGTCAGGTTGGTGACTTGTACGTAATGGTTGAATGGTTGTGGAGGACATTGTAGACTTGGTAGCGGAGCAGAAGTGAGCTTCCATGCCTACATTAGGATACAGTGCATATCATTGCCCCTGTTGAAAAATAGGGAGCCACATGACACCATTTGTGTTTGCTATGGTAAGGCCCTTAGAAGACCCTTGCTTTATAAAGTGCTGTAAAATATGGCAGCATAAAAGGACATGCTCAGCAGCACACATGTAAAACATGGCCAATGCACACAGCCTCCTACATACCATTCACCACACCTGCACCCAACAGCCGAGGCCTTTATCACAGGCAACCACAACCGATTACAGCCATGCAGTTGTCACTCTGCATGCATTTGAAGTTGGTGACTTTTGCACAATCGTTGTGGCGGACATTGTGCATTTGGTCGACCAGAGGAAGTGAGCTGCTATGCGTAAATTAACCTTTGGTGTACATCATTGCCCCGGTTGTACAATATGGCACACATGTCACCGTGTGCATTTAATATGGTTTGCCCCTTATAAACCCCTTGTTTTACAGAGTGTTGTATGATATTGCAGCATGAAAGCAAGTATTCAGCAGCACATATATAACCTATGGCTTATATACATGGCCTCTTACGTACCTTTCAGCTCACCCAACAGACTGTTATCCAGCCATGGATAAATATATGTGCCCAGGGTGAAAGCTAGCAGGCTCAATTGAAGATGGGGAGTGCAGTGCACATGGCATGAGCATTTAAACATAAGGTGTACAATGGTGTCTGAATGCATTTGAAGTTGGTGACTTTTACACAATAGTTGTGGAGGACATTGTAGACTTGGTACAGCAGCAGAAGTAAGCTGGTATGTGTACATTAGCATACAGTGTACATCATTGCCCCTGTTGAACAATAGGGAGCCACATGCCACCATGTGCATTTCCTATGGTCTGGCCCTTATAATCCCCCTGCTTTTGGGAGCGCTGTATGATATTGCAGCATGAAAGGCTGTGCTCAGCAGCACACATGTAAACTATGATTAACGTTCACGGGCCCCTACATACCGTTCAGCACAACTAATGCAACATTATGAAGCCATTCGTGCAAATATGTGCCCAGGGTGAAAGCTGGCAGGCTGAATTGCAGATGGGGAGTGCAGTGCACACAACATGAACATTTAACCATGGCCTATACTATGGCATGCTCAATTGAAGATGGGGAGTGCACATGGCATGAACATTTAAACATAGCATGTACAATTATGGCTGCATGCATTTGAAGTTGGTGACTTTTACACAATGGTTGTGTAGGACATTGTAGACTTGGTACAGCAGCAGAAGTAACAATCAGGAAGTAACAATTCAAAAGGTTCTATCTTTGTGTACGGCACCCTTCTCATGTTCTTGCACTACTTTCCTCAGGGTTAACTCACATCGTATGATACATATACATGTAGAGGAAGAGGGAAGCGTAAAAAACAGCAATCATTTCTGTGCATAAAGGTAATCAGTTATGTTATGAGCACTTTCTGGTAATACTGCTCTTTGTTTGCTTACTGTGATTTCTCTCTATATGCTCATTTGCGTATGCATTGTGGTGTATTTATGTGTTTTGTGCAGTAGTGCAATTATGTAGTTATTAAGGCAATGGTAGCACAACTTACATGTTTCACAGTACCCGAAACTCTAAAACAAAAGCATTCATAATTTCACTATATACATTTCTATGGGGCACGTGCAGGCAATGGCTACGTGTCCACATGAGTTGGTTCATGTAGAGCAAGGAAGTCTGTAATGCAATGGTGTGTATAGCAATGCATTGCACAATGAACTACTTATCTCATGATAGTTCTTCCAATAATCTTTGATAGTTTTCTGCCACCATTACAATAACAATCCCTTATGGAGGCTTGCCTGAAAACTAAATGCACATGTGATGTCATCAGTTATGTCATCAATGATATTTGTGATGGCATCTTTGATATCATGGGTGTTAGTCCATGCGGTGCACACTAGTGGCGCGAGTTATGGTTGCTTACCTTACCATAACTGCCAAATTTCTGTTTTTTTTCAGTGTTACCTGTAACGATAATGTACCTGTAACGATAACGTACCTGTAACGTTTGTCCATTGAATTGCATAGGTTTTCACTAGTGCAACTTAACCATATATATACCACTGTGCACTGCTAAGACTAACACCCAGGACATCAAAGATGACATCACAAATGTCAGGAAAAACTATGAGTTGAGCAATTTAACCATAACTACACGCCAGCTACCGCAGGCAGTGTAATATATATATATATAATTCCTGCTCCTTACCCTGTAATAAGTTTCTCAATAAGCATATTCTCGTTTTTAACCAATCTAGCAAATGCCATGCATTTCAGCATTCATCACCTGGTCACAAGAAGCAACATACAATTACAATGTTCTGCACTTCAAAATGTTTCCATTTACAATCATTGTGATGAAAGTAAAAAATAAAAACATGTGTGCATGTATAGCAGCACTGTGTCACTGTTTCATAAAATAAAAGCATATCAAATACATATTTGACCATGTTTAAGTGGCACTTAGTTTCTGCCAGTTTAATATGTTGGCAGCACATGCATACATCCCAACATCACCCATTCCAATATATACATGGTTATTAAGTCTTTATGTTTTCCTTTGCATTCTGTCACTTCCAATTACATTTTCCCATTATAAAGCTCAAACTACAACTCCCAGAATGAAAAGAAAAAAACATGACTTAACTTTAACATTAAAAACTGTCATATGCATATCAAATAAACATAGAATATGCTGTGCTTTTCAAAATACTTTTTTGTGGAAGCATTTTGAAGAAAGTTCAAAAATGCATATCTGCTTTTCCAGCAGCACTGTGTCACTTTTTCATAAAAGAAAGTAAAAGCAGATAACATTGATTTATGCACCATTTGTAATTGCCACTCATTGTGTGCCAGTTTAATATATTGACAGTACATGTATACTTCCTAACATACCCCTTCCAATCTTCAGCTGCGTATGCACTCATACTTTTTTTCTTACATTCTGTGACTTGTTCTCCAACTTTCACAATGGAAAACGTGGAACTACAGTCCCAGAAAGCAAACAAAATATGCAGGACTTCATAGACACCTACAGGTTAGAATGGACCATGTTTGAAAGGATGCATATACTCCTAACATATTAAACATCCACACACTAACTGCCATTTAAAACTGTACTACAAATCTTTTCCAACAACATTTCTTCATTTTTACATGTTACAGAGCTTCTACAAATGCACATATGCATTTCTTAACTTTCATTAAAATGTTCCTAAAAGCAACCATTTTTAGCCACCCACCAACTTCATTTACTGTTTTTCCCCATGAACCCTGCTTACTAAAAGTATTTGCCATTACCATATATACCCACTAACATCTTTTACAATTAGAGGAAAGAAGCACATTACCGAAGAAAACACCCAAAAAATGAATACCCTTCACATCCAACAAAGTAAGTATTACTTTATTACAGCAGCACAGTTCCACTATATATTACCCCAGACTACTTTTTTCAAACCAGCATTTCTTTCATTGTAGCCACTTATTTTCCATCATCAACGCTCTTACAATTCTCATCTACAGACCACCATTGCAACACCCACTCTGATGTTCAAAAAAGCACAGTCACTCTAAAGATTCCATCACACCACAACTCTCTTATTCACTAACCCAACATCATCACACCTCTGCAGACTCTTACTCTCAAACACCTAATATCCCACCTAACAATCAAACAGGACTCTATTAATTTCTACAATCACACCCACAAACCCATTCACCATACATGCATATAAATGGCACAACTTTCCAATGCAAATGTTCTCTTTTCCATACAGAAATACAATACAGAAATATAGTGTACAAAATGACATGCAGCTCACTGTGTAATGTACACCAACAATCCTTTGAATCTTTGTGACATTTGCTCAAACACTATGTGAAACTAAAAGACAAAAGTAACTTTTAAACTTTCCAAACCACAGACTCCTTACCAGTGTGCAGCCAAACTGGTCTGTGGGGACATTCACTAGCCTGCATTTTAGGAATTGCTTGCAAAAGCACTTTCCACCACATCAAAATGTTACCCACACACCATTCTACTATACTGAATATCATGCATCGACTATACTATGCAGAAAGTCCTGCTCTAGAACTGCAAAATGTAACATTCTCCTACATGGAACAGCCAAAGAACAGCTTAAAGAAATAGAGCACATCCAACATAAATACGTTGGAACTGAAGGAGACTTAGAAAATTCTGTACCTTTAGAAACAATTTCTGAAAACCTCATAAACACTAACATTCTAATAAAGTCATACAAAAAAGAAATAACTAAGTTTCAATACACAGCTGCTGAAATACCAGACCAAATATGTGTCTTTTGTCGCAAAGTGTTTTATAAAAAGAGCACAAAAATAGTAGATCAAGCCTAAAAAATAGAAGTCAATGAAGAATCCCAATGGTTCCAATTAGCTTAATATCTAACATCAGAAACTAAATACAAAATAATGAACGCCTCAACAGTTTGCACATACTGCAACACAAAACTTGATAATAACCAAATGCCATCACATGCTATCACTAATAACATAGAAATATTCCCACTCCAAAAGCTCTCCAACAGCCTAAATTGTAACTGAGCATTATAATACAAAACAGTGCACCCATTTCAAACTATAATATGCCTTCAACCAAAATAAGTGAAACTACCTCCATCCGAGTTACTAAAGGGCATTCTTGGCAAAGTAGTATATTTACCATTAGATCTAAAAGAAAATGTACAAACTCTAGGAGTACAATGGCCAATAGATCAATCTTTTAATGACGTGCCAACAAAAGACAAACAAAATTGGCAACAACTAATTGACTTAAACCAATTTAGACAAGCCCTACAATATCTGAAAGAAAACAATTAATACTACAAAGATATACACTTAGAGGAAAACTTAAGAGAAACCACTCAAATGATTCAAGGCTCACCACCAAAAGGCCAATTTGAACGTGTAGATCCTGTTACTGCAGCCACCATTTTAGACCAGTATGCAATTCACCCATTACACTCCAAAGAGACAATTGATGTTGCATTAGAATCATATCAAACGCATCAAGCCAAAGGTTCCCTAGTGAGCCTATGGGAAAAATGTGTAGAAGCACATTATTTTCCTCTACTATTTCCTACAGGAAAAGGAGGATGATATGATGAAAAGTCCACGCAAATTAGTACATCAGAATATGGCTCTTTAAGCATTTATTCTGAAGACACCAGATTCAGACAAAATGTCGAATACATTTTCTACCTACTCTTCGAAAGTGAACAAGCAACTCTATGTTATGGAGTTGCACACACACTAAAAACAGGCTTTAACTCTTTAAACATATCAGCTTCCCAACTGCTTTAAATGATAAAAGACTAAGATTAAGTTTTGCATTCAAGTATCACAAATCTCTTGTCAAACATGCGTGGTACAAAAGAATACTAGTTCAGACGTCAAACAGATGTATGTTGTATGTATGTTAAGTAACCTAGGCCCACCCACATGGTTTGTTACTTTAAGTTGTGCAGAGTGTGCATGGCATGACTTGAATGACTTCTTACGCAATGCAAACCAAAATAAAGATGGAATAGATACAAAAACACCAGGAAAATTCTGTTCTCTTGACCATGTCTATGTATAAATGTACTTTCACCATCACTTCATTGTCATGCTTCATTTTATCTGCAATAAAAGTGCCCCACTGCTCAGAGAATTTCAATACTTCTTTTGGAGAAAAGAATATCAACCCAGAGGAGCACCACAAATCCACATGCTTTTGTGATTAAAAGATGCAGCTAAATTTGGCCATGATAGTGACCCCACAGTTTTACAGTTTATTGAAAAAATACATTACCTGCGACATACCTTCAGAAACCACAGATAATGACCTACATACACAAGTGCTACACTTCCAAAAACATAAATGTGGCAAATTCCTCTGATGTAGATATAAAAACAAAGGCAAATACTATACCAAATGTCGCTTTGGCTTCCCTAGACAAGTTTGCAAAAAAGGACAAGTAAATAGCTTTATGTCTTCTGTTAGACACAAAGTAAAACGTGAATCCCTTAACAATACATATGACATTTAAATGGACTCAGCATCCAAGTACATCAATGATTACAATGCAATCATTGCCCTCTTGTGGTATGCAAACATAGACATACAATACATTTCAGACAATTCCACTGCATGCAGTCACAAGATATGTTACAGCCTATCTCACCAAAGCTGAGAAAACAGACGGAGCTAAAACACCTATGGGTTGACATATCATCTGGCAAAACACTATTACACAAATTGCTTTACAAATGCTCTCCTATAGAGAATGTGGGTGCTACAAAGCTGCAGACCAGTTAACAGGTACAGCCTTATATGGCAAATCTGAGCACATTGTCTGGCTGAACCTTGGACCAGCTTCATCCCGAGAAACAGAACTAAAATCCTACCAAGAGATAGAAAACATAGCCACAAATGATCCCAACAGCCAGGAAATTAAAAAAAATATATACATTTAATTGACACATAATATCCAAACAGAAGTAGTACTTTGGTAAACATTTGTCTGTATGACATTGCCCAAAACTACACCGACAAAAACAATGTCACACCAAATGAGACAACTGGCAAATATTCAGTCTCAACCTGTGGAGGAAGCTGTGAAACTCACCAAACCCAGTCTAATTAATCATATAAAGCTATCATTAAAATCTCCACAATATAGAGAACTGTGTTACATGGTCCTACTCCAACTTCTTATACATTGGAGAAAATACACATAATTATTAGGTGACTATGACTCATTTGAAGCTGCATTCAAAACAAATGAAAGTAGTATAACAAATGTCAAATTCAAGTAATCCAAACAAATGTTGGACAATGAACGCCGACAAAATGAAGACATTGAAGCTCAACTAGACAAAGACAATCCTGAGGGCAGCCAACCTTCCCTTACAGGAAGCCAAGAACCACTTGGATAGCCACTCATTCTAAATGAAGCAGAAATAGCTGTTTCTTTGGTAGAAAATACCATGGCCCTGATTCATGAATTATTTGCACTGAAAAAAAGGGGATTTGTGCGCCATTCTACCCGCAAATCCCTGTTTAACAAATGGGGACTTGCGGGCACAAATCCTGTTTTTTCAGCACAAATAATCCATGAATCAGGGCCCATGTATCAATTTGAACAATCTGAGGAAGACTTATCAGGGCCAGAATCTAAATGATAAACAACTCAAAATGAACATTGTTTTAAACATGAAACTAAAACATGTGGCTATACAAATTATAAACCTCTACTCCTGTGGTGAAGCTGGTTTTGGTATAACATTCTTAACTAAAATAATCAACAAATGTCTACAAAACTTAACAAACAACAACCTTTCAGCTGTAGTAACAGTCCCACAGGTTAAGCTGCCTTAAACATAAGAGGTGTAACTTTACAACAACTATGACTCCTCCCCATAGAATACCAATAGAATACCAAAACAAATTATCAGCAGAAACTGCTACTGAAGTGCGCAGAATTCTAAAACAAATGAAAGTGCTAATGATAGATGAAGTAAGCATGGTTTCCAACCTCATGTTGGCTTTATTAATCTCAGAATGCAAGAAGTCCTAAAAACCTACTACAATTAACTGTTTGGAGGAAAACATGTTATTGTTTTTCGGAGACCTCCTACACTTGACACCAGTGAAACGTTAACCTATGTTGAAAACATTAGGACACAAACCATGCCACAAAACCCTCAGCAGCGTCACTACATACAACTAACTCAGAACATGTGCCAGTCTGCAGACCTCACATATGCTAACATTTGAAAACATTTTAAAAAGCATTAGAACTGGTCTGCTGACTGAGGGATGCCAAATCCATCTTAAATAGTAGACTAATCCATGAGCTATATGGATGAAACTATCTGCTCCTGATATCATGGCCCAATTAACTCAATACAATCTAAAATATATGTCCTTAATGCCAACCCTTGCAAGCTGTATTTAAATCAATGAGGCAATGTTGAAAAAAGAAATGCAACCCATAGTGCTTATCAGCTCCACAGAGAAAATGAAGTGCACTACATGGCACTTCCTATGTGTCAACAAGCAACAGCATGACTAAACAGCTTAGAAAAATGTGTCTCCAACACAGCTGTATTGGAGAAAATATTGATTTTGTTTCTAAACGGCTGAGTAATAATTCTAAAACGTAACCATAGCGTAGAACCAAGTTTAGTCAATGGAGCCATTGGTACAGTTGTTGGCTTCTACATGACAACAACATTCAGTTTGTCAATATCCACTTTGACAAATTTGAGGAAGTTAAAAAAAATGTGGCGGACAGTAACACATTTTCCTTCTTTTCAAAGACATGTTCGTATGCAGAGAGCAACTTTCTCTATCTCTTTCATATGCTGTCATTATTCACAAATCACAAGGTCTAAGCCTAGAGCAATCATTGATTGACATTGGGAGCACAGTCTTTAAAGAAGGGATGATTATGTAGCATGTTTCGATCTGCATACACTCACTGGTCTATTCCTAGGTAACTTTGATGCAAACAAGGTCGACGCTGACATTCTTTGATTCCTGGAATAAAACAGGCTGCGGCCACTGTACAACCCCATTTAGGTATGTAGCCTGTCCCTCAAAAATAGAAACTTTTCAAAAGACAAGTAATACACAAAGAAGGTATACATCAGATCTCCCAATAATACAGCTAAAAAAAAACATCTAACTCCTTCTGCATCAACCAATATAACCACAAAACTGCCTAGAACAAAGTCAACTGCACATCCATCAGGAAAGAAAGACACACATGCCTCTTATCCAGAAACGATGCACAAACAGAACTCTCTGGTCCATTTACATTCAGCGCACAACTGGAGAACATTGTTATGCTAATGTGACAATGAATCTTCTCTTTCAATTGCCACCAATTGTTCACAACATTTACTTAAACGGCTTGGACCAGTTGTGTTTGCAAATGTTCGTCTTTCACAGAAATGCCACAAATAATACTGACAACACTTATGTATAAAGCAGGAATTGGACTACTGAGCAGGAATGCTAAAATTTACCATAAACACACAGGACAATCCAAAATAATTCCTAATGTACTTACCACAAGTACTGAAATCCAAAAACATCCTTATAAAGGAAATCTTCCAGATTTCATACAAGTGGAAACACACATGCACTCTCTGCAACCATGTTTCACAAGGCCACATCCCTAATGAATAATTTGTATAAGTATCCATACCAAATTCTAAATCCATTCCATTTCACCAGCTTCTGCAGCATGCACATCACGGCATATTATGCCCTTTTTGCAATTCAGACAATTGTTCCACCATACAAATAAACTCACATTGACAGTATGTCATATTAATGCTTCTAAGGTACAATGAAGATGGTACCAAAAATAACTGTAAGCTTACAGGCTTCACATGGCGAAGTAGCTCTTGGAAAGAAAACCAACACAACACCTTCCCAACAATAGGTATAGTATACCATACTGATGCCACAACCACATCAGGGCACTACATTGAATATGTAAAAAAAAAGAAGCGATTGGTTTGAATGTAACAATAACGCCTTCATTGCAAAACATAGGTTACCAGCAAATATAACATATGCCTCCTTAAAATTCCTTCAACCCAAATGTAGTCACTAAACTATAGCACAATTAACAGCTGGAATTCAGCAGCAGGTATCAAACCACATCCACTATACTACAATAGTACTTTGAAAAGTCACACTTATTAGAATACGCCAACAGGTATGGAACTACTTTTATTTTTTTGGATTTGTAAAGCACACTAGCAGCCCGTAGGCATCGAGGCACTGTTGCAAGAAAATGTCTTATTTACAGGAAGGTATTTTAGCTCATGGTTACAGTGAGAATGTATCCTTACAATGCAAACTTTGTAGGTTACATATGTGGTTACAGGTTTGGTTATCATACAGTAACAGCGAGATAACATCGCATGGAGAGTAGTAATACACAGCATAAGCAAAATATTGGAGTGAACAACACCCTTCATTCCAAAAAACTTCAAATATGTCATCTCAATTCTCATACAACAAAACATCTTCTCAGCTCTGATGTACTTAGAGTAGACCAATATGTGTCTAACTATTTCAAGCATTCCATTAACCACAACATACTTCAAATAAACATATTATCACCCTTACACTCACGTAACTGTAATCTAAATGTTTTAATCCAGTTTATTTTTCCCAATGACCCAATGATTATTTAATGTCAAAACAATAGCAGTTTGTGATACACTAATGTTGTACAAACATAGTACTTAGAATGTAGTGAGGGTCTAAAAATATATATTGTCAATTGTATACAACCACAGCTTCCAAATTATCCTGCTTAACAAATTTTACAGTTTATTTTCCCTGCAGAATATAAACCAGAGATTCCAGATTCATAACACTACAAAACTAAGTTAGTACAGCAATTATAGTCACATAGATATTCTATGAGCATTATCGTCAATTGTACTACAATCATAAGTACCAGATGCAGTTCAATTACATCATTTCTCCATATTACAAACACTGTGTACTCCTACTACATTACCTATAATTACAATACAATACACATATTACTACTATGGTGATTTTGGCCATACTCCTACTACATTACCTATAATTACTGTACATATATTGCTACTGTGTTGTTTCTGCCAAGTGCACATATTCTTAGGGCCATGGCCTGGGTCCATGCCCCCCAGAATCTGCCCACTGGCCTCAACCACCACAATACAATTAACTATATAACAACTACATACTATACACCATCAACTAGTAAAACTCACCCTGACCCCCTGCAATAAAAATGATGTTGGCGGACACCGAAATTGACCACAGACTCAGCATTTCCAAACACTTTTTTCACCTAAAAAAAGATCTCTGCATTACCTTTATTCAACTTCCCTGCCATGTCTATGCTCTCTTCCAGCCATTGGATAACCCCAAATCTCTTTGCCTGACCTTATCCACCTACAAAGATAGCACCATATAATGTTTTTACACCCCTACCCTTCCCAGCCACTCTTTCCACCACCAAATACCCCAATATATGTTTTCCAGACTTGTTCTCCTGCGTGTTGTCCTCAGACACCGGTGGCTGTCCATGGATCCAACATGGCGGGCTCTTCCAAAAACATGATGCACCTCACGCTCTTCACTATCCAATCAGCGGGCACATCCAATGTCTGCAGACCTCAGGTCGGCCCCTGGACCAATTGAAGGCCCATCCACAGACCATACAGGCAAGCAAGTCCGTAGACTGAACCCAGATATCACCATTTCTTTTAACCTACTTTTTGGTTGTTTAAAAAGAAAACTGGACAAATTTACACCAAATTAGAAAGAGCACACTGTTGGGACCAAGCCACTGCTGCTCCTGTTGCACATTTGGTGAAAATCCATTCAGCAGTTTGGGCTATAGGCATGAGCAAATTATTTTTCCATCGCCTGTATGGGAAAATCCACGTTTTGTACAGTGGCCGTGGGGACATTATAGAGGGGGTCCCCAAATATGTAGTTTTCCTCATAGACGCAATAGAAGCTAATGTGTGCTCACGTCTACAGCTTAAACCACTGGATGGATTTTCACTGAATTTGCAGCAGCTTTGTCTTGAAAGCGTACTTTTGTCAATTTGGTGTAAATCCATCCAGAAGTTTTATTTTTTAAATGGGCAAACAATTGGTAAAAAGATGTGTGATATCTGGTTTCCGTTGGCAGATTCATTTCCCTTTTCAGTCCGCAGAAACACTCCTGGGCCAATCAGAGAGCAGCATGATGTCAGTGGACATCATACGCACCCGTGATTGGATGGTGAAAAATGTGAGCTGTGCCAGTTATTTTGAAATAGTCGCCAGTTTGGATCCGCAAACTGCCTCTGTTGCCCATGAACATTGTGGTAAAAACGTATCAAAACACAGAACATTGCACTTGTCAAACAAATGAAACATTATATGGGGGGGGTGATGAGGATCGGATGGGATATGGCCATAAAAAGACTAAAAAGCAGGTGTGTTTTGTTCGTCCGTGCATAGTTTTGTATTTCAGGGTTGGTGAAAGGCAGTTTGCAAAGCGAATTATGACCCAGATTCAAATGTTATGAAAAGTTTGGTGGTTTTTTTGTCAATATGAGGTAAAATTAGAGGGGGGGTGTCAACATTTTAGACGACATATAACCTTGTTGCCATTTGACAAATGTGCACAAAAGATTTTAGAAAGATTATACACCCAACCTTGAATATGTCTGCAAAGTCTGAATGGATTTTGTCAAGTGGGGGCTAAGTTAAATGACTATTTTATCTATTTTCCTTTTGATAGTTTTCAAAAAATAAATCATGGCCGCATTGGCAGCATGCTCATGCAAGGAGCATTTGCAAGGATATGAAGGTATGGTTTTGCAAATGTGTCTGTGTTTTATGTTTTGATAAGTGTCATAATGTAGGTACAAAAATTAGTGATATACCTTTAGTGACAGAGTTAAATCGGGATAGGTTTCAATGGGGAAAGAATCACCTTTAGTGACTGAGGTATAGCATGTGGCCATGGGCAGTGGCCAAATTGTCTGAATAATGACCAAAGAGCATGACTCGGACCTCGGACCATCTTGCTACTGGCCATGACTACAAATGACCAGCAATGGGGTTAAAGTGGGCATTGCCACTAGGGACCGGCTATGTGATAAAGTATTTTTAATCGAGATCAAATTGGGAAAAAATTATGCTTGTGGCTACAGCCCAAAATGTTGGACATGATTGCAGCAAATAATTGCGAGGAGTATTAGCAAGGACCTGAAAGCATGCTTTTCCAAATTTATCCTGTCATTTACTTTTTTGAAAGTGCTGAAATGTAAGTACAAGAAATATTGATATAACTTTGCTGCTGTGGGCCTGGCCCTCGGCACGGACAAATGTGTACTTTGATTTGCCTCCAGGGAATGGCAATGGGGTTATGGCCACCAGGGATCAGCTTTGTAGTAAAGCTTTTTAAAATCAGGATAGGTTTCAATGGGAAAAAATGTACCTTTGGTGACTGAGGTATAGCCTGTGGCCATGGGCCGTGGCCAGATTGTTTGAGTCATGGTCAAAGACCCTGATTATGAGGGAACAGCACTGGGGTTAAAGTGGGCATGGCTACCAGGGACTGGCTATGTGGTCAAGATTTTCGAAATCAGGATAGGTTTGAATGGGAACAAAATTCAGCTCGTGGCTACAGCCAAAGTGTTGAACAGGAATGCAGCAAACATTTGCAAGGGGTATTCGCAATGACCTGAAAGCATGGTTTTGCAAATCAGTCCTGTGTGTTATTTTTTCTAAAATGTAAAAATGTAAGTACAAAAAATGGTGATAGCGCTTTGGTGCCTGGGCAATGGGCCTGGCGTTGCGCAAAGACAAATGTGTACTCAGATTCTGAACACATGCTTTTGCAAATCAGTCCTGTGTTTTACTTTTTTGAAAGTGTCGAAATGTAAGTACAAAAAATATTGATATATCTTTGGTGCTGTGGGCAGTGGGCCTGGCCCTCGTCAAGGACAAATGTCTACTCTAATTTGGATTGCAGCATGACCAAAGCACATGTCCCATGGATTGTGGAGACTGGCCATTCAAACTATGAGCACTGGCCATTGGTTACATTATGAAGGAATAGTGGACACTGAACTAGGCTGCTGTATAGGTGCAGTGGATAACAGGGTGGTTTGGTGGGGCTGGGCTCATGATCAAGCCTTATGCCATAGGCAATTGAGCAATAACATGCATTCCCAGCATGCACTGCTAATAAAGACACAAATAAGTATGTGTTGCAAATAATATGCTTGTTAGAGGAGGTTTAGTTATTTCATATATGGTAGAAGAGGAATGATTATTAAATTAAACACAGTGATGTAACTTTATGAAACATTTTCACTTATGAAAACCTATTAATTCACAGAAAAAGCTATGTTAAAGAGCTGTTACAGCTAAGATGTACCCTACCCTTGGGACTTCTCTGCCCCAGCAGTTAGCCAGTGGCCTCCCACCTTGGCATCCCTTGGCACTTTCCTCCTGGTCTCCCATGAGCACTTGCCCATCTGTACTGCCCCTTCTATTTATACACTTCTCTCACTGCACAAGACATATGTGCATTTGTAGGAGCACTATGTACAATTCTTTGTATAAGTATAGGAAATACAGGTACAACATATTTGTAGAACATTGTTAAGTGGCAGTTGGTGTGTGGAAGTTTAATATGTTGATCGGCTGGCTATATGTATAGTTTATTTAACTTATTGGTGGATATATGTGTGAATGGTTTAAATCAGGCAATGAGGGGGTATTACAAACATAGCAGTAAAAAGAATAGAAGGGATGTCTTGTGTGATGGTGTGCATGTACAATCTGAGTTTTCTAATAAGGCATGTGCTAGACAGGGGAATGGAGGGACTGTGGATAGTCATAAAGGGCAATGGATGATGGTCTTCATTGTATACTAGAGAGAAGAATTTCAGACAGAACATTGTTTCTCTGCTTTTTTGTTTTTCTCTATTATGCAATTGTCCATTATTTCCATTAGCATAGTAGAACATGCTTAGTTCTACTAAGTAGAACGGCCTAGTACTTCATGAGAAAGGAACAGCCTTTCTCAGAGCACTGTGGTGGCCTAATTTGGTGTGGCAGCACATGGAGGTGGACACTTAAAAGTACAGTCCAGGTTGTCCGCGACTGAGTACAATGTTGCACAAAGTGCATTTCACTTTGACAGCTTTAGCCTTTGGTATATCACCAACAGTGGTAAAGAACTGCCGCACCCATGATTCTCTGTGTGTGCTAGGCCTAGACAATTCTTCCTGGCTCTCTTCATTGTCTTTTGAAGTATTGCACTTCTTTCATTGTGGGTGTTCTCCATCTGGTGGTGGTGGTGGTGGCGGCTCTTGTGGAGGAAGTATGGCAATAGCTGATGGCATTTTTTTAAGATACATAACAGTTTTGTAAATATTCTTCCAAGTATGTGCTGTGTGCTAGATTTTTAATGGATAATGAGCAAGAATAGGTGTAGGAACTGTGCAAGGGTACATTTTGTGCTTAAAAGTTCCTAGATCAGCTGAAAATACAGTTCTGAACTTTCATGCGTGTAGTCACGTGACACTGCCCAGAAACTCTGTGATTACGTCAGATGTTTGTGAGCATTGATGAAAATAAAAACAGTGGAAAACTTTGGAAAAGGTGTATAGCCGTGTTACAAATTATGTTACAAGGTGGGGAATGGCAGAGTTATTAGGTCCATGGCTGCCTCCAAACCGGCCTCCTTTACTGGGTTCCTGTACTGGGGACTTACAGGGTTACTGAGACATAGGAGGACCCGGTAAATCCTCCTTGCAGGAACCATCCCCCATTCCCATTTGAGCCCCTATAGGGCTCAATGGGAATGGAGATGGAGGTAACAACGGGCACACCATGAGTGCCCTGTTGTTACCTCCTTCTTCCCCTCGCTGGACCCGGAAATCACGCCTTGTTTTCATGCCCCACCCAATGCCTGGAATTTTTCTAGTTATCCGCAGACTACCACACAGTCCAGGAACTATGCAGGCTGCAACGGGGCCTGTGACTTTTTTTCACTTATATTTTTTTAACTGGGAAAGCGGGCTCCTAAAGCAACCATTTGTTTGCATTTTTCTGGCCTTTTCATGTTTTATTTCCAGGAGAGGTAAGTTAAGGTGGGGAGGGAATGGAGGGAACCGCCACCAGCCACAGAGACTAAGAGGCAGGTGGACAGAGGTAGATGTTGGGTGGACCTTAATCAAGGTAGGTGGCTGTGTTTCTCATGCTCTTCGCTAGTGACCTCGAAAGCACTCAGAATCTGCTCTGCCCTGCAGATCGGTGCATCACAGTGCAAACATAGCAATGTGGCCCTCAAAAGGTAAGGGTCAACAGCGCTCTTTATTGCCTGTGAGGCTGCCACTTGGATGCTCTGCTTGAAAGGAGTGTCCTTTGTGCTAACAGGAGCGGTTGAAGAAGATGGGGTTAGAAGGCATCAACCTTTTTTTCCATGAGGTAGCTACTGGCTTCCTCAGAGCACCCACGTGGTTGGACTTGGTGTGGCGCCATATGGAGGTGGTATCGTAGGAATACAGCCCTGGTGTTCCTTGACTGAGTACAACTTTGCACTCAGAGCATCGAACCTTGGCTGCACGAGCCTTCATCACATTTCCAACAGTGGTGAAAAATTGCCACACCCAGGACTCACTCTGGGTACTGGAGATAGGGACTTCCTCCTCCTCATCTTCATCTTCCTCTACTCCTCATTATCTGTATCACTGCACCTATTACCCTGTCCAGGCCCTACATATGGTGATGATGGTGGTGGTTGGGGAGGAGGAATTGTCGTAGCAGATGCCATTGATGGAGTATTTCAGGTAATCTCAAAAACAGGTGCTGCAAGATGCTCTCACCTGCATAGCCAAATTGAAAATGAGGAAAAGTAATGGGTGGGTCTGTTCAGAGGAACCATCCGCGAACAGTCGTGCTGTCTCTCCGCGGACAACCGAGTCACAAATAGGGCTTGCAAAGTTGTAAAAAGTTGGCAGATCAATCAAGAAGGGCTAAGAGAGCTGTGGAAGGGTACGGTTTCAGCTTGAAACGCTCTAGATTGATGGAAAATTGACTTTTAAACTATCAGCGGTAGCAGACACCAATCGCGGAAACTCTGTCACGCCGCTCAGATGCGGTCACATTATGACGTCGGCGTACAACCAATGGACGGGAAGTGCAGCCTATTTCTCATTCATTTTCCCATAGTCACACAAGGTACATTTTTTCCAAAGCACACAGCCCAAACCGCTGAACGGATTTGGACCAGCAGCTTCAAAGGACTACGGATAGCCCTTGTAAGAATAGTTCTATACCTGGGGTTACAGTTTTTTTAAAGATATTTTGACAGTTATAGTGCCGTCGGGTGAAAAATCTGACACAGTTCCCATCCAGCTCTCTCATCCATGCAGTAATCAGAACAGTTTACTTTGTCATATTTAGACATTTGTTTAAGAAATGTAGGGCTGTAATTGTTAAAGTATTTTCGGTCTCCTCTTAAAAGCATTGATCACCACTCCTCAGCCGAGAGCGACCTTGTTGATTCCACCGATTTTGCAAAGTACTTAAACCTTGAATCAGTTAGGCCCCAGCCGAGAGTAAATAGATGTTGTAAGGTCTCGACTGAGTCATTTGTTGTGCAGAACCTGAAACATCACTTTATAGTCTTCATTTTAGATCTCGCTGCAAGACTCTCCATTGTTGGGAATAAGTTGGACCTTAGTCTCTGTTAGGGAGAATTCTCCAGAGAATTCTCTCTTTGCTGAATTTCTAGGATTTATTTTTCTCACCTGGTAAGAGTGTGAGCCTTTTTTCCTACTCTTACATGTGTTTTGCTGTGCTATGTGTATTTAACATTTGTGTGTTCATAGACTGTGGAGCTTCACCTACTCCATAGCCATCATCTTTTTACTGTGTGTCACACAGCACCCTTAGTGCAGTGACACAGGGTTGTCTATTTCAGACTTCCCACTTTAAACTCCATTTTCTGGGACTGACTACTGTCTCCAAGAACATGTAAAGTTGCCATTGACTTTATTAGTGTTTATAAATTCACAGACCCAGTACAACCTATCTTACATAGAGTACTGAAAATGGTTAATAGTTATCCCTTTTTGTCTGTCTCTCATGGAATATTATTTTGTTCCCCTTTCTTTAAGATTTGGCTGGTGGCAGTGGTATCTACCATATTTGTCCTACCACGGTTGACTTAAATAGCCTTGGATCTGTTTTAGGCTATCTTGTTAGCCTCGAACTTAAATCTGCTAGACCCCATTTACTTTTATTTGGTTCCGGCTGGGTTTATTCGCCATTTCTGTTTGTAAAGGTCTTTCTCGTGTTTTACTCTGTGCACCAAACCAGGTTTGGTTCCTTTGATTGCCATCCTTTGGTGGGCTTCTGCACAGAAGCCCTCCTTAGGCGCCTGAAAGTCTGGGTAGGCAGGATGTGAGGTAGGGGTTTTAAGAAACCCAAGTCACACTCCTGTTTGATTGGCTAGGTGACTGTCCTTCCAGGACATCCACCCTGCTGTGTGCTTAACAGCCAGGATGTGTGAATGGGGAAAAACTGCATAAAAAGCAGGTCTCTAGGAACTAGGAAAGCAGAATCGCCACTGGATTGAGAAAACCGAAGAGAAGCTGAAAGAAGAGGACGTCTACCACGACTGAACCTCCCGGTGAAGCCCTGCTGCGAGTCCGAATCTCTAAACTTCAACGACAGAGAAGATCTGCAAGGAATCTTCTTCCCTTGAGCTGGTGGGACCAACCAGTTTGCCAAACACCAAGCAAGGCCTCCCTCCACTGGTCGAATTTGCTGTGCATTGCTGCAGTGAACCGAATAGCCAGCAGGCTCTGACCCTGTTTGGGTTTTAAGGAGCGCACCTTTTATTCGTGCTTTGCTCTGCTGCTCGTTTCTTCCCTGGTCAGTGCAGGACCCTCCAGTCTTCCTACTTAGTGTCAGTCCGACAGTCGCTACAGCCTTCTTCTCCATTTAAAGTACTGTTCAACCCCGGTTGTTCGTTCCGTCCAACCACAGTGAAAGTGATTGAAATCTTTCGCCAATCCAAGTGTCTGTCCTTCTCTACTCTTTTAAGTAACTTTTTTTCCGACCAACTTCGTTTCGAACTCTTGGCAAAGACTTAACCTCAAACTACTCTGAACTGTGTGATCCTCTGCAAAGACTCTGAACCATTACCATTGGCCCAGGCCTATTGATTTGAATCCTCATTGTAGCAAGCCTTTTCTAGATTGTCCTCCCTTACTTACTTGTTGGTGCTGCTTAATTTTGTTTAACCTTGTCTTTCCCTCCCTTTTAAATTGCTGGAGTGCCATTTTGCTCACACGTCATTATGAGCTTAGTTTGTCCAGAATTCCTCAGGTGTTGTGTGGTATATTAAGAGTGTGATTTTTCTGCTGCTTTACTTAGTGAATTGTTTTACAACAGATGTGTAAATAAATGTATATTCTTTTACTCAGAAACCTTGAGTCAGTGTTTGTATGAACCATAGTAATTGCTGTCCTTTGTGTAACAATCTGATACTGCTCACTTTACTCTTGAGATAAATCTGGCTGCTCAGCCATCGCTACCACTTTACTGTGTAGTACAGGCTTGTACCAAAGGTGAATTTGTACTTGCACTTGTAGTTTTAATCGTGTGTGGTGTTCCCAAAGGGTACTGCATATGACTGCCTGACAGTCTCATTAGGTTGTATCTGTAGGTGGCATCTGGAACTTTCAAAATATATGGCAATGGTTGGCTAAGAGGTTTAGATTTTTTTGTTAGTTGTTGGAAAAGTGTGTTCCTGTTAGCTGTTTCCTCAATAGTGAGCCAATCTGTTTCTCCCAATTTTTTCTTCACTCTATCCAGGATTAGGATTCGATCTTCAGTTGTAATGCCTAGTTCACTCAGGAGAGCTTTACATGATTGATCCCAAATTGTACCCGCTGCATTGTTCTCTATTGCTATTTCAGAGTGAATTGCTTTGTGGCTCACCACTGACTCCAGAGACTCGTATTTCCAAAAGAAGAACATTATTTCCAGTCAACTGCTGCCTTCAGCGACAACAGGCCGAGTTATCTTCTTATTATACAAATCGGGTGGGGAGGGGATCAAGATAGTCCAATCACTCTTTTCCAGAGCACCCCTTCTAGCAGGGGCCACCAAGACTCTTGTATAGAAAACATTGCATCTGAACCATAGGTTAAGGTAGGGAGCACGTTTTCTTTATAGAATTCAATTACCGGATGTAAAGTAAAATTGCAGATACTTTGTTTTAAGATTAAAGGCTGATTTTATAGAGTTGTGTTTATTTTTTTCTTTAAGAGCGAGTATATTGTCTTTATCCAGGTGTTTTGCAGCTATCCTGATTCAAAGATATTTAATGTTAGCTGCACATTCCAATGTCCTTGAATCTATGAATCAAGCAAAGAGTTGACCCCTCTTGTTTTGTCTGATGTAGGCTTCCAGCCTTTCCAGATTTCTTTGTAGTCCTATTTGGGTTCTGTCCATCAGGACTAAATCGTCAGCCTATAGAAGATGTGAGATTTCCATCCCTCTGATTTCTGGAAGGAACCTTTTATAGGAATTCAGAATGCATGTCATGGGTGTTAGTCCTTGCAGTGCACAGTGATAGCGCGAGTTATGGTTGCTTAGCTCACCATAACTGGCGAATTTCTGGGGTTTTTTTGTTGTACTTGTAACCATAATATGGATAGGTTGTTGTTAATGCAAAGTAAGTATAATGTCCCTTTAAAAAACTTTTGCACTGAATTTGGTAGTATTTTCTTAGAACAACTGAACCATAACGTCCCTTTAATAACGTTTTTTCACTGAATTTCATAGATTTTTACCAGTATACCCTTAGTTTACATAGATGTACCATACAACATACTGAACCGACTGGCTCCATGCTGATGGGCACAGTGGCTGCGGACTATATGCCCATTTGTGGAAATCGGGTAGCATCCAAACTGCTGCAAAGGTCAGGGGTTCTCTTACATAGTTGTACTATTCAGCGAAGACACTAAACATATAGATATACGTGAATTACAATGAAAAATAAAGTATGTCTACAAACTCTGTTCTTATGAAACGAACAGAGCAAAGGCATAGAGTATATAAACCATATAGGAATGCACCAATAGGGGAAGTAACATCTGCGTCTAACAATAGTACCACTCTGCTGCTTTACATAGACATGAAGAAGGAAATGGCAGAGTAAGGACTGCAAAGTATTGAGAGCAGAACGTCACTACAGTGCGGTAAGTACACTGAAGTTTCTCCTGTAATTGCACAGCTTTTGCAGTGTGCAATAGTGAAAAACCATGATGGGTATGTTTTTGTATGCAGCAATGCAAAGCACCCTAGAATGGCTGGAACAGAATTTCCCTCTTGAAGAAATGAGTAACCATAGTAGCACCATTGGTACGCAACAGAGTCTAAAAAGTAAGACATTTCATATGTATTGCTTCATATAACAGGACATACTGGAAATTAAAGGAATGCATCACACGCAGCACTTCTTCCACAGCAGCATATGGCCACAGAAAATGAAGGAAACGCTGCAAAAAGCAACCTAGACAGCCTGGACGTCAAAATGGATTTAGCCACCACAAAACATGTTATACAAGGACATATTATTGGAAGCATGAACTACCACTGCCCCATCTTCACGTGTACCCCTCAATCCTTGGCTCCGCTCATGACGAACTTGTTGAAATTTCATATTCCCCTGTGTATGTATGCATTTGTGCTACCCCTTCCTTTCCTACTAGTGTCTATGTATCTTAGAAATTAAAGGTGTACATGTAAAGTGTTTGTGAGTGTGTGAGTGGCTTTTGCATGGTGAGTCTGTTGCACACAGTTCTGTCTGAGATGGCTTCAGGTAAACAAAATTGAGGTTCCCTAGGGAGACCGCACCTGTCCGGCGTATGTACAATCACAATGCAGGTATCCGTAGGACTCCATTAGTGGCCGCATGGCCGCATCTTCTAATGCACTTTTAATTAGTTGTGGGACTGCACGTCCATCTGTTCCACAGCTATGCGCATGTGTACGTCATCCTCTGTGTCCTGGTAACACCCCCCAGTCGCAAACCCTACCGATTGATACGGTAGGCTACCACATTTCAAGCAGTCCTACCGCCTACGGATTTTGCTGTCCAAACCTACCGATTTATGGCTGCAGCATAAATGGCTGCAGCAGGCCTGGCTGCCAGAGGTCCAGTGGGAGCAAGGAACAGCATCCTCCAGTGTACGGTGGCCGTGTTAAATGGCCAATTAATTTGATTGATATTCTGCTTGCCCTTGCATGACCCATGAAACAGACATCTCTGCACTGAGCACCGTGAGGTTGTGAAAACAGAAAAATAATATGAGGCCGGGAAACCCAAAGGAAACACACCAAACACTGGTTACAAAGGAACATACAAAGTACTTTATTTTAAGGTCAAGCAGTGACAAAGTCAATGACAGATGAGATAGCTATCGGCCCTCAGTATAACACAATGAACTTCAATGGTGTTCGATGTATTCAGTGAGAGACTGTACATTGGGACATTCAGGCTTTTATACATTTCTCCAGCCTTTTGTCCAACCCCTTCGCGGGTTAACCATTCCATGAATGTATTACTGGTCTAGGGTCTCTGCCAGGTCAACTTTTAATATATACATCAGTGTGCGCATAGATCAATTCCGTTGATACAGGTAATCCATTTACACACAGGTCAACAGAAGTACAAGGTCTCAGTTCACGACCCTAACAAGTGGCCTGTAGGCAAGTTATACATTAGCTTTACGGAGGTCATGACGACCAGATTCTGTTCGGAATGGCATCGTCCACCATTTTGATGTACAGGGTGACTTTTACACAGCAAGAGAACCTAAAAATGGCAGCTTGATTCAAGATGGCGGCTTACATCATTTTCTAAGGTCAAGACCTTGCCGTAGAGAGTTATTCGCGTATAGTTTTAAGCAACTTGGCATAGGCCAATATACATACAGTCGTTACAATAGGAGGCATAATTTAATATCCAGTTTGACAAGGTAAAGTATCAAGTTCTCGCTTGCGGTTTGTAAATTTGCAGAAAGGATTTCACTGCAAGTGTGACAGTCTGTAGTCAGTCTGGAGAATGGCATTGCTGTTGCTCCTTGGTTACTCCCATACAACTAAATCTAAGGACAGATAAGTACACAGCAGAATCTCCATATCTCAAAGAATATCAGTGGTGGTTTCAAAGGTAATGTGGCCGTGTGGGGCTTCATGAATAATTATCTTCTTGCTCCACGAAATGAAGCTATGTTTCTTCTTGTTGAAAGCATTCTTGTATTTCAGAATGTACTCATTTACGTGAATACTGGTGCTATGGCTAATACCATGCCATCAAGTAACCATACTTTGCCTTCAATCCACATATTGCTATATTTGAAGACTTGCAATTGCCAGTTTTTGGCGTGACAGATGTCATAAATTATGCTGCAGTTCAATATCTGTGAGAACCCCTTGCCCGTGTTGACAGATTGAGAGATATGGCAGCACCGCTGCATAACTTCTTTGCGATTAGTGCATCAGATGTTGGATATATACATTCGATTTAGTATTGTACTGTTAATAACAACCTGTTTTTGGTTGCTTTGTTCACAGGCAAGAAGGAGGCAACAGAGAGGGCATTGGGGGGGCCACACTTTCTAATAGCTATTGTAATTACCTGCTGGCAAGAATATATTCACTGTTATAAGATTAGATTTGTGACAAAGTTCACATTCTCGGTTACATTTTTCATGGCCTCCCAAAAATTGAAAAGTGAAATAGCAATGCTTATGTTTTGGGACAGATTTCTTTACATGACAGAGCGGTCTAAAATTCATTTCAAAAGTAGATTTCTTGAGTCGTGGAAAGCAAAAGAACACTAGCACCACATAAACAGATTTTTAAGAAGTCTACAAATATTCCAGATACCTCATTACATCGTAATGTCAGACAGTATTTTTCTTTCAACTGTTACTTTTTAATCAGACCTTGGAGCCCAATTCATTGACATTTTGCAAGGTTCAAAGTGACTTTACACTGCTTAGAAATGACTTTGTACTGTCGACACAAACCCTGATTCATGGAAATGTGCAAAGTGTATTTTTTCAGTGTAAAGGCAGTGCATTTAGTACTGCAAAAGTGACCATGTGCATTGACTTTGAACTGTACACATTTTCCATTTTCCATGAATCGGGCCCTTGGTGTGTTTCAGTTTTCAATGTTTCTCTCACTATTGTGAAGCTTTCTCTGACACTTTTCCTATGCTGTCTCCTTTTCAGTAGCTCAGCCGGTCAGGGTTTGTACATGAGGTGGACATGACAGTGCACATGTGTTTTTTCCCTTTAAAAAAAACATAGACGAGAAAAGTAAAATGACAACGACAAACCAGAAAAGAATACTTTACTGTTTGTTTTTAAACCATTTTCTAATGCAATGGTTCCCAGCTCCAGGTCACAGTAACAAAGATTCTGTCTTTTAAAACAATTTCCTAAAATTGTTTCATATAGAATACAATAGCGTAGAAGTCTGCAACCTTTGGCGCTCCAGATGTTTTGGACTACAGCTCCCATATGCCCTAGCTATCACTGTTCATGCAGAGGGATATTGGGATTTGTAGTCCAAAACATCTGGAGATCCAAAAGTTGAAGACTCCTGTAGCAGCTCCGGCCGCAAACATCCTGTGCATCTCAGAGCTGCCTGTCTGAGCTCTTTCATGCATACTATTTTTTCAGCGCTCCGAACCAGTGCTCTGTCTCACTACAGCATCAGGGCCTTTCCACTCTTTCAGTCGAAAGGAGACCTGAGCCCAGGGGGATGTGGGGGACAGCATTTGTGCCATATTCACAGCCAGCTGTCTCCTAGCACACCAATATATTTCTCTCTATATTACTTTCATTCTGGGGCTTTAAATGTGCACTTTGCAGCGCTCGTCTTACACGCTGCATTTGCTGGAGACTTTGTGGCTGTCAATTCTATTTGTGTATACAGAAGTGTTATCACCTCATTGCCTGTACACACTGCCATACTTTCAAAAAAGTATTTGGCAATTCATGTGTCAAAAGTAGGGATGGCATCACAGCCTTTCCACTCTTGCAGTGGAAAGTGGCCATGAGGTGCAGAGAGGGTCTCAGCAACTACCTCATGGTGCAAGTCAGCAGTCTAATAAAACAATATATTTCTCCCTATATTATTTTTGTTCTGGGTCTTTAAATGTGTGCTTTGCTGCGCTCGCTTTACAATCTGCATTTGCCCGTGTGGCTGTCACTTAACTTGGGGTATACAGATTTATTATCACCTCATTGTATGTTTGAAGAGGAAAATATGTCTCAATTAGGACGAAACTGGTCACAGTGCTTACAGCTCACACATGTGGTGCATTTCTTTCTCATGTTGGGTCAGAGGAGAGGCAGTCCTTTCTCTTCAAGGCCATATGTCAAGTGAAGTCATTTCCTGTGATGTTGTAAGATCAAAGTTCTCATAACATAATTTCCTGTGATGTCATCTCTTGTCATTGCATCGGGTCCAGCTGATGTGATATCATTTCCTGGGATCTCATCATTATGCTAAGTACTAATTTTGAAACGTTAAGATTCCTACACATTTTTGACCACAGAATGTTGGCACGTCTGTGTCCAGCATGGTGGGAAAAAGTTGCAATCTATTTTCAGTAGGTCAAGGCGTCCACCCACGCCCTACGGAAAGCTGTTCCCACAAACATTGCACTTGCTGTAGCCTACAAACTCCCAGCTTGCCCGAAAATCACCGCCAGACATGTATCACACTTTTAATGAGTCCGGGGAGGCCAACCCTGTTCATAGCACACCTATACACAAGCGCACAAAGTATTCCACCTAATACACGTCCTGCGGACAGCTGTCCCATTTGAGAGCATTCACATCATCACTATTTCACTGCATCCATGCTGTGTATAGGCCCTTATTTCCCAGACACGATTCAGGCCCTCGGACATCAGAAAAGAACTGTGTTCTGCAATGTACAGAGTGTTATTGTGAAAGTACACGCTTACAAACATCCCACAGTGTGCCACTGCCCACGTAAATATTTGTTTGAATGATTTAGGCCTCTTTTCTGATTGCAAGAGCTCCAGAGCAGTCCTACAAAAGGCCACACCCCAGAGCTGCTCCGCATTCTGGTTTTGGCTTTGCAGAGCAGAGTAGCGGGCCACATTGCTTTGTGCTGGAATTGCTTTTGGAGCAATTCTGCTGTCCTATATAACCTTTGAAACTAATGGCAACCATGGCTGCTGCCTCTATGCCAGCAGCACCCACACCCTCACCACCTCCTTCCGAAGGGCCTGGACAAGGGAACATGCATGCTCATGTAGATAGGGATCAACAGGAGAACAAGGATGAAATTCAGCAAATCCCCAATGTCTGCAGCCAACGTGACTGCTGGGTGTGGAAACTGTTTACCAGCGTAGGAGACGTGTGAAATGTTGTGCTAACCAGGTGAGATGCACTTACTCAGGCATGGAAAACCTGGCTAGTACAGCTATGGCACCACCTCCATGTGACACCTCAAATTGAAACACAAGGCAGCAGTGTGCAGGGTACGGCCCCTCCAGCAATGCAATAGATTACTTTCCTCTACAGCATTCCCCACATCTGCTCCTCCCAATACCAGGAACACTCCTGTAGGGCAGCAGATCTCTAAAGCATCCTTGCAGACCATATGCTGCGCAGCAGACCATTACGTGTGGGCCACCAAACATCTTCCACTCTCTGCACTTGCTCTATCTAATCCCTGTGGTGCTACCCCTTCTGTACCCTCCCTTGCCTTCCTTTCCCTCTGTGTCATGTGTTGCAAGACCAAGAAAGATACAAAACAACAGGAAAAGTAAAAAAGTAAACAAAAGGCTCCTTTCAGAGGTCAAAAATGGAATTGCCAAGGAAAGGAAGCAGGCCACTGCACAGCGTATATGCTCCACAGATTGCACGGTAAATAATGGGAGGTGTGGCTCTATGAAAAACATTGAAGTTGGTGAGGGTAGCAAGGACTGGCTGTAAAAAGAGGCTTTTTTCATGTTTGTTTGCGTTTCAAAGGGTTGAAGTGCACAACACCTACTAGAAAAATGCTTGCTGTACTTCCAAAAAGGGCAGCAATGCATTTGGATTAGGTCACAGAAAAACCTGATTGGCAGGATTAGTAAAATGAATGCCATTTGTGGGAAAAAAATGTGTGCTATTAAACGTAATATTTCCATTGTGGAAGTAGGACATGGCAACATGTCGGAAAAAGGACACAAATAGCCTTCTTCACAATGTAGGCTCGCTTGCACGATTTGTGGACCAAATCAAAAAGAATGCATCCAAATCTGTGCCTCCGTTATGCAACACAAAAGTATGCAGGAGTTCAGAAACATACACATGACCTGGCCAAGTGCCTCCTTCATCGCAAAATGCAGACAAATTCTGGTAACATGCCCTAAACATTTCCCTCCAGAATGAAGAATAATAATGTCTGGATTATCGCATGTCACCAAAGTGGCACAAAAAGGAACCCTAATCAGCCACGTTATTGCATGTACTCCATTCCAGTGCACATCCACATGATAGAATCCAAAATGAGCAGCCACTTCACAGTGTTTTGCATGCATATCAACCTATGTATCTAGTACTCCCCCAAAATCCAAACACTCTGCCTCCTGAAACACGCAGCCATAACCCTAGGCTTCTGCATCCTTCTCTACACATGCACCTTCTACCACATTCTCCGCGTACACACTACACCCACAAACCCACAAACCTTATTGAGCAATCCCTTGGTTTCCACGGTCCCATTTCCATGCCTGCCATCCTCAAAAGCCCTGGATGTGGCACATATAATTTTGGAACTACCACGGTGTCCGCAAACTTATCGTGCTGTTGCGGTAATGGGGGAATACATTTCAACCAGGGGTAGGAATTATTTCTTTAGTGGTGGCTGTGAAAAGAGCCTTTTTTTGTGTAGGTACTTCTAAACAAACACCTTTTTTCGTTTTTTATAGGGTTTTATTTTCTTCTCACATTCTTACAATAACCTCTTCAACACATCCTGTATATTGTAAAACAAAATACCATTTCCAATGGTGGACAAATAAATGCCATTTGCATTGAAAAGATACACATTTCAAGAATGAATAATGTCTTCTGTTGATAAGACACCTTCCAACCTCTGGATGGGGACAAAGTACATTGGGATAGTTCCATACTCGTCTTGGTGGTATGGATGAGAAAACCACCTAGGCATTGGGAAAAATCTGCTTCACTGCTTTCATCAACTTCTTTAGTTGACAGAACAAATGTGAACAAGCCATTTAACCCAATTGCAGGTCTCCATAGTGCACCACAACAACATGGAGAGTAGCAAAAGTGGCCACTTCTCTACAAAGTTCAGGTACAATGGCAAAACTGCCCACATCAACACTGCATCACAAAGCATCCACTCCTTCCAAAGCAAAATTGCCATCAAAGTCTCTTTCCAGGGCATACCTGTGCAGATATAGCACAAAGGCATCACCCACGATCAACACTGTGTGTCTCTCCATCTCTACAAACCTCACTACACAGAGTAATGAAAAAAAGTATTACCGCCCCTTCCTGTGATGCACACACTCAGTACCTGATTGGATAGTCCCCACAGTCCCACTCCCATGCCCAGCATGATGAAAAGAGCAGGATGTGGCACGAGAGCTTCCCCAGCTATCGGGAGGGCAGCGCCCCAGTAAAGCAGGAGCAGTCCTTCTTCCTTTTCCACTATATTTTTCCAGCAGTACCTCATTGGTCACTGTTAAATAATCACGCATGCATCCACCAATCACATCCAAGAAATCTCCATCTAACACTATCAGTTCTGTACAACACTCCATATGTGCCATTAAACATTCAGAGTGCAAGTCTCGTGTGATTCAAAAGCACTTCCAGTAGAAAGTTCTGTGCAACTATCCAAGAGTTCTGCATCCACATTCATCCATATCGGCACCCATCACCACAAAGTACATGTATCAATATTTTTTCTATAGTATTTTTACAACTCTGTTATAAGTGCCTCTGAGCAGGGTATCTGCCACTGAACCTCCATAACGTACTCAAAGAGCATACTGTAATTTCTCCCATCACCTACCATCCAGTACCACTTCAATGGTACGTGCTTTGAAAGGTTTTGTTTATCCATATCAGCCATAGTAATATCCAAACAGGAACACTCTTCTTTCCTTCCGACAATGGTACAAATATTTTTCTGCACTAACGCATCTCTTACTAAATTTGTAAAATGATCGCAGAAAAGCAGCGCTGAATGTATTTGACCAACCTAAACCAAGTACATACATTGCATGCATAAAAACAGGGTGCCTTATCTTGCACACATCACAGAATGTAACATTAGGTACAAAGACAAGAAAATATATGTGAGCATTGAAAACAGTACCAATCGTAAATGTGGATACATAAATCCAAGAGGTGCAATAATTGCTGTACTCATGTAGGAAGCATATATGTGCAGAAACGTGAATGGAATTTCACCCACAAAACCCTTTCCCAACCTTTTTCTCACCCTTCCACAACTAGGACTAATCCATTTGCAAAGTAAATGGTCCTACTCCAATGCACACACTTGCTAAATGGCATATCATACGGTAGACTTACAAATGAACCACGTACCCCCTTGCCAACAATGTTGATGCTCCCAAATCCCCAATCATATCCAAAGCCATCCAATTATAGACACACGCTAAGTCTTCCTGCCAACACATCTCCCTACACTTTTATGTAATGCATTCTCCAAATGCAGTCAGTATGCCATTACCAAACAAATTGTCTTACGGTCTTCTATAACACTTGCAGTAGCCAGCTCTGTCCTAAAACCCAGTGGTGTGTCAACTTCAAAATGCAACCAAAAGGAAGACTACTCTCGACAGTGAACACGTTAAGTGCAATGGTATTGTGGAAGTGCACTTCTTACTAAGACAGTGCAGTGTTCTTGTATATTAAGGTACTCAATTGCCTCAACCCACTGGTATTTCCTTCATGCTTACTAAGTGCTCACTTTGTGTTATCATGTCCCCAGCATTATAGTAACTCCCAAATAGCAATATAGCACTCCCACCCTACACTAACACACCATTACACAATCACACACCTCTATCAGTAGTCCTACCCTCATATTCATCCATTCATGCACAGATGCACACATATGCATCACAAAATGTACAGACCTACACGTTTCTTTTTTTCTCCAGCAGCTGCTACAGAATGAATAGCAAAATGGAACACTGTAGAAAACAACACAGAAATAGCCCCGCTCTACCTAAAACCATAGAAAGTAGCCATGCACCCCTAGCACATTTTGTACAGAAAGTTGAAAGAGAACAGCTAATACAGGCACAAAGTAAAGTGAAAGCATTTACCACTAAGGAGAATGTTATGCCTCTATCATAATGTAGAAATGAAAATAAAGGTTGTGAAAGGTACTGAAAAGAGTGTATCTGTCACTACTGGTAATGGAGTATGTTCAAATGCTAATGGCACCACAAGGACACATTCCAAAAGAGTATGTTTAGAAAAAATTCTAACACAGAGTCCTTCAGAACCTTATAAGTAGAGGGGAGAAATCAAGCTGAACCCTAAACCCCTTAAGTGCTAAGGGCGAGGAATCTTGTCCTTAGGATTGCCTCCCTGTTGCCAAGGACGAGGGACATTGGCCTTTTTGGCACTTAGTTTTGTGTGATCCCTGCAAAGCAGGAATAACACAAAACACAGATTGGGATATCTGGCTCTGTTCTTGCCTGGTTTACCTCTTTTCTTTCAGATCGCATACATGCCCTCGCTATGCCACCCTTTCTTTCCTCTTCTTGTTCCCTCACTTGTGGTGTCCCACAGGGATCCTCTCTTTCGCAGATTTTGTTCAACATTTACATTTGGGCTTTGGTCTGTCTCATCCGCGCATATGGGCTTAATTGCTACTCTTATGCAGATGACACGCAAATCCTGATCCGTTTGGATCAGGATCAACCTGAGGTCTCAGCCTGCCTCTATGACTGCCTAAAGGCAGTCGGGATCTGGATGGACCAGAATTGGCTAAAGCTAAATGGTGACAAGACGGAGGTAATGTTGGTGGGCTGTCCCCCCAACCCCCTACTGTGGACCCCCGCCTTTTGGCCCTCCTCCCTCGGCCCTTTACCCGGTCCAGTTAGCAAAGTGAAGAACCTAGGGGTTATTCTCTCTGCCTCCTTGTCTATGTCTAACCAGGTTACGTCCGTCTGTCAGTCTGCCATCAGATCAGGGTCCTTAAGAGGGTCCTGCCTATGATCCCAGAAGCCATCCGCCCTCCCGTGGTGGCTGCGCTAGTCCTCTCACGGTTGGACTATTGCAACTCGCTGTATTTGTCTCAACCAATCGGTCTCATACACCGACTCCAGTGTGTGCAGAACCTCGCAGCTAGGTTAGCCACAGGCTCTCCCTATGGTGCCCACATTTCGCCAGTGCTTCACCAACTGCACTGGCTTCCGGTGACTCAGCGAATTCACTTTAAGTCACTGTGTTTTGTCCATCGGGCAATCCACAGCCATGGAGCTGAATTTCTACAGTCTAAGTTTTCCCGATACACGCCGGATCGGGATCTCCGCTCAGCCACCTCTAATCTACTTATCGTTCCAAGATTCAACCGGGAAAGGCTTGGCGGCAGAGCCTTCTTCATTGCCGCGGCCAAACTTTGGAACAATCTCCCTCTGCTACTTAAAGCCACTTCTAACCATTTGAGCCTCAGAAGAGCTTTGAAAACTAATCTATTCTAGTCCCTGGCTCCTTCACTAGTTTCTCCTCTTCCTAGAAGTTTTCCTCTCTAGCGCCATGATGTCTTTGGGCGACCGTGCGCTTTATAAGTTGAAATAGCATAACATAACATAACAGTACTAAGCATTGGAAATGCACGATGACATGGTAACACTTTACCGCCTGATTTTGTTTTTGTAGCCGCATGGTGGCAGGAAATGAAAACCTGCCATACCTTTCTTTCAACAAGGGAAGAGCACATTGTAAAATCGGCTTCAGTTGAACGCATGAATTGCACCAAACATAGAGGGACTATGAAAACGACAATCCATATAGCAGTAACGCAGTGTTGGCATGCATGGCTGCATAATGTTGCGGGGTGTGGCCAAGGCCTAGGCTCTTGGGTGCATGGCCTACGGCCTTTGGCCATGCACCCAAGAGCCTAGGCCTTGGAAACACCCACCGCAACATTATGCAGCCATGCATGCCAATATATGGCCAGGTACCATAACCCACAAACGTAATACTTCTCCCAGCTCTACTATGGCCTTTGGCCATGCACCAGGAGCCTAGTCCTTGGCCAAACCCACTGCAATGTTATGCAGCCATGCATGCGAACATGTGGCCAGGTACCTGAACCCACAAACATAATACAGCCACTGGCCCTCCAAGCCAACCCCCACACCATAATACAGCCATGCATACAAACATGTAAGCAGTTAGCAGAATCCACAAAGATAACACAGCTTCCAGCACCTCTACCCACTCACATAGTTGTTTACTATGGCCATACACACCACAAAATCTTCACAACTTTGCCCGTGCTCTCAGCAGTGTATTAAGTACTGAGAAGCAATACATCATAATACAGTTCAGTACTCTGTAATCTGCACAATGGCCACAGCCCAACCACATAAAACACCCACTGCAAACCTATGCACTTCTATACACACAGTATTCCAACACATCACCTAGTGGACAAACTGCAGGACTGTTGACTCACAAAACTGTAGGATGTGCTAACAATCACCACACCCATTCAACCAACAATATGTACAATACTGACACACCACACACACAAGGCAACAATGTGGAACTTACAACTAGTGGACTTTTTGGTGCAAGGCCTCCAGCCGAACATCCAAGGCGCTAGGGGCTTACCACACACAACACAGCCTAGTACACCCTATGTGAAAATGCTCATGTCATGTGCAATCCACTCCCCATCTGCAAATGAGCCTGCCAGCACTCACGACAGAAAGAGGTCACCTCAGGACCTATCATGCCATAACAAAGGCTGCCTGCAGTCACGATACAAGCTAGCCCCCTGAGGAGGTACCCGCAAATTGGTGCACTATGCATGGATACACTCACCCACCCTTTTCAACCCCTCTTCCCACAACCATATGCTGGAACACATGTTTTCCAGCCCCTTTCAACGTTGCACTATCCTCGGCTACATCATGGCAGCGTTACCCAAACTTATGATGCACATCACGCTTCCTTCAAGCCAACTACCGGCCGCGTCCAATCTCACCGACATCATGCCACACTCCAGGCCAATCAGACATTTGACTGTGGGGTGAACAGGGAAATGGGAATGCGGAGTGGAGCCAGATATCAGTAATTTTTGAGAGATTCATTTTACCTGCTTTTAAAAAAAGTCAAGGACTGATTATCACAAAATGTACAAAACCACACTTTTGGGACCCTGGCGTCGATCCTGCCGCAAATTTCATGAAAATCTGATCATAACGGTTTGGGCTGTACGCGTGTGCAATGTTTTTGTCCATTCAGTCTATGGAAAAAAAAATGTAACCCCCGCCTATAACTTTCGCCCCCCTATATAAAGCCTCACCACATTTCCCAAAACAAATCAGAGTGGGCCATATACTTGTTTTGCAAAGTTTCATACAAATTCGTCCAGGGAGAGCGAAGTTATAAGCCAGACAAAAAGTGGTCTACCTATGAAATGAGCAACTTAACCATTGCATTGTATTGTATTGTTTATTTATTTGTATAACGCACCGGGACATTAGACAACTGGGTGCTTGTGAAGTCTTAGGTTACAGTTACATAAGTATCTTACATTTCTTAGATTACATTTACATTTTATCTTATATTTACCATCAAGGTTACATTTATATATATATCTTACATTTACCATCAGGGCATCAGTTACAACTGCGGATTGTATTTGTATTTAGATGGCAACTTGACATAACCATAAGCGGAGTGGAGTGGAGTGGAGATATGTATGTGTGCATCACAGGTGAGGTTACGGATACATATATATGGTTTACATTTACAATTATGAGCAACATAAAGGATTAGCAGAGGTATACAGAGAGGAGAGTTAACATGGGTATGTTAATCTCAACACAGGTGTGTTGGTGGGTGGGTACTGGCCAGTTAAGGGTAATGTGTCAGCAGTCTTTAGCGTGTAGCCAGAGTTTAGCATTGGTTTTGAAGGAGTGGAAGGACTATGTGGCTATTAGGGAATCCAGGATCAAGTTCCATAGGTGAGCTGCCAGTACAGGGAAGCTAGAGCCTCCAGTTCTTTTGAGATTGAGTTAGGGATTCTAATACTATTGGCTTGAGCCTTTCTGATGGGGTATTCGGATGTGTGCTTAGTGACCTTCTCTGTGAAGTATGCAGGTGCTTTGTTATTGAGACAGTTATGTATAATGTTCAGGGTTTTGAGTATGATTCTGTCATTGATGGCCAACCAATTGACGGCTCTTCTTTGGTCAGATATGTGCTGTCCTTTGGGAATACCTATTGCTGTTCTAAGGGCGTTGTTTTGTAGGGTTTGGAGTTTGTTGGTGCTGTGTTTGCTAATGCCTAGATAAAGTGTGTTGCAGTAGTCTAGTTTCGATAGGATTAAAGCCTGTGCTATAGTGATGCAGCTGCCAGTGGACAGAAATGGTTTACCTGCGTGAATTAGTTTACAAGTGTAACTTGTTGCTGATGCTGTGGCATTTACTTGCTTGTCATGGTTGAGGGCTGAGTCTAAATAGAAGCCTACAGTTTTAACTTCCTTGGCTATGTTGATTTTAATACCATCCATAGTGATGGATTTGTACCTTTGGGAGAGTTTGTTTAGTTTGCTGGTGCATCCAATGATTAAAAGCTCAGTTTTATCGTCGTTAAGACATAAACCGCATGTGGCCATCCAGGTTTGTATGATTTGATAGATTTTGTTTATGTGGTTAGAGTCTTTGTCGTAGTCTCCTTGGATTGGGATGAGGATCTCAGTGTCGTCAGCATAATTAGTATATGAGACACCCAGTTTGTCCAGGATATCAAAGAGTGGCTTTGTGAAAATGTTATACAAAGTAGGGGAGACGCATGACCCCTGAGGAACGCCACAGGGTGATGGGTACTGGGTCAGCAGCTGAAGTGGGTGAAAAGACTCCTAAAGTTCTGTTATCCAGGAAGGAGTTTATCCATGCAGTGGCCTTAGTGGAGAAGTTGGCAGCCGATTTGAGATGGTTGCATAGTACTTTATGATCTACCAAATCAAAGGTGGCTGACAGATCTAGGATTAGAAGAATGGAGGTGTCTACTCTGTCTTTATGCTCGTCTAGTTGGTTCTTGAACTCAAGGAATGCCATCTTGGTTCTGTGTCTCGGTTTGAATCCAGATTGTCTGGTGCCCAATAAGTTATTGTCCTGGGAAGATAGCTCAGTGGCAACATGCACGCCTTGGAAGCAAGACGACACTAAGCAACACTGGTTCAATCCCCGGGTCTGCGCTTAGAAACCTCTGGGTGTTTAAGTGAGTTATAAATACGCAACTAAGAAACAAAAAAAAGCAATTATGCAACAATAAAAAAACAATTTCTGTAACAGCACCTTGATGCCTGTGGGCTGTGTGAGCGCTTTGAAAAAACTTAAAAATTCAATTAAATTAATTTCCAAGTACGATTGAATCTGTAGATAAGCAGCTTTATCTAAGATTTTAAGGAGGAACATACTGTCGTTATGGGTCTGTTATTCATTGGGATACTAGGATCTAGGTTAGCTTTTTTTAAGATGGGTAATATCTAGGCATCCTTAAGGTTGGTAGGCACAGATGCATGATTTAAAGGATGAGTTGATAAAGGAGGTGACGAAAGGAGCAAGCTCTTATGCAGCTTCTTTGATAATGGGGGCTGGGCAGGTATCGCCAAGACATCGAGAAGGTTTAAGAGATGTAATGATATTCTTAGCTTCTGCAATGGAGATGGCTCTAAAGTTGAATTGGTTGTGTGGTTTAGTTTGGTTGATGGCGGGTTCATGTAGGATGGCTTCTTCAGTGGAGAGCGCAATGTTATGGAGGAAGGATCTTTTGGTTGATATTTTGTCTTGTAGCATGGTGATTTTATTGCATAGGGCATTTTGAATGTTAGTGCACCTAGCTTTATTTTTGGTGCAGGAGTCTACCGGTGCGATAGGGGATTCTAATTCTCTGAGAATAGAAAAGATTTCCCTTGTATTTGAATAACTATATATGTTTGTTAAAGAGTCTGAGCATATCTGTAGTAGGTTTATTAGATGTAGATGCTGAATCTGAAAGTAGAAATCTTGGAAGGTATCATAGTAGTTTGTGGTGTACAGTAGTAGGTGGCTGTGATTAACATGAGATGTGTATTATCAGAGTTCAAATGTACATCTCAAGTGTTGACCTGAGACAACAGGGTTAGATGCAGAGTTTTCTGATGAAATTGTTGGATGGATGGGTGTCTGTTTGAAATCAGAAAATGAGGGAGTGTTACAAACATGAAAGTAGAAAGGGTGGAAGGGTTGCCTTGTGCTATCTGGTCCACAAACACTGTGGTAGTCCAGAAACATTGGGTGTGCTATTTGGGTTATTTGATGATGCCTGGCATGGAAAGAAGACTGTGGGGATTAGCCAATCACATTTGGTGGTTGTAGTTTATAGGAAGACATGTTAGCAGTTGTTTTGTTTGTTCTGCGCAGTGAAGATGGATGTGACTATTGATATTAAGAAGCAGAGTGTGTGGATGGTGGGAGATTGTTGAATGCATTAATTGAAGGAGTATAGTGATTGTTGTGGCATCTCTGGCAGTATTGGATTGTAGGAAGTGGAATTTTCCTGATATGCAGTTTGTGGTGTAAACTGGGAAACTGTATTGTAATTCTGTGAGAGTATGGCTCACTTTAAACATCCAGACATTATTATTGTGCATTGTGGATGGACCAGTTTGGGTCATGTGACTAGTTTGCCATTAAGGATTTCTTGAAAAGCCTAATGGAACTGTTTGCAACTGTGCAGATAATTTTATTTCTGCAAATAATCCAAGGCAAATATGAAGCTGTCCAAATGCATTCAGTCTAGACATGAAAAAAGCTAGGAAGCTTGTTAATAAAGGTGTATGTTCTTTTTATATGCTTCACGGATGGCCTCTTTTGAGAATGAAAATATCATGTTGGATGTTGTAAATACCTTTTGGAGAAATGGGGTGCATTCAAATGATGTTGGGAATGAAATGTTTATTTTCAATGTTAAACATGCTCTGAAAAAGTTCATGTGAACAACTTGAATGGGCAAATGTGGAGTGTATAGTAAAGCCTTTGTTAGTATGTGTAGGACATACAAATGAGAAAAACAACAACAAATTAAAAACTGAAAACCATTGTAGAATGTATTTTTAAATTCAGTGTAAACCTTTCCTTTCCACCCCCCTTTAATTGGCATGCTGTCTGTGGGCACCGCGGTAGTCCACAGACACTGCACATGCCATCTAGGTCCTTTGAGGATGCCTGGCAGGGAAAGGGGACAGAGGAGACCATGGACAGTCGAGATGCCGGTGGACACGGGTGGTCAGACAATCAGGCTGTGGTGTACAGGAAGACAGAGTAGCAGAAGTTTTTTTTGTTGAGTGCACTGAAGATGGCTATAACTAGGTCTATGAGGAAGCAGAGTGTATGGATTCTGGGAGACACTTGGATTCATTGGCTGAAGGTGTATTTTGAGTGCCCTTGGGGAATTGCACTTGCCCTTTTCAACTCAGATCCACAAAGCCTCTGAAAAGGGAATTACAAGACCGGGAAACATAGCTGACATGTGGAGCATCAGATGTCAACAATGCACGGGGGCCTCCCGCATTGGCACCCAAGAGTCTGCCCAATGGTTGAAGTACTGTAATAGTATGTGTAGAGAAGTGTAGGCCGGTGGCAAACAGGGCTGTAAAACATGTTTTGGGGCATCTGGTGTTGGGAAGAGGGGCTTTAAAGGGTGGGGGAGTGAAAGATGGTTCATATAATGTGTTCTTTTAGGTGGAAGAATATTGTGTTGTGTTTGCGGTATCTGTGAACACTGCAGCAGTTTGCAGATAGATCCTCAGACGAGCAGTTTATGTGGTGACTGCAGGTAGCCTTCATTAGGGTAGGATAGGTCCTGAGGTGAGCAGCTTATGTGGTGACTGCAGGCAGGCTTTATTAGGATAGTGGAGTCGAATGTAGATGATATGATGGTGCTTGTATGGCCGGTAATGCACCCAAGAGTCTGCCCACTGGTTCAAGTACTGTAATACTATGTGTATAGAAGTGGACAGGGCTTCAGGTGACTGGCTTATGTGTGTGGGTTGTGGCCAGTGTATAGATTGTTGGGTGCATGGTTGTATTATGCTGTGGTAATTCTGACTACCTACTATAGTCTTGGGTGCATGGCCGGAGGCGATGCACTCAAGAGTCTGAAAGTGTGTGCACTGGTTGAAGTACTTTAATGGTAAGTGTAGAAAAGTGGACAGGGTCTCTGGCAGCTGGCTTATTGGAGTCAAGAGTATGCTGACTGGTTGCACGTACTGGAATACTATATGTACAGAAGTGGACAGGGTCGCTTGGGTATGCCGTATGTGTTTGGGTTGTGGCAAATGGGCAGATTTGTGGGTACTTTATTGTATTATGCTGCATTGGTTGTGGGCAGTTAGTAGAGTCTTGGGCGCAAAGTCTTTCAATTCGCTGGAAGTACTGTAATTGAATGTCAACGGAAGTGGATATGGCCTCAGGTGGCTGAGGTATGTGTGTGGGTTGTGGTAAGTGGCCCGATGTTTGCATGCATGGCTGCATTATGCACCCAAGAGTCTAGGCCCTGGCCATAACCACTGCAGCATAATACAGCCATGCACTCAACTTTTTTGACAGCGGCATATGGATTGCATCCATATGTGTGTAGAATGCAATTTGCAGATTAGAAAGAAGTATGACACCAATAATTATTTACTCACTGTATCTATTGTTGAGGCCCTATGCACCTTTTTTGCATGCACTGCAGAATACTGTTCAAGCCGCAATAGCAGATTTTCCTAATGTGGTATGTGCATGTCGGAGAAATTGTTGTTTCATTGCCTGTGATAAAAGAAAACATAGCATGTTAAAGTAGGTACTTTGTTATGTAGTATTGCATATCAGACATGTGTGCGCTTTGTGGACCCTCATAATTAGCACTTCACAAGTTCTATGCTTTAAAACAGTGTACTGGGCAATGTGCTCAGTTCCTGTGTTTTATCGCATAATCATTGGGTCTGTGTGGAAATAAATCCATGCAGGATTAAAAACCTTCTACATTCATTTGTTGTTATGGGGAAAACTCTGTTTCAGTGACATGTGCACTGCTTACAGTAATGATGTAGGTGCATGTCTATTTGGTATAGTGGTTATAGGCACTGTTGCAGTAGGAAGAATTGAAATGGTTTATGATTTTCCTTTTGGAAGTGGTTGTACCATGGTTGCAGTCAGATACCAGTTGGCATATTCTAACTGTTTATTTGTTTTCTCTTTTTAGCAGTATATGTTTATGCATTTTCTTGCTGGTGATGTTTTCTAAGTACTGTGGTATTGCAGAATAATATTGCAGGATTGTGGGATCAGTTAGATAGGTACCTGTTGGAGTATTCTAACTGTTGGTAGTTTGAAAGTTGTGGAGGGTATGTTTGTAGCACTGTGCTTGCTGGAGGTTCATTTTGGCAGTTTGACTGCTGGAAGTAATATGGGAGTATTGTGGGTGCAGTAAGATAACAGTTGGTGTATGCTGGTTGTTTATACTTAATAAGTGTTGAAGGGTTTCCTCAGAAGAACTTGCATTTTTGCTGGTGGATTAATCAGAAGTAATATTGTAGTATTATGGTTGTAGTTAGATACCAATTGGCGTATTCTAACGGTATACAGTTTCTCATATGTGATGGTTTGTATTGGGCAGTAGATCAGTAACTACATTTTGGTTTCAAGAATATTAAGCAGACATTTGCAAAATGTGCTGGTAATCTCTGCTTCAGAGTAATGGAAGTATCATTGCATTTAAACCATCCAAATTTTTTTAATGTATGCCGTATAGAGAAATTAAGTTATGGGATCGATCTCTGGAGGTGCGCTAGTCACCACTTTAGTAGTTATTGCACAATTTCAGAAATTGGGTGAGTTCGTTGGCAGCGAGAAACAACCAACTCCCTCAAGCTTCCCCAAAACCTGTGTAAAGTAATGCTTAAATGAAATGGTTCGGGAGAGTGTCTTGCACTCAAAGTCCAATTCCTATTCAATTAATACATAATCAGTTTGTAATGAGTTGTGTTTTATTCTTCCATGGTGGAAAAAAAATACAAAAAACAGCCGACACTTTTTTCGACCCCTGGTCATTGTCAAGGCTGTACATATACAAAGTAAGCATGTAAGATGTATTCCACAAAAAAATCAGTCCCATTCGACATGTTAAAATCATAATCAATGTCAAGCATAGTCAAAACCTGACAAGAACATTGAACAATAAAACAATAATACAGCGTACCGTGTTGAAGTCACACGTCAGGCCAGGGTTTGAGAGATGGCATCGATTGTAGGTTGAAATTAAAGAAAATGAAGAGGAAGAGCAGAAAAATGGTATAAACCCATTAATTCAGTGTTTGAGAGTAACGCAAAACGTGACTTGCAAAGGGTAGTCCTTACAATGTGAAATCATGGGCCTTATACTAAAAAACACACTGTGCAAAAAGAGCTCAAATATCCCCCTCAGGGGCTCTGAGTTAAAAGAGTCCCTCTTTATATATCCATAAATAAATGTCTAAAGACTTTGCTGCCAATGTCAATCAATGCTTGATCTAGGGTTAGGCGTTGCGACTTATGCATAGTGACTGCGTATGCTGGAGACAGAGAAAACTGTTCTCTACATACATACATGTCTTTGAAAAGAAGGAATCGGGCTGTTCAGCATCCTATCCTTTTAACTTCTGAAGTTTGTCAAACTAAGTATTGACAAACTCAATGCTGTTGTCAGGTTTGTATGTCTGGAAGCCAACAACTGTACAAAGTGCTCCATTAACCAAACCTTGTTCCACGTCAAGGTTCTGCTTTAGCATTACTCTACAGTTTAAACTCAATGTTAATATTTTCTCGAAACCAGCTGTGTTAGAGATAGAGTTCTCTAAGGTATTTAGTCATTTTGTGGCTTGTTGACACATAGGTACTCTCATACCATGCACGTCCAGTTTGTCTGTGGAGTACATTTGCACTAGTGGTTGCATTTCTTTTTTCAACATTGTTTCATTGAATTGTGCACAGCTTGCTAGGGCTGGCATTAATGACATACAGTTTACAATTGTGTGTTCTAATTGTTCCATGACATCAATAGCACATGTGTTATGCCCGTATAGCTCATGGATGCATCTGCTATTTAAGATAGACTGTGCTTCCTTAGAAAGCACACAAATGTGAATGTTTTTCAAAATGTTGACATAGGTGAGGTACGCAGACTGATGCATGTTTTCAGTTAGTTCTGGCACAGTTTGTGTCCTAAGATTTTAAATATAGATTTGCCTTTTGCTGGTGTTAATTGAAGAAGTTCTCTGAAAACAATAATGTGTATTCCTCCAAAGAGTTAAGGTTAAGGACCTCTTACAATCTGATGTGAATTAAAGGAACATTAGGTTGGAGACCATGCTCACCTCATCTATTAGGAGCATTTTCATTTGTTTCAAAACTCTGCGTAGCTCCATAGCAGTGTCTGCTGAAAGTTTGTAGTAGTCTAATTTGTTTTGGTGTTCTACTGGATGGAGGAGCAATCGGTATAAAGTAGCACCACCTATGTTGTAGGCAGCGAAACCTGTGGGGACAGTTACAACAGCTGAAAGCTTGTTGTTTGTAAATTGTTAGAGGAATTTGTTGACCATTTTTTATCAAGAATGTGATGTCTGAACCAGCTTGACCACTTACATAAAGTAGTAGAGGTTTATAGTTTTGACAGGTACGAGTTTTAGTTTCATGCTGCACACCATGTTCAGTTTCTTTAGTTACTTCAATGAAAATGCTATGCTGCTCATTGTTCAGTTGTGATATCAGTAGAGCAAAGTATTCTGCAGATTGCTGATACTGACACATGGTGTTTTCTACTTCAGACATGGCTAATTCTGTTGAATTTGCTAACAGAGGCTGTCCGAGTTGTTCTTGGCTTCCTGTAAGAGAAGGTTGACTGCTCTCAGCAGTGTCTACATTACAGTGTCTACATTTAGGTGTGCTTGAAGTTCTTCTTCTTGTTGGCATTCATTGCCCAACATGTTTTTGAACTGTGAAAAGTTTGTATCTGTTAATGTACTTTTAGTTTTGTTTAAATCATCTTTATAGGAGATATGGGTGTCCAATAAATCTTCTTCTTTTCTCCATGGTTTAAAAAGTTGTACTAGGGACATGTAGTACAGTACTCTATTTTGAGGAGGTTTTAACAATAGCTTTATATGATTAATCATGGTGTGTTTGGTAAGTTTAACCAGACTGCCCTCACAAGTTTTGACTATGTATTTACTTTTTTTTTCTCAACTACTTTAATATTATGTTTGTATGAGAAGTTTTGAGCTATGTAATATAAGCACATGGTTTCCAAAGTAGTACTCCTTTTTGGGTAGTATGTGTTGAATACATTATTTTTCAAAATGTCTTGGCTGTTGGGATTGTTTTTGGCTATTGTTTCTATGTCTTGGTACGATTTGAAAACTATTTTTCTGGATGCAGCGGGACCAAGGCTTAGCCAGACTATGTTTTCAGATTTGCCATACAAGGAGGTGCGGGCTAAATGGTCTGTGGTTTCATAGCAGCCACATTCTTTATGGGAGAGCATTTTTATGCCAAAGCTGTACAATTTGTGTGACACTGTTTTGTCATAGGATATGTCATCCCAGAAGTCTTGCAGCTCTGTTTTCTTTGCTTTGGTTAAGTAGGCTGTGACATACCATACAATTGCAGTGGAATTGTCTGCAATGTACTGCAGATCTATGTTTGAATTCCATAGGAGGGCAATGATTGCATTGTAATCATTGATGTCTTTTGATGCTTTGGTTCTTTTTATGTAGTATGTGTTCTTGGGAGATTTGCCTTTCACACTGTGTCTAGCAGAAGACATGAAGTTGTTTTCTTGTACTTTTTTCTGAAACAGTTCCAGGGAAACCAAAGCGACATTTGGTGTAGTATTTTCCATTCTTTTTATATTTGCCCCGACAATACTTGCCACACTTGTGTTTTTGAAACTGCAACTTTTTTTGCATGTAGGTCATTATGTCTACTTTCTAATGGGATTTTGCGAGTGACATATTTATGAATGTAACTGAAAAAGAGAGGCATCACTGTCCTGAACAAATTTAGGAGCCTTTTTAATCCATAAAAGCATGTGGATGTGTGGTGTTCCTCTGGCTTGACATTCTTTTCTCCAAAAGAAGGGTTCCACTTCTCTGAGGGGAGGAATTGTTTTATTACAAATGAAGTGCAGCATGGCAATAAAGTGAGGTGTCTCAGGCCCGGGAGCTTCTTGGGAGGGTGGCAGATCTTTCTGGAGCTATTGGCCAACTTAAAAGCAAAACACACGATCGGGTGTTCCTCTCCCTGGCTCTTTGGTTCCAGCAGCAACTGCAGTGGAAATACAACCAGTTTCGAGAGGATATCCAGGTGGCTTACTTTGGAGTTGGTTGGTCCCACCAACTCAAAGGGAAAAGTTGTCCCTATGGGGCTTGTCTAGTCAAGACAAATTTGCAGCTTCAGCACAGCACCACAGTGTCAACGGGTAAACCAACGGTCCAGGAGTTGCAGCAGGTGTCTCTTCCAAGTTCTTCTTTGAATTCTTTCATCCAGTGGTCGACTCAAACTTCCAAGCCAAAAAGTGTTGCCTTGTATGCAAGTTTCTCACATTCATTCCAGCCTAGCTTCATGTTCCTGCCAGACACTCTGGAGCCAAATGCGGGCTTCACTCATGAATCCTGCCAAAGACAAAATGAACAAAGCGACCAATCCTGGTTTGGCGCACAGAGTAAATCTCAAGAAGGAACTTTTGTACAAAGAAATGGCAAAAAAGAAGACTGGGGCCATTCTGACAAAGATTGCACCATTGGGTGCTTTACTGCAGCTGCGAACGCAGCCAGCGGTATAAGCACACCATGGCAGTTAAAAGTAAACCACTTCCACCAGCCATTCATTGACGAAAGGGTAACATAAAAATGTTACATGAGAATCTAGACAAAAGGGATACTAAGTAACCCCTCCAGCACCCTATTGTAAGATAGTGTGTTCTGGTTCTCGAAAGTTACAAATGTAAGTAAAGCCAATTTCACTTCACTGCTCTTGGAAACAGTAGTTTATCCAAAAAAAGGTACTTAAACCTTTGTGAAATCTGACAGACTTATCTGTGTCACTGCAATGAGGGTGCTGTGTGACACAATGTAAAGATGATGCCCATGGAGTTTTTCAGACTCCATACGTAACAAAGAAGCACAAAGTTCAAATCACAATAAAAACACATGAGAGAGTGTGAAAAAGAGTCTCACTCTCTCCAGGTTACAAATTAAAAGTCCTAAAATCCAGCAAAATTCCTGGGGGTCTGTAAGGTAGAGAGGAATTAACACATTTCTGAGAATTCTCCCTAACAGTGGGTTGAGGTTGCATAGCATACACTGTACGTCTGCATGACGTCGGAACCAGTATTCTTTCGTACCACACATGTTTGCCAAGAGATTTGTAATATTAGACTGTAAAGCTGCATCTTTCTCTAGCATCTTTTGAAGTAGCTGTGTAGCAGACATGTTTAGAAAATTGGAACCTGCTTTCAATGTTTATGGAACTCTGTAACATAGAGTTGCTAGTTCACTTTGTAAGAGGAGGTGGAATATGTATTCCACATTTTGTCTGAATATGGGGTTTACAGAATACATTCATTAAGAGCAGTATTCTGATGCTGTTATTTGTGTGCATCTTTCATCGGCAGGAAACAGTAGAGGAAAGGCACGTGCTTCTACACTATTTTCCCATATGCTGATTGGAGATCCTTTGGCTTGCCACATTTGATATGTTTCTAGTGCATCGGCAATGGTGTCTTTGGAGTGCAGTGGGTGAATTGTATACTTGTCTAAAATATTGGAGGCTGTAGTAGCATCTAGAAGTTCAAACTGTCCAGTTGATGAGGAATCCTGAGTTATGTTGGTGGTTTCTCTCAGGTTTTCTTCAATGTTTATTTCTCTGTAGTATTTATTGTTGTCTTTAAGATATTGCAGGGCTTCTCTAACTTTGTTTAACTCTACTAGTTGCAGCTTTTTTTTTTTTTTGTCTTTTGTAGGTACACCATTCACTAGGATAATCAAAGATTGAACTATTGGCCATTGCTCTCCCAGAGTGTCTACATTTTCTTTGAGATCTAATGGCAAATAAACTACTTTGCCACAAACGCCTTTCAGTAATTCAGAGGGAGTCAGATTAGCTATTTCCGGTTGAAGGCGTATTATCGCTTGATATGGGTGCACTGTTTGGATTATAATGCTCTCATACAAGTTAAGTTGTTGGAGTGGTTTAGGCAGTGGGAATATTTCCAAGTTATTAGTGATAGTCCATGAAGGCATTTGGTTATTGTCAAGTTTTGTAGTGCAGTATGTGCAAAGTGTTGAGGGGTTAGTAATTTCATATTTGTTTTCTGCTATAAGATAGAGAGCTAATTGGAACCATTGGGATTGCTCATTGTCTTCTATTGTGTATGTTATTTCTACAGTTTTGGTACTCTTTGTATATAAACCACTGCGGCAACACACACACACACACACACACTTGGTTTTGTACTTCAGCAGATGTGCTTTGAAACTTTTTTTTAATTAAAATGCGTTGGTTTCTAGCCTAAACCTTTCATTTGTTCATATATACACATTGTGAGTACAATATTTAAATGTCATCATTCTCACTTGTTTCCCAAATTCGTAGCTCATGTATTGTAGGCTCAGCTGGTTTTCATCTTTATTAGGTCTGCCATGGTTTCACTTCTCACTTATCTTCTATTCAGGGCATTCTGTTTCTGTTTCTTTAATGATGTTGTTCCAGAAATTAATGATGGTGACAACTAGTTTTCTGTTGTTACCCAGTAAAATTTGCATCCACCGTTCATTGTATTGTATGTTTGATTTAAGATTCATGGCACTGAATGAGAGTCGTTGTTGTGTCAAGGACGCACACTTCATTATTATGTGATGTATGCTTTCAATTGTTTATATTTGTTTGCAGAAACAGCAATACTGGTCATTCTTCTGGATCAAGTTCAATTTTGCCATAATTTCCTGTGTTGGTAAAAGTTTTAATCAAAACCTCAAAAAAGAGTCACTGATCTGCCTCTCTGGGAAAATCTTGAGATATCTTGGAAGCTGATTTTGTGCTCTTATCTCACATTTGCCTGGAAGCTCTAGTTGGTATTGAGTTTTAAGAGATTGCATACTAGTCCACTCCTTACGTGCCAGTTTTATTTTCACTTTTTGCGGCCGGTTCATGCGCATTTCCATTGGTATCTCTGCTTCTATTCTTTTACTTTCTACATGGCTTTTCCATGCTGCTAAAACAGTGTTGTTACTTGTGTTGGTTTTAGCGCAGAGTATCTCAAACACTAGTATATGATCCTCACTGGTCAGTTTCCTATAAAGATCAAATTGTTTCCATATGATGATGGATTCCAGAGACTGGATAGCGAGTCCAAATGGATGTGGGGCATCGGGAATGAGTTTGGGAGAGATAGAGCTTTTCTCCAGCATATCCCCTCCAATTGCTGCCAAATTATGGGGTCTATATTGATCATGGTTTCTCCACCATATGTCAAAATTGCTGTTACCTTCTGCCTGTAGAATGTTATCAGCGGCTTGACAAAAATGTTTTCAAATTTGTTGTGCAGAACAAGTCCTTGGTGCGCTAGGGAATGGGCCTATGATTTGAGATGTTCCACCCAGTCCTTCTCGACTCGGTATTGACTGAGCCATATTCCAAGATATTTAATAGTTTTTACTTGTATGAGTTTTTGCTCTTGCAGAAATAAAGGGTGTGATTTATTTTTACTAGCATACTCCTGGGTCATTGTCGTGTCTTTGGTTTTTTTTAGCATTGAGCTTCAATTGGTTGGATTCCATATAATTATGTAGATTATTGAGGGCAATTTAGAGCCCTCTAGGTGCTTATGCCATCATCACAATGTTGTCCGCATGCATCATGCATGGTAGTGCAGTTGCGTTCAGTTTCGGAGGGTTCATTGTTGGTTTGTATGTGTTTTCTTGGAAATCTTATGTGAACATGTTGAACCGGGATTCCGCAAGGGGCAGCCCTGTTTTAGACCATGGCAGGTGTTAATCACATTTGTCACCAGTCCCTGCATCGACATTCATGATTTGAATAGTGGTTGTATATAGCTGTTTTATTAGTTCTAGGATCTACCAGGGGCAGCCCCACTTACTTAGCTTATCCCATAGAATGTCCATGTTTACCATATCAAATGCAGAATGCAGATCTATAAATGCTGCGTAGATATGTGTTTTGCTCTTTATTGCCTCCTGTTTCACAAGCTTTAGAAGCAATAGATTGATGTTTGTGCCCACTTGTTTGACAAAGCCTGTTTGTCTGATAGCCTGTCTTTTTTCTTTTGTGGCCCATGCTTTAAGTTTGTCTAACAGCAAAGTGGAAAATATCTTCCCTAATGTCGATCACATGCAAATGCCCATTTCTCTTTTGATGGTGTTTCCCCTTTTCCATGAGCTGGGGTATTTCTTTATATAGTTCCTTGAAATGGGTAATCCAGTGTGCCTCTTGCACATCCGATATCATCATATCCTGGCGTGGTGGTTAAGGATTTAACAAATTCCATAAGTCTCTGGATTTATGCATTTTGAGTGTTTTCAACATAACTTCTGCATCATGTTCGTAGAGGGTCATCCTTGTTGTTTTCATCCAGTTTTTGTGCCTTTGTTTTTCTAATTTCATCTTTATGTTTATCAGGGGAGGTTTGTTTTCTTATTTGATTTAGGTTCTTCCCAAGGTCCTTCTTTTGTTTGGCTATCTGGATGGTGAAGGTATGGTTATGTTTAGGACGAACCATGCTCCTATGGTTTGTGGATTGTCTAAATGGGCAGAGAATCCATTCATAGTTAATTTTCTCGCAATCTTCACGCCTAGACATATGGAAGGTCTCTGGAAGTTTTTGCAGTTGTCGTTGAGTAATTTTAAGCTGATTCAGCCCAGTATTAATTTGCATAGGCGGCAAATTAATTCTAACAGTTGGGACGCTGTCATTTGTCCAGGACCTTATCATCATGTAATGATGCTTACTACATGATGATATGGTCACAGCATTGTCAGAGCATTGTAAGTAACTACCACTTGATGTCAGGAGATGGGAAAACTGATAGTATGATTATTGATTAGGTTATGCATGGTAGGTGTCAGGCACCATGTCCATATGCATGCAATCTATGTACATGCTATGCTGTGGTAACATACATGCAGTTTTCATTTTCTGTGTGCGTTACAAAATGTATGTATACCTGTAGTTTGTGTTGATGGATGTAGATGTGGATGTATCTTTAAGTAGAAATCTTGGAGAGTTTTACAATACTTTTGGATGCAGATGCTTGGGAATCACAGGAAACCTGTACTCTGAGTGTTGAACTGAGATGACAGAGTTAGATGGAGAGATCTTGGATGTGATTGGTGGATGGGTGTGTGACTGATTAACAGTAGTCAATGAGGGAGTGTTGCAAAGGGTATAGTGGATAAGGAAGAAGGGCTTCCCCCACAGACTGCGGACACTGAAGTAGTTCTCGGATCGCATGTGCCACATACAGGACTTGTCAGCATGCTTGGAATGGAAATGGGAGTGTACTATGGGGATTATCCAATCAGGTGTTAAGGGTGTGCTTTACAGGAAGGGAGGATTATACCTTTTGTCATTGCTGTGTTGGTTGTTTGGTGAAGACGGCAGGAATTTGTGTCTCAGTACTTGGAGATAGGTTTGCTGCTGATCTGGAGAGATATGCAAAATCAAGATGTATTGCTACAGATTTTGGGTTTCCAGGCATGGAGGTTTTCTTGTGGAGTAAGTGCAAACTCAACTTGGAGGAGCTGGTTTCTCTTTGTAGAAACATGTCTACTTTTGGTAGTCCAGATACCTTGTTGGTGCACTGTGGAGGAGAGTATTTGGGGTACATCAGTGCCCCAACTTTGATTACTGTGTTGAAGTACTTTGTGGACAGAGTAATGCAAATGTTCACATGTGCAAAGGTAGTGTTCTCTGAAATGTTACCAAAAGCACAATAGATTGAACCAAATGTGTTCAATCCCCAGCAACATTTTGGAAGGTGCTATGTGAATAAAGGCATGGGTGTAGTTATGCAGCGTGCAAATATGTTGGTTTTTTCCAATGACAACATTGACTCCCTTAACGTGCAGTTTTTTTTAATGCTGATGGAGTTTTGTTGACCATTCTGGAGAATGCTAATTTTTTCCGGAATCTGAGGGATGCTGTTAAGAGGCTGATATAAGGAGCAAAGGAAACTAAATTAACAAAAATACAAATAAAAGGTTTTTTTTAAGCACTTTAAAAAAAAGGCTCTTTTCAGAGCTACCACTAATAAGGAAATCGCCTACCCTGATTGAAATGTCTTCCCCCACTCCTGTGCTTGCACGATATGTCCACGGACATCACAGTAGTTCATGGATTGCACGTGCCACATCCAGGGAATTTGAGGATAGCAGGCATGGAAATGGAACTGTGGAGGCCAGTGGATTGGTTAATAAGGTTTGCTGGGTGTGGTGTTCAAGGAGAGAGTGTGGAAGAAGGTCTGCTTGCTGAAAGTAGTGTAGATGGCTATGGCTATGGCTGCGTCTGTCAGGAGGCAGTGTATGGATTTTGGGGGACTCCTGGATACATTGGCTTGAGGTGCATGCAGAGCACTGTGGAGTGGCCGCAAATCTTGGATTCTCTCATTTGGATATGCACTGGTATGCAGTGTGTGGAATGAGGTGGCTGGATTTGCTTCCTCTTTGAACCAATTTGGTGATGCAGCATCATCCAGACATTATTATTGTTCATTGTGGAGGGAACAGTTTAGAATATGTTACCAGAATCTCATTGCAGTTTGCGATGAAGGAAGCACTTGGGAAAGTCATGGACATGTTTCCAAACTCCAGAGTAATTTTCTCTTGCATTGCCCAGAGACAGATGTGGCTGTGCTCTTCTTCATTTGGTCTGCAAATGGAGAAAGCAAGGCACAATTTCAACCAGGCTGTTTGCACCTTTCTGAGAGATTTTGGCATGTCCTCCTTCCACAATGAAAATATTACATTTCGTTGTAACAACATTTTTGTTGGAGTCCATCTTACTGATGCTGAAAATCTGATTTTTATGTGAAATATCCAAAATGCATTGCAGCTCTTTTTGCAACTGTAGCACTTCGTGTTGTCCACTTGAAACCTTTCACAAAGAACAAAAAAAACGGCTCTTTCAGAGCCATCACTTTCTCCAGGAAAGGAATGCAATGTTTTTGATGGCATCTGGCCCTACATTTCTTTGAAGTCTGAAGAATTTCCAGAATGCCCAGGGCCTTGCACCATTTCATTGGCACTTTCTTTTTTTAAACTGTGAAAAGTGGCTCTGAAAAGAGCCTTTTTTTGTTTGTTTTTTTGTTGTTTTTTCAGGGGATTTTTTAAACACACAAGGCAATGAAGTTTAGGGAGGGTCGGGAAGGGGAACCAACCACAGGGATAAGAAAGGGCAGAAGGAGAGAGAAAGATGTTGGGTGCACCTCATGGAGGTAGGGGGCACTTTCCTTTGTGGTCCCAGACCACAGCCTTGAAAACCACTCCAGAACTGCTCTCCCCTGCAGAGTCCTGTATCACAGTACATACACAAAACAGTGACATTTGAAAGCTAAGGTTCCATTGTGGTGCGTATGGCCTGCGAGGCTGCCTGAGGAATCCTCTGTCCCACAGGAGTGTCCCTTGTGGTGACAGGAGCGGATGTTGAGGATGCTGCACTGGAACTCAACCTACTACCCTGTTCGAAGGGGATGACCCTCCTAACTGCTGATTTGTGATTGGATCTTAGGTGTTGCTGTATGGAGGTGGTCCCATAACTGTACAGCCCAGGTATGCTATGACTGAATATCATGTGACACACATTGCAGTGAACTTTGGCCACACTAGCATTGGGCTTACCATCTATGGTGGTAAAAAGCCTCCACACCAAAGACTCGGGCAGCAGCAAGTTCCTCCTCTGCATCATCATGCCTATTCCCCTTCCCCAGGCTCTTGGGGAGGTGATGTTGGTGGGGTTGGGGATGGCGCTGAGGTAGAGGCAGCGGGAGAGGCAGATATGGATGTCATTATCCAAGCAGAAGGAATCTGCCAAATAGCCAAGCAGTACCCTGAAGCAGTGCTCAGTAGTCCTGGTCATCAGAAAGGAGCCAAAAGCAATTCCTGTGAGGAGCCAAAGCAATTAAGCCAGGAGCAAAATCAATTCCAGCAAGGAGCCAAAAGCAATTCAGCAAAGAGCCAAAACCACAAATCTGGAGCAGTGCTTTGTCCTGGTCAGCCAAATCAGAATGAGGAGCAGCACTGGGGTGTGGCCTTTTGTATGGGTGCTGGGGAGCGCTCTGCGGACACTTCAAACCCCAAGCTGGGTTCGAAAAGTTCCAAAAAGGGTCCAGATGGTCAGGGGCATGGCCTGGGACCTCTACAAGAGTGAAGTTTCATAGAAAAACATCTTGTATTGATCAAAATGTATTTTGCTGTTTGGGGCCCTGGTCCCTGTCTGCGAATAAGGGCCTATGCTCAGCGTGGGTGTGGTCACATGGTGACATTATGGACATTCGCGAATGGGACAGCTGTCTGCTGGACACCTATTGCGTGGGATCCGTTGTGCACATGCGCTACGGACAGTGTTGAGCTCCCTGAACTAATTAAAAGTGCAACACACATGCGGCGGACCGCTCCGAACAGGCGCGGTGTTCATAGGACCCAGGGAATGAGATGCACATGTGTCCAGGTGTCTGCCGGACAGGGTCGGGCTCCCCAAATTAATTAAAAGTACATCACAACTTTACAGACATTCCAGACAGGCTCGTTGTCCATAGGACACAGGGAATGAGATGCGCATTTGCCCAGCTGTCTGCCTGGCATGGGTGGGATCCCAAACTAATTAAAGCATGTCAATGTTTCACAGACATGCCGGATAGGCGGGATGTACGTAGGATTTGGGGGAGAGATGTGCATGCCCCCACGTGTCCGTCAGACATGGTTGGGGTCCCCAAACTAATTAAAGGTATGCCCCAACTTTCCGGACATGCGGACAGGAGAAGAGTCCTACGGACACCTCAATTTTGATTAATTGCAGACATTCTGGACAGTACAGTGCTTCGTGGACACATAACAGGGCTTTTTATTTAAAACAAAAAAACACACACAGAGCAATATTACACACAAAGCACTTTATTATACACATATATACATAAAATTAGGAGAGAGAAGGCATAGCAGAAATGGAGACATCTACAGGGCAATTAGGGTTTTCCACAGGTGGGGCTTTAAGGGAGGAAAGCAGTAAGGTCTCATCGATACGCATTTGTTTACAGGGAATTTCTGGGGATAGTTGACTGGGAAGGGGAAAGAGGTAAAGGTGCAGGTGGGGCATTGGTATTTAATTTGTTTCATGACATGTCCCTGTACACAATCTTTTAAGACAACAAAGGTGTTCAGCAATTGCTCCATTTTTACATCCACACTGTCTAGTATATTTGTACAGTGTTTGTTTCATTTTTTATGTGCCCATTTTCTATGTGCTGCTTCTAGGGCATTTCCTTCCTTTCCCTTTATGTACTGTTAAAGAAAAAAATATCTGTCAGGTATATGTGAAGCAATGTGTATTAACTGTCTTACTTTTCAAACTGTGTTGTGTACCAATGGAGTTACTGTCTTCACTCATTTCAGGGAAATTCTCTTCAAGACATTCTAGGATGCTTGCCATTTCTGAATAAAAAAAGAAAAACATGTTTTTCTACTATTGTACACTGAACAAACTATGGAATTATAGGACAAAATGTAGTGTACTTAACACATAGTAGTACAGTTCTTCTGTCAGTACTTTGCAGTTGTCCCACTAACAGTTGCTTCTCGGTTTGTATGTAAAGCAGCACTGAGGTAATATTGTTGGAAGCACAGGTTATTTTTCTTGTTGGTGCATTCATTATTTTGCATACCCTATGCAATTGCTCTGTTGCTTTCATAAGTACAGAGTTTGTAGACCTACTTCATTTTTCCTTCTAATTCACATGTGTTGTTCTTTCTACATGTTCAGTGTCTTTGCTGCATTGTACAACAATGTAAGAGAACCCCTAACCTTTTGGGTAGCGTGCATGCTATTCGAGGTTCACGAATAGTCACATAGTCTGCGGACCCTGTGGCTATCAGCATGGGGCTAGGGGATTCCATATGTTGTATGGTTAATCTATACAAAATAAGGGTATCCTGGTAAAAACATATGAAATTCAGTGAACATGTTTTGTTAAAGGTACGTTATGGTTAAGTTGCACTACTAAAAATCTATCAAATTCAGGGAAAAAGGTTTGTTAAAGGGATGTTATAGTTACTTTGCACTAATAACAACCTATCCATATTATGGTTATCCTGGGTCCTACCCCTCCTCAAAAAGCAAACCCTGGACCCTGCCATTGCCACTAACTATAGACCTATCACCACGGTACCATTTCTCCTCAAGATATTAGACAGAGTAGCATACCTGCAAATCCAGCGCCACCCTGAAACTAACCAACTCCTAGGCACCCGCCAATCAGGATTCAGACTGCAGCACGGCACAGAAACTGCCTTAATTGATCTTAAGGTACAGATTGTCAAACTCAATGACAAGGGAAACACTGCCATGCTACTCCTCCTCGATCTGTTGGCGGCCTTTGATCTGGTGGATCAAGCAGTGTTGTGCAAACACCTGGCATCGGCTGCCCACTTTTCAAATGAGGCTATAGCCTGGATCCAATAATTTTTGGACAACCACACAATGATAGTTTTTTCAACACTGGCATCAGCAGACCCCATCAAATTGTGTACCCCAAGGTTCTTGCGTCTCGCCAACTCTATACAATATCTTTACCAAGCCCCTATTTGACTAATTGAACAGACTGGGTGTCACCTAATCAAACTACGCAGACGACACCCAGATCCTCATTCCCCTTTCAGGCAATTTCAACACGGATACGGCCTTGGTAAACAAAATATATCTCATCATTCAGGCATGGATGGCCACACATGGACTATGCCTGAATGATGATAAAACTGAAATTCTACTCCTCGGATCAACTGCCAACTTAAAAAAATTGTAGCCCCGACTACACAGCATTTAACATTGATGGCAATATAATCATAGTTTCCAAAACAGTAAAAACATTAGGTTTTCACCTTGACTCAGCCCTAACACTAAAGAAACAAGTTCACGCCCTAGCATCCTCCACAGCTTACACCTGTAAGCTTATTAGGGCAAGCAGAGCTTTCCTTACCCAATCCAGCTGTAACCTCATTGCCAATGCCCTAATACTCTCCAAACTTGACTATTGCAATGCTCTGGATTTTAGAGCTAACAAATACATCATTGACAAAATTCAAACATTACAAAATAACTCCCTTAGAACTGCCCTCAATTTACCTGCTAAAGAACATTTCTAATACTAGAAGAAAACACAAATGGCTCATAATCTGTGATATAATCTCACTTAAGACAGCGTCAATCACCTTCAAATGCCTTAATAATGCAGCCCCCCTTACTTGGTAGCAAGAATTGTGAGAAAAACCTCAATTCGCCAGTTATTGTAAGCTAAGCAACCATAACTCTTGTCACCACAGTGCACTGCTATGACTAAAACCCATGACATCAAAGATGACATCATAAGTATAATTAATGCCCCTTTTTGAAAATGGATACCCTGAACAGTCGTATAGTCTGCAGATTATTAACTGAGCCTTTAAAAACATTACAGAATTATATACAACAAAATATTAAATATATTGCACCTTGAAATTTCCTGATCTATCCATGTGAAAATGTACATATATATCAAAAAGAATCAGGGCGAGCCAGACAGAAGGTTTTGGAGAGAACTGAGACACTAGAAGCATGTAGAAATGCAGGGATAAAAGGTGGAGCAAAAGAGCACAGTAAGAGCAAGGCAGACCTCACGAAGAGACAGCTATGCAGGCCCAGCAGTTGAAGAGGAAAAGGTGGCGAATATCGAGAGGCTTGCAAGGAAAGACATGACCTTGCTCTTTTTGACGCAGACCTGGGAAACCTCAGCAGAGGGAATCATAAGACTGAGGACAATAGCCCAAGTGTGCTGCAGCAGATGTCAATGACTAGGCCACTGTATTGCATTGTCCACATGCTTTTTGCCTTGTGCACATTGTGCCCATTTGCAGCCTACTCTAAACTGTGCTAGTACTGACTAGGCCATTGTATTGCATTGTCCCCGTGCTTTTTACCTCATGCACACTGTGCTCATTTGTAGCCTACTCTAAACGGTGCTATAACTGTCTAGTCCACTGTATTGCATTGTCCACATGCTTTTTGCCTCGTGCACATTGGGCCCATTTGCAGCCTACACTAAACTGTGCTAGTACTGACTAGGCCACTGTATTGCGTTGTCCCCATGCTTTTTGCCTCATGCACACTGTGCCCATTTGTAGCCTACTCTAAACAGTGCTATAACTGACTAGTCCACTGTATTGCATTGTCCCCATGCTTTTTGCCCGTGCACATTGTGCCCATTTGTAGCCTACTCTAAACTGAGCTATTACTGACTAGGCCACTGTATTGCATTGTCCACATGCTTTTTGCCTCGTGCACATTGTGCCCATTTGCAGCCTACTCTAAACGGTGCTAGTACTGACTAGGCCACTGTATTGCATTGTCCCCATGCTTTTTGCCTCATGCACACTGTGCCCATTTGTAGCCTACTCTAAACTGTGCTATTACTGACTAGGCCACTGTATTGCATTGATCCCATGCTTTTTGCCCCGTGCCCACTGTGCCCATTTGTAGCCTACTCTAAACTGTGCTATTTCTGACTAGACCACTGTACTGACTAGGCCACTGTATTGCATACTGTTACCCTGCCTAGGGGCATTTGTTCTAGCCAGCCCAGCTCCAGCAGCACCAGTAGCCACCTACACTGCACCTCTCAAATGAATCCTCCTATGCACTGCCCAACGTCTCCACCTATCTACACCTTCCACTCTTATACCATAATCATCACACTTGCCTTTTGGTCCATCAACAATATGTTACACACTCTCTCAGGCCTCACACACCCTCTGATTCACCACCCCACCACACCCTGTTCTACATAGTACACCCAACACAATACACATGCCACACCACTACTTGACCACTCCCTCTTCATCTCCAGGCTCTGTCGACTCAGAGCCTGCATCAAACAACAAATCACTCACCGCAGCACCCCATCTAGCATTAACAATAGAAACAACAGACGTGGCTCTCAAACACCACCCACTCACTCACTCCCACCACACCATAAGGCTCCCATCACCCATCCCACCTCTCAATACACCTCACTTTTCACCCATCTCACTCATACACACGAGCCTTCCCCCATCTCATCACCCAACCCCAACACTATCACTCCCACCCTTCCTCTCAAAACCACACCTAATCCACCACACACAGACTTGAACTGCGCACTCATCAACGCCCGGTCCATCCCTGCACATGCACTAGAGATCAACGATCTCATCACCACCCTCAATTAGACTTGTGAGCTATCTCAGAAACCTGGCTACATGAGGCATCAGGCCCATCATTGACCCTCGCTCTCTCCCAAGGTTACACCATCCTCAGACAGGATCGTAAAATATCCAAAGGAGGAGGCGTAACCCTCATCTTCAAGGACTCCCTCTCCATCAGACACTGCAACCAACAATGGGAAAATAATGCAGACCTTCTCATTACCAAACTCTCCCTCTCCCCTAACTGTACAATAAATATTATTGCCACCGGCAGACCACCAGGATAACCTCCAGACTACCAAAAACACCTCCTCCAAATTCTAGGGAATAATCTGAAAAGCTCTACCAAAACTATTCTCCTAGGAGACCTCAACCTCGGCTTATCTGATCCCAAGGATAAAGCTGCCAAATCCCTAGCCAAAGAACTCACCCACTTGGAGTTCCTACACAAAGTCACTACTCCTACTCACTGCAAAGGACAAACCTTAGATGGGATTGCAGATCACAACTGCACCTCATCCATCTCCAACATCTCAGCCCTCCCTTGGACAGACCACCACCTCATCCAGTTCACCATTCCCACCTCCAACAACCGCAAGTCACCCTCTTGCACACCACCTGCTAAAGTTAGAAGCTCAAAGAAATTAACCAAAACCAACCTTGCACCACTCCTTAATAACCCAGAACTTAAACCACCATTTAGCAATCATCCGACTACTCTGGCTAGCACCTATGCTAAAGTGCTCAACCAAGCCATCAGAGCCATAGCCCCATTAGAAAACAAAAAAGAGAAAAAATCCATGCATTCTAACTCTTGGTTCGCAGAAGAACTTGCCAACCTACGTATCAAGAAGCGCCAAGCCCTATCCAACTGGCAATCCTCGCCTAGCCAACCCACTCTAATAGAACGCAAAAATATTTCTACTGCATATAAAAAAGCCATCTTCCTTGCTAAATCTGAATCCTTCAACCAAAGAATCACCCAAGCTCAATCTATAAACAGAGAAATCTTTAAGATATTCAAAGATCTTACCTCCCCCGCTACCACCCCAGATGACATAATCAAAGACAAAACATGGTGCACCAATATTCAGGACGCTCTCATAAACAAGGTAAAAATGCTCAAAGAAAAAATATCCATCATGAACCACCTCATCCCTTATCTCCCAAACCTAAACTATCGCAAACACCCCTCTTCACTTCCAAATAAGTCACAGAGACTGAGGTTACCAACCTCATCAAACACAATAAACCCTCCACTTGCAAAGGGGACATCTGTCCACCTACTATCATCAAGGAATGCGCAGACTCACTCACCCCTATCATAACAGCTTTCATTAATGTGTCATTCTCATCTGGAGCTGTTCCACAAAACCTAAAAGAAGCATGGGTTCGCCCTCTCATAAAAAAACAACTCTAGACCCCACTTGCCCCAACAACTACCGCCCCATCACCATGGTGCCCTTCCTTCTTAAAATACTGGCTAAAGCGGCCCACATACAAATCCAACAACACCTGGAAGACAATGCCATTTTAGGTAAAAGACAATCTGGCTTCCGCAAAGGACATGGGGCGGAAACCGCCCTCTTAGATCTCAAGAACCAAAAAACCAAAATTATGGACACAAGCAAACCTGCACTCCTGCTCCACCTAGATCTCTCTGCTGCGTTTGATCTTGTTGACCATGACATTCTCACCTCCCACCTAACCAACGCAGCCCAATTCTCTGACAAGGCCACCTCTTGGATAACCTCCTTCCTAGAAGGAAGGGTAATGAAAGTTTACTCAGACCAATACAACACAGACCCCATCACCATCAGCTGTGGAGTCCCCCAGGAATCCTGGACAGCACCCACTCTCTATAACCTGTTCACCAAACCTTTGTTTGACCTACTGGACACTCTAGCCATAGCCTACAACAACTATGCCGACGACACGCAAGTGCTCCTCCCTCTCACTGGAGACTATGAGCAAGATGAAACAGCCCTCCACCAAATATACACTACCATTCAAACTTGGATGACAATCAATGGCCTCTGCCTAAATGGGGACAAAACTCAGATTATCACCCTAGGTCCCAAAGAAATCCTCGCCAAACTTAACAAAAAATACACACATTTCTCCATCGACAACACAATTATACCAGTATCTACCTCGGTAAAGACCCTTGGCGCATACCTAGACTCTACTCTCTCTATGACTAGACAGGTCAGTGCCATCTCCTCGGCCTCTGCCCACACCACTAAAGTTATAACGGCAATCAAACCTTTCTTAACCACTCAAAACTGTCTGTCAATAGCCATAGCCACAGTTGGAGCCAGACTTGACTATTGCAATGCACTCCTGGCAGGCACCTGCACTAATAACATTAACAGGCTCCAAATAACACAAACAATGCTCTTAGGGCAGCTCTACAAATCCCCAAATTTGACCACATATCCCAGCAAGACGCAAAGCTCATTGTCTCCCTGTCAAGGAAAGGATCAATTTTAAAATCCTCACCCTCACGCATAAATGTATCAATCATGCCGCCCCATCATACCTCTCTGATACACTATCCAAAAACACCTCTGCACGACCCACAAGAAGTCAGCATGCTAACCAACTCTGCGTCCCATCCATAAAAAGTGCTAACGCTGGAGGCATCAGCTTCCCCCACATAGCTCAGAAGCTTGGGAATGCCCTTACCAACGCTCTCAGAGCAGAGCCTTCCCTCTAACATTCCGCAAATCACTTGAAACCACACTCTTTCCATAACCCCCTTACTCTACTTCTGTCTACCACTTTAAAGAACCTAACCACCACAACATATCTGCCAGCGTACTATTTAGAGCTGCTTCTCCCCCTAGATAAGAGTTTAGAACACACGCTATGCCTGATCATACTACGAAACCACAATATATGTCACAAACTTGTAAGAATCTATGTAACCACTATGAATTCCTTTGTATCCAGAAATGCTCACATGTAACAGCACCACGATACCCCTGGGCTGCAGCGTGCCAGCGCGCTTTAAAAATGTGAATAAATAAATAAATATAGTGTGACCCACTTTTTCCATTTCTTTTACCGTATTAACATATTAGAAAAGGTTAAAGTGATGGCTCAACAAACAATCATAGTATAATACTTCAAAATGTGGCACAAGAAAATATACAACATACATTACAGATATACAAACAATCAGCACTATGTTTTAACATAATCTACAGGATGCAAATTTGTGTAAATGCAGAATGACCCCTTTGCATTATCTTGGGACTATATAACAATATGCATGCTCAATCAATCAGCCGGATATTCAGTGTTGAGACTGGACACTGTGTTGTTACTGAGTTGGTGACACAACTGTGTTTCAGCCTTTCTAGCAGTTGGAGGGTACAGCAGTTACATCGGCCTTCATCCGGACAGGGAAATGTAAAGAAGTCGCTTTCAACGGGATATCCTGTGGTCGTGATCTAAAAATAGCAAATAGGAATCTACGAGTGGAAGTGGTTTATATCCGGGACATATTTTAAAACAAGCATTTAGGCTTTTAGATTTCTTCAAGAACCCCCGTGAGGGGACAGTTACTGTGCATAGAGGAATCTTGCGTGCCAGAAAAGAATTCAAGAGGTGTGTGTGTGTGATGTCTGCATCAGACAGGAGGATTTTTTAGTAATCAATCAAGCCTGGGGAATTGATTAAAGTCAAGGGAGGGGGATTTTGAATTACCTGAATACAGGTGACCCGTGGGTCATGGAAACTGCTTCACATTTGAAGGATTCTGGCGTTCCTGTAGGGCAAAAATGTTTGAATTTATCATGACCATTCCACCAAAACCGTCCATGTGTAGGAATAATGTCCAGAAAGAGTGGACAGTACTTACCCCTATGTTTGGACGGGTCTGAGACTGGGCCGTAGGTGGGAGGGTGCCGGCTCTCTGTGAATCAAAAAATGGGGGTAGGGTGAGAGTCAACCCTTCTACTGTAAAGACACAGCAATCCCAGCTGAGATAAAAACTTTGGCTAAACCATGTGATGTCACTTCGGTGCCACAAAAGTGCTGGGTCTCATAAATAAAATAATTATAAGGTGGTGGATGCAGGGATCCGGTGGAAGAAATGAGTCTACCCGGGCAACACACCCGTTCTGTGTGCAATTTGAAAGGACTTGTGCTGCCATGAGATTGGCCCTGCTGCCGACCTGACATGTAGTCAAGGCAACAGAAGCCACGTACATGTTCAGCGAAAGGAGCATGCCTGTGCCAGCTACAGCGATTGTGTATCCAGTGGAGCCGTGGCACTAGGGAGTAAGTGTGGGTCCCCATATGTGGTGTCTAAACCACATTCTATGTCTTACCTGGCAATACCGCAGGTTGTGCATACAACTGAGAGTTACGGTGATATGCACTGCGCAAGGGACACGTTCATAATGTCACCATGGAAACCGAGTAACGTGAACGTTTCCATTGTGGCCATCTTGCGCTTCCTCTGATCCAATTATAGTACCTGAGCATCAACAGTGTATTGTTTAGTGTCCAGCCTGAGTGATCAATTGGAGCCTCCAGGATATTTTTATCATCTATTGACATGAATAATGACAATCACTGTTGCTGGCACTCCTCTGTATTAGCATTCTATATGAGTCTCCATAATGTCTGTTTTTTAAAACTGAAACAATTGTCAAAGCCTGATGGACATGTCTGCAGTTGATCATAATTTCCAATGTTCAGATATGGGTTGCACGGCCTTGCTGGTGCAATCATAGTGTGGGGGACCTCATAGCCCCTTGTCATAATGAATAACAACAATATACTCAATCAATTGTCTTAAACATTTGGCAAATCTTGGTGACATGGTATAGTTTGAAAAAGAGCGGTATCTAATATCTAAATTCCCAACCTCCTGCCTAGTTATAACAGATGTATGTTTGTCAAGGCATATAGCTTACAGTAGTGCATGCTGGTCAAGGCCCCTTTTTTTAAGGGTGTGCAATTACACTTTTTGCAACTCCAAAGGGCAATAGATATATGATGCGGACAATCAATGTTAATTCAACAAGGACAGGTTGAATGTATAATGTAGCAATACAATTTCTTTGTGAAAGAACATTGTTAAAGGGCTGTTATGGTTAAATTGCACTAAGAAAAACCTCTGAAATTCAGTCAGTGAAAAACCTTCGTTAAAGGGACGTGATGGTTAAGTTGCACTAATAAAAACCTATGAAATTCAGTGAAGAAAGGATGTTATGGTTACAAGTAAAACCAAAAAAAAAAAAAAGAAATTGGCCATATGTTTAATCTGGAAATTGTGGCTACTAAAATAACAAATGCTACCTTAACAGACGTTTCCGTAATGTTAAGCATGGAATAAATAGGCATAATTCAAGACTTAATACACAATTGTGTTAGTACAAGCAATACATGCAATGACCCACAATGCATACAAATCATAGGCACATACAAGGAAACTAAAGTAAGGAAAACAGAAACAACATCACCAGAAAATATAAATAACATGAAGTTCTTCATCGTCTATACAAATGATTTGTGTGTTTCAGACCTGCGTATTGACCTATATACATGCATCATGAGCTGAGAGCAAACCCTAAGGAAACTACTTTAAGAACATACAAGAAGGATAACGTCTACATATATAGCACCTTTTCAATGTTCATATTCTGACTGTCAGTAAACAAAACTGTCCGGCTAAGATATGTCACTCAATAAAAACAAGTGGCTCAGATATGTGATATCATCAGCGATGTCATCAATGACATTTGTGATGTGATCTTTGATGTCCTGGGTGTTAGTCTTGGCAGTGCATGGTGGCAGCGCGATTTATGGTTGCTTAGCTTACCATAACATTTCTGGGGGTTTTCGGTGTTACTTGTAAATGTAACGTCCCTTTAACAATGTTTTTTCACTGGATGTCATACGTTTTTACCAGTGCATCCTAATTTGCAACAACGTCCTAATATCATACTAACCCCCAATATTGCAGCATATTCAGCCGATCTAGTAAGATTCAACTGAAAACTGTGCCATTCCCCTTCTCCTAGCAACATTTTTAACACTTCTATCAACTTTCTGCAACTTTTTTACACTGTTTTTTGGTCCGTCAACGTCCATGGACGTCATTGTGGACTTTCCAGACAGTGTCATGTGATCATGCACGCACTGTCATGACGCCTTCGAAAAAACAGGTCCGCAATTCATGAACGGGTCCTTGCTTTGCAAACAGTTTGAAACTATATTTTCAGCTGATCTACGAAGTTTCAAGCTGAAGGTTTACCCTTGCACAGACCTATTTTTACTGATTTTCCATCTGCAATCCCTGAGAGAGCACATGCTTGGAAGAGTATTAGCACATCTGCTATTTAACTTCAAAAATGGCTTCAGCCATGACCATTCCTTCTCCCCAGGAGCCACCACCATCAGCACCACCACCACCACCTGGACAATGGGAAAAGCACAATGATGCAGAGAAAATCAAGAGGACCAGGAAAATGAGATAGAGGAAATTACAACCTCCTGCACCCATAGAGAATTGTGTGTGTGGTGGTTAATTACCACCCCTGGGGTTGTACCGAATGCTCAAGCTATCAAGGGGAAATGCATTGAGTGCAACGTTGTACTCAATCGCAAACAACTTAGACAGTACTCCTACAGGACAACCTTCATGTGCCGCATCACCAAATCCAACCACTGTGATGCTCTGAGAAAGGCAGTTCCTTTCTCAGGATGTAGTAGGATGTCTTCCTCTCCCTCCTCTTCCTCAATCGATACTGCCACAACACAGGCTACTCCTGTGAGAGATCCCACCAGCTACCTTGCAAGCCATAAAAGAGGCTGTTGATCCATGTCTTTCCAAGACAACAGTACTCCGTAAATACTGCAATACACCACTGTGCAGTGGGGAACAGTTCTGAAGTACTTTCGTGGCTGCAATCAAGGAGCATGTGGAACACTGCCCCTTACCTTAGATTTACGGCATACCCAACATCTTCCCCTGTCCACCTGCCCCTCCATATCTGTGGTGGCATATATTTCAATAGGGTCTTCTACATTGAAGGGCCTTGAAGGCCTAAAGAATGGGCCTGGTTTAGACAGAGAGGCAGAGAGCCAGAGCATAGCACTATGGAGAAAGGATACCATCACCTTGATATTCTGTGGGCGTTTCCTTCCTCCCTGTCTCCCACACTTCCTGCACAGCAAAGCACATTGTCTAATATGCAATAAGGTACACGTCCCTTGCAATCTTAACAAGGATAGGGCCCCTTAATGCAGGCTTGCTTTTAACAAACACCATGTCACTTGTTGCATTCATAAAGAATGGGCCCCCCTCTTTTTCTGATTGATTTTGGGATTTAATCCTGGACTTCATAAATAATTAATTTGTTCTTCTTTTGGGAGAAACATAAGTAGACAAGTTTGAATGTCTCTTTGGAACAACTGATAAGATTATTGCACAGACCCTCCAGGATAATGCAGCATGAAATGGTACATTTGCGGCACAAAAAAACTAATTTTGTGGCACAAACTTGTATTAATTACAGCATTTTTGCAGCACATTTTTTTATTGATTGGAGTGTGTAAGATTGGCATATTGCAGGAAAGAGGTTGTGTGTGGCCTACAAGAGAATCAGGTTGTCATCATTTTTACCTTTTCGTATCAATTTAATAGGAATAATCCCAGATGCCCATAGCATGCTAGAAGTGTTTGTTTTGCGCTACGAATTTGGTTGTCTATTTAATATTAACTGTATTGATCATTATCTGTTATAATGATGGGAATATTCCCCTTCTATGTTCCCCAATCACAAACACCCACACACCTCTCTCTCCAACACCACTCACTCTCACTCTCAGACATGTGGGTGTTGTCACACTGTCAAGTCACAATTTGCACTCCCTGCCACACTCACAAACACACATTATTTTCACAACATTGAAGTGCTGTATTGCCTTTTCCTTCCATCTTGGAGCCTGCAACCCTGCCAGTCTTGTTCCCATACATACTGATCCACTGGGTAGCAGCAGTTGTTGGGACAGTGCTCTGCTTTCCTCCAGGAATGACATGCTTTCTGAGTGCCAGGAGAGGGAGACAGTTTGCATACTTGGGCCAAAGTGGAGAGACTTTGAACTAGTGTAAGTGCTACTTTGCATGGCAGGGCAAAGTCTAGGTCATGCAATGCATGTTTTCACCAATAATTAACAATTTCTGGGGCGAAAAGGAGAGGAGGGGGAAGGTAAATGATTGTAGTAGTATACGTGCATATTTTATAATCATTGCTAGTGGAGCAAACACATGTTGATTGGAGAAAGAAGGATTAATGCGAGACCAGGACTTCACCTCTGCATGCTTCAGGATGTTTACGAAAAAAACGTTGTGCAGTTGTTTGCAGGCGCCATTAAATATAATAAATATAAACACATCTTGTTTTCTAGGCAGTATACATATGTGACTATTTCACAATGAATGGTGTTTTTGTTGTTGTTGTTACCTCCGCTAACAGCTCTAACCGAAAATCAAATTCTGCTAATTAGAGAGAAATATTCCTGCAAAATGTTGTTTCCTTCCTGAAAATATGTCTAACAACCGACATGCTTCCAGCTCAAATAAAGAGGATCGAGATGAGCAAGCCTTGCACTGCAGGCAGCTTTCCACTTCTGGTTCCTGTTTTTCTCCCATGAACAGCGCTTGACTACATCCTCAAGACTGGAAGAATCCGGGTGCATCCATATTATTAATATTAACTGTATTGATCATTATCTGTTATAATGATGGGAATATTCCCCTTCTATGTTCCCCAATCACAAACACCCACACACCTCTCTCTCCAACACCACTCACTCTCACTCTCAGACATGTGGGTGTTGTCACACTGTCAAGTCACAATTTGCACTCCCTGCCACACTCACAAACACACATTATTTTCACAACATTGAAGTGCTGTATTGCCTTTTCCTTCCATCTTGGAGCCTGCAACCCTGCCAGTCTTGTTCCCATACATACTGATCCACTGGGTAGCAGCAGTTGTTGGGACAGTGCTCTGCTTTCCTCCAGGAATGACATGCTTTCTGAGTGTCAGGAGAGGGAGACAGTTTGCATACTTGGGCCAAAGTGGAGAGACTTTGAACTAGTGTAAGTGCTACTTTGCATGGCAGGGCAAAGTCTAGGTCATGCAATGCATGTTTTCACCAATAATTAACAATTTCTGGGGCGAAAAGGAGAGGAGGGGGAAGGTAAATGATTGTAGTAGTATACGTGCATATTTTATAATCATTGCTAGTGGAGCAAACACATGTTGATTGGAGAAAGAAGGATTAATGCGAGACCAGGACTTCACCTCTGCATGCTTCAGGATGTTTACGAAAAAAACGTTGTGCAGTTGTTTGCAGGCGCCATTAAATATAATAAATATAAACACATCTTGTTTTCTAGGCAGTATACATATGTGACTATTTCACAATGAATGGTGTTTTTGTTGTTGTTGTTACCTCCGCTAACAGCTCTAACCGAAAATCAAATTCTGCTAATTAGAGAGAAATATTCCTGCAAAATGTTGTTTCCTTCCTGAAAATATGTCTAACAACCGACATGCTTCCAGCTCAAATAAAGAGGATCGAGATGAGCAAGCCTTGCACTGCAGGCAGCTTTCCACTTCTGGTTCCTGTTTTTCTCCCATGAACAGCGCTTGACTACATCCTCAAGACTGGAAGAATCCGGGTGCATCCATTATCATGCAGTGTGATCATCACACATTCTTTCATATTCAAATGCCAGTAAATACTAATCAAATTTATTAGAACTCATTGTTTTATTTTTGGTGATATTCTTTTTACATTTTGACAGGGGTGGGAAAGTGCAAATGAAATGAAAATATGATTTTACATGTTTTCGTTTCAGCTAAATTTACTTTGGCAGCAATGTGGTTTTTCTTTGCCGCCAATTGTATTTTAGTGGGTAATACGTATCGTAGATCAAGCTATGTTTTGCTGAACAACCTACCTGACTACAAACAAAGGCATTCTTGCAGTGACAACCTACACAGGAAGCAGGAAAGGGATACCTTCTGCAAGAATTAGATGGCATCACTGTGGATATATGTGGCACCTGTTACCCATATGCCGCACCTATTACCCAAAGTTATGTTATCTCAAGAGTCTGCCCAGCACTGTGCCACACATCACTGTAGAGGTCCAAGCATGCGAGGGTCCACGCAGGCCTTGAAATGGCACCAGTAGGGAGGAGTGATGAATGATTGGAAGGAGGGCACACACGGGGGGCGGAGTCCACCCACTTTTTTCAGAGGGTGGACTCAGCCCCCCCACCTAAAATAAGAAACATTGAATGTCCTCTTTGAATTTACGAATTAAAGCCGATCTCCGGATCAAACTGAAATCATCATGTGTACAGGCTGGACACTTCGCCAACCAGATGAAAAATAACAAACCACTAACAGAGAAATGTCCAATTTCAATAGTGCATGTTCCAGGGAAAATATTTGTATTGGTTCTTGGAGATTAAAACATGCACACTTTTTAACGTTTTCCCCCAAAAAATCATCTCTTGGTTTTGTGTCTGCGTTCAATTTATGAAAGACAAATGCCATTTGTCCAATGCAGTTTGAGTTATTATGCAATGAATGAATGCAAATGTAGTGTGCAAAGCAAATGTAACGAAATGTGCACATTTGACCCTGATATGCTAATTTCTGACGACGACACATCCCATTGTGCTTGTTGACGAGTCCCCCAGTTTCATTTTTAGGATTTGACCTGTGGGATATGTTGACCCACTCAGCTCTGCTATTCTACATCACTTTGCTGCAGTTGTGCAAGAAACAGTAAAATGCCCACACTGACTCCTCTGTCCGTCAAGATCTCTAAACTGCATTTTTACAACAACCAGAAAATGGCTGCACAGCCCTGCCACACACATTTCATGTGGGGTGGAACAGATTATTCACTGCAGGAATGTGCCAGTGTACACTGCGACATTTAACAAGGAGTGAAGTGAAAGAGGCAGCATTACTTTGCTGAACACCCAAAACGCCTCTTTAAAAAGACACCTTTTCCAACCTTCAAAGCGCTTCTTGGTGCTAAACTGATCCAGTCCTTATGAACCACTGTGATTAAAAAGGCCCTGCAATGCCCAGGATCATCAGTTGTGTCTTAGAGGAACCGGGCCTCATGTGAATGACAGCTCCTGTCAAAAGTGTCTTTGGAAAATCAACCAGGGGCTTTGTTTTCATTTTACATGCCTGTTAAATGTATCCATGCTGCAAAACACCTCCAGCACTCAGGAAAAGAACTATAGCTGCAGAAAGAATGTATTTGCTGGAGATGAAAACCAAATGTGCTTTGTCTGACTGAAAAGAGAAAATCACCTATTTAAAAATACATTGTTGTGTAAAGGCCTGCTTATTTAGAAATGTGAAATGATGTGTTGCTGGTAAAAGTACATCTATAAACTGATCTGATTCCATAGGTTTAAGTCAAGATGTTAAAACTTATAGGCTAAGTTGGCAAACTATATAAAAAAAACCTTGCTCTGCCATTTGCTAGCCCAGGAAAGCGGTAATTGCTAGCTTGGAGGACCTTGAATGCACCAGGACAAATGGACTTCCCAAGCTCACCAGTTCAATTTGTCTTTGCTCCAGGCTGGGACAATAGCAAGCTGAGTCTCTCACCAGTCAAGTGTGAGGGGCTATAAAATCTTCAATCAAGAGAGAGGCCCCTCATCCTGCTTCAAAGGAATTGACAGCTGCTTGCAGTTGGGGGAAGAAAAAAAACTGATCAAGTACATTTGCTTTTAAAAGCCTATTTTGTAACTGAATTTTAAAGACATTTAACTTTGCAACAAGAATGAGGAAACATATGAAAAGTTTATAGTTCTAAATCTAATTGTATGCTCTTTCTTTGAAAACTGGTAGAACACATTACTGCATAAGGAAACGAATTTGTCAAGAATGACAGATTATGAGGAAAGTATTGATGTTGCGAACAGAACATTTGGTACACACATACTAAAGGTAAATGCACATTTGTGTACAAAGTGAGGGAATTTTAGGCCAAATATTTCATGGTTAAAATTGCCAAAATGTAACAGAAAGGCAAAACCAGGTCCCACAGACTTGGGGTTTGGATTGAAATATGATGTACAAAATATGTATCCTGTGTTGCTGATTTTCTCAGAGGTTATAACTGGATAAACATATGTGTGGCAAAATTAGATTTTCGTTCCAGTAGCTAGAGGAGGTTTCTAAACCCTGTAGAAAAAAACCCTCATAAACAAGACACCCATTTTCTGTGATCTAATCAGCTGTGGGCAAGGTGGAAACTATGCTCTTGCCCAATCCTAGCATTATGGGTGTGGGTAGTAAGCCTGCCCCTGCCATATACTGTAGTGATGTCATCTGGCATTATATGTAAAGGATTCTGACAGCACACACAGACTCACTGATTCCTGATATCTTCCTGAACTTCTGTGTGGTGCCCTGCTCCTGATTTCTTCATCCTGCTTGATCGTGATTCCAGATTTTCATTGCAAAGCCATGGCCTATGCTTTGCGGAACACCTTTTCAGCCAGTCCTCAAATTCGAAAAATCCAATAAACCCAAGGGAATCATCCTGATCCTGCCTGGCTTGCTGCTACTAAATGCATGCCTGCTCCAGACTCACCATCCCATTGATCTGTAGTTTCCAGTAATCAGAAGGGCCAGCCCAGTGCAGTCCGGTGGCCAGAACGGTGCAGCTGATCCTGTTCCATCAGATTTGCCCAGCTGTCCTTCGCTAGACCAGATCCGTATGTTGATCCAGAACCCTTGACAGTCCAAAATCCTAAATTAAAAGTGGACTGTAAGTATTAATAGGAATCAAAGAAAACCATATCATACCTTGCCTTGCCCTGTCCTATACCAATCTCTAAACCATCCTACCCTCACCTTAATAACTTGTATCATTGTTAGAATCCTTATTGCAATCCTGTCTTTGATTTATCTTGCTAAGTGCCATTTCTCTAGTCATTTTTATCTTGTGTAAATCCTAAACTATCACTCCTATTTCAAGTGATTCGACTGGTTCTGCCAGGGAGGACACTGGGGATCTGTGATTGAAGTCATGAATCAACTCCAGAGATTACTGTGTCCCTCTTTGGTATTCTAGCCTGCATTCTCTAGTCTAGAGTAAAACTATAGTAAATATTTTCTTGTCCAAACTGAATTTTCCTTCTGTTTTCACTACCTGATTTTTCTAAAATCGCTTCTCATTCAAATTTGCATATCTCCCACTATTTAATAGCTAGATACTTCATTTCAACTCTGGATTATACCTAAGACCTATAGCTACATCACAACCCAAAAACCACACTCCGAATTTCACCTGTTTTTCTTAAAAACCGTTTGGTTAATTTTAGGCGAGAATGAACATTTTTGCAAAGTTTTACATGTGTGATTTTGATTCTAAATTATTTTCAACTTTTCATTCAAATTTGAATTGTTTTACATTTGCTCAAACTATTGCTTATGATTGCTAGTATCTTTCCAATGTTGCTCCCATAGAAATGTGTACTGATTTAAGGAGTTTTGCACATTTTCAGTGTTTTATTCCGCCATTTCTGAAATGTCATTTTAAACAGTAGGGTTTCAAATCTGTTTTTCTCTCTTGTTTGGGGAGGGAAGATTGGATTTGAATACTGCTTCTTATTCCTTATTCCTTATTACCTGCTGCTTCCTTATATCTATTTAGAATTGCTTATTTGTGGGTTGAGGAATATTGCAGGGGGAACTCTTAACTTAAGTACTATCTTTCCAAACAAGCCAAAAGTGTTCTATTATCTGGTGTTTTCCATCTGTGTTACTAAAGAGTGAATTTAAGTGCCTTACATACCTTCTTATCTGTTATTGTCACCATATTGGTGATTGCTGCCCCATATTTTAAAAAGCATATGTTTGATTTGAATTTTAAATACATAAATAAATGTTACCTTTACCAACCTGCCTGATTCCTGGTCCATCGTGACCCCGGGGTATTTGAAAAAGGGTGTGATGTGAGTGGTGTATCACTCAAATATTGAACCTATTTACATATATATAATAAAATAAGCATTTCGGTTGGGTTCTGCAAACTAGGCTGAGACCAGGGTGTATCGCCAGATTGAAATACTTAACAGATTTGGGGTCTTGTGCCGTGATTTTGAGTTTGATTACCACCCTTGACAGTCTGGCACAGCAGACTAACCTTTAGGGTAGAGACACCTTGCTTGGTTGGTATACTGTGCTACACAGTACAAACGCCTCCAAAAACAAATACTCCAAAACCGGGCCTGACTGTAAAAGTAAATCCAACCCAAAATAATGAATAAACAAAGAACATTCTCTAAATGGCTGTTCCAGTAGAAATGAATATGGCTAGGGAGCACCACCTGCACAAGGTTTTTGTCAGGAGTGTGTGGCCAGAACAGAATGAAAATGTCAGGCTGCAAGAAATCCCAGAACAGGTCAGTGCCATGGACCTGGATACATGGCAGGACAATGGCCCATTACACCAAGCTCTTAGTGAATTGTACATGGCCCCAAAATTAAAGAGGAGCAAAACCAAATTGCCAGAATTGTGGCCTTCCTATACCTCCACATAGTAGTAATACGGGAAAAGCATGCTGAAAACATAGTTCTGACAAAAAATAAAATTGAATCACTCGAGAGAATCCAGAATGATCTAGACTCTGCAGAACAAAGCCTAGAGAAGAGCCAAGAATTGGAGACAGAATCTAAACACTGTGTCACAAAATTAAACAAAGATCTAGCTCTCCTACAGAAAGAGAATACAGAGCAAGATACCCAGTTACAGGCACTGAAGGAGGAGTGTCAAGAAAGGGTTGACTCTCTGCAACAGAGTCATCAGAAAATTAAACAAGCAACAATTAAATTATAATAGAGCCTGCGCAGAACAGATAGTTATCCGACAAGACCAGATAGAAACATTGAAAGAGGAAAATAATAAATTAATTATGAGAGACCTACACTCTCAAACAGAATTTGATTAGGAGAGCCAGAAATCCAATGCCATCAAAAACAAAGGGACGACCTGGCTGAACAGAGGGGCACCCTTAGCCAGGAGAGAGATGCCTTAGTCCAGGAAGTAAGCCAATTAAAAACCGAGTTAGAGGGAAGAAAGCTGGCCCTCCAGGAGCTCAGCGAATTAAGACAGAGTATGGGAAGCTACTGGGGCATGCCAGATGGGTGGAGAATGCTCTGGAAGAGAATACCCAGACCCAAGATGCTAAAACTCCAGAGGTGAGTCTCCTGCAGCAGAAATTGTCCCAGTATTCCCAGACCATGCAGGAAGCACAGAGAGACAATGAGGCTCTCTGTGAAAAGAATGATGAACTCCACCAACAAGTAGCAATGCAAGAGCAAATCATTGAGACCAGTAAGGCCTTGATAGAGGAACAAAAGGCTCAGATTGTTGCTTATCACCAGGAAATAGGGGCTGAAAAAGAAAAGGTAGATAGGGACAGAGCAACCCCTGATCATAACATAAGGAACCCTGTACTCCGGGACTCAAACCCCTTCAATACCATGAACACTGCCATCTTCATGTCTACTGACTCATATGAACTGGGGGTCATGGGGATGACAGAATTCAATAGGGTTGGTAAGATTGGACTGACAGATCAGAGCCACTCGGAAATTGATGGAAAGGCGTCCCTGTACAGGTCCCCAAAAGTTAAGGCTGATATCTCTAAGAAGGAAGACTCCTATGAGGGGAGAGTCAGGGAATTGGATCCACAAAAATGCTGCCTTCCAAAAGATCAGTTTGTGAAATTTGGTGGGGAATTCCAGGAAATAAAGCCCAAAAAGAGTGTCCTGAAGACCTCTACCCAGTTAGGGCAGTGGGGGATGGGTACTTTGCCAATCCTGGGAGCAAGGGAGAGTCAGAAGACTCTTCTTAGCACCACAGGAATAGGGAAACTAGACCCCAATATTCTGCAAGCCCTTCTCAAGCTCACAGAATCAGGGAGTGCCTAGAGGATCAAGAAGCCACCTCAAGTAGCAGTGCCTTTGAGTCTGAGGACGAGTAGACTTGGTTGACTAAAACCAAGAAGGCAAACAAAATTAAGAAAGCTATGCAAAAAGATCCCCTTAGGCAGATCAAGGCCATGAGGAGTGTCATAAGGCCATATCATAAAAATGCAAAGTATTCTGTCTGAGAATACCTAGAATTATATGAACAAATGATAGAAACTTTCCATAGGAAGGACAGCCAAAATTGCATACAGTATGTGAAATGGATATTCGCCCCTGAATACTCCAGTTTCTTTGCGGGACTGGAGGATCAGAAACATGCAAGATGGTCCACCTATACCGTGGCCATCTTAAAACATTTCTCTGCCCATAGAAAACCCCAAGAGGCCCGCATGGCGGCCTTCAATTTCAGTGCGGGGAAGATCAGGCCCCACAGGAACTTGTGCAGGAGCTCAAACGCGCCTTTGCGCAGATCACCAGGATGGTGCGCACAGATAGTCAGGAGTTCATCACCACCTTCTTCCATGCACTCCCGCAAATATATAATGACCCAGCTAATGAGGGACTTTCATGAAAAGAGATCACTGGACTGAGTCATAGAACAGGCAACCCGCATTCATGAGGTACAGAAACTAGCAGATAAGAAAAATTCAAACAAAAACACCAAACCAGTCAACACCTCTGCTGCTGCTAAGTTGGCAGAGGTGAAGGTTGCCCCCATTTTAGATCCAATCCAATCAAAGAACCAGAAGGCCCTCGGGCCAATCCCAGACAACCTGTAGTCAGGGGGGTAATCCCACAAATGGGACCCCTAAATCCCCTGATTATATCAGCCCCCAATAGAAGGGCAACAGACCCATCGTGGGGTATGTGTGGACTCCCCCAGCCCAAGGGGGGGATCCAAACAGGTAGGTACTGCCCCAGGAAACTTCTCCCCTACCTTTCCCCAGCAGGGCAGTAATTCCCCAAATGCCGGGTTGAGTTTCTTTCCCCGGTACCCACAAAACCCCAACCTACAGAAAAACCCTCCCTTCTTTCCCCACTTTCAAGAGCCCAGACAGCCCAATCCAGGAGAGGGGAGGCCAAGGGTGGAGGGTTACCAAAATTCTCCATACCCAGGGTACTATGGGTGAAGGGATAGTTACCCTTCCCGTGATTCCCCTAGGACTGACCAGAGTCCCCTGTACCAGCCAGCACGGGTGTCTCAAGGTCTGGGTCGCATGTTGAGGACTCAGAAGAACCCTCAGTTGAACATGGCAGCTCAGAATCCCACAAAACACATGTCTGGTACTCCAGAACAATGATGGGGAGAGAACCCCAACAACTCACTGGTTCCAGAGGAGGAGACACGGGAGAAGGCAGATGGGAGATGTAAAGCCCCAGAGGAAGCTTCCTTCCTCAACTGTGGAAAGCCCCTGGACACCCAGGAACCGGAAAAAATATCTCCTGCCCCTAAAGTAGGCAAACCCAGCGAACAGAGGGTGGGTAGGAGAAATAAAGAACCCAAAAAGGCCCATTTTGTGGAGGAAGTTAGTGTCCTACAATTTGAAGAGGACGGATCCTCAGAGGAGTCTGGGAAAAAATGATTCTCCTTCAGGGACGGGGGAACTGTGGGGACTGAGTCAGAATCGCCCATTATTGAACCCCAAAATGATAATCAAGGAAACCACACTATCCAGACTTATTCTGGTGACTGCCTACAAAAAGGGGGGGTGGCCCAAATTCTGAAAATGGGGAGCCCAAATCTCCCCAAATATCCAACTGTTACATTTTTCTTGCAGATCCCCAAGCGCCCCCACAGAATCATGCCCAAACTACCCCTGTATCAATCAGGAAATTGAGCAACCAGCTTGCCCAAAATGCACATTATTTTTGCCCCTTTGAGGAGAAGAAGGGAAGATTTTATGCCCCGGTCCAAGTACAAGGGCAGTGTAGAGTGTCGGCACTGGTGGACACTGGATCCCAAGCAACTCTTCTGTCAAAGAGGGACTTTGATCAGGTGAATTCAGGAAGGGGGGTACCAGATCCCTCTCAACTCTCTTCATGGACAACTTCCGAACTTTGATGGGAATGAAATTACTGTCGAGCGGACTGCGGATATGGAAATTAAAATTGGGCGACATAAGGTGAAACACCCTGTCATAGTCATAACTCCCGAAGGTACACCCTGTCTACTGGGGAATGACATCCTGCAAAGGTTGTCCCCTTAACAGACTGTGTGAACACGGTCCTCTGAACCCAGACTCAAAGGCCGGTAAAATTAAAACATAGTGTCAACCATGTTAGTTTAAATGGCACATGCCACATGGTTGAACAGAAACCTGATCATATTGAGTTCCATTTTCAGAACAACCAAACAACAGACGTGACACGAATCGCTGTAGGACAACAAACTGGCGATGGGAATTCCTCTCCATTTCTGAAAATCAACCTCCTTCCAATTTCAAGTGGCATTCAACACTGGAAGGAAATACTTTGAAATTCTATACGAATTCGCAATCTGAAAATTCCATAGACAAGAGTAATGAGAAACCAGCTCAAAGTTTAGCTGACATTCAGAAGATTAGAGAACAGCTATTCATCCCTATTGAGTTAAATGAGGGGAAGGAATCTGTTCTCGCCCGAGTGTGCATGAGCAACGGTAAGAGCTTCATCAGCGAAGCCATGTTCCGAAAACTCCCAAAAGATCCAGCCATTCCCACATTTAAATTGATCGATAAATGGGAAATGGACCTGGAAATTCCCAATTCCAAACATCTCCTGCCTAGCAGGTGTATGCTCAAAATTTCTATAGGCAACAAAAGCATAGTACATAATTGTTGGTTTGTGCGAGATGTTCCTGCTGCATTCTATTTAGGCAGTGACATTCTCAATCACTTTGCCATTCATTTGGACCTTATAAGCTACAAAGCCTGGTCCCGATTAAGGGGTAATCCAATGGACTTTGATGATTCAGAAAAAGCATTTTGGTCAGCCCAATTGCTGCTGTATGCAGTTGAACTTCCAATATGAGATGTAGTCACCACCCCAGGATGGACACGACTATTCCCACTTGAATTAAAAATTAAAAGAGGACAGAAACTGCAAAATCCTGATGCATATGTTCACCTCAATGCCCATCTCCAACAGCAAAGGTTGAGGTAAACGTAACCCCATTAGTCAATGTAGAACACAACACCATTCTAATGTTGATATATAACACCGATCTTAGAAGTATGACTCTGGGCACAGGCACCATTATTGGAATGGTGGTTGATGACTTACATTTTTCCATGGATCTAGGTAACGAAGTGGTAGGACCAATCCCCAATGAGTGTTTTGACAGAGATAGCGACAATGACATAACACCAGACAGGATCTTGACCCGGCAAGGGGGGAATTTCCTGGTGTACTCTTCGTGCCCTTATGGTGAGGAAGAGGGGTCCAGTGACATCAAGAGGGATGATGTGATCTTCCAGGTCCTCAAGGACTGTCTCCCCGGACTGAAACCCTCTGTCCAGGTCCACCCAGCTGGAGAAGGCCGCTGAAATAGCCAAACCAGAAGTCTTTCTGGGCTTCAGGCAAATGGTTGAAGAGAGAGTCAACCTAGCTGATGCCTGTGAGACTCTGGAGCAAAAGCAAAAGTTGAGGCAGGTGTTCTTAGATTTTCAAGATCTCTTTGCGGTGGACTCATATGACTTTGATCACACCGAAATCCATTCAACAATTCCCATGGACCCTGGCACTACTACAGTATTTGTGAAGCAATAACGTTTGCCTCTCACATCCGTGGAGCCACTGATGGAAATAATCAAAAACCTTGAGTTTTCTGGGTTAATTCGTCCAGTCCACAGCACCTTTAATAATCTGGTGCTGGCGATTTTAAAACCAAACCGCCAGTGGAGACTCTGCGCTGACCTGAGTCAGCTGAACAAACGGGTCCACATGTCCTGATGGACTCTCCCCTACATTGACCAAGGGCTGGCCCAGATCCAGGGGTCAAAGGTATACACTGCCATTGACCTGACCAATGGGTACTGGACAGTACCAGTCAGTAGGGAGGACCAATACAAGTTGGCCTTTACCTTTGGGGCAGCAGTACACATGGACCCAGACTCCCTTTGGATAAATCAACTTTGGCAACAAATGTAACATCTTCTTACACAAGGCCATGCCCGACTTGGGTGAAAGGGGTAACCTGGCCTATGTCTTTGATGTTCTGATCAAAAGCTCAGCTGTGGAGGAACACATAGAGGAAATATGTTATATTCTTACCCAGTTGAGGGTTGCTGGAGCAAAGCTATCCGTCCAAAAGGCACAATGGTGCAGGACTCGTGTCAATTTCTTGGGGCATGAGATAACTCCTGAGGCTCTCTGTCCGCAGGAAAAGAAAGTGGAAGCACTCCTGAAACTAAAAGACCCCACAACTCTGCGTGAGCTATGGAGCCTCCTTGGACTGACTAATTACAGTAGAAAGTTCATTGAGGATTACACAGAGATCACAAGACCCCTGGTCCATATGCTGAAGGGGGGGGTCAATTATGAGTGGGGTCTAGAACAAGCTGGGGCAGTAAAGCAACTCAAAAGAAGCCTCTCACAAGCACCTTGTCTAGCTTACCGTGTCAAAAACAAGGAGTTCTTCTTGGACTTCTTGGAGACAGGATTCTCAAATACATACTTGACCACAGTATTATATCAAAAGCACGACAAGGTCAATAAAGTCATCTCCTATGCCAGAAAGACTTTATCCTCTGTGGAGGAAGAATTCAACAATTTTTAGAAGGCACGCCTCGCAACAGTGTGGGCATTGAAAAAAGACCACCCGTTCATCCATGGGGAACACATCATAGTTGAGACTCCACACCAGCCTTTGCAATATCTCCAAAGTGACAGAATCCGGGCCAGAAATGTGAGTAATTCCAGAATTACTTCCTGGATTCTCTCAATGAGAGGCTTTCCTATGGAGGTCTGATATTGCAAAAACAAGAAGTGTCCCAGAGCGCAAGGTCTGGCTGACTCTCATGATTGTGCCAGAGAAAACTGTCTCAAGGACGAGAGTCTTAAAACCCAGGACAACATGGAGGCGTACCTGAATTCCACGCACAAAGTCTATGAAGAAGACAAGTGCGAGGGAATGCCCACTGTTCATGTGGATGGGTGCTCCTACCATGTTGACAACAACGGGGAAAAGGAACTGGTGGCCGGCGTTGGGAATGCCCGGGGGAATGATGCCCCTGAACCCTCCGCTGGGTACAAAATCTGTCCCCATTGTAGTCAGGTGGCAGTGCTAATGGCAGTTCATCAACCAATCCTCACTGCTGTCCAACACCAACTCCACGAACTGGTCATAATCACTAATTCAGATTATGTCCAGAACGGGTTCATGGAGCACCTGGTAAACGGAAAAACCAGAGGCATTCTATGTGCTAACAACAAACCACTCAAGCATGGCAAGCTAATGCAAAATATTGATGAGCTCGTCACCTATAGTGGGATGACCATTTACTGGAAAAAGATCAAGGGTCATTCCAGAATAGAGGGACCCAACAAAACTGGAAATGACTTAGCTGATCAGCTGGCCAAAAATGCAGCCATCCAAGGTGATCTCCTTGAGATTGAGTCCCTACTGGGGGAAATCCAGGTCACTGCTATCACTAAGTCCCAGACAAATGTTCATAATGAACTCTCAACTGACCAGTGGAGTAAGGAGACCCCAGCTGCTGATTTAATCACGGCACAACAGGGGATACAATCATTGGTAAATTTTATCTACACATTGAGGACCCTGAGAAATTTCCCCTGATGGATACCGATTGCATTGGGAAAGGGGACCTCAGAGTGTTGATGAAATGTCACAAAATGTTCCGAATCCAAGATGGTTTGTTGGTAAGGAGATCCATATCCGGCTGTGACCAGTGGGTGGCCCATACCTCATTCCAAAGCCTGATGCTAAGTCACGCCCATGATGCAGCCACAGCCGGTCATTGGGGGTTTCATACTACCTTAGAAATCTTGCGAGACGTTGCATACTGGCCACACATGGGGCAGGACCTCGACCAATACTTGAAGGGGTATCTTGTGTGTACACAATTTCAGCCAACATCACTCACACACTGAGCTCCTCTCCAAAAGAGGGGGGTGACACTGCCTTGGTCAGATTTACAAGTAGATATCATCGGGCCTGTGATTCGCTCCTCTAGGGGGAACAACTACAAGTTAACCGTAACATGCTTGTTTTCTAAATGGGTGGAATGTCTCCTGGCCCCAAATTGAAAAGCAGAAACAGCAGCTGCCCTGATGATCAATCACTTCTTCTCGCGTTTTGGACTACTCCAAAGAATTGAGTCAGACCGAGGTAGTCACTTCACCAGCGAAGTGATGACAAAGATGTGGGAGATACTTGGGGTAAAAAGGAAACTTCACATTGCATATCGGAAGTCCTCCAGTGGTGGAGTTAAGATGTACAATAAAACCATTGTGAGCATACTATAAAAGTTTGTAGCAGACTCTGGGCCAAGTTGAGACATCTGATTACCACTTGTCCTGATGGGCATCAGATCTACCTCTTCTTCTGCAACTAAGATGTCTCCGTTTGAGCTGATGACTGGACAAAGGACGGTGCTATACCAGCATCTGCTCTATAGAACACAAGAGCAGACATTGATAAATGCCTCCACAACTCATGAGTATGTTGAGAATCTGAGAAAACACCTTCAACATGCTTTTGCATATGCTCAGCAGAATCTAGAAAGATCTGCAGACAGCATGAAGACCCACTATGATCTAAAGACAACCAAAAAGGAATACCAAGTAGGAGAGAGGGTCTACTTGAACAATTTCCAAAGGAACCAGACCAAAGAGCGCACATTTTTGCCTAGCTGGCGGGGACCTTTTAAAATTGTGGACAAAATCTCACCAGTCGCCTACAGAATTTGCATCCCCAAAGATGACATGACAGAAGAGAAGTGGGTCCACATCAAGCATCTAAAGAGTTGCCACCCTAGGCACACTTTGCAGCGAATAGAGGAGTCTACAGAAAACACAATGAGGGATGCAGCTGAAGCATACAAATATTTCAATTGTCACTGAATGCATGCGTATCCCACTGCTGTCAACCCGATTGGAGGACAGTTAGTGGGAAATTGTTGCAACCGGTTTGTGTTCTCTTTTATAGATTCATACCGGTTGCACCATCCTTACCAAGGAGGACCTCCTCGGGGACCCGGAAAAGAAAACCCAAAGAAATCCCGGGTGTCGCTCCACACCAGAAAAGAAAACCTGAGAGAAGGCTTGGGGTATTGTTCCACATTCCAACCTGAGGCAGCGAGAAGAGCTTGTTGCATCGTTCGCTGATGGAAGAAACACTCATACCACACTGAACCTGCTTTTCAAGAAAGAAAATACCACTTGCCCGACTCCCCCACGACTGGAAGTCCAGACAAAGTCGGGGGGGATCTGTAGGATATTTTGACCCACTCAGCTGTGCTATGCTACATCACTTTGCTGCAGTGGTGCAAGAAACAGCAAAATGGCTGCACTGACTCCTGTGCACAACAAGATCTCTAAACTGTGTTTTTGAAACAACCAGAAAATGGCTTTGCCACCCTGCTACGCACATTTCAGGTGGGGTGGAACAGAGTACTCACTGCAGGAATTTGCCAGTGTGCTCTGTAACATTTAACATGGAGTGAAGTGAAAGAGGCAGCATTACTTTGCTGAAAACCCAAAAAGAACTCTTTAAAATGAGACATTTTTCAACCTTTAAAAGTGCTGCTTGCCGCTAAACTGATCGAGTCCTTATGAACCATTGCGATTAAAAAGGCCCTGCAATGCCCAGGATCATCCATTGTGTCTCAGCAGAACCGGGCCTAAATCTTGAATGACAGCTCCTGTCAAAAGTATATTTGAACAATCAATCAGGGGCTTTGTTTTCATTTTACATGGGAAGCGTGTCTAAAACTTTGAAAAGGTATCTAAAAATCAGCTGTTCAGAGAAAGACTCTAAATAGATGCCTGTTTAAATGTATCCATGTTGCAAAACAACTCCAGCACTCAAGAAAATAACTATAGCTGCATAAAGTGTGTATTTGCTGGAGATGAAAACCGAATTTAAAGAAATAGTAAAATGTGCTTTGTCTGACTGAAAAGAGAAAATCGCCTAATTTAAAAATACATTGTTGTGTAAAGGCCTGCTTTTTTGGAAAATGTAAAAGGATTTGTTGGTGGTAAAAGTACATCTATAAACTGTTCTGATTCCATAGGTTTAATTCAAGATGTTAAAACCTATAGGCTAAGCTGGCAAACTATATAAAAAAAAAACTTGCTCTGCCATTTGCTAGCCCTGAGAAAGGGTGACACCTTATAAACCTCTGGAACAGGAAAGCGCTAATTGCTAGCTTGGATGACTTTGAATGCACCAGGACAAAGGGACTTCCCAAGCTCATCAGTTCAATTTGTCTTTGCTCCAGGCTGGGATAATAGCAAGCTGAGACTCTCACCTGTCAAGTGTGAGGGGGAATACAATCTTCAATCAGAGAGAGGCCCCTCATCCTGCTTCAATGGAATTGACAGCTGCTTGCAGTTGGGGGAAGAAAAAAAAAACAAAAAACAAATCAAGTGACATTTGGTTTTAAAAGCCAATTTTGTAACAGAATTTTAAAGACATTTAACTTTGCAACAAGAATGAGGAAAAATATGAAAAGAGTGTAGTTCTAAATCTAAGTTAATGCTTTTCCTGTGAAAGCGTGGTAGAACTCATCACGGCATAAGGAACAGAAGTTGTAAAGAATTACAAGGGGTGGGGGGAGTATTGATGTTGTGAACATAACATTTTGGTACACATATCCTAGGGGTAAATGCACATTTGTGTACAAAGTGGGGTAATTTTAGGCCAAATCGTTCATGGTTAAAATTGCCAAAATGCAGCAGAAAGGAAAAACCAAGTCCCACAAACTTGGGGTTTGGATTGAAATATGACGCACAAAATATGATACCTGTGTAGCTGATTTTCTCAGAGGTTATAACTGCATAAATATGTATTTGTGGCAAAATTAGATTTAGGTTCCAGTAACTAGGGGAGGTTTCTAAACACTGTAAAAATCACCTTATAAACATGACACCCATTTTCTGTGATCCAATCAGCTGTGGGCAAGGCGGAAACTATGCTCTTGCCCAATCATAGCATTATGTGTGTGGGTAGTAAACCTGTCCCTGCCATATACTGTAGTGATGTCATCTGGCATGATAAATAAGGGACCCTGAGAGCACACACAGACACACTGATTCCTGATTTCTTCCTGAACCTCTGCGTGGCGTCCTGTTCCTGATTTCTTCATCCTGATTGATCCTGATTCCAGATTTTCATTGCAAAACCAAGGCCTATGCATTGCTGAACCCCTTTTCAGCTAGGCCTCACATTCTAAAAATTCCAAAAACCCAAGGGAAGCATCCTGATCCAGCCTGGCTTGCTGCTACTAAATGCATGCCTGCTCCAGACTCGCCATCCCATTGATCTGTAGTATCCAGTAACCAGAAGTGCCAGCCCAGTGCAGTCCGGTGACCAGAACGCCCAGCTGATCCTGTTCAACCAGATTTGCCCAGCTGTCCTTCGCTAGACCAGATCTGTGTGGTGATCCAGAACCCTTGATGTGACAGGTGTGATTTGTATTATAAAATTATTTTCAACCTTTCATTCAAATTTGAATTGTTTACTTGTGCTCATACTATTGCTAATGACTGCTAGTATCTTTCCAATGTTGCTCCCATAGAACTTTCTACCGATTTGAGGATTTTTGCACATTTTCAGTGTTTTATTCAGCCATTTCTGAAATGTCATTTTAAACAGTAGGGTTTCAAATCTGTTGTTCTCTCCTGTTTGGGGAGGGAAGGTTGGATTTGAATACTGCTTCTTATGCCTTATTCCTGATTACCTGCTGCTTCCTTATATCTATTTTGAATTGCTTATTTGTGGGTTGAGAAATATTGCAGTGGGAAAACCTAATTTATGTGCTATCTTTCCAAACAAGCCAAAAGTGTTCTATTGTCTGGTGTTTTCCATCTGTGTTACTAAAGAGTGAATTCAAGTGTCTTACATATCTTCTTATCTGTTATTGTCACCACATTAGTGATTGCTGTCCCTATATTAAAAAGCATATGTTTGATTTGAATTTTAAATAAATAAACAAATAAATAAATATTACTGTTACCAACCGGCATGATTCCTTATCCATCGTGACCTGGGGTATTTGAAAAGGGGTGTGATATGAGCGGTGTATCAATCAAATATTTAACCTATATATATAATAAAATAAGCATTTTGGTTGGGCACTGCATACTAGACTGAGACTAGGGTGTATCGCCAGATTGAAATAGTAAACAGACGCCTGATTGTAAGATGCCTGTTTGCATTACGAGAACCTGCGGCTGCTAACACACATCATTTTATGATCTACTTAATGGAGATTCAAATGTAAATAAGATTATGTCACAAAAGGAAGAAACCGATCTGTCTCATGTCTGTATGTTGGCGCCCCAATGCCTGCGGGTTTACGTGCGATATAAGCGTATAAATAAATAAAATAAATTAATAAATAGGCAATGCATGACCATACACGTTGGTCTGAATCTTTTTCCGTCTCGAAACTCGCTAAGTGTTCAGTCAATCTGTGGTTTACCACGGTAGATACATACATGTTAAAACCTACAAGGTTTGCACTAGTAAAAGTATAGCATTCATATGAGGAGGTGCATACTAAGAAAGTATGTGAATAGGACATAAATTCGTGCCACATACAATGAAACACAATAAGGCCAGATTGTAGGCCAACCTGCTCTGTCGTGTGAAGGTGACCTGTTTTTCGGCCGCTGGTCTTTTAGTCCTCCCTGCTCCCTCTCGGATGCAATTCTGTCACAATCTCCCTTCCAAATACCATAAACCATCTTCATCTCTTCCATAATTCGTAGTAAGGGAGGGCCGAGAACATCCATCCTCTCAGTCATGTTGCATTTTAAAGTCCAAAGACTTATTGCCACATGGCCTCTGCTGATAGACACTCCATGCTCAATAACTACCATGTTGACATGTTAATATGTTGAGCAGAAATAGGATGATCGCAGCTTTCTGCTCCCCATCGTGAATGGAAGCCTGCAATTACCAGCAGGTAAAGTAATGTGAACTGCAAACAATCTCCTCAAGGTTTGACATGTAGAATATCACAAGTCAAAGAAACACAGCGGAAGAAACAGCATGATGGGTTCACACAGCATCCCGCATTCTACGCCCCTTGCATTTCTAAGCACTCCTCCTTGGCACGTCATAAAGGACATGCAATAGACCATTGCCTCCCCTTTACCTACTGCTGCATTTGTAGGCATCAGTCTTCTATGTGGGTATGTAGTATCTGAGTGCTGGATAGAGTTGATCCCTGGAGTACAAAGGGCATGGACTTTTTGTGTCCCCTAATCCTGTATCCTGGGAGACAGTTTTTGCAGGATTCTGGATCTGACAAAAATACCCCAATTCCTGTATTGTATATTAAACTCCTTTAAGATGGAGCCTTAACCAAAGGCCTCTTGAGAATCTCTCTCTGCCAACCACATTGTCAGTGAACATCTCCAGCTTCTCCCAATGATATAAGAAATAGCGTTTCCTTATCTCAACTGAGGGCATTGCCCTGCTACGTTTTAAGATAGGGAACTCGATCCAAATGAGGGAGCAGGGGCCAGAGACTCATTTATGGGAGGAAGGATAGCTCAGGGGCAACGCATTTTTTCTTGGAAACGACACAACACAGCGCAACTCGATCCCACGCTTAGAAATCACTCGTTGGTAGTAACTGCGTTATAAAAGAACAATTATAATTTACAATGTATAATGGTTGAGTGAGAGGAGTCGAACATCCACTATGATTAATTGATACACATTTGTTACCTCTGCGTCATATGTTGGATCTTACTCTATGTGGAAACAGCAACAGGTTCGAAATGAGCAAGGGCAGGGCCGTCTTTCTCTGGTAACTCTTTAGACCTCCTGCAAAGTGATCATGTTTTGATCCTTAGTAACAACAGGATGAAGTCTTCTTCATCTGAAAGCTAAACATGCACTCCTCCCACTCCCCGTTGTCAGATGTTCAAAGCAAAGCTACTTTAGTGAAAACAAAAACACAATACAAATACGCTTTTCAAAGATGTCTTTTCATTAATGTTGATTTGTTTTCTTGAACAGCAGGTGCAGTATCCTCAATAATAACAAGCTGCACACCTTTTGGCAAATAATGACTAAAATGTGTCACTGTATAAAAAGTCCCTTTTGAAGTGTATCGTTAAGTTGTTTTAAAGTTTAGGAGAATTTAGAGAAATCTCACATTTTCAGTTATAGTCTTGGCTTTTAAGCTGGGGTACAATTTCATTCTGGTACTTGTAGTCCTACGTTTATAAAAGGAAAATATAACTACAAGTGCATTACAGGAATGCAACATGACATTAAAAACGCTAAAAACCTGAAATTGTGAAACAGCATTTGTGAGCTCTGTTACTGCATGTGCTGTATACAAATACGTGTATATGGTTTAAGGTCTTTTTTAGCTGATAAACGTGGACAGTGTTTTTTCAACATGTCTTGGTTTATTAGCCTTAAGCATGTCCTTCACTGCACTTACACTGCAGTGGAGAGTATTAATGGTTGACACATATAGGCTACTGTCAAGCAAGTGCAGTCATGACAAAGGGCCAGGTTCACCCCTGCCCCATGTTATAAAGAATGTCTGGGATAAATGCTGGGACCTTGCGTCTTCTGAAACCACCATCTCTGGCGTTATTGTGCAATCTATATGACAATTAGCTCCGAACTGTTTCAAAACGTGTGCCCTTATGTTATCATATATGACATTCATAACGCACCTGTACTCATGTGTCTCTAGGCGCAGCAAGGCAGCATTGCTCTGAGTAAGTGGACCCAGGACTGCTTGGCTCTGGGTAAGTGCAAGGAGGTGGGGGACTGTAGAGGTTACAGTTACAGCCCCAATTGCATGACAGGCCTGGAGGCAGTGCGGGGGAGACCGGTCAAGAGGAGCCAGGTACCCAGTGAGACTCTGAGGGTAACCAAGCAACCATTCGGCGCAGCAGACAGTTATGTCAGCAGGGGAGGGAGGGAGAGAAAGCAGAGCAAAAAATGAAGGTTCTGAGCTGCTTACGGAATTTCAGGCAGTCCGGCTCAAGTTTGAGAGGAGCAGGGAGGCCGTTCCAGGGGGAGGCACCTGCGGAGGAAAGTGATCTGCCCTCTACTCTCTGCCAGGAGAAGCATCTGGCCCTCAGCGAACTGGAGGCAGCAGAGCGAAGTGCTCGAGAAGGAAGGTATTTAGGAAAAGAGTGTTGAACTTAGTGTGGGTCTTGAGACTTTTAAAACAAGGCAATCAGATGAACCCAATGAAAGCAAAAATCCATCATCCTAATATTGAAACACGATTCAGTCTGTTTGCCAGAGAACATCAGGTGTCCATCTCATCTTGACCCTCACAAATATGGGTCGACACCTCCCCCTCACTGTGGACATTGCTGGCTTCTGACCCACGGCGTCCCCCTTGAATTCCAAATTCATTCAGGCATTCCATGTGGCGACTGACTGTCAGGAGGGTAGTCAACAGTAGGGGCAGCTGGTGTCATCAGTCGTTGTACAGAAAATAAATGCCCTTCCAGCAGGTGAGCCAGATCATCAGAGAGATGGGCATAGGCATACGGAGGATGAGATGAATGCAAGACCATGCAAATGTCAGTGCTCTGATGTGAAGTTCTGAACGGGCACTAGCAGTAGAGAGTCCAGTAGGCAATCAATTAATTGTTGGTGGCATCACATAATTTGCCCCACTGGGAAGAGGCGATCAGAGCGAGTGTCACCACAACTGCATTAGAACTTGCTGTTCTCTGGCCACAGCAAGACAGCAAGGGGAGGGGAATAAAATCAGAAAGAAAACATGATATGAACAAAAAGGTGATAGTTAGTGGCCATGATGGGTAATTTGGGTAATAGCAGAGGCTCTGCATATATCAAGATTGAAAAAAAGGGACTTGGCCTCAGTGAGGATACACTCTTCAATGCACCATGTTGAATGGATATGAGTTAGTAGTTTGCCTGGATTCACAACCCATTAAAACAGACTTCCAATATATATATATGCTAAAAACCTATGAAATTCAGTGAAAAAACTTTGTTAAAGGGATGTTATGGTTCAAAGTAAAACCGAAAAACCCCTGAAATTCAGCAGTTATGGTAAAATAAGCAACCATAAACTCTAATAAGAAAGCAGTTATAATTTCACTATTCAACATGGCAAGATAATGAATATGACACCATCATGTATGATGCACACACTGCCTATGTTTCTGCATGAGTAGCTTAGTACTGGATAGAACTTCACAATAGAATGCTATTTATATCAATGCATTGCTTAATGCACTAATTAGCTCATGATATTTATCCCAATGATCCTTGACAGTTTTTGGTCAGCATTATAAGAATCCCTTGTACAGAGTTTTTATGAAAAGTAAATGTACATGTGATGTCATCAGTGATGTCATCAATGACATTTGTGATGTCATCTTTGATGTCCTGGGTGTTAGTGTTAGCAGTGCACGGTGGCGCGAGTTATGGTTGCTTATCTTACCATAACTGCCGAATTTCAGGGGTTTTTCGGTTTTACTTTGAACCATAACGTCCCTTTAACAAAGTTTTTTCACTGAATTTCAAAGGTTTTTAGTGGCGCAACTTAACCATAACGTCCCTTCAACAAAGTTTTTTTACTGAATTTCATAGGTTTTTAGTAGCACAACTTAACCATAATATCCCTGACTTTAAATACATGTAACATAGAACATACTGAACCCCTAGTTAGTGATTTCGATGTACGCGGACTACCGCCATGTCCGTGGACATATCGAAAAATGAGCGTGGTGAATGTAAATTTAAATAGTGTGCCCCATTTCCCCTTTGAGGCTGGCTCTGAAAAGAGCCGTTTTCTTGTTTTTTTTGCAGATGCTTGACAGACACCTGTTATTTTGTATTTATTTTCTTCTTTTTTTCTTACTTTACTCCTAAAATCTTCACATAACCTTCTCCAAAGCAACCTTTACATTACAAAACAGCATAGCATTTCCCATAAAAGATAAGGAAATGCCATCTTCTTTAAAATAAATAGCATTACTGGAATCAATATTCTCATTATTACAGAAGAGCATACCAGCTCTAAGCATGAAGGCACACATGCCTCGGTTGATTACACACCTAGCATTGTTTTGCCGAGGACAAAAAACGGAACTTTTGAATATTGCCCTAGGTAGTAATCCAGAAAAAATTACTTTGGCATTTAGAAGGATGTTCATTACTGCTTGAACCAAGTGTTCCAAATCTGCCAACAAAGTAGGGGCACTGACATAGCCCAAACGGAAAGCACCATAGTGCAAAACTACCACATGGGGACTGTTGATCCTGCCCATATCTTCACAAACTTGTACAATTCCCTGTACATTGCAATCAGGCACAGTGCTCCACACGACCTCCACTCCTTTAACATCAAAATTCTTTGCAAAATGCCTGCATTGAGCATACTGTTGTAAACCATGCACAGACATATCTCCGAGCACCAACACCCTGACTTTCTCCACTTCTGCCATCTTCACTACACACAGTCTCTTTCAACACAAATCCACAACCTCAACATCTGATTGGCTGATCCCTACAGTCTTCTTTCCATGCTGGATTTGCTGGAAAACCCCGAATGTAGCACGCCCTGTCCACGGACAGCCGCAGTGTCCGCGGACCGCGTAACTCTTGGACAGCCCTTCTACCATTTCCACTTCACTCTCTGTGCCATTCCCTCATTGCATACAGCTAAGCAGTCACACAATACGGAGAACGTCCTCAGAACACCCCCATTTTGTTTATTTTTGAACATTTCAGGACACCGCGAGTGTTCTTATAACACATGCAACTTGCCAGCGAACAATACGGACAACGTCTTCAGAACACCCCCATTTTCTTTATGTACGAACATTTTGGTACACCGCGAGTGTTCTTCTGGCTCACTCTTTTTTCTTTTGCTGACATATCTAGGCCACATGGTTTTCTTCAGTAATAGTCAGAAACTAAAAATTGTATTTTATTTGTAGACGTATCCTACAAGTAGGTTCTTATAGTAATTCCCTTAGAGTCCAGTCACATCATATGAAACATATACATAGGGGAAGAAACAAGCTTTAAAGACAGCATTATTTTCAAGCGAATAAATGATGATTTCTCTGTTTCAAAGCTGCTATTTACCCTATGTATATCTATATTGGTGTGTGTTCTTGTCTCTTTCTGTTTTCTCTATAGTAATGCAATTACGTAATACATGGGTTTTATTAGCTACTTATTACATATTTCACAGTAGACAAAAATCTATTAAGAAAACAATTATCATTTCATTATTCAACATATTAACATTACGAATATTATACCTTCATCTTGTACGCTGCACACAATGCTATGCTTCTGCATTAGTAGCTTAGTATACTAGATAGAACCCCATAATAGAATGGTAATTATATCAATGCATCGTTCAAAGCACTAATTAGGGTATGATATTTATTGCAATGACCCTTGACACTTTTTTTGCAACATTATAATAAGAATCCCTTGTACACATATTTCATGAAAAGTACATACACATGTGATGTCATCAGTGATGTCATCAATGACATTTGTGATGTCATCTTTGATGTCCTGGGTGTTAGTCTTAGCAGTGCACGGTGGTGGCGTGAGTTATGGTTGCTTAGCTTACCATAACTTGGGAATTTCAGGGGTTTTTCGGTTTTACTTGGAACCATAACGTCCCTTTAAAGTTTTTTTTTTATTAGCACGCAAACAATATACAAATATGTAGTGTAAAAAGCAATTTCTCTGAGATGGCTGTACACAGAATGTTGCAAACTAAGAATTTATGGTCGTTTACAGTGAAGGTCAGCTGCTTCCATTTTTTGCTCGCGTGCCGGAGTGGCCCACGACTCACACTATAAGGTTCTATTGTTTTTTGACCTTGACAGACAGGGATCGTGCTAAAAGACTTCTTTTGAAGGAGTGTTGCAAAAACATAAGACACGATAAGGATGAAATTTCTGAAACAAAACCACTTTTATATATTATATCACTGTGAGAAAGATCGTTGGCACAGACGGAGTCGTATTTTGGGACTGCACTACGCTTAGACAATGGAAAAACCCAATATAATGTAAGTAACCCTTTAGATTATTTTATACTGGAATATAATAACAATAGCGTGGCTTTAAAGCCTGGTTAAATTGTACTTGTTCCTTCAATGTGGCACAGTGTTTTCTACCGCGCACTATCACTGCCGAACTGGTCCCCTGTGGCTTAGAGGGCTCTAAAAAAGGCAGAGGACAGAGGGTGGGTTAATGGGAATAAGTTAACATACTCCGTTGCACTATCCTCGCTAGCAAATAGTTTCATGCCCTAATAAATAAAATGAATATGTTTAATGAAGATCGGCTGGTGCGACTAATTTATGTTTTTTAAAACAGGTATGTCCTCCCGTACTGTGAATGCCACGATTTTCAGACCCCGGCCAACGGATTTTTTAACTGCCAGGTGCAGCTACTTCTAAACAACTTCATGACCCTCACCATTTTATGGGACAATCGCCAGGGACCAATATGCCCTTACGCGGTACTAGCGGCTAGAAGCAACATACCAACCATTATGGTGGTCTAATGCTTCGTTGTTGGAACAGCCTTCCGATTATCAGTGCCACCATAGTGCTTATTTTATCATAAACCAACACCCTGTGTACCGCAAAGGAACAGCGCGTGACTCAAGATGAACTTTTGCGGATCGACAGCAAAGACAAATGCAAATCGCTGAATATTCTCTTAACAGTTGATGTCAAATAAAAGTACTTTACGAAATATACAATCTTGATGTTTGCTTTTAAATCACAGTTTCATATTCCGAATTGTGGCGCGCTGTGTTGTGAGATGATCTGTGTTGTTTTCCGGGTTCTGTGTAAAGTCGCGTAGGACTGGAGACGACTGGGCGCGTTTGGCTATGCACCCTGTACCGTCACGGAGAGAGACGGGGAATATGAATGCTTTCATAATGTCAGGCTTAGGGGCAGGAGGTATGATTTAGTGTCGCAAAAGCAGGTCAGCCGGGTCGATGGGGCAAGTGATAGGATTATCACATAATGTCAATGCACAGCAGCCTGATTTATCGTTTGTTTAGTGGACAAAAAGTCGGGTAAGGGCCATAGGAAATTGTAATATCAACGGACATAAGGAGGGTTCTTATAACACTTTCAACCTGACAACGAACAATACGAACAGCGTTCTCAGAACACCCCCATTTTGTTTAATTGCAAACATTACCTCCACGTCCACTCTTCCTTGTCCCAGTACGTACTTCATGAGGCCCCTGCCTCCAACACAGGACCTTCTTCTATTTCTTTAAATTCCTATAACTCCTCCCCCACATCACTAAATTTCATATTACCAAGCCGGAGCATGGAATTTCCCCATAGGGAGGGTGAGGAGGGTTGTCAGTACTGTGGAGAGGAAGAGTATGACTAGGAGTAATGAAGATTACCGGTAAGTAATCAGAGCATTTCAGGACACCGCAAGTGTTCTTAGAACACATTCAACTTGCCAGAGTACAATACGGACAGCGTCCTCAGAACACCCCACCATTTAGTTTATATAGAACATTTCAGAACAGCCGTGTTGTCCGCAGACAAATCGAACACAACAAAAGCGTCTAGCATATAAAAAAACAGATCATTGAACCTATCTCATACTCTCCCACCCTCCCCAATTACTCTTACACACCAACACACTCCACTAAATACAATTTTTAATCCAAGTTTCACCGCGCTGTCCGCGGTCGTCCGTGAATGCAAGATGGAGGGCACCACAGAAAATCTGACGCGCTTCACGCACCACGCCGTCCAATCAGCGAACACGTCGGGTGTCCGCGGACATCGCGCAAGCCGCTCGGCCAATCAGGGCACTGTCCGCGGAGCGAACAGGGAAGTTCGTCCGCGAAGCGAACGGAGATATCACTAATTTTTTTATCTTACATTTTGGTCATTTAAGAAAAAAACTACTGGACGGATTTACAGCAAATTTGCAAAAGCACGCTTTCGGGACCAAGCCCCCGCTCCTACTGCAGATTTGGTGTAAATACGTCCAGCGGTTTGGGCTGTAGGCGTGTGCAAGGTTTTTTCCCATTATGTCTATGGGAAAAAAACAAACGTTTTGGGACCCCTCCTATAACTTTGCCCCCCCTGGACCAAACCGTCTCCAAACTTTGCAAAACAATTCAGAGTGGGCCATATACTTTTTTTTGCAAAGTTTGGTAAGGATTCGTCCAGAGGGAGCGAAGTTATAAGCCACCCAAAAAATGCTCTTCCTATGGAAACACAAACTTAACCATAACTACATGGACGCTACCGCGTCCATGTAATATATATATATATATGTATATATATATATATTTTGTTTAAGGAACAAACTTTGGTTGCAGGTACGTTAGGTGAGAACTTAACGCAACAAATCCCCTGAAATTCCGCTAAAGCCACCTTACCTTTGCACCCTGTGTTGTGCCAGCTATGAACACAATGATGACCTCACAGATGACATCCCTGATGACATTACTAATTGAATCATCTATGACAGCAATGATGGAATCTCTGATTAAATTACAACACTAACTAGCTTTGGCTTTAGCCATGCCCACTGTATAGTTTTAACACATTAAGGGGCCACAAGCCATGGCCTTCGGCCATTGTCAGTGGCCATGGCCAACAGCCATGCCCATTGTAAATTTGAACACATTAAGGGGCCACAGCTTTCCGCTGTGCCCCATGTATTTTTTACAATTGCCACTGGCCATTTCCTTCATCCATGGCCAGTGGCCACACCCTTCGCCCATCCCCCATGTACATTATAACACATTAAGGGGCAGTATCCATGGCCTTCTGCCATGGCTAGTGACCATGCCCTTTGGCCATGCTCATTGCATATTTTCACAGATACCTAGCCCTGGCATTCAGACATTGCAAGTGCACACAGCCTTTGGCCGTGCCTGCTGTATATTTTACAACACTCATCGCTCACTAGCCATGGCCTTTGGCCATACACACTGTATATTGTAACACATTAAGGGGCCACTATCTATGGCCTTCGGACATGCCCACTGTATGTTGTGCTGTCTCTTTTGGCGTGGGACAAAGCCTGATTTGCATATGGTTTTTCCCCTATTGTGATGTCTTGGCAGGTGAAGAATGATGGTCTGGAGGGTTGGCCAGAGCAATGCCAGAGGTTAAGATGTTTTCTTAACCTTCCAGACGTAGGTCTCATGCCTGTTAAATCTAGAGGCCCAAGCTACTCCTCACTGTTGAGGCCTAATAATGCAAAAACATGTTTAGGGATGATTGTGGTCTCGTGCAGAAGGGATGCAACCAAGCAGTTCGGGTGGGATTGTCCCTTTTGGGATGGACGGACCCTGATTTGCATATGGTTTTTCCCCTTTTGTAATGGCTTGGCAGGCAAAGAATGATAGTCTTGAGGGTTCCACATAGCAATGCCGGAGGTTAAGATTTATTCTGCACCTTCCAGCCATCACCCTTTGATTTTCCAACTGTATATTGTACAACACTAACCAGCAACTAGCCATTGCCTTCAGCCACGCACTCAGTCCACAGCCTTGGCCATGGCAAAGGCCACACTCTAAACTGTTATTTAGTTTATCAAAGCTTTCATTAGCTAAGCCATTCATTATATTATGTCAGATGCCATCACAGATGTAATCAGTGATGTTATATATAATGTAAACAGTGATGTCACCAATGTTTCCATCAGTGATGTAATTGATGATGTAATTAGTGATGCAACCAGTGAGGCCATCTGTGATGTCATTGTTGTGGTCATAAACTGCACAACAGAAGGCACAGAATTTAGGTGGCTTTGGCTGAATTTCAGGTTTTTTTTTGCATTATGGTTTAACCTTCACGTCCCTGCAACTAAAGTGTGTTCCTTGACTTTCAAGGGTTTTATTATTCCCTAGATTTCTTCCGCACCACTGGCCTTAGCCAAACATTATCAGACCACTAGCCATGTCCTTCGCCCATTCCCACTGTCCATTTTAAAACACTACCAGATCGAAAGCTGGACTTTGGGCAGGCCCACTGTATATTTTAGAACACGTTCAGGCTACTAGCCATGCCCACGCTCTATTTAAAAACACTTTGCACCCATCGTTCAAAAATGATCATCAATTACAGACTAATTTTGACCTGTTTTAACAGTGGTATTGTTATGTATAAAAGATGGCAAGCTTTGAGAAAATATGTTTTTAGGCAATGCACAGTGAGATTAAATTGTTTGCCATGGATCACACACTTTGGTTAAGCAGTGTACTACAAGCCCCTTGTCCTTGGGCCAGTCTCTTGGTGACTGTTGTGATACATCGCACAACCCCAACTATTTGAATTTAAACAGCATGGAAGAGGGAACAAAGTGACACAGTGTAAGAATAATATATGCCCAGGTACCTTTGCTTCCATAGCAAAAATCAAAAGTTGTCACCCGTAAACAAACACACAGTAACATATAGCTGAAAGTGAAATATACAAATGTAGTTCAATGGACCTTCCCCTTAGAAGAAAATGCACCAGACAACATAATATAGGAATGTAAGAAAAAGTAAAGAACACCAGAAAAATAACCTGAGAGAGGGAATGTTCCAATAAATATGCTGGCACAGTATGAAAGGTGCTCACCTTTTAAACCCGGCAATCTGTAGTGAAATATTCCCAGGAAAATAAAATCCCAATACGAAACAAGTGCTTGTGGTCTTTTGGGTAAGCATTTGCACTGGGAACATGAAACCTGAGTAAAATCCTGGCAGCTAAATACTTCAGCAAGCTTGGCAACTGCAAAATAAACCAGGACGTTGTGTCAGCCATCAGATAAAAGTTACGCTGTCCACACACATGTGTCCTTTACTTGTGCCCTGAAAAGCAGCCACAATCAGTGTAAAATAATTGCACCAGATTGCAACCTCTCTTGCCACAACCGAGGCAAATTCTCATGACTTACTTGCCCTCTCATAATTTCCCCACCTCACCCCCATGTCTGAATTTCAACAATAATCTGCTTTATAAAGAAAACTTGAAAAGTACACATACCATAGTGTCATTCAAATATGTAAATCCTGATAGAAGTATGTTAGGCTCAAAGTTTACAATCGTGGCAGTATTCCACCCATCTTGATTGGGAGACTACAAATACCAGAATGCAATTCTGCAAAAGGCAAAAAAATGGTCTCCGAGTGCAGTTCTTTCAAGGACTGACAAAAGCATGGTTTAAAATAAATATGGATGCTGTGTGTCATGAGATATTTAAAACTAAGAAAACACAGTATCTGGTACTGTGGACTGTCTCCCATCCATGCAGTAACCAAGATCGACGTTGCATAGCTTTAAAGGGAGGAAAGAGCCGGCCTCCTCAGGCCATGTTGCTCTAAATGATGTTGCAACTTATGCTCATTTGTTCGGAAACGTGGCCTGAGGGGGCCCACCCCATTCTCAATTTGAAGCTAAACAGCATCTGTTCTGTTTACTGCATGGATGGGAGTCCCCGATGCCTATTGTGTCATTGGCCGCCCTGATGTAGCTGTAGAAATATCTTTTTCTTAAAAATTTGTTTTCTATAGTCACATGTAAAGAACTAGAGATGTATTTGGTTATCTGAAGTTATTAAAGTTGTGGTTATTATGGAAAAATGAAAAAAAACAAAAATTATTCCCTTACCACCCCCAAGACCTCCCCAATGGCCCCCACATCTTTGCCATCACACCCGCCCACTTCCCTGAAGGCCTCCTCGCCTCCCCTAGCCTCTCCCATTCCCACCACAACTCTTACTGTTTCTGTGACGCAGTTTGCTATGAAATGCCGGCTATTCGCAGCTATTCTTCTGATAGCGGAGCTTACAGTAAAGCTTTGTGTTGCAAACTCAGTCCCTGGATCCCCTCCAACTTTCACATTTCACTTGGTGTCCTCTTGCCTCCCCCCACCTCTAGCCTGATGGCATTTGCATGTTTTTTTTTATTTTTTATAATAGATAGTGTCTGTTTCATTTATAAACACCCAGTTTCTTGGCAATTTACCCACGATATAGCTATATATTTTGGAGAAGAGGACACTCCCTTCTCCATCAAATATAAAACAACCTACTCGATGGAATAACACCGAACCACAAAAAGGCCTTAAGCCAACGCTTCGTGCCCAAATTATTTTGAACCGGGTACAAATCCGTCCAGCGGTTTGGGCTATGCGGTATGGCAAAAGTTGATCTTTTTCGTCTATGGGCAAATGAATGGAGATTGGGCCGCAACTTTGTTTTTTCTTTTTTCTTTTTTCTTAATCACTTTTGTATTTTTGAACAAGTCTTTCCCATACTTTGCAGTCTGCGGGAGCCCGTGTGTCCCTAGTTGTCTTCACAATTTCGACCAATTTTGTCGCATGAGTCAAACGTCATTTTTTTAGGGTTTCCTACCCGAGTCCGACTCACCTTAACTGCCGCCCTATAATGTCAATAGACATTATCAAAAGTGAATTGAATAATTTTAATTTAGACCACATTCCTATCCCTCTTAACCATATCGCAAATCACCAACATTGGAGTGCATTCCCCTCTCTGTACTAAATTTTCCACTCTCTTTACCAACCCCGAATTATATTGGGGAATGAACCGTCCCTCTAAACCACTTAATCCAGCTCCACTCACCCTCATTGAAATAGGTAACCCACCTAAGATCCACTCTATTGATGCTTTGCATTCATGCTCAGTGACATAAGTAGGACATCCCTGGCACTTACATATGATCACATTCTATTGCTAGATATTTTCTTTAGTTAATGAGAGCACATTATATGCCTACATTTCCACCGAAACCTCTCAATGTTAGCCAAATCAGTTCAACGTCATATCACAGATGCACCAAAATGCATCAAACATTTGCAATTGGGAACATCAATCCCTTCTCAGATCTTCAGTTCTGCACCAATAAGTCAACTCTAGCTCTTTTTATGTTTTTAATTAAACATGGCATGCATGTAAACATTGTGATGCCACTTCAAGATGTTTACACTCTGCAGGCTATCGAGACTTGTTCTCAACCCGATGAGAAACACACTGCCATTTCAATTGACCCAAAATTATTACGCATGCTGGATGACCGCCATATGGTGTATGTGAGCATTGAAAGTAATCTAATTTTCGTTCTCTATGCAACATGTTCCAGCTCCATTTCACCTCAATCCCTTTGCCACATTAAACAAATTATTTAATGATATTTAGTAAACTGTTCCTTATTTTTTCAAAATGTGGTATTTTTATCTAGATGTAATTACCATATGTATCCACTACAGCCTTCCTTTATTCCCATGTCTCAAGTGTCATTATTTTTCTTTTTTTATTTGTCTTGCTCGAATAAAATAGAGATGTCACTCAGCAATGTCAGAAAATCGCCCACAATAGGACGACGTTTTGGCCTCCTCACACTACATACCTTCAGTTATCTACCTCATTGCCACTCTCCACATCCAAGCTACCTTGAAACATAACTCAGGGCCCCATGTATAGCTTTTCCAGCATGTTTTTTTTAAATATTGAGATGCGATTTCTCTCACATCAATGACAACGGGCCTCATTACGACCCAGGCGGTAAGTTACCGCCTGGGTCGTACCCTTACCACCATGGTGTAAACTACGTTTACACCATGGTGGATGGCGGATTTACCGCCCCATTCCAAGGTGAGTGGGGCGGTAAATCCCCATTTCCCATTTTACCCTTCCCCATTCCCATTTTTGCCCCATAGGGCATAATGGGAGTGGGGAAGGCGCTAATTACGCCACCGTAAATTACGGTGGCGTAATTAGCACCATGGTCCCTTAGCGCCATGGATTTTAACGCCTGCAAAAAGCAGGCGTTAATATCACCATAGCGCTAAGGGACCTTGTAATCAGGCGTTAAGGGTCGGCTCCGTTTACGTCGCCGTTAACCCCTTAACGCCTGATTCGTAATGACGCCCAACGTATCCAAACTGAAAAGCCTCACTCCCAAATGACGTGGACACACCTCTATGTTGGGAAACGTCTCAATGTTTGCAAATTAAGTCCGAAATTTCTCTGCACAGACACTATCAATGTACACCAAACTTTTGCAATTATGATCCATGGTGCCTTCTCAGTCCTCTTCTGCCCAAGCAAGTCTAAGCTAGATCTTCATAGGTGTTGTTTTGCAACATAGCATGTAAACCAACATCTCAATGCCGCACTGAGATGTTTTCACAGCAGAGGACGTTGAGATGTTTTCTAAACCAGAAATTAAGCACACAACCTTTTGCAATGAATTATAAAAAATACACATGGATGCCACTCGGCCTCTGTGGAATATTTATACATTCAAACTGCTCCTGTTTATCCTTCTCTGGGCCATGTTTCCTAGCCTCATTTCACACTAATCTCTTGTTCAAACCAAACACGTAATTTTAATTATATTTAGAAAAGAATGCTTCAAAATGTGGGAAAACTTTCTAAATGCAGTAAAAATCATCATCACCCACCCACTCTTGTAAAACATTGAGAATTGCAATGTAATTTGTCTTCCTGATCTTCCTGGGCTCTACATCCTGCCCCCCCTGCTCAGTGAACTGATTGGAGCCTCATTTTGTTAATTATTGCAGGGCCTCTTCCATCATGGCTGCCTTGTGAGCATCAGGAGGCTGACCCACTTCTCCCCATCTCGGTGGGCTCCTGATTGCCCAATCGCATCTTTTTCATCTTCTAGAGCCCGGCACCCAGAAGGAGACCCGGTCATCCTCAAATGGTCTCCTCTAAGGGCGGGTGTTACCCCTGTCTGGCCCTGTCTGTGCCTGGAGGAGCCTGCTACTGCTGTTTGTTTGTGCTACCACATCATCAGATGCCGGATTGCCTCGCTGCAATGAGCAGTTAAGACTCCCCTGCTCCTCCTCCAACAGTCCTCTCAGTGGCCCATCACAGTTTGCCCAGACTTCTCCTTAAACGTGCTCGCCCTGATGCAGCCTCACTTGACCAATCCCTCACTTCTAAACTATTGGATTACCTGCAACTTCCCTTCCTTCGTGTCTCCTCTACTACTCTGCTTCCGTCACCCCGTAGCTTGTAGGTGTATCCCATGCTCATTCATTCTGGCATTTTCAGACCTGTTACGGTCCTTCTCCAGTACTGTTCTTACAAACCTTGTCCATTCCTGGGATCTTCTGCTGCAAGCCATGCAATCGCCCCATCTCATTCCTTGGATGAGATCACTTGCGTGTGCATATTGGCTTGCACTAACTACTCACTTGCCTCCACATGATTACACCTGCTTGGTTGGCTGCTCTCCATTATCACTGCCTGCTTATTTTTACTCCTACTAAGCAGCTCCTGTTCGATTCTGCAGCCCTTGTCTAAATGTTGTCATTTTTCCTGTATTTGTGAATCCCAAATCTGGATGTTTTCAAATCTGTTGCCCTTGGGTATATGCTGCCATTGTTACTGTATTGTTGAATTGCAAATGTCGGTCTTTTCAAACCTGCTGCCCTTGGTTTAATGCTGAGATTTGCTTTCCTGTATTGTTGAATTCCAAATCTGTATGTTTTCAGATCTGCTGCCCTTGTTTAAATGCTGCCATTTTCCCTGTGTCTTTGACTTCCAAATCTGGGTATTTTTTAAATCTGACGTCTTTGATGAAATGTTTTTTCCTGTACTTCAAATGTGGGTGTTTTAATTCTGCTGCAATGGTTTTTAATTGTTTGTTTATAGGAACTGATTCATCTGTACCTGTTTGGCTGCTAGGCCGCTTGGTGAGTTATTTCATGCACTGTGCAGTTCTCTGCCTCTCTTCTCCCCAGGCTATCCCTCTGACCCCTTCCCTATGGTGCTCACCAGCTCACATATTTACTCTAATTGCTAATATATTACCTACCCTCCTTGTCTTTTGAAGTCTGGAAGGAAAAAGTTTAAGAAGGGTATTCTGGTCTCTAAACCAAGCCTGCCCATTGCCTACACCTATGTTAACACTTCCTCCAGGAAGTGACTGGCATCCTCTGTGTTGTTCCCTCTCCAGACCATATTCTCCAGACCTATGGTCTCCCCATATGGTCTCTGTCCTCTACCCATTCTCTTCTTCCATCATTAATGTCCTGGGAGGATAGCTTAACAGCAACATGCGAGCCTTGGAAGCAAGACGACACGAAGCAACACAGGTTCGATCCCCGGGTCCACACTTAGAAACCTCTGGGTGTTTAAGCGCGTTATAAATACGCAACTAAGACAAAAAAAAAAACAATTACGCAACTGAAAAAACAAACAATTCCTGTAACAGTGCCTGTGTGAGTGCTTTAAAAATGCAAAATAAAATAAATTAATGGTGGAATCAGATGGGTGGTGCTCTTGGCACACTTCACATCTTCCAGGTGCATCACATTTTTCTACCTGAATGGCACTATCATGGCCAGCCTCCTCCTTCTTGACAGGAATCTTCCATCTTGCATGAACCTACTCCCTTGTCCTGCCATTCCTCCCCCTGCCACCACCGACTGGTGCCTTGACCCTGTACCCCTGCTCGGAAGACGTTTGGAGGCAGCAACCGGCTTCACTTAGCTATCCTCAATTCTTGTTCTGCTGTTAAGCATTCTTCTGACATCTTTCAAATCCTCGAAGACATTGACCTTGATGTCCTCGTCCTCACTGAGACATGGTACAATGCCAGCTCTGTCACTGCTTTTGACACTCTCCTGCCTGAGCACTAAAAGATTCTCTCCAAGCCCAGGCCTGACCTAGCTGCCGGTGGAGTGGCCCAGATCTATCATTAAAGGGTCCCTGTTTCCATCATACCGACTCAATCCTACTCCTCCTTTGAATGCCTTGTCTGCAAGCTTTGTGTCATTCCTACCCCCTCGTCCACTCTTGCCAACATCTACACGCCCCTTGGGCTGGTCTCCCTCTTCCTTTCAGAGTGGGCTGACCTTGCCTCTTCCCTCCTGATCTCTACTTTTAAGCTTCACCTCCTCGGAGTCTTGAATATTCATATTGACTCTCCTAATGCGGCCACCTTACTCCTCCGCAAATGTCTGTGACTCTCTTTCCCTCAATATTCTTTCCTCCTGTTGGACCCACTCAGCTGGGCACAACTTGTATGTGCTCATACCAGTGGACATCCCTTTATCTAACCCTATAATCACACCTCTCTCCTGGTCTGACCATGCTCTCCTCTCCTCCCAACTGGAGATTTTGGGCTCCCCAGCTAATCCTCTACCCGCGCTGCCAGTCTCCTTCTCCATCATTCGACTGATGGAGCGAACGCCAGTAGCTGGTTTTGCTGCTTCTTTCATCCCCCCCCACTCCTTCTATTGAATCTCCAACCTACTCAGTCCTTGCTAACCTTCACCGCTCCATCTCCAACACCCTTGAAACCCTTGTCCCTGCTATGAGGATCCACAAGAAGCCTGCTTTCAAGTGCAATAGCTGGTCTGGGTCCAACCTTGCCTCGCTTAAAAGTATGTGCAGAGTTGCGGAACAATAGCGGTTAGCTCCTAGCACATCCTCAGAAAAAATTGGCCTGTCGCTTGCTCCAAAGGCAATACAGATTGTCCATCCACTCCAAGAAATGGGCCCATTTCCAAGCCTGCATCTATGGTGCCACCAACAACACAGCTGAATTTTTCAAAATCTATGAGGAACTTGCCAATCCTACTGCAGTCTCCACTTTTCCTCTTCCTTCCAAGGCCTTCTGCATGGCTTTGGCCTCCCATTTTACATCCAAAACTCAGGATATCCTGTCCTCACTGTCCTCTACCCCTCTCTTTTCCCCCAGCTGCTCTCAGACCTCCATTAGCCCTCCTACCTCTTCCCCCCTACTCTCTGCCTTCTCACCCATAGCACCCGAGGAGGTCACCAAGACTGTCTGCTCTATGAAGGTCTCCACCAAACTAGTGTTTCACTGCTACTCCAGAACTATCAAGGACAACATTGCCTCCCTCGCACCCTTGCACGCAGTTCTGCAACCACTCCTTTGGATCTGGCTCCTTCCCACTTGGATGTCACCTATACTAATTATGCGGATGACACCCAGATACTCATCCCTATCACGGGTGACCACGTGACCGACACTAAATCCCTAAATGATGTCTATCTAGTAATCCAGGCATGGATGGCACAACATGGGCTTTGTCTAAATGATGAAAAGTAAGAGTTACTCATTCTAGGCTCTCACTCCAGACTCAATAAACTGGATTCTGCCTTTAAATAATTTGTCTTTGAAGGCAACACCATCAAAGTTTCCAATGACATGAAAACATTAGGCATCTATCTTGATTCACCTCTGTCTCTTAAGAGACAAACTAACGTAGTGGTATCCGCATCAGCCTATACAGCTTGTAGACCTTTCCTCAACCACTGCTAATTGCATCATCCTTGCCAGAACCCTCATAATGTCTATAATTGACTACTGTAATGACCTCTACTTAGGGATGAGTCAAAGGAACATTAACAAGTTACAGGTAACCCAGAATAATGCCATCAGGGATGCTCTCAATATTCCTAGGAAACAACATATTTCCGACACCAGACACAGCCTACACTGGCTCCCGGTTGCTAAAAGAATATCCCTCAAAACCCTTGCCCTCACACATAAGTGCCAGTCCAACCTTACCCCTGAATATCTAGCCAACCATGTTATACCCATACCTCCACCCGCCCGCTCAGATCAGCCCAAGCCCACTCCCTGCATATGCCAAGATTTAAGTTGCTAAAAGCAGGTGGGTCTAGCTTCCCAGTCCTCGCCGGCAAATTATGGAATGCACTCCCTAACCTTCTCAGATCAGAACCCTTTTATCACGCATTCAAGAGCAAAGTCAAAACCTGACTCTTTGCGCAGGATCAAGTATTTTATTTATTTATTTATTTATTTATTTATTTATATGTGTATAGCGCGCAGACTTCCCAGGGGCATTGAGGCGCTGTTACTTGTGAGAGCTTAGTTACAGAGGTACAGGGATGGTAGCAGTCGTTGGTACATTATAAATGCTACAAACATAATTCTATACTTACAGTTTATGCAATTGGTAACTACGTTACAGCTTCCATGTCTTCAATAACTTACCCACTAGCCGGATATGAGTCCGGCTAGGTCATTTGGAATTTTTAGACCCCACCTTTTTCTGTATCTTTTTGTGTATATTCACTGTATAACTTATTGTAAATTTTTCTTTGTAAATCCTTGTAATTATACTGTATAAGTCATAGTAAATGTGTTTGCTATACCCTGGTTACCCCTACCACTGTATAGAACTGTACATTCTACCTGTCTATTGTTGTTGCTATGCCTTATTGTTACTGATTTACCTGTAATCTGTAAAACTTCTAAGAAATGTGGCCAGATGCCAATGGGCCAGGTGCACAATACAAATAAACAAATACAATACAATACAGGTTCTCCTTGGCCAGTTTCCCCTAAAACTCCTATATCCAGCACTTGCCCTCGGGCACCCTTCTCTGACTAGCCTAATGAGTCTAGCCCACCCCCGTCCATGCACTAGCTAACCCTCACCCCTGTTGTCCACTGGCACTTGCACTTGTGGGCTCCCTTTAGCACTTGCCCAACCCCTGGGGAACTACCCCCACCCCCTATATCATATCCATCCTTACACCCTGACCTGCCTCCTCCCCTTGCACTTCCTATCTTGTTATTGCTTTTCTCCTCTATCCCCCCACCCCATGCCTTGTGGCACCAAGAAACACCTTGGCTGTATAGGCACCTTACAAATGGTTAATACATTAATAAAATAAAGTGTCAGAAAAGGGCACCAAAAGAAATAGATTTCTCAGGCATTCCAAAACTGGAGACGCCACCTGCAAACACCCACTACTTCACACTTCCTTCAATACAAATCACAAATCTGGTAGCATTGTAAGCACGCTTTGAGAAAAAACGTTGTTTTTTTTTTTTACTCACACTGATGGAAAACATCATAATTTTAAATTTTCAAAACTGAAAAGCCTTCACTCATGCAATGCATCTTGGGAGATGAGCTATTTTGTTTGTGAACAACCCACTCTTGAATGAATTTTTCAAACACTACTGGATTGATTTTCACTTGATAAAATAAAGGATGCACTACTGCAATTCTTGACACTTTTGAAGTCAACCCGGTGGAAATCCGTTCAGCAGTTTAGGCTCAGTGACTGTCTAAAAATTGTGAATTTTCTCTACTGGAAACCTTATGCAAAAAGTTTTAAAAAATGCACACTTTATAAACTTTGATCTGTTCAACGTATTTGTATGAAATATTCCTGTGTTGGTGGACACAGGCAAAACTATTTTCTTTAGAAACCTTTAACTGAATGTGTCCAACAAGTCAAAAATGATTAGCTACAGAATGATTACAAACCTAAAGGCTGAGAGGTTTTTCCTCCACGATAGGGTGATGTCTGCCATACAGTAATAAAGAGCATATGCATATAACGTATATGTAGATGAAAGTAATCTTTCTACTGTGGCGGAAAGACAATAATCTTATGCTTTTGCCACAACGTACAGTAGTTTTATTTTGTGTAGAAGGAAATCTGAACTCATCAGTGAAAACCGTGATTCCCTGTAGGATTTACATACTTTTTAAATGCCCACCTGTCTTGCCACTACCTATATGTCTTTTGAATGAAGTCATGTGGTTGATTTGTCAAACTCTGGGATTTAAGGCCACCTATACCACCAAGACTATTTCTTAGGGGGGTGTTCTCTAGAAATGATGCCACATTGAGTAACCGTAATTGGGGAGAGTATTTTATAGAACACTTGTCAACCATTGTTTTTATTTATATTTATAATGCAGTTATGTCCTCCTTTTTAATAAGGAGAAGATTTGGGCAATGCTCTGGCAAAGATATCAGAGCAACACGTTACAATTTGTCAGTGTCTGCCATTATTTTAAATCTAATTGGGGTTTGGATATTGTATTATAATGTAGATCCAACTTTCATTATTTTCTATACAAGTATTGCAATCCAATTTATTTCTTGTCACCTGAGTGAAAAATAAAAAAAAAACATGCTTGCTAACTTTGTCCTGATGCCCCTGCTGCCCACTTAAAAAATTAAATTTAGTCAAGGCTCATCATGTTCCATGGCTTAGACTAAGAATATAATGAACTTGTCTATCCTCTTTTCCCATTTAAATCAGAATTTGGCTGTCAGTACATCATTGATCAAAAGACACAGGATGTACCTTCTGTGGTTTTATGCAATTTCAAGGATTAAAGGAGAGAGGAGTAAACTCAAGAACAGATTCCACAAAGTAATCTCTAGCTCTCTGGGCCACCAGCCTTGCATCCTATCGTCACCACATGCTAAATATTGGATCATCATCATGAAATTGATGTTTAACTGTGTGAGACTGAAACTCACTACCATTAGTTCCTTTGTATTTTTGTATTTTTGTATTTTATTTATTTATAACGCGCAAACCAACAGGCCCGGAGGCATCAGGGCGCAATTTGTACAAGGTTACAGATATGCAGGTATAACAGAGAAACATTAAACATTTACACATGGGATCCGATATGCAGGTATAACACAGAATCCTTATATACATTTACAAGAGGATCTTATATACATATGTACAGTAGTTTCAGTGCCGATAGGTGATAGTAGCGGTCCTTTATCTTGAGCATTTGGCTTTAGAGTATGTTGTCCTTATTTGTGGTTTTGCCTTAGTGCAATTAAAAAAACTGTGTACTTGGTCTCTAATGCAACATATTTGGAAACCTCAACAAAAGATCCAGCAGATTTCTGTCCGTTTAGGCTTCTGTGATATTTTATTTGTTTGATCATCAGTTGAAAGGAGGTTTAATGTTTTTTTTTCCTATCCATTGTATAGCTTTGACAAAATAAAGTTTCAAAGAAAAAGACATATACAAGGATTCTGAAATTACAAAATCAATTCTGCGCATAATGTAGAGTCCCAGGCTCCAGTGCAAATAATACTAATACATTTTAAAAACATTTTTAATTGTATTATTAACGTGTTCATAGTTATTTAAAACTTTTAAACACTACACAAAATTATACGTCAATATATAAAATCAACATCATCATCATATTACACAATTCATTACACATTGAATACTTCATATCCAATGTTACTCCTAACCAAAAAACCAACAAATTGAAAACAGGAGCAATTTACAGTTCATTGATTTTATTATACAACACCTACCAGATATAAAATACATTTGAATTTAAAATATGGTTAAAATATGGTTCTCTCCTGATTAAGAGCAAGTTTAATCACTCTTCAAAATTAAAATATCCAAAATATCTAACAATAATACACAACATGTAAGTAGGTGTCTACTGGTTCCATTTTCTTCCTTACATAACCGACACCACCTACAGTGAAAAGGAACATTTTGCCAGGCACCTAGCTGGCAAAAATATGGTAGTTGTTCAAGGTGTAACAACAGCATAAATCGTTTAATCTTAGAATTTAGCTTACTTATTACATATTTTAAAGGCGCCCCAATAGGAAAAGCCTGTTTAACATTATCAACCTAAATTCTCCATTGGCTGAGAACCCTAGTATTATTATCTCTGTCCAAACCATGGCTTTTTGTTTGATTTCTTTGATGGAAATTCCTAAATCAAATAGGATATGTAATGCTGAATCCAATATTATAAAACAAGAGATTATTATCATTCAGCAAACATTTGATGGATAAAGGGGCAACACTCAGATCTACTACTTCAGAGAAGTTTGAATACATAGGTCTTACATTATTTTTTGTCTATGCAACATCTTGATTAATAAAACACCCATTGCAATGTTCTTGATTGTCAGCAATGCAAGCAGTCCTAACTTATTATAGCTGGTCCGATAGCACAGCCAGTAGAGCACTCGCTTTGACATCCGTGCAGAGCCTGCTAATGCAGGTTTGAATCCCGGCAGGGCCAATCTCAGCCTTTCATCCTTTGGAAGTCAATAAATGAGCACCACACACTGTGGGTAATAATAAGCAGCACTCAGATACCCGAGGGTTCGTAGCGCTATATAAATGCTAAATTATTATTATTATTAAATTATTATTTCCTCAAAAGGAGTACAATTTGGCAAGCCTAAAGTTGCACACCAAAGTTTCCCCTATAATTTTTGTAACCACAGTGGTTCTTTATCAGGAATGATTTATAAGCATATGTTGCACTAGGTACAATATTTGCTCTGTATATTTCAAGTAAACCCTCATTCGACTAACCAACTTTATGAGCAATACATCCTTTAATAGCCCCAAACTTTCTCCACATTTTAGTGGTAACACCAGAAGCAAGTGTGCTAACAAATAAAGTGTTAGTAACAGGAACTCCTAAGTACACATAGTCATTCACCACTTCAATATTAGTATTGGAAAGTTTACAGACATATTTATTTTTGCCTTTTTTTGCTGATCTTACTATCATCATCTTTGTTTTCTTGTTGATAGACAGGTGGTTCCTATCAGCATGATTATGTTAAGAGATAAGACTCCCTTGCAGGCCAATCTGGGAGTGATCAATAGGAACTGTACCATCTGCACGTGCTCATCACTATAACAATCTAAAGCGCGTGCTTGCTCCCATGCACCATCCACTGCCCCCACAGATCCACTGCACCAGTACCGCAGGCTCATGCCTGGATGTCACATATTAATGTCTACCTGCCCAAATACCGTTTAGATGCCCTTGCATTATTGATGCACTTAGATGTTTATTTGCATTGAGCTGTGTTTTAGGCCTCTACTCTAAAGTTGCACCTAGATGTAACATCTTACAACTCCCCTGCCTGCTCCTTCACTTATCCACACTTGAATGGGCCCGTGCCCTCCCAGAAACCATGTGCAGCACATCTGGCTATATGTTTATCTGTTTATAAAGGCACCATGTCTCAGATAAAGAACCCTGCCTACCACGATCAACACAAAGTACAAATGGTCACTGTACTCCCTAACTCACTCAATATTCCACCCACACACTTCTTACCCAAATCACCTCCCTTTCTACCTCTGCACTACACTGAAAGGACCACATCCGAATGGCATGCACTCCATGGCACTGAAATGCATACTGAACCCCATTCATCCACCTGTAGTACTCTCATCACCTCACATAGATCAAACTACTACACATGTTGCTAATCCCCCTACCCCTACTCAGGCTGATTCATATGCTGCACCTCATTTACCGGCTACTGACAAGACTTCCCCTGCCCTGATCCTGACATGAAAAACGGTGATGTGTCTCATACACAAAGGGAACTACCCTTGACACCACAATGCCTCCAAGAACTAAAGCTAAACCTACGAGACAATCTAGCAAATCGCCCACCCAACATAACACCATAGGAAACTTTTCACCCAAGGCCCCCCTGCACACCACCATACCAGGCACAGCCCAAACCCCTCCACTCAGCTGCACCCTCATTAATGTCCGGTCGCTCCCAGCCCACGCCCTTGACATACATGATCTTATTACCAGCCATAATCTAGACTTCCTTATAATTAGCAAAACCTGGCTCCACAAAGCTTCTGGCGCATTGCAATTCCACCTGGCTACACAATATTCAGACAAGACAGCCCTCACCTTAAAGGAAGAGGGATGGCACTTATTGCCAGAGAATCCATCCCAATCAGAAAGGTAGACAGCGAGATAAGCAACTAAAGTGACCACTTGCTTCTCAAGCTAAGCCCATCCCCTAATTGCACGATTACCTTCCACACTGTCGACCTCCCCCAGGACCAACCACTGACTTCCAGGCCTCACTACTATACCTACTATCCGACAACTTAAAACAAATAAAACCTCCAAAGCAATTCTCTTAGACAACCTCAATCTTGGCCTAAATGACACAAATGAAACATCTGCCAAATCCCTAGACAAGGCTCTGGCTACCCTATAGTTTAAACAAGCCATCACCAGTCCCACCCACACCAAGGGACGTACCCTTGATTGGATAGCTCACTACAACTGTAACCTCACCATCAATGCTAGCTCCCCCTTTCCATGGACAGACCACCACATCATTCTCTTTGACCTCCTCACCACTAAGGCCACCTGCCAGCCAGAGGCTCCCCTCCCCCAGACATTCACAAGGAGCTCCAGCCTGCTCACCAATGAAAGACTCCTCCCCACCTATCAATGCCTGCTCTCAAGCCTCCCTTCTCCAACAACCCTGAGTCCCTAGCACAAACATTCACCTTTATTATCACTCAAGCTGTAAACTCCATCGCCCCTCTCACCTCAAGGAAAGCTAAAGGTATTAAGAATTCAAATGCCTGGTACACCCCTGAACTCCTGGTGCTTCACACTAGGAAAAGAGAAGAACTCTCCAGATGGAAAGACAAACCAAGTGATACCACAAAACGGAAATTCAGTATAATAGCCAAAGAATACAAACTGGCTGTCATCAAAGCCAAAGCCACCTCCTTCAACATGAGAATAGCTAATGTTAAGTGAAACACTAAAGAGATCTTCTCTATATTCAGGGAGCTAGAATCCCCTTCAACCTCCTCCCCCCCTCAATCCTTCACCAAAGATGAAACCTGGTGCAACAGCGTCCAATCGACAATGCTGAACAAACTCAACACCCTTCAAAACAAAATCTGAGCTCACCAACAATCTCTGAACCACCAAACCTCAAAACCTCACAAACCTCAAAGGGAGTGACTCACCCCTCTTCTACTTTAAGGACATCATGGAAAAGGAAGTAATCAATTTTATGAACTTGATTAAACCATCCAACTGCAAAGGTGACATCTATCCAGCCCATCTTTTCAAAGAATGTGCATCTACCCTTGCCCCCTTTCTCACCACTTTCATCAACGCCTCGTTCGCTACTGGGCATGTTCCAACCAGTCTCAAGGAAGCCTGGGTACACCCGCTCCCAAAAAAAACTCTGCTTGACCCGACCAACCCAGAGAACTGCAGACCCATCACCATAGGTCAGTTTTTATTAAGGATCTTGAACAAAGCAGCATATCTCCAAGTACAAACATTGCTAAAAGCTAATAAATATCTTAATAAATGTCTCCTACATTGCAGCTTCCGCCCAGGTCAAGGGACCGAAACAGCCCTGTTAGACCTCAAGAACCAAATAGATGACATTCGAGACGAGGGCAAACCAGCCCTCCTCCTCCTCCTAGATCTGTCAGCAGCGTTTGACCTTGTAGACCAAGACAGTGTCTGCCACCACTTATCCTTTGCTGCTATCACCTCATTTCCCAAAGACAGAGCTATGAAGGTCTTCTCTGACCAAGCCTGCGCACACCCCAACATCAACAAATGCAGTGTCGAGCAGGGTTACTGCATTTCCCCTTCCCTGTACAACATATTCACCAGGCCTTTATTTCTCATCCTTGATGCCCTAGGCATCACCAACACGAATTACACGGATGACGCGCAGATACTCATCCCACTCTCAGGAGACTATGAATCTGACACAAAAAAACCATCAACTCAATCTGTGCCACCATCCAAACATGGATGGCTGAAAACTGGCTTTGTCTAAATGGGGACACAACTGACCTTCTCCTAATTTGGTCCCCAGAAACCCTAAGGAAACTCATTGACAAATATAACGCCTTTATCTCGACAATGTTCAAATCTCTGTCTCCCAAGGCGTCAAAACATTTGGTTTGTACTTGGATTCCAACCTATCCATGCCTAGACAGGTCAACCCATAACATCCGCAGCAACCTATCACTCCAAACTACTCACTGCCAACAGAACCTTCATCTGCAAGGAAAACTGCTCATCCATAGCCAGAGTCATAATTGGATCCCGTCTGGATTATTGTATAGACCTCCTGGCCGGCACCTCCACAAAAAAAAACATTGATAAGCTCCAGGTTGTCCAAAACATTTTGCTCAGGGCTGCCATTGGCATTCCCAAAAGAGACCACATAACTTCTGCCAGGATACAAGCTCACTGACTCCCTGTCAAAGAAAGAGTCACCTTGCCATCACACACAAATGCCTGCACAACACATACCTCTCTCGAAGAATCTCCAGAGTACACACCACCAAACCCACCGGATTCCCCTACACCAACCGAATCACAGTTCCCAAGTTCTTGAGAACACACGCCGGAGGCATCAGCTTCCAATTCATCGCAGCCTCCCACTGGAATGCGCTACCATCTAACCTCAGAGGAATAACCTCACAACTAGGTTTCCGCAAAGTGATCAAGACCAGGATTTTCGCATGAACCGACTATCACCCTCCTCACAGAGTATTCTTTGTACACCCACTGTATCCATAAAATAACTCATGTAATGATAGTTCTGTATTGCTTATTGCTACACTTCTTGTAACCAGTAGTAACCGCTGTAACATTTAACCAAGACATTTACCTGGACCAGCGTCTCGATGCCTTTCGGCTGCTAGTGCGCTCTATAAATTGAAATAAATAAATAAGACAACCAACTTGGTGGGAACCAATACGAGACAGTAAGTTACGTCAAATATTCAGATCTTGCATAAGATCTGCGATATACAGATTGAATAATGTTGGGGACAGTGTGCAACATTGTTATAGGCCAACATTAGCGTTAATCTCAGTGGTTAATAAACCTTCTTGATTCAACCTAAGTTGCACTTTAGTATCCGAAATATAACAGTTTACTTTAATGTAAAGTAACTAGATCGAATCCCCAGACTCATGGCTTTTCTCACAATATGAGATGGTTCCCAACACCCTCCCTAAACCCAGTTTGCCGACAACCCAATATGTTTTCTCTAATAATCCAGTCATTAATTCGTCATAGTAAAAAAAACAAGAACATTTTGGCAACAAAGTCAATCATAACCAACAGTATGACCCTCATTACCCCCACATGACCCTCAGCCGAAGATAGCGGGAAAGACAGATGCACTGCACTCTCCATCTCTGGTTCCGGGAGCACCTCAAGACCTTCTTCTTTGCTTCTGCCTTTGCTCCCCCTCTCCCCTGCCGATCTGTTCTCTCTTGGCACTGTGCACCTGGCCACCCTATGTCCTCCAGGCCCAGGTACCTGTTCACCATGCCACCCCCCTACACTGCCTCCGGGCCACCCCTTCTACTGGGGTCTGTATGTGTACCCATACAGCCCCCACTTTTTTCTTCCTGCACTTATCAGACCTACCATGTCTGCTGCCTTAAACCCGGCACTTGCCAATTGCTGGCTGCGCTACCACTGTTTGTTACCTTTATTATTTATTTATTATTATTTATCAGTTTCTCCTTTGCTCCGCACTTTCCACTTCTCCCCCTTCCATGCGCTTTTCCCCTCACCCTCTCCCATGCACTTGCGCGTTCTCAATTTCAGTAGGCCTAGTAAGATCATTGTTTTGTTCTCCCCTGTTCGCCTCCCTTGTCTTGTTGTGCTCTGAAACACTTGTGTTCGAGCGCGATAGAAATAAAATATCAATATCAATATCATTATCAATTAGGCCCTTCATCGCCATCATCAATGTATCACACATGTGAGAAACGTTACTCTCTCGGAAAGCCATTCAAGCCATACCCAATCAATGATATGGAGGAGATGAAGATGTCCTCAATCAAAAAAGTTGACTGACTGCAGATCAAGCAGTCAATGACATCATCACTGACATCATGACATAAGAGCCCTTAGACATGCCATTATGATAAACCCAGTTTTATACTAGCTGCGGATCTGGAATAATGAAGATTTATCCCAGTTTAGGGATGGTATGGAGGAGATGCTATCATAACCAGGCGGCAGGAAGCTGTGTTGATTTAGGCATGTAAGAATTATGCTTTTTACTATTGTGTGGGGGATTTATGGGGTGACCCCACAAGCTTATGCAGAGGTTATAAAGTGTTGGTAGTCAAGAATAAATAAAGACAGTGGGCGTGGAGTAAGATGAATGATAATTGCCTGTCGGGGAAAAAAGCAAGGGGGTATCTACAAGTGAAGGACATCTGGGGGTCAAAGTCATATTTGGACCGTCAAATGTCTCTGAAATGAAAAAGCTGTGAAGTGGGAGAATGGAAGAACAGGCTCCCGCCCTTCCCCTCTCGCGCTTGGCCTAGAGGATCACGGCCCAGACACCCGCCACGAGAGGAGTTTGCCTATCTACCGGACGACCAAATACCCTGGTACAGGAACATACGGATGTGCCCATCTACCTGCCCAGCAGCCCGCCCTGTCCATGCCGACACCTGCGGCACGGACCAACTCGACTAAACCTACACGTCGTTAGAGATGCCATGACGACCTAGCCAACGGTCAGCACACCTGTGCAAATATACGCACCGGACACTCCCGCACCAATCTACACAAAGAATATACTCAGTGCTATGACGTAGGTGACAGACATACTCACGGACGTACATCTTTATTATTTTCCACATAGGCTCTCAAAATGCAGAAACGCAAGACGCATCATGAACTTATATAAAAAAGGCTTGCTCACGCTTCTTCTAAGAGCCATGTACCATAATGAAGAATATAACGGGGACACGATACTGAGGATAAAGCAATATGATACCGTAACCTAAAGCGCCCTGCATCAAACGGTTCCACCTATGCACCAGGCCCAAGTAGGCCGCAGGCAAAAGCTTCCATGAACATTGAGTGAGCAAGAACTGGGTTGCTGACCCTGCAAAATGAGCCCGGCGAAAGCACACCGCCAAGGGCACGATGTTGAAATCTCGCACGCTGCAAGCCAACGCCAAGGTCGCACCTGCAAGATAAACCAGGCACACAGTAGGAAAAACAATATTCATTGTGTTGAATTTTGCCTCAAACACGGTCCCACCTCACGTGACAAAGTCAAACCTGACAAGATGTCAAGCCCAGGAGGAAGGAGACGCCTGAATCCCACGTTTCGAGACACAGGCAGATACAATTAAAAGACTCATTTGGACATCTGCAGCAGTGGGAGTATTCGACCTCCCAACATATGAATAAATCCTCACATTGTTTACACCTACCCATATTAAAACATTGTTGCAAATGACAGGTGCACCGCGAGCTGGGAACAGCGATAGTCCCAGACTGGGAGGCTCGCGAGCGGACCAATTAGAACATGGGGTTCTTATCACTGACGCCATTCACATTGACCAATCCTCAGAGGTCTTCATGTAACAATTTTCATGTATCAAATTGAAGGGACAGCCCAGGTATACCACCTGACTAACCCTCAGCCACTAACACCGTTCTCTATATGTGCGCTATACTAACCCTACCACTCGAGTAACCAATCCAGAGTGGAGATAGGTTTTTGCTAAACTTTCCAAGCGACGCAAGTAGCGCGTCATACTAAGGTAAAAAGGGCCTGCGAGCCCCACGATTGTGTGTGTGTCAGGACGGACGCGTACGTTCCTTGACCCATCCCTGCCGTTTTGTCTAATAAACAGCAGAGTCACCTTGCTTCTTGCGTGTGTCTCATACTCTATCTCTTTTGGGATATACGGGAGGAGTTGGGGCCTCCCTGCCCGGAGGTCTGCGGACGGTCCGGCCGACCCCGGCAGAAATTCCCCCCGACAAGTTGGAGGCACTGCTGAGATCTGTTTAAGATCTGCTTTTTTATTTTTACTTTTTCCAGGTAATTGCGTTGCGAGGAGGCCCGGCAGCGCGGCCCCCTCTGCCGTTGCCCCCTTCTGAGGACTACAGGACCATCGCAGAGCTGCGAGAAGACCGGACAGCGCAATCCGGATATTGGCCCTCGGGAGCCGGTTGAGAAGTATCCCGCCCGCGGTTGGCGAGTGTCCAGACGTGGTCCAGATGAGGGGAGGTGGCGAGCAGCTTGGAGGGGTGCACGCAGTCGAGCGGCCCCGCATCAAGAGAACTTGGTGAGCATGCCACGCACAACAAGCAATGTGAAATTGTGAGGGAGGGGGGAGGAATTAAATACGGGAGGTGGGAGGTGTTGCACAGGTGCGCGGCGAAGGTTTGACAATTTAGTGTTGGCAAAGGAATGAAGGGTAGCCGAACGAGTGTGAGAGCAGTCGGCTACGTTACGCGAGGGGGGGGCGGAGCACGAAAACATCACATGCGGCCGCTCGTAGACACTGATTGGCCTAGGTCGCGACTACGTGTAAGGGTGTGTGTGTGTGTGTGGTTTCCTACGATTTGGCATTTATTGATCAATGAGTAGATGAGGATCCCTATTGTTCGAGCAAGAAACTCGATAGGTAGATGACGTTTCCCTGTAGGCGGTAGCTAGTTAGTTGCCCAATACGGAAGATAATTGGCTGGTTAAGCCCTCCTGTCGAGGGGCGTATCACACGCGAGGCGACGCAGCGTGCGCAGTCCGATTATATTATTGATTACCTTGTTCCAGGAGTGACAGGAAGACAGCTGTGAGGTTAACGGGGGTAGATTGCAAGTGTATTTTGAACTTAAAAAATATATGAAGAACTTACCAGTAGCTCGAAGAGATCGGTAACGTCACCAGTAGGGCTTTCATAGGATATCCCGAGCACAAGGCATCTTTCTTTCTGAGAGTGGTGGGGAAGAGAACTGTGGTAATGGAGTGGAAACGGAGACAAATGGTAATGAGTTGATCGGGGAAAGGTGAAACGGGGGACGTGGCTGCGCACGGAGAGCGCCGGCCACGGCAAGTGTAGAAGAAGGAGGAGGAGCAAGTGAAAATAGGACGACTGTATAAGAACGTCATAAGGGGCACGCAGCCGCAGGGGGCTACGTGCGCCTCGGCCGCAGGGGGCCATAAGGGTGTCGTGTAAAGGAAGAAAGACAGAAGAAAATATACAAATGTAAATACTATATTTTTATAATTTTCCTTAGCGGACTATCGTAAGTCCCCAAACTTACGGGGCCAGGTAACGATATAAGGCTGTATATTGTAAACTGCTAGTGAGATAACCGCTACCAAATAGGGAAAGGGTAACAAGTGGAGCGCTACTATGTCATACGGGACAGGATCGGGAGGGTGGGGGAACACCCTCACTACCCCACTACAGCACATATGTACAACACTGTCACCCCATAGGGAGAAACTGATTAAGTATAGCATAGAATGGACCCAGGGGACGGACAACAAAATGATAACACCGTGGCCGCCTAATGGTAGCTTCGATCCATATGCCCAACATTCACTACTAAACCATCTGCATAATACATACAAAGGGAAGAAGTTGGCAAACCACGTGGAGGTGTTTAACTTATGGAGGATGTTCCAAGGGTCCCGACCATAACCAAATGGAATGTTCACTGTGGAGGAAATACCGGAAGAAAAAGAGATTAAGGAGGAAGGAGAGGATGGGAAAAAGGGGAGTGAAGACCCAAAGAACACGGGGAACGGACAAGAGGGAGGAGAAAAGAATAATACATCAAATGAAATAAAAAAGGAACCGAGCAACGATATACCCCTAGCAAAGGGAGTGAAAACGGAGGGAGGGGGGTTGTACCCTTTAAGGGAGTTAGGAGAAATAGAAAGAGGTCAGTTAAGGGCGGCTGAGGGGTACTCGAACCCGGCATACAGCCCTCCACCATATGTGGCTCATAGGAAGATGCCAGCAGGGGAGGAGAGGACTGGAGAAGAACAAACTGTGGAAATAGGAAATGATGAGTGGGTAGCTGCACAGATACTATTAAAATTACGAGGTTCATTAACAGGGGAAGAGAAGGAGGTAGTAAGGAAAAAAGACGAGGATAATACCAGGGAGAGCGGAATGAGAGGGGAAGAGCTGTTACGGCAAAAGGAAGAGATTTTGGAGGAACGACTACCAGAATTAAGGGATGAGCAGAATGAATTGATCAAACAGCTCGAGAGGGAGGAAAGAGAGAGAGCGAGGAGAAGGAAAGAAGGTAAGAACGAATTGGAAAAAATAAGGGAACGAACTGAGGAGCAAAGGAAAGAAGCTGAAAGGGTAAAAGCAGCAGCAGAAAGGGTATCAAGAGCAGTGCTGCGAGAAAAGAAAAGGGAAGAAGAAGAGAAAGAAAAAGAAATGGCAATGTGGAAGATGAGATTACTATCAGAAACGACTAAGAAATATGAAGAAGGGAGGGTGATAGAGAGCATATTAGAAAGGGAAAGGGTGAAATGGGAAAGGAAGAAAGAGGATGAAAGAATACTGGAACAGATGAGTAGTGAAGTAATGGAGGAATTAAAAAGGAAAAGGGAGGAAAATGGTAGGGCGATGGAGGAGAGAAATGAAGGAGAAAGAGAAGATAGGAGAAAGGAGAGTGAAGTATGGGGGGATGTATATAGAGACAAAGAAGTAGCAACAACATCAGCGCAAATGGGAGCGGTTGATAAAGGAGAAAAAGGAGAACTGGACCTAATAGACTTACAAACAGTAACAATAAAGGGGAAAAAGACCGAGTGGGGGGTGCCGTTTATTACTGACTTTTGTAGTGAGGAAGAAGAAGGAGTGGAGAAGGAAGGAAGAAACAGTGGAAGAGAAAGCCTAGATAAACTATACATCACCCGGACCAACACAGACTCGCCATGGATCCGTCGGAGAAAGGATGAGCTGGAGAGAAGTGAGGAGGATGAACAAGGAATAGCGGAAAGACAGACACATGAGGCCGCACCGTCCCCATCACGCCCTCTCCCATCGCACCCTACATGCTCAACCACCTCACGCTCGTTACGCACAATAAAACTTGCGCCCTTCACAGACGAACTGACACCCTATGCATGTCGGCTTAGGGACCTCCCTAGACGCAGGCAGGAAAGGCGAATACACATGCCCACATTAAATACAGGGAATGATGGAAGAAGGGGAAAAGATGGAGAAGAAAGAGTTACGAGCAGGGGAAATACGGATGAAATTGACGAAGTAGAAGAAAGGGAAGAAGAGGAAGGGTGTGAGGACTCGATTTTATGGAACACAAAGGGCCTCATTACAACCTTGGTGCTAAGTGCACCAACTTTACCACCATGGTGTAAACTCTGTTTACACCATGGTGGATGGCGGATTTACCGCCCCATTCCAAGGTGAGTGGGGCGGTAAATCCCCATTTCCCATTTTCCCTTCCCCATTCCCATTTTTGCCCCATAGGGCATAATGGGAGTGGGGAAGGCGCTAATTACGCCGCCGTAAATTACGGCGGCGTAATTAGCACCATGGCAGGTTAGCGCCATGGATTTTAACGCCTGCTAAAAGCAGGCGTTAAAATCAGAATCAGGCTTTAAGGGTTAACGGTGGCGTTAACCCTTAACGCCTGAGTTGTAATGAGGCCCAAAGGGTAAAACGAGACATAACTTAATGCCACTTCTGGAGAGGGGAGGGGTTAGGCCACAGTATGTCCCTTGGAAGCATACAGACAAAGAAAATATAAAATGCAGGCTGCCATCATTAAGTGGAGGTGCGGGTAAGTGGATATATGAAATGGAAAAACACACCGCAGGACAGAAACTGGCAGTAGGAGATGTGAAGGGCCTTCTAATATCGATATTAGGGGATGCAGCGGATGACATTTGGAAGAGAGCGGGATTCCCTGGGGTAACAATAACAAACACATTGCATGATGGGGCACCATTCGCAAACTGCAGACATGCACTATGGCAGGCACTGAGGGTACAGTACCCAGACACATCAGACATAGGAGCAATTACCTCCCGCAAGATGCGTGAGAACAAAGATCCTGTTGATTATATCCAGGAAATCCAAGAGAAGTGGCGCATGGAAACTAGAGAACAATGGGACAAAACACCCACAATATTTTATCATATATTAGTACAAGGGCTCCCGGAAGGAGTTCAGAAACAACTGAAGAAAGTAGTGGGAATGGAAGCAAAAGCATGGCCAGAAATACAACTGACTATAGTGCATCATTGCAGGACATGGCAAGGAAAAATGAAACAAAAGGAAGATGACAGGAAAACGGAAGAGGCTAAACTAGTATGGAAAAAGCTTACTAAATACACAATGGAAGGGGCACTAATAACTACGCCTACAACAATGACCCAAAGCCCCACGCAAGTAGTGGCTGCACAAGATCCCTCCCAAATACCACCTTCACAGACTATAACACAACAGGTGCCCCCACTCCAACCATACACGACCAACATGGGAGGAGGATACCCAATGCCAGGAGCTGGGTATTATAATTACAACAGGGGGAGAGGAGGAATTATGAGAGGGAGAGGATACGGATATAATATCCAACAGCAGGTAGGAGGACTTAGGAATTCCTATCCCACAGGGCAACCAGTATACCAGGACAACACAGGGAGCTTTCCATGGCATAGTAGGGAACCACCGGTATGTTGGAGTTGTGGATTATTAGGGCACATGTCACGCACGTGTAGAGTAAGACCAGGAACACCATCATGGAGTGAACAGGGACAACCAAGGCCCACACAGGAACAGCAGGGCATACAGCAACAGCAGACGTTGCAACAGGGAAATGAACCGCAACAACTAATAACACAACAACAGCCACAGACACATTCACTGCCACAACAACAGGTAGCGATAACACAACAACCCCAAGTACAACAAACACAACTGGGTAGGGTGACGGTCCTGGGACACAACCCTTACACAGGAAATGGTCAATCGTTGTACCCTCAATAGGACAGCCCACAGTCGGCCTTGGTGTGTCCCATCCTGTCAGTAACACCTAATAGTGCGGAGGAACCCCGCATAGAGGTAGCGATAGGTGACAAAAAGTTATCATTCCTTGGTGACACCGGGGCGACCCGGTCTTGCATAAGGGAGGGTAAATTTAAGATGTCAGGCGAAGCCATGAACACCCAAGGATTCTCTGGGGCTAAAGGGTTGGTTCCTTTTACTGATAACATTCCCTTATCTATAGGAGATTATGACCTGTCAGTCCCACTTCTATATTATAGTGCCTCACCAGTAAATATACTGGGGAGAGACATAATGAACAGGTTGAATATGACGATCTCATTTACTGAGGACGGCATAATTTGCTCCACTCCAGGGATTAACATGCTCACAGCACGACATATTATGCAAGCATACTGCGGACAAACAGCGATTAGGGCGGAGTTAGTAGATGGCGAGCTCTTCCAGTACGGGACAGACATGGCATTTGCATGGATGCCAGGGATAGAGGGAAAAATGTGGAGGAGGCCAGCAGCCTATCTGTTCAGACCAGAAACACCAGTCAATGAGCTAGAAGGAAAGGTGGTTCCAGTGGACATTAAGAGCATTATAGCCACAGCTGATTACATTGCTGTACATGCCCAAGACAGAGAAGGAAGGGCATGGAGGGCAGTGATAGCACTAGCGGAAGGATGTAGACTCACCCAGGTGTCAGATGAGGAGCTGTTCTCAGAAGAAAAGGAGGAAGGTGAAATGGTGTTTATGATGAGTGTGGAAATATGGCTAAGAGTGGCGTACAAACAAGTAGCACAGAAAATTGCAATGGCACTTGAGGCACCCGCAAGCACCCCAGTCCCCTTCTTTAAGGAGGATATGACAAAGGTCCCCACATCACTGTGGACTACTAGTCCCTATGACGTGGGGTGCATAAAAAGTATAGGGGGAGTAAGGATAAAATTGAAAAAAGGTGCAGTACTCCCCAGAGTGAAACAGTACCCACTATCAAAAGAGGCAGATGAGGGCATATATGAAACCATAACGGCCCTTATAAATAATGGCATATTGGTCCCCTCAGAATCACCATGTAACACGGCTGTATACCCAGTGCGCAAGGCTAAAGGGGGTTCTTGGCGCTTCATACAGGATCTCAGGCCCTTGAACAACATAGTAGAAGCAGAGTATCCCATAGCAGCAAACCCGGCCACAATATTGTGTGGCATTCCAGCAGAAGCATCACGTTTTACAGTGATCGACCTTAAAAATGCATTCTTCTCAATACCATTGCACCCAGACTCACAAGATCTGACTAGCTTCACTTACAGGAACACAAAGTGGAAACACACCAGATTGCCACAAGGGTATTGTGAATCACCCTCAATTTTCAACAGAGTAATACAGATGGATTTGGGTAACATTGAAGTGGAAAGCACAGTGTTGCAGTATGTCGATGACATAATAATTTGCAGTACAAATGAAAGGACATGCAGAGAGGACTCATTAAAGATGTTGACAATATTGGCTGAGAAAGGTTACAAGGTAGACATGGAAAAGTTACAGTACTGTCAAGAACAGGTACTTTACATTGGTCAGCTCATATCCCAACATGGAAGAAAGATTGCACCACAAAGAGCACAGGCCATTTCAAACACACCAGTGCCACAAACAGTGAGGGAACTGCAGCAGTTCCTGGGTCTGTGCAACTACTGTAGAGCATGGGTATTTGATTACAGTTCATACATAGGGCCCCTGCTTGAGGCGTTAAAGGAAGCTAATAAAGGGGAGAAAAAGCTGAGGTGGACAATCGAAATGAAAGAGGCTTTTGATGAGTTGAAAGATGCAATATCAACTGCTCCGGTACTGGCATCCCCAGACTATGAGCGACAATTTTTTTATATTTTCACATTGCGACTCAGCAGTAATGAAAGCAGTGTTGGCCCAAAAAACAAACATGGGCTACAAACCAGTAGCATTTTACAGCGGCCACTTAGATCCTGTGATGCTAGGTCATTTCCCTTGCGAACAAGGTCTCGCCGCAGCTGCTTTTGCGGTAGAGAAAGCATCAGCAATAACCATAGGGTGCCCAACTACACTGTTTGTGGAACATGCACTATTTGCCATATTGAATAAACCTAAGTCCACCCTAACCACGCAAAGGGCATCAGGTTATGAGATCATCTTATCCAGAGCTGAACTATCAAATGTTAGATGTAGCACGGTCAACCCTGCAAGGTTCCTAGCAGAAGTAATTGAGGAGGGAGATTATGCCCACGACTGTACGCAAATAACTGACATGTACTCATGTACTAGAAAGGTTGAAGAAAACGCGCTAGAGGGAGGTGAGCTCTTGTTCATTGATGGGTCATCAACTATCGACCAAAGGGATGGTGTAAGGAGGACTGGGGCAGCAGTGGTAAAAATGATGGAGGTACCGGTGTGTGTGGCCATGAAATGTGTACAATTACCAAAGCATTACTCCGCTCAAGCAGCGGAATTAGTTGCACTGATCTTGGCGTTGAAGGAAAGCTTTGACAAACGAGTGACCATATACTCCGACAGCGCGTATGTTACATCCACTGTCCACTCAGGGCTGTCGAAATGGAGAAGAAGAGGGTTTAGGAGAACTGATGGCACTCCAGTGCAACATGCCCTCCTATTGGCTGAACTAATTGAAGCAATAAATGACCCCCAAGAATTAGCTTTAGTGAAATGCACCGCACACACCAATGGCGAAGATCACATCTCAAAAGGGAATGCAGCAGCAGACGCACATGCGAAGTATGCTGCATACTTTGGTGAGATATGGAACCCCCCAGAGTCACAGAGAGGGAGAGGGAGGGGAATGGCTAAGGAGATGTTGATAAGAGAAGGGTACACCCATCTCCCAGCCACACAGATTATGGAGCTACAAGCGGCTGCACCAATGGCCGAAAAAGAAATATGGGTAAAAAGAGGATGCACAATGTCACCAACCGACGCACTATGGCGCCAGGGTGACACTGGAAAGGTTGTAATACCATTGGCACTTTTGAACACCGCCCTGAGCCAACTACATTACCCAGCCCACACAGGCAAGGAAGTAATTGCAGCACGAATTAGGGAAGACTGGTTCTGCCCCGAGTTAAATTCTCATGTGTCAAATTTTATCAGCAACTGTCTCACATGCCAACAGTTTACGGCCGGCCACACTCTGAAGGTGATAAGAGGTACTATACCCCGGCCAGAGGGACCGTTCCGACATCTCCATATTGACTATGTTGATATGATCAATGTATGTCAAGGAAATAGGTATATGATTGTAGTAGTATGCCCATTTTCGAGGTGGATTGAAGCAGGGCCCTGTTCACACCCAGATGCATTTAGAGCAGCTAAATTCCTAGTGAGGGAGGTCTTCCCTAGGTGGGGAGTGTGTGAGGTATTAAGGTCAGACAATGGCCCACATTTCGCAAATTAAATGTTCCAGCACATTACATCCTTGCTGAACATCAAACATAAATTTGCATGTGCATACCACCCACAGGCCAACGGTTTATGTGAACGCCTGAACGGCCTATTAAAGGAGGCAATTGCAAAGATACAGCAAACAACAAAGAAGAGTTGGTTATATTGCCTTCCATTAGCCCTATTTGAGCTAAGGAATAGCCCAGGGTCCGACCACCACCTCACCCCTCATGAGGTGGTTACCGGACGTCAAATGCGCCTTCCCCTAATGCCAACATCAAGAGCATTTACTGACCAGGAGAGTACTGCGAGTGTTCTTGGTGATGAAATGTACCAATATGTGTCTTCTTTGATTACTAGCGTAGTGTTTGTGTCTCAACAGCTCGAGCGCACGCGGGGCGGGTCTAACAGCGACCAACAAGAAGACGTGGATAAAGAATTGGAAAAGGAAAGACTGTGCAAAGTTGCTAAAGGTGACCACGTACTACTTCGCAATTTCAACAGAAAGTGGAACAGTCCACGATTCACTGGCCCCCATCTGGTAGAAGAGGTATCAACGAGAGCAGTAAAGTTACAGGACAAACGTGCTTGGAACCACCTACACGACGTAAAGATCTAAAAACTCCAGACCCGCCCCAGCGCCACCGACAGGGCCACAGGAAGAACAACAACAGCGTCACCAACGGAGGAAGAGACTTCTCCCACAACTAACAGCCTAAGTGTCCCCATACCCTGCCACCCCCCAGATTCCCCAGAGACAACTATTAGAAAAGAAAGGGGTGATCCCCATACCGCCCACCCCATGGTTACACGATCAAAGGGTAAATAGACTCCCGCCAGCCTGAGCCCCAAACCCTCTGCCCATTGACCCCCTACCCACTGTAGTAATAACTGAACTGAAGGACATTGTTTTGCACATATACACATGTAAACACCTGAATGTTCTCTTTCTTTTCTCTCGCACATGCAGGTAAAGCGTATTATTGTACTGATAAGAAAGTAGATAACTAACTAATTCACTGCCCAGGAGTAGATGGTACCCTCAGACGATAATTACCTGGAAGAATTGTCACACCAATTTGTATATGAAATAAAACGGCCAACGTACCTGAAAGGAAGGAGGGTACGTGTCTACTACACAGCATTCCTCTTGGCCATAGAACATTCAATGCCCCACCTCCAACCATACTTGCCTGCCCTAAGAGATAGATCGCTTAGATTGGCGTGGGAACAGCTCTTCGCCTGGGCACTGAATGACTACTTGATAGGGAGAGCTTAATAACAATAACTAACTTTAATAACGAGCATATTAAGAATTTTCAGGCGGGCAACTGTAACGTCGCAAGAATAAGCTGCCGGACTGCAGCAAGGTAAGAGCAAAATGCCGGTGAAATTAGCATTTGTAAAAAAATTGATAGGGATTTTAATGATCACCGGGTTCTTGGCTGCCTCTGTATGGCAGTACAGCTATGCTATTGATATTATTGCTGTACCCAAACCTAATATACCCCCACCCCAGCTGCAACAGGTGTTATGTCAGGTGGTACTAGTAAAACCCCACACCAGGAAAATAGAGTTAAACGCAGCACATACTCAGATAATAAAGGCATTGACACCTATGTACAAGATTCAGCACACGTCTCTAACAACATGTGGTACCAACACATGACCAAAATAGGCAAGGAGACAGCTGCTACGTTTGCTCATTGATCCCATACGCCATGAGCGTGTCTCGAACATTTGTTGCTACGGAGATGGAAAAATAGCACGATGTATAATATACCTGGCACTGTTCCAGACGAAAGCAAGATTTCAAGGGACAATGGTGCAACTGGTGTGGAAAACACGAGATACATATCCATATGAAAATAACTTCCTCAAGACTTATTTGAGTTACCACAAGAGCAGTTTACATGCTGAAGGATTCAGATATATAACAAGTGGTCCTGAAAAAGGAGAAACAAAGAAAGTAACACTGCAGTACCTACCATGTGATTGGTACGCCACTGAAGTCCCTGGTAAAAACGGATGTTGGGAAAGACCACTGAATACAATAACAGGGAAGGTGTACATGAACAACAAATGGGACATAGGAGTGGTTGGCAGCAACATGGTAACAAGAGAAAATATTTAAACTATTGATGGACATAACCATAGATGTTGGATGACTTGGATCAAGTACGTACCCATGCTCACGTGGATGGAGAAGGATGAAGACCCAATAACAATACTGCCTTTAACTGCGCCTAAGGTATGCTACCAACATAAAGGAGAGGTGGATGTAGGATACAATACCAACTGTGAAAGCGTGATGGAGTTACCTGAGGGGGGAGCAGGAACAGCGGTAGTAATGGACCATTACTGGGCCTGTGGAGACAAGGCGTATCACACACTGCCCTCTTTGTGGAATGGTGTATGCACTATAGTACACGTTAATGTACCATCACTAGTGGTACCCCAGAAGCATGTGAATATGGCGAATTTCCCCAAGATGGATGAAGGAAACAAAAGGAAGAAGAGATCTGCACAGCCTCGGAAAGGATCAGAGAACAGACGCAACGGCAACGACACTGTCCTCAACAGAAGGAAAAGACAAGGAGAACCTCTGACAGGAAATTACCTGTGGGGAAGGTCGGAAACAGCACTGACCTCAATACCGCCGGAACACAGACTATTCAGCAGAGCAGCTATGTTCTTCTCCTCAATAATACATCCTGGACTGCAGGCTTACGCAAACGCAAAATGGCTCCAGATAACTAGGTGGGAACTAATGATGACAATCAACTCTACAGTAAATGGATTCAATGCAATAAAAGAGGAATTGCGAGCAGTAAGAATGGTTGCACTACAGAACAGATATGTACTGGACCTCCTCACAGCAATGGAAGGAGGAGTTTGCGCAAAGATAGGACAATCATGCTGCACATTCATTCCTGCTAACGATGCTGACAATGGTACAGTCACGGAAGCTGTATCACAATTGGCCCAGATGCACTCAAAAATGATGGATTAAAGTAAAGGTGTGAAAAAGGATGAGAGCTGGTTTTCGATATTATGGTCATGGATGCCATCTTGGCTGTCAGATGGACTGAAGATTATAGTTGGATGCACTATTTTGGCTGGAGCTACACTGATCATAATAAGATTTTGGAAGGCCCGGAAGGCACGCACCACAGACGAGATGATCGAAATGGTTGGTATACACCTCTTGATGCCAACAGATGACGGTCAACACACAGGCACAATAATAAAGGAGAGAGAGAGGTTGCGCAACCAGATCATCACCAACCACCTGGACCCACCATCTGTGAAGCTCGAAAACCCAAGAAACCCAAGGAGCTACATAGGGAAATGGGTATACTGCACTCCTGGAGGAACATGTGAATATATGTATTGGTCATTTGAAGACCATGTTAACCACTATGGACATTTGGGAGGAATAACTAAAATATGGAGAGTAAGAGGAGATAAAGAAAAGGATATGTTTGTGGTCGACAAGTCGACCAGAGGGGGGACTGAAGTGGGAGAATGGAAGAACAAGCTCCATCCCTTCCCCTCTCGCGCTTGCCCTAGAGGATCATGGCCCAGACACCCGCCACGAGAGGAGTTTGCCTATCTACCGGACGACCAAATACCCTGGTACAGGAACATACGGATGTGCCCATCTACCTGCCCAGCAGCCCGCCCTGTCCATGCCGACACCTGCGGCACGGACCAACTCGACTAAACCTACACGTCATTAGAGATGCCATGACGACCTAGCCAACGGTCAGCACACCTGTGCAAATATACACACCGGACACTCCCGCACCAATCTACACGAAGAATATACTCAGTGCTATGACGTAGGCGACAGACATACTCACGGACGTACATCTTTATTATTTTCCACATAGGCTCTCAAAATGCAGAAACGCAAGATGCATCATGAACTTATATAAAAAAGGCTTGCTCACGCTTCTTCTAAGAGCCATGTACCATAATGAAGAATATAACGGGGACACGATACTGAGGATAAAGAAATATGATACCGTAACCTAAAGCGCCCTGCATCAAACGGTTCCACCTATGCACCAGGCCCAAGTAGGCCGCAGGCAAAAGCTTCCAGGAACATTGAGTGAGCTAGAACTGGGTTGCTGACCCTGCAAAATGAGCCCGGCGAAAGCACACCGCCAAGGGCACGATGTTGCAATCTCGCACGCTGCAAGCCAACGCCAAGGTCGCACCTGCAAGATAAACCAGGCACACAGTAGGAAAAACAATATTAATTGTGTTGAATTTTGCCTCAAACACGGTCCCACCTCACGTGACAAAGTCAAACCTGACAAGATGCCAAGCCCAGGAGGAGGAGACGCCTGAATCCCACGTTTCGAGACACAGGCAGATACAATTAAAAGACTCATTTGGACATCTGCAGCAGTGGGAGTATTCGAGCTCCCAACATATGAATAAATCCTCACATTGTTTACACCTACCCATATTAAAACATTGTTGCAAATGACAGGTGCACCGCGAGCTGGGAACAGCGATAGTCCCAGACTGGGAGGCTCGCAAGCGGACCAATTAGAACATGGGGTTCTTATCACTGACGCCATTCACATTGACCAATCCTCAGAGGTCTTCATGTAACAATTTTCATGTATCAAATTGAAGGGACAGCCCAGGTATACCACCTGACTAACCCTCAGCCACTAACACCGTTCTCTATATGTGCGCTACACTAACCCTACCACTCGAGTAACCAATCCAGAGTGGAGATAGGTTTTTGCTAAACTTTCCAAGTGACGCAAGTAGCGCGTCATACTAAGGTAAAAAGGGCCTGCGAGCCCCACGATTGTGTGTGTGTCAGGACGGACGCGTACGCTCCTTGACCCATCCCTGCCGTTTTGTCTAATAAACAGCAGAGTCACCTTGCTTCTTGCGTGTGTCTCATACTCTATCTCTTTTGGGATATACGGGAGGAGTTGGGAGGAATCTCTTCTTTTTCTGTCAGGCACATTGCCGGGCAAGGGTGCGTTGGCTCATCTCGGTTTGGAGCCAGTTAGATTTTCCCCCACAATGTTGTCTGCCATTCGAGCTTTAAAAGGTGGCACCTCGCCTATATCTGTGTTAGCAGTTTCATCCTTTTTAAGATCTGTTTTTAATAAGAGAATATTAGTGTTTAGATATGTTTTTAGCTCGCCTGTGTGCTTGGGAAGGCTGTTGACTAAGCACCTTGTTATTCACTGTTTTAAGATGTATGATGTTTATGATTACAGTTTTATTGTGTATGGTGTACCTTTAATGTCTGTCATGCCAAAATATATAATTTGATTGACTGATGAAGTACATAGGCCTCCACACATAAAGTTACACATACATTACTTTACTGCATATAAACACGAAACACATGCTTATAACTCACGCAAGTAGATGGATACACTTACACATCTCTAGGCATATCTCTATTTCTTTAGCCAAAACTGAATCTGTAAGACGCCAAGTATACGAATACATAGCTTGCACACGCTTGATTACCACTAACGTGGGAAGCCATAAGGACAACTATGGAAGCTATAAGTATGCAGAAGTGAATGAGGAAGCAGAGACAGGCTTTGAGTACATGGAAGGGATGACAGAACGCTTCAGCCAAAGGCAGGTAGACAATAGCCTCCAATGCTGACAGGGTGCAGCCCCAGCCAAGGACGAGTAGAGATGGAACATTCCAGTTACCAAGACAATAGGTCACCTGCAAGAAATTCAGGTTAAAATCCACATAATTGCAAGCAGAAGAGCTCCATTTTGTGCTCTCGACACACATGATGTAGAAGAGCAGCACAATGCCTGTTCACTCAAGGTAGACGGAGAGAAGTGGTTCCCGTCAAAACAGAGGTGGAAAGATACAAATGTTGCACAAGAATTAACAACTGAATGCACTCTATCAGGCTTAGTTTATCAGAGATGGCAACATTAGGGAACACACAGCACCTCGCTGTTTCATTCCTATTGCCTTGAAAAGGTACACACAGCCTGGTAACCGTCTAGGCTCCCAGGGAGGGGAGGACACATTCTACTCAATCCAGAGTCACCGTTCACATGAATTCATAATATGAAGGAGGAGCTGATAGTTTACTCACGACCCTGCAACTGTGTATTTGTTGTAGGTGGAGGTGGTCTCAGAAGGAGACCCCAGATATGGCTACCCAATAACCCTTATTGAATACATATATGTTTCACCTAAACTGACCCATCTGCATGCCCTATAGGTTTTGGGGACGGAACATGGTTTTGTGACATCACTCCTGGATTAAATAGGGTGATACCAATTCAGAGGATGAGAGCTCTGGAGAATGTATGTTTTTAAAGTGAGATCACTGTCATTTGTTGGATAATAAAGACAGTAATCTTTGCTTCATGGCTTTGTCTTCCAGGGAGTTTTTGATGGGCCGGAGGGTCTCTCTCTGCTGGTAATTGGGGTGAATGCTATAGAGCTCCTGCTTCTCCATTTACGCCTGAGTTATACAAAGGCCTTTTTTTGTATATAGTTATAAGAATAAATTTAGACTAACTGCTTGGTACTATATATGTGTTTTCAACAATCTTAAATATACTTTATATAATGGTAGACCATAATAGAACATTCAGCTTAATTGTGACATTTGCCAAACCGTCTGGGCCAGGTGCCCTAGATGGCTTAATTTTCAAAATAACCCATTAAATATCATCTTGTGTAATTCCTAAATTCATTATTTTTGGTGTATAACCATGTTCTAATTCTATTTCAAGACTGTTTTTTATATACTACTTTCCCTTGATATATTTAACCCAAGTGCTTTCTAATGTAGGGTTAATCTAATTTTCATCGTTATTCAAATAACAATCACTATTAACAAAATACCACAATTTTGGAAATCCCGAGTTCTTAACGCTCTAAACATCAAGAGCCACTGTGCAGTCAAAACAGATCCCTTATGGATCCTAAGACAATTCTTATATCCTCAATATCAACAGGCGAGACCTTGTGTTCCTGTTTGAATACCTTACAGTGATTCTATTTTTTACTATATTTAAGTCTTATTTTCTGTATATTATATATCCTCTAACCTTTAAAGCTTCAGCATGACTCATAATCATTTCCACCAGTATAGGCGAGAACAAATGCACCACTGCCCAATTCGTACAGCTCACTGAATGTGGGACTTCAACCAGTTTGATATCCTTAGTGAGAACTCTTAATCCCACAAATGTATGCAAAATAGTTAATACAATTCATCGATTCAAGAATGGAATAGCCCTAGTAGCCTCTGGCTTCCATATTCTGATTTTACTGGAAAGGTATTTTGTGCCCCATTGTTCTTCCAGAGTTGCGTGCTTTCTATTTTGCCTACATATGGGAAAATCCAACTGTCTTTCATTATCAGCATTATGCATATTATTTCTATTTTCCACTATATCATCCAATGCCAGGATTTGGTCATGAGTCTGAGGGTTTTTTTCTTCCTACTGTAGTATTGTCAGTAACTGATTTGTCACCCAACCATGCATCTAAATTGGGAATATAAATGTTACCAATAATTTCAGTCAATGCTTTTGGATGTGGTTTTACATTCACATTTTGAGTAGACAATGTTACACAATCCACCTGCCCTATTTCAGAGTGGGTAGGTGTTACCTTGAAAATTAATTCACTCACATTATTATTCGCCCAGGATTTTGATGATCTCGGGGCACCTTTGTTTTTAGTAACCGCTTGCTTCTTTGCCTTGCCATATGTTCCATTAACTTGACTGTGCCTTAACCTACGCATGTTTGGCCTGGCATATTCATGTTGATGTGTGAACTCACCAGCTATATCATCTTCAATTATTGCATGCACTATTTCCAAATGTATGTTTCTGTCTTCCTCGTTATAGTCATTAATACTAATGATAGGTCTACTTGCTAATCACAATGGTTTCATTGTGACATCTTAGGAATGTCAAGGTAAAATAAAAATGAGTTCCAGTGTACCCCCATCAATGTGACATACAGGAAATTGCCCCAATGCATTGCAACTGCTTATGTGGGGAAGAGTGGTATCTATTTGCATAGAAGAATGAGTTATGACAGACCGCCTAACTGAAAATGGAGAAGCAACACTATTAGAGGAGCAGGCAGCAGTCTCCCAGGACCACTAAAGACTCCCTCTGCCTAGTTCATAATGTGTCACTCATCCGTGTGTGCAATGAGGTGAATATATTTAAATCCCATTCTGAACTTTGATGGCACATCAGTATGCATATATATCTAACAATGGATGCTTCCCAATGATTTTTTTTTCAGGGACCAGTTTCGCCGCAGGAAGAGGACTAACTATCATAAAAACTAGTAGGAAACTAGTTACCCCTCCCTGTACACCGAATATCCACGTGTGTGTACACCAATAACATCTAGTTGGCCTAATTACTTTGTCAAAATAAACATAGAGTGGCAACAGTCATAAGACAAAATATATACTCTACAAGGTACTCAATGAAACTGGGGGTTAGTAGTGGGTAACTTGCTCATCAATCCTGTGACACTTAACTGATATGATCAGCACCCAGATTTTCGGCTATATTGATGTCATACTCAGAGTTCAAGATCTATTCTGATAAAGTTCACACAGTCTCTCCACTTATAACAGTTCTTAATGTTTGGAGATGGAAACAACCAAGACTTTCATTGCAATAGAGAATACGTGTTTCGGCCCTTAGGGCGCGGTGCACTGTCTCACTTGCGCTCGCATAACTAGATGGTAGGGCCTCATCAGGACTCAGACATAGTTTGCAATGGAAAACCCCAAAGGACATACCAAAACATGGCCACTCTTGATCATGATCCACTATCATTATGTAAACATGCACAGTGATGGGTGAGAGGTGTGCTGACCTGAATTATGAATACAGGACGTTCAGGGATAGGTTCATTCCAATAGTTAAGATCATCATTACTCTAGAGGAGTGCTGGAACAACTTCACTATACAAGAGTGAAAGGACAGTATAGATGTTGTTTTCTATCTCCATTCATTTTCACTCTCCAAAATGTGTAGATACCATCATAGCATATTGTCTAAACACTCTATAAAATGAGTTGACACGCACAAAACACGCTCTTTCTGAGTATAATTGAAGAATAATAAATGTTGCTGTCAAGTATGGATATATAATGTATCCTGAGCTTGGTCGACAACAAACGTTTATTGATGAAATCAACTGCAGTCAGCCGACACGTGTTTCGACAACAAGTCATTCTCAAGGCTATTCTCTTGAAAATATATTGATGCTAAGCTGAACTGTACGACTGTTCAGTCATTTAAGGTATGAGGATACTTGTATGTTTCTCGAAGTAGAAATAAACTGTCCTCAGATGGACAAAAGTTTCAAATATGCAGCCTGTGTGACAGGGCTCGATCCCTCTGGTTGCCGACAGTGCTCTTGCTCTGATCTGCAGCAATTATACATATATGTATCTCTCACTCTCTGAGAGATGGCGGGCAGTGAAGATGCTTCAAAACTGTGTAGCTACTTCTGAACCTATAAGTAAGGGAAGTGGAGAAGTCAACAAAAGGAACAGTGCTCCATCATGCACAGCAACGTCAAGCATCACTTAGACCCAACTTTCAAAAAATCTCCTTCTTTTCCACATATAGACATGCTGAGTACTGGTTATAGCGTGACAGCTACCCTTCTATATTTGCACCATATAAACTACATGTATATGTCTCTCGCTTTTCTTCTGCAGAGGCAGTAATGGCGCGTGGAACTGGCCAGTCTATTTCATCAAAAATTAACAGTATGCTGTCAGCATTTGGAAAAATAGTGGTAGCTCACCTTTCTTGTTAGAGAACTATTTTAGGATGCTATTCACAAAATAACACTTTGAAATGTGAATACCTGACATTTGTTTTTGTTTTTAAATGTGTCCATTTAATTGGGAACCATGTGTATGACCTGTTCCTCCCTTTACTTTTAATTCTAGAGGCATGCAAATGTCAGATGTCAAATAGGTCAATCATTTGAATTGTATGTGGGAGATAACAAAAAGTCAGTGGGTGTGTGCTAAAAAAAGATTTATCAGAGAGCCTGCATCTGCGAAATTTGATGGAATCCGCACTGGGAAGCCATTGCGGAGCAAACACGGAGGGCTGCGGGAGAAGTCAATAGTCCTCTAAATATGTGAAATTAAATGAATTCGAAGTTGAGCGCGGCAAGAGGTGAGAAAATTACATATTTATGGATGGTAAAAAGATGATAATTACACAATGCACCATATGAAGAATACATTTCAAAGTATAATCGGAAATACGGAGCTATGAGTGGCTTTCCTAGGAGGAACAAAGTGTGTGTGTGTGTGCGTGCGTGCGTGCGTGTGTTTGTGTGTGTGTGTCTCTGTGTGTGAATGATGAAGCATACATGAAGGCAAGGTGGGTTCAGTAACAACAAACATGTCCACCTTCACTACTGGAGTTGATATACTGCTTAAAAGTTCGGAAACATTCAGTGACAATAGCAGCAATAAACACTTCACTACACTACACTATACTACGCTACACTGTACGAATGAATACAGAACACGATGAGCCTGACACACAAATGCCCAAAGCCAAAAAGCACAGTGAGTGTGCTTTTGTGTATTTCTTTTTTTACTTGATTGAAACAAAATTGGCTTGAATTCATATTATTATTTTTTTGAAGAAAAGCCCCACAGTGACTTACCATGACCATGACCTAACAGGGGCAACAAACAAGTACCTAACACGGGCAACATAAAAGTACATATGGCAACTTTCCAACTACAGCATTGCCCTTGTCACCATGGCTCACCACCAACAGTTCATGTTTTAGTAATTTGCACAGCACATCCCTCAAAAGTTAGATTGTGATGTCTTCTCTACACAGATTCCGTGTCCTGTCAGTTCACTCACAGATTCACGAGGGCAGCAGCATAGAAATGCAATCTCCATTCATGTAGATGTAGAGTTGTACTAGTTTCGATGAGTGTAATAGTTTTTGGACTCTTATTCTGTCACCATAAATTTGACAGTTTTGCAGTTCATCAATTTAATCCAATTCAATGCAATGTTATTCCAGGAACCAGCTCCATGCACATTCAAACATAGAAAAGAACTGCTACTTGATAATAAAAATGGCCATGTTAATTTAATACAAATTGAAGATTTTAACAAATCCAGGACATTTGCCGAATTGTACAATTCTAAAACAATTTAAAACGCAACAATAAAATAAGGATTTGACACAAATCCCAGCTCAACTCAAACCTAAAAGCTGGTCATACAAAATGCAATCTCTCAAAACACAATGCACATGTTGAGATGCGTGTAGGGTTCAAGCACAATCATCAGGTCAGAAGGAGATACAAATTAATATCAGTTGAACTAGCCAGGTCCAGGTGATTCCATATATGCGTCCAAGCCTTACTCGGGGAGTTTAATACGGGGAAAAGTATTGGAATTAAAAAGAACTTCTCTTATTGACTTAATATGAAAGGTATTGATTAATGCTGGTATCCGACCGCCTTCATAATATGAGAACCACAAAAAAGGCTATTACCTGCGCCCACTGTCCAACCGGCAGTAACCTGTAGGAACGCTAGGCTCTTAAGGGGAATTTTAATGAAAAATCCTCTCGTCTCTAAAGGATAAACACAATTGAACTAAGTCTCGACAAGCAAGGAGTTGTGTTATGTTATTTTGATGTTATTTAGACTTCACACTGCTGCATTTGCATGGTCTCCAAGTGCTCAGGCGGACGAAAGTAGAGAGAGAGTGCACACATGCTTTTCCTGTTGTGTTGGTTATTTTAGTTCAGAGAAACTGGTCACTGTGTGTGGGTTTGTTTCTAGGTGGTCTGACTTGGTGTGCTTGTGATTTCGTGAGTCCTTATACGATGTCTTGTGTGCCCCGCGGATAAGAGTGCATTGGAAGTTGCAATTAAAAGGGTCCATGGCGAAGCACTTTACATTGTTCTCAGAGAAATTCGCTGTCAAGGAGCGGAATTCCGGCAAGAAGAGTATGTCTTTCTACAAACCAGAAAGAACACTGAGGTCTGAAACAATATTTGAAAATTAAATATGGTGGATCAGCCTTTTAAAACATCTCAACAAAACTAAGACACTCAATCCCAAAGTGAATATGCACAATAGAGGAACACCTGACCATGAGGAAAGCACTGAAAGCATTGCTCTTTGATTGCCAACCTACTTCCCAAACCATGGCCCATGGTCATAGAGAAGAATGCAGTTTTAAAGCAAAGAGCTATAGCACAAGTAACCAGTCCGGTCAGGTGGGCCGAGCAGATTGACCTACACATGAAAAGAGACCCAAAATTGTTAACCACTGCACAATGAGTTTCTTTTTTTTTTTATTATTAAGTTGTTTTAATCAAGAAACTTGATTTTTCAACAAATATCATAAATAATACTTTTAAAACAGTTAACAAAATACAAAATATTAAAACGAAGAGATAATTGAGAAATTGTAGCAATAACTTACAAAATTTCCAGAATGTTCACAAGATATTAATAGCAATAGGATACACAATGGTTGATGACATTTTTAGGAAGAAGTCGTATCATTCACAATTGTTAACATGAAATCACAAAAGTTACCAAACCATTCGCAAGAACCTCGTTAATAGTTTGGTATATATGCTCACAATTTGCTATGATTTAATCTTTTGTCTTGGAGTTTTAAACTGTGAAGATAATTCAAAATAGCGTACTTGATTAACTGAGTATTGGAGTGAAACAATAGCTCCCACAATTTTTCAGTTGTTGTTATGACATAATCTTGTAATAGAGGTTTAAAATGCAAAAGTCTCTGCTTAAGGAGTGATGGGCATTCTGCACATAAATGTTTCATGGATTCAATGGCTCCTCCGCAGAACCTACATGGTAGCTCATCATCAGTTATTAATTTACGATTATGTAATATTTCGTGAGTCGGCCATAAATTTAAGCGAAAGCGCAGGAAATCATTTCGCAGTCGAGAATCAGGAAAAATCATCAAATACTTTTCAGTAGATCCATAACATTTAACGTTAAAGGGGTTATTTGCAAAAGAGCAGTATTGATTACATGCTCTTCTAGTTTGTATCCAATCAAACTCCCATAAGCGTATCTTGGCTCTGTTTGGATTGGCTATCAACAGAGATGTAGAAATGCCTGTCTTGTTAATGATTTCCTGCGCCTGTGTTCGCCAAGTAAGAGGAAATATATCTTTTGAGGTTAAAAGATACCTTGCGATGATGTTAATGAGGCCATTTTTGTTCTCAGCCATCAGGCATTTTCTGTAGAAAGTACACATTTTCCAGTTGTGCATGGCATATAGGGACAACAAACCCAATTCATGCCTTACGATACATATTGGCTGAGACAACGGAAGACCAAGCACTCGTTTCCAATAGCAACCCTCGAGTAGCGACCAGTGATGGTATGATTTTTTTAAAGCAGCTTCCGTTCCATAAATTATGACTGGAACAAATTTTTGCTTATAATAAGTTATAATGGGACTTATTGAAAATTTGCAGTATTTAGTTTTAATCAAACGTGCTTGGGACACCGCCGTCAGTACTTTTTGCTTAATTCTCAATTCATCAGGATTTGAGCTGCAGTTGTGCGTGACAAGGGTGCCTAGATAGATGTAAGATTGCACTATGCTTACAGTGGTTAGTTGAAGGGGCCATTGTTGTTTGGTCCAACGTTGTCTAGATGTTCCAAATTGTATGACTTTAGTTTTAGATATATTAACAGTTAGACAATTTGCTGCTGTATATTTGTCTAAGATTTGCAATAAGATGCGAAGACCATTCGCAGTCTTTGAAAGAAGCACCATGTCATTTGCATATAGCAGATGTTTGACGTGGGTGTTGTTGATTTTTGGCGAATCTGTAATAGCAGTTTCAAAGTCCTCTCTAATGTCCGAAATGAAGAAATTAAATATTGCTGATGCCAATAGACAACCTTGCTATAGACCACGTGCAGTAACTATTGGCTCAGATAGGAGGCCTTCGTGGTTCAATCTAATTTGTATGGATGTACCACTGTGGAGTTGAATGATCCACTTCAATACGTGCCAGGGGCAACCCCTGTCCATAAGTTTTTTGAATAGTATTTCAAGAGATATGGCATCAAAGGCCATACGAAAGTCTATAAATGCCATATATAATGCCTGTTTTCGCTGGCGAGCTTGGTGAATAATTGAGTTCAAAGTGATAACATTGACAGATGTCCCCAGACCTGGCAAGAATCCGGTCTGAAATGGATCACGCAACTTGCACACATCCAACCATATATTCAATTGTTTCAATACCAAGCGGGCAAAAATTTTACCCGGACAATCAAGGAGGGCAATAGGGCGATATGCTGTAGGGTCTGCTCTGTTGCCCTTTTTAAATATGGGGACTATGATAGAACGTTTCCATGACTCCGGTATGCTGCCCTTTGCAAAAATGTGAGAAAAAATTGTGATGAGTATGGAGGACCACTCATAGGGGTGATCCTTAAGCATGCCATTGTGCAAGCCACCTGGGCCAATGGCCCTCGATCGACTTAGATTTTTAATGCATAAAAGAATATCTGCAAATACAAGTGGGAAGGCATGTGATGTTACCATATTCAGTGAACTCAGATTAAGGTCTGGGAACGGAGATTGGTACAAGGTATTAAAGTGGTCGTGCCATTTATCATTGGTTACAGCAGATGTAAGTATAGCTGCTTGTGATTTACAGGTAGCAATATTCAAACAATTCCAGACACCACTAGTTGATTTGGTGAGTATCTGCTTCAACATTTCTTCTCCGTTCTTTTGATAGTGGAGGGCTCTCTCACTTTTTAACCATCATCTATAGATTGCTTTTAATTGTCTTTTAAGCACAGATCTATTAGCCAGGGGTTCAAACTTTAGACTGCGTATATCTTGTCTTAGTTTAGTTTTTTTTTGCTGAAGAACTGGGTTATATATATGTTGATGCTTATGTCTAATAGTATGATCTGGTAATTTGATCTGCTTAAAAAGCTGCATCATGTTAACATAGGACTTGGGGGAATTATCAGTTGGGGAATTGAAAGAACTAATCAACGCCCGATTGTAGTGGGCTAATTTCTCAGGGTTCCATTGTAAGCGAGAGCCACTATTATTCACATATAAAGAGGATAAATGGGTGGATTTGTAGACAGGACGTTGACCAGATGGTACTTTGAGCAACATGATGAGTTTATGATGATCGCTGGCAGGAGAGGGTACTACATATAGAGATTCAACCTGGGAAAAGTAATTTTTGCTGATATAAATGTAGTCTAGAGTTGCCTGTCGCGATAAGTACGCCCAAGTCGAGCAGCCAGGTACATAACCAGGCACAGAGTTATTGACCATGATAAATCCTCTTTCTTGCATGATGTTAGACCACATTAATTCTTCAGGCATATATTTGTTATTATCAAATGGCAAGATATGTAAATTTAAATCACCGAGAATAATGGAACATGTAATGCTAGTATCGGCAGTTATAATGTCAAGATGAGCAGATAGGCAGGTAAAAAAGGAATCGACAGATAGATTTGTCTACTCCAATATATGTTTACGATGGCTAAATTCAATTCACCTCGAGTCAATTTCACGCTCTGAAAGTAGGGAGATGGAGAGGGGTGTTGTGTAATACTAAAGCCACAATCATGCTTAATGGCTATAAGTAGGCCGCCAGAGGGGCGCCCCATTGGCTTTTTTGTTGCAGGTGTTGAAACAATTGCATGTGAGGCCCAACATGGGGTCTCTCTAAGCCATGTTTCTTGTAGAACCAGTAGGTCATGTTGGTTCATTTTGCCATCTATTGAATTAATAAAATGAGCATGACCTCTAGTGTTCCAACAAAGAAGGGTGATTGTGTCCATGTTATTTTCTAGTTATGAATATACACCGCGGTCTTGTGCGCTTGAAATTCTTGAGTCCTGGGAAAAAGATGTAGTTTTAGTTGCATCATTTTGTCGAGACTGATAGATGGGAATTTGTGATTTCTCAATTTTATGAGTACTTGGTTTGAATTCCTGAGATAAAATGAAACCCATATCAAAGAAGACCATCCTTGCTTGCCAAAGTAAATCAAACACCAGACCTGAGCGGACATGTATTCTAACTTCCGCTAGATCGTTTAGATTTATGAATTCCACCAAATCGATGTCAGTAGTAGAGAGTTCTTTCAGTTGTGGTACATCAGAACAAATTTTCAAAATACTTGTCCTATTGAGGACATAGTTCGGAAATGGTGATGCGCGACACTTTAAATTAAGGGAGTGAAGTCGCAGTTTACCTGGAACGCGCAAATCTTGCAAGCTTGTTATTCCTTTGCGAGCTTGCGGATCACTAGTCCTATTTAGATTTTTCTGGTGGACCTGTTGTTTATTTGTAATGTTCAATTCTTGTGGTGCAGTGCACGTTTTGGGCAAATCAGTCACTAAGGGCATTCTATGATCTCTATCACAAGATTTATGTTCATTCATATATTGGTCGATGGATGATTTAATATAGTCTTGTATCTCTTGTGGCGAGGCTGTAGGTATAGGATTCGATTCATTTTGGATGTGGATGACACCATTATAAGCCGCCTCAGAGATTGCCTGCACCTGTGGCCGGTCTATTGAGGCGGTCAAAACAGACTTATTCTCGGCCTTCTTGGAGGTCAAGTCAATAGGTAGTGGCTCCTTCAAGTCCTTTGGGGGGCATGTAATTAGAGATGATGCCTTCAATTGGTCCATCATTTGAGATGGCAAGGTAATTTGGGGAGTTGGTAGCGAGTGAAGAGTATAAGCATGAATTGAAGCTCTTATTTCATCTCGCAATTGAGACATAATAGATTCAGTTTCTTGCTGTAGGCTAGTATTAGATGTTATGGGTATAGATGCGGCGGTGCCAATGAGACCATGCTGCTTAGTTATTGCGGTGGAGACATTGGCAGCTGGAGTAGGAAACATAGTAAGTGGTGTAGGGTTTGGAAAGATGGTCTGTTTCGCAAGGGTCACTAGATCATCACCACTTGGCTTGTATATAGCCACTGTTGGAATCTTGGCCGCGAGAACGCCAACAGGAAGTGTGTTTATAGGAGATTCTAGCCGAGTAGGAATTTTGATACATTTACGTGCAGTGTCTTTGGATTTTGGACAGTGATTTTTTTTTTGACTTGATCTCTTCATTCTTTTCCAATCTTTTCTTGAACGACGAGCTCCTATTACTTTATTTGGTAAAGTTACCGATGGTTGCGTGAAAAGATCAAATATGTTTGTTGACTTTTCGGTGGTTACTTTATGGGTCTGTGGTGGATCTAACTCAGATACTATTTGAATGTCTTCAAGATCTAGCTTAAATTGATTAGAATTACAATTGTTGGGCAAATCATGTGCTACAGATCGTAATTGTGCAATTTCAATAAGTGACTGTTGCGTCACGTTGTCAGCCCCTACTATATTTGATTTGCTAGGAGGCGATGTCAACAATTGTATTTCTTCATTGTTAATACTAGTTGCAGTCCCAGGATATGAGGTTTTGACACAAAATTGTTCAATAAGTTTGGTCTGGTGTGAAACTTTGTGATCTAACAGTTCATATAATTTTGCAATAGTTAGTAAAGCTGTATTCATAGCAGTCAATGTGTTATTAAGCGCCGGGGCCTCAGGAAAAGAGTAACGTTTATCTTGGGATTTGTGTATAAAAAAATCTGATGGGCGACTCTCTTCATGAAATCTGGTACGTCGTGGAGTAGGCGCAATAAGAGATGGAGATTCGTTAATAGTTTGATTATGGGTTTTATCTAATACTGGGGACGAAACAGAATTCAAATGATGGGAAAGTGAAGGGGGGCCAGGGATAGCAGGTACTACTGTATTGTTATGTGACTGATCCTCCTGCAATTGGATTAAGTCACCTGTATTTGAGCATATATATAGTACATCAGTGCTAGGACAGGTTGAATTGTGAGACAGATTCATGGATTCCATAGTGTCTTCGCCCACCTATCCCAATATTCATAATTGCTCATGCGCTTGCCGCAAATTGACTTGTGCAGCTACAGAGCACTGAATGGGTGCCAAGGACAATGTCGAAGTTACTTGTATCTGTGATAAATCGATGTTTTGTGCACTGTTTATCGCCTGAGTTTTATGAACAGGAGAGCAATACTTCTGTTTATTTGAATTAAGATGAAAGGCATCATGTATGTCTCCCGCTAAACATGCAGACTCTAATGTGGTATCTGTAACTTCTGCATGACTGCTTGTGGGTGGAATGCATTCAGCAGAATGGCACATGGTTGAGATGGTGCTAGGTAGAACGATAGGTATGGAACAGGTAAGTGGGATGTGTGCTTGCTGTACAGATTTGGGTATTGCTAAAAGTAAGGTCTCTGTAACACTAGTGGCTTGTGAAGACACAATGCCAGTTTCTGTTGTAATAGCCATAGGCACGACAAGGGGAGACAACGTTCTATCCGTTGATCTTTCACAAATTGTTTGGGAGTGGTTAGTAGCACCACGCATTATTTGACTTTGAAAATTGGGAGAGGTGGGGGTAACAAATGACAAAATGGACTGCTTTAAAGAGGGGCGAGAAACAGCAGTAAGAGGGCCCGGAACCAAGTTCGGCATGCCTGTTTTCAAAGTATTTTTCACCATGACCATGGTGTTCTGCTATACAAGAGTACAAATTTAAAAATAAACAATTACAGTGTATATTAGAATTAATGATGGTAAAATTCTATGTTAAATAACAATTCTCCTATCTTACAAATGTATCAACTATGGTTGTATCGCTTTGGGAACGCCCGATGGCTTGAGGAGCAGCCTTAGTCCGTCTCTCCTCCCCACAGTTCAATTACTAACTAGTGAGCTGCACGATTTACCTTCTTTTGAGCCACCCGAGCCAAACAGCAGCAAAACAGTTCTTTACATGTAAAATGCAGTGCCCTTTACTCCGCAGTCGGGCTTAACGCCGCAAGGGTGGCTGGGGGCTGGCTAAAAGCCCAGTTGAAATCACGTGATGAGTCACGTGACGGCGATAGACTCTGCCTCCTCCAGGAAGCGGTCTGGGCACAGCAAGAGCTTCCCTTAGCTCCCAGTGCTGTGGCAGGAGCTGAGAGCAGGTAAAAGTTCCTTTTGCTAAAATGAGGCTTCCAGGAGCAAGTGAACATCCTGCTCGGGCGGCTGGGGGCTGGCTAAAAGCCCAGTTGAAATCACGTGATGAGTCACGTGACGGCGATAGACTCCGCCTCCTCCAGGAAGCGGTCTGGGCACAGCAAGAGCTTCCCTTAGCTCGCAGTGCTGTGGCAGGAGCTGAGAGCAGGTAAAAGTTCCTTTTGCTAAAATGAGGCTTCCAGGAGCAAGTGAACACCCTGCTCGGGCGGCTGGGGGCTGGCTAAAAGCCCAGTTGAAATCACGTGATGAGTCACGTGACGGCGATAGACTCTGCCTCCTCCAGGAAGCGGTCTGGGCACAGCAAGAGCTTCCCTTAGCTTGCAGTGCTGTGGCAGGAGCTGAGAGCAGGTAAAAGTTCCTTTTGCTAAAATGAGGCTTCCAGGAGCAAGTGAACACCCTGCTCGGGCGGCTGGGGGCTGGCTAAAAGCCCAGTTGAAATCACGTGATGAGTCACGTGACGGCGATAGACTCCGCCTCCTCCAGGAAGCGGTCTGGGCACAGCAAGAGCTTCCCTTAGCTCGCAGTGCTGTGGCAGGAGCTGAGAGCAGGTAAAAGTTCATTTTGCTAAAATGAGGCTTCCAGGAGCAAGTGAACACCCTGCTCGGGCAGCTGGGGGCTGGCTAAAAGCCCAGTTGAAATCACGTGATGAGTCACGTGACGGCGATAGACTCTGCCTCCTCCAGGAAGCGGTCTGGGCACAGCAAGAGCTTCCCTTAGCTCGCAGTGCTGTGGCAGGAGCTGAGAGCAGGTAAAAGTTCCTTTTGCTAAAATGAGGCTTCCAGGAGCAAGTGAACACAATGAGTTTCAGTTTAAAACAGCAAATAACTGACACAACAAATATTCAACCATATACCCTGGTATGAGGACTACCCTATTATCCCACCCTATTAAAAACTCTCCATGCTCCTGCAAACACACCACACACAGACCAACTAAACCACCCTTACAGAGCAACAACAAACCACACTCACACTGACACCAAACAGCAAAACTCAAAATCTCCTCCATTGTAGGCCATTGCAGGATCTTAGTGCTTGTATGATGTGTTAATTCTTGTATGATGTGTTAATTCTAGATGATTTTCAGGAGGAGTCATGCTGCTGTTCACTTGATCTATCGCAGTTTTTTTTTGTTTGTTGCTAGGTCGTCAGGCATGGTAAGTTAGACACTGTTGACATAGTCTATTCTTGACAGGACAAGAGAGATTTATTTATTTACATATTTATCTATTTATGTATATGCAGGAGGAATGCTCTTTTGGTCACAAATGAACATACAATGGATAAGAACTCAGATTTGACAGGAAGAGTGAGCTTCTTACAATGGGGTGAGTTTGAGGGACATTCCGAGCAGGTTTTGGATGGACGTAAATGGCACAGTCACCTGAGACAATACATAAGTGAATATACATAGATAAAGGTAACCCAGCATTGGACATGTAGAGTTGGATATAGGAGGATAAATACAATGGTGCCTTACCCTGGATAGATTTGTGAACCAGGAGAAAAATTTAAATCTGGCCCTGTTTTGCATTGTCGGCCATCCACCATGGTGATGGCTCGAGGCAGTAGGTGTGAAGTGAGGGAGTTGAAAGAGAATCCTGGTAGCAAAGTTAATGTTCATGTCGAGAGGATAGAAAACAGAACTGGAGAGACCAAAGATGATGCTTTACTTTACATTATTTTATTTGTATAGCGCAAACTAAAAACCCGGAGGCATGAGGGCGTGACAAATAGTCAGAAGGATCCTGTAATGATTAACAGAGAGTAGCCTTTGTGAGCTTTTTATTTGAATAGCAGCATCGTTATTCCTTTTCTAAAGACTGCAATAGAGTCGATATCTGGCACAGTAGTCCACTTTAGAGAAGAAAAGAGTGGTTAAGGGATGCTTGGCACTGTTGAAAGGAAGGAGGTGCTCGATTTTCATAATATTTAGGAGGTTGGGGCAGGCTGATGTTCCAGTTTTGGAGTTGAAAGTAGAGAATGTGTGAGAAGGGTAATCGATGATGCCGAGGTTTCTAGCTGAAGAAGAGTAGGAGAGAGTGCCTGTTGGGAACTGGACAGGCAAAGGAAGAGATGAGAGGTAGCCTTTGGCAGGGAAGAAAAGCACCTCTGTTCTGGTAGAGGTTAACATCATAGGGTGCAAAACCATCCAATATTTAATGGCAGAGAGACAGTTGGAAATTTTGATAGAGAGATCATAGGAAAGTTCAGGAAAAGGGAACAAATATTTGGATGTCATCCACAAAGAGTTCAGTATGAGAACTCAAAGGGAGAGATTAGTGCCCCAAGAGCAAAGGTGTAGATTGTAAAGAGGAGCAGAGCCAAGACAGAGCCTTGTGTTACACCAGCACTTATATGAGTGAGTTGAGAGGCGTTATTGCTCCAGGAGACAGATAATTGGTGATAGGCAAGGTAGGAGACCATACAGACAAAAGCTGGATCGTGAATCCCAAGAAGAAAGTGTATTAAGGAGAACAGAGAGATTGACATTGTCAAAAGCATGAAGACAAGTCAAAGAGAATTGGGATAGTTGATAGGTTGGAGTGCTTCACAGAGGCAATGACATTGGTCCCATTCATGAGAACAGATTCCGTGGAGTGACAGGAGCATAACATTCTTATAGGTGGTCTCAAAGATTGTGGATGTCTAAGAAATTGGAAAGATGGTTGAACACAGGTCAAAATATACCTTGTAGGTTTGGGTCAGCCCTTTGCTTTTTTTAGGAGGGGGATGACCATGGCTCTTTTGAATATAGAGGGAAATCAAATGGAGTCGAAGGACAGGTTGAAGAGTACACTGATGTGAGAGGCTACTAAAGGGGTAATAGGCTTGACTAGTGTAAAGAAAATAGCAACCAAAACCCGAACGCTAAAAATAATCCAAAAAGCCAAATAATCACTGCACCTCTTTGAAAGGGAAACACGTTTTATTTCATGCAAAAAGGTCTCAGACGGTCCTTTAGAAGTGTACTGACATGGAACACAACAATTTCAACAAAATTACAGGTTATACTACCAAATCTCGGGAGGATAGCTCAGGAGCAACGTACTCGCCTTGGAAGCAAGACAACGTGGATCAACACAGATTCGATCCCCGGGTCTGTGTCTAGGAACCTCTGGGTATTAAGCACATTATAAATAACGAATTATAATTATTTAGTGGTAAACTGCAGAATTTGGTTATATAGGTTACAATGTTATCCCACCTCCCTCATTGGCTTTCACCTATCGAACATCCCAATGTCCCCCTTTAGCCAGGAACTGACTGGCCACATCTTAACTAAACCCATTCCCCTAGACATGCATTCCCCTACATCATCACTAGTAAATCCAGGTACAGGATTGGTGGTTTTGAGCTAATTAACATATTAATACATCGAGACCATCAAGTGATGTGCACCCCTCTGATCACGAAGCGATCAGAATAAACTGGTGAGGCCAACTCTGCTTTGATAAGACAATGGACATTCTCATTATATCGGATGCTGTGGCCAACACAAGTTGTGCCCCAACCTTGTACTTAATTTATTGGAATCACCCCTGCCCCATCTATCCCAAATCACATAACATTCCAGACAGAACTCCCCCCTTATCTCCTTCAAACTCAAGGTACCCACTAATAACGTGACTGCGGCACCGCTCTTGAGTCTGAATTTCAGGGATTTATTTGTTGTTGGTTATAGGTGTGCTTTTAGTACAGAAAAGATGCCCACTCTTGGGTGAGGGTAGTAGCACACTCAAAATCTTCTCCTTGGCCATTGGCATCACAAAACCTGAACCTGTCCTTAAAAGGAGCATCCGTACCAGCTCTTCCAGCAGCTCACATTCTGTTCCCACCACATTCAGGCCCTGCAGCTGGATAGAATAAATGTTTATCTGTGCACCAAGGGTGCCTCTGACCTCGGCTTCTTTCCTGGGGAACAAAGAAGAGGATTTGTTTTATAAACTGAGCTCCGCAGGGCTGCAGCTGACCATCAGAGCCATCAGTCTGTTCTGTTCATGGTGTACTGAGCCTTTACATCCAATATGGCGACACTTCTGTCATGTTAACACACTAACCTTGCTTCTACCACAATACCTGTCTGACTTCATCTTCTACCTGATTCAACTCTTTCTACAGACTATAACTAGGCATACACAACTATGCAGAGGCCTATAATAATAATAATACTACCCTATCTATAACCTCTGCAACTGCACAGTAATACATGTGTTGCTCTTTCTGTTTTTCTATGAGTGAGTATTTAATGTGTGTCAGACCTAACTAAAAACAATGCATAAACCTTCTGCTGTGCAAACCTCAATCTGCTCCCATGACAACATGTGCTACTAGGTTTTTCTCAACATGAACATTTTTTGCCTGGCTGGGACACTGTACATGCTTCTCAACAGACACCTGTGGATAAACTGGCTAATGTCCCTGTACCCCTTAAACTGCAACAATCGGAAGCACTATGTTTGGTTTATATTCAAATTTGAGCCCAAGTAGCATCCCATCATACGGGCATCCCATAGTGCCATTTTTGGCCATCACCTGGTGTATAGCAAACCCGTCCACTAAAAAGTGTGAGGTTAGCAAGGTTTCCTCCAGCATAAGCACAGGGTGACCCAGGAAGAAGTCACTGGAGGGGCCCTTCTGCAGAAAGTGGGAGTGGCCTATGGTATTCCAAGAGGCCAGTGTTAATTCTCACTTTGCTTTACTGTCGATCCCCATTAGCATATTTTTTAAGCAAAGCCAGCCTTGGGGATTTCCTTAAGCCTGCTGGAACAGAATCAGTAAACGCTGATTTTGTGGGGGACTTATTTTTCAGTGCGATTGTACAATGATTACAACAAACATCGGTTTCCAAGGGTAACTTGACCTTATCCAATTTGTAGCCAACAAACTCATGATATTCATACTGGGCTCTAATTAATGAGGTAGTTACAGGTAAGGAACAATAAACTCGCACACAGCCCCCTGATCCATGCTTCAATGGTTTGATAAAGTCAACAGATTTAGATGTGAGGTAGGTAGTGACTCCACGTCACCAAAGGGCCCAGCATTGGTGTTTTCAGGCCCCAATGTTGTCACCAGCACTTGGGAGTTCGGCAGATTTGATTCCACTTCTTCTACCTCAATTATGGATAGGCATAATTTCAATGCCGTAGATTTTATTGGAACAGCATCTGTGCCTTTGAGGAGCCAGATTGTCAGGGCCCCACCGCGCATCTGCTGCCTTTTCTTTTTCCGCGCAGCTTTCTTAAGAACTTGCGTAAATCACCTTTCGCTGATTTACCACTATCACAGTGGTGGAATTCAGTGGATAAGTTGACACTGGTATGCCCCTCAGTTTTGGCTTTAAGTGCTGCTACCCTTTTTAGTTTTTCCCGCTAACAGATTTGTTTATGAATTAAATAGCAATAAGGGGATTGAAGGGAAGACTCCAATTTATCCCCCTCCTCCTCCAAAAGTTTCAAATGATTTTAAGCAGGTGGAGTGCCAGGCGTATCCACAGATTGAGTTTCCGGTGACCATATAAAATGCCTATGGTACTGAGACGAGGCGGATGAGCAACATGTTAATAACGTTGAAAAGTGCTGCCAAGATGACTATGCAGTCTAGTTGTTACTATTCCGAGCAACCCAGCAGGACATTCAAATCTGGAAATCACCCGTAGGTGAGAGAAGCAGAGGCAGAAGCGGAAACAGCAGCTGAAGCTAAAGCTGGAGAAGTTGTGTGGCACTACAGAGTATGCGATGCGGGAAACAAAATCGTGGAGGAAAGCAGAATCGTGGGAGGATGCCCATCTGGAAAGGAGAGATGCTCCCGAGTTGCAGAGAACCGCTCTGGCGTACTGCAGTATCAGGAGACCCGATGGAGCCTGGTGAGCTCCAGGGAAGACAATGAAAAACCTTTTCACAATGAACTTCCACAATAGATTTTATACATACAAATTTCATACAGCTATGTGTCATTAGCCCAAACAATTAAAAGCAAAGCAGTTACGGGAAAACCATTTCCCGGCTGCACCCTTGGATGAAACAGACAGGTCACGTGGGACTCGGCGTCAAACTCTCTGACAATTTAATTGCCCTCCGTGAGGTGTGTCTGGTTTATCCAGGAGTAATTTCTAAAACATTTTGTAAAAGTATAAGTGTCGCACAAATTCTCAGCACAACATGCACTCTATGCTCAGCTCTTTTTTTACAGGTGCATGAACCATTATCCTGTGCGGGAATACATGACAAGTCTATAAAAGAAAACATAGATTCTGTGACATTGATTCAAACAATTTTTGTCTAAAAGTGCATAAGTCCACTTGTGTCACTCTAAATGAGGTGACATCTGTATGTCTGGTCGACCGGTTTCAATGATGTCTTGCGTGTATCATATTCTTCAGGACCCATTATTGCTTCTTTTGACCCAATCAGCAAGCCCCATAGGGGCGGGATTGTGACATGTTCTGTGGATAAAATGGGAGAAAGTCAAAATGACTTCTCTCATATATGGGAAAAAGCATACGGCATTTCTTAATGGCTCTTATTGAAGGAATGAAATAATCAATTTGTGACATTAAAAAAGAGGCTATCTTCACCCTGCCCCATCACCATTAAGTGCATGACATCATGTCTAACCTGACAAGATCATACCTGTCCAACTGTTTGTATATGCGAAACAGAGGCACACTCAATTTCGGCAGTGTTGCCACTTTCAGATAGTCAAGTTGGGACGCCTAAAATGGTACTTAATCTGTAACATAAGAACACTCATGTTGCATTATCTGTGTATGTACACCCAAGGTATCACATTACCTTGTCCTGAAATTTATTGTCCCCACAGTTGTAAATCTATTTACCTCGCCACTTATAAACATCCCTTCGATGAGATGAGCTTTTTATAGTCTCGCAACCTTATTCGTAATGCTTTTGAAAGGGTCCTGCAAGAAAGGGGATTGCAGAGCCTTAATCGCAATGGATCTTTTCTTCGATGTTTTATATTTGTCTGTGTTAAGTGGAAGAGACCATATTGCCGGTGCATTCGCCAAGTGTGGACTACTCATTCATATCTCCTGGTCATGTCCCCACAGCCCAATCGTGTGCACCTATTAGACCTAACTGCTCACATTGCACCCAATAGTGCAATCTTGTTTTAAATGTTAAACAAGCATATTACAAGGACTAAAACCCTTTCACTTCCTAAGGTTCATCAACATGAGCCTATTCGGATTCACGTGTGCCCGGATGAGACCCATTATGTGCATTGGTATCAGCTTAACAAGGCAACCGCACCCGCTGGGAAAATCAGATCGTATGTTTTTAGGGGAATTAGTGCGGCGCCAAGAGCCCATTTCCATTTCTTTTATAGTGGGAACATGCACATGATCTGATTAGCATGTCCCAGTCATTCTTACTTGTTGAGTTCTCGTTTTCCCTTCACGATTTCTTCCGTTTCGTTTCTTCGCTGTAGACGCTAATGGCGTTCCTCGCGATAGACGCTGATGAGCTACTCCGCGTCTTATATAAACACTGACAACGAAGGATGGTCTTGTCAGCGGCCAATAGAAGGCCACGACGGGATCACGTGTCCTGGCGGCCATTTTTGATCGGGGAACATAGCGTGTTCCCGCGGCCATGTCTGGGATAAGAAGCACGTAAGGGGAAAACCAATTCTCATAAGGTTTCTCACGTGAAGCCGCTGGCACCAATGGTGTATTCAAGTGACGGATATCCCAAACGGTCAAAGACTCATTAGTTCTCCTTACACACAATGTTCGAATTCCGTAAGAACCCATCTAATGCATGAGGGGAACCTCATGCAGAGATTGGGGGAGGCTAGTGGGGGGAGGGGAAGGGGAGACACAAAGGGTAGAGGCCCGAAATTCTGGTTTAACAGCAAAAATATGGCCCCAACTTGTTGCTAGATATATGGAGACACCTCAAGGGCAAGGAGGCGGGGGAAAGGGGGGAAAAAGAAAGAAATTACCCATTTTATGGGGCAAAATGGAGAGAGACAAGGTGGATAAAAGTGTGGTATTCTACCTACTTCATCAAGGCCAGTGTATTCCACTGAATTTCTTCATTAAACCATGCAACAACATGGAAAACCCGTCCAAGGGACGTCTATTGTGGCAGTCCTAAGTTATTCTCCAATCTTTAATACTCTGAAAAGAGAAATTAAGAGACTGTGGCCTATCCTCAATGCAGGCAAATTGGAATTGTCATTGCCGACTTTCGCGATCAAACGGAGAAGGACCATCTGGGACAGTCTGGTCCATACTTTGACAGACCCAAAGCGTAGTGGAAACGTTAACACTCTCTGGAATGTACCCACCGCGGTGGGACATACTCCATGTGGGACGTGTAGCATGTGTAAACAGACTACAAGAAGTGTATCTATTGACATAGGGTGGAAGACACCATGGATGCAGAGGCATTTAACAAATTGCAATAGTCGAGGTGTCATCTACTTGATTAGTTGCCCGTGCAATCTAAAATATATTGGGATGACAACTCGCCCAATCAGAACACGCCTTATCGAACATAAGTCCTGTATAAGGACCAAAAAAATCACTGCACCACTTGTGGTCCATTTCAATGCAGAACATCAAACAGAGAATGATTTCAAATGGACAATTCTCGAGAAAGTATGGCCACCCCGTAGAGGGGGCAATTTTCATGATATACTTCTAAAGAAGGAACAACAGTGGATTTTTCGTCTGGACACAGTTAGACACGGGCTGAAATGAAGAAATTCAGTGGAATACACTGGCCTTGATGAAGTAGGTGGAATACCACACTTTTATCCACCTTGTCTCTCTCCATTTTGCCCCATAAAATGGGTAATTTCTTTCTTTTTCCCCCCTTTCCCCCGCCTCCTTGCCCTTGAGGTGTCTCCATATATCTAGCTACAAGTTGGGGCCATATTTTTGCTGTTAAACCAGAATTTCGGGCCTCTACCCATTGTGCCTCCCCCTTCCCCTCCCCCCACTAGCCTCCCCCAATCTCTGCATGAGGTTCCCCTCATGCATTAGATGGGTTCTTACGGAATTCAAACATTGTGTGTAAGGAGAACTAATGAGTCTTTGACCGTTTGGGATATCTGTCACTTGAATACAGCATTGGTGCCAGCGGCTTCACGTGAGAAACCTTATGAGAATTGGTTTTCCCCTTACGTGCTTATCCCAGACATGGCCGCGGGAACACACTATGTTCCCAGATCAAAAATGGCCGCCAGGACACGTGATCCCGTCATGGCCTTCTATTGGCCGCTGACAAGACCATCCTTCGTTGTCAGTGTTTATATAAGACGCGGAGTAGCTCATCAGCGTCTATCGCGAGGAACGCCATTAGCGTCTACCGCGAAGAAACGAAACGGAAGAAATCGTGAAGGGAAAACGAGAACTCAACAAGTAAGAATGACTGGGACATGCTAATCAGATCATGTGCATGTGCCCACTATAAAAGAAATGGAAATGGGCTCTTGGCGCCGCACTAATTCCCCTAAAAACATACGATCTGATTTTCCCAGCGGGTGCGATTGCCTTGTTAAGCTGATACCAATGCACATAATGGGTCTCACCCAGGCACACGTGAATCCGAATAGGCTCATGTTAATGAACCTTAGGAAGTGAAAGGGTGTTAGTCCTTGTAATATGCTTGTTTAACATTTAAAACAAGATTGCACTATTCGGTGCGATGTTAGCAGTTAGGTCTAATAAGTGCACACGATGGGGCTGTGGGGACATGACCAGGAGATATGAATGAGTAGTCCACACTTGGCGAATGCACCGGCAATATGGTCTCTTCCACTTAACACAGACAAATATAAAACATCGAAGAAAAGATCCATTGCGATTAAGGCTCTGCAATCCCCTTTCTTGCAGGACCTTTTCAAAAGCATTACGAATAAGGTTGCAAGACTATAAGAAGCTCATCTCATCGAAGGGATGTTTATAAGTGGCGAGGTAAATAGATTTACAACTGTGGAGACAATACATTTCAGGACAAGGTGATGTGATACCTTGGGAGTACATACACAGATAATGCAACATGAGTGTTCTTATGTCACAGATTAAGTACCTTCTTAGGCGTCCCAACTTGACTATCTGAAAGTGGCAACACTGCCGAAATTGAGTGTGCCTCTTCTTCGCATATACAAACAGTTGGACAGGTATGATCTTGTCAGGTTAGACATGATGTCATGCACTTAATGGTGATGGGGCAGGGTGAAGATAGCCTCTTTTTTAATGTCACAAATTGACTTGTTCAGTACATTGGAAAGCAAAATTATTTCATTCCATCAATAAGAGCCATTAAGAAATGCCGTATGCTTTTTCCCATATATGAGAGAAGTCATTTTGACGTTCTCCCATTTTATCCACAGAACATGTCGCAATCCCACCCCTATGGGGCTTGCTGATTGGGTCAAAAGAAGCAATAATGGGTCCTGAAGAATATGATACACGCAAGACATCATTGAAACCGGTCGACCAGACATACAGATGTCACCTCATTTAGAGTGACACAAGTGGACTTATGCACTTTTAGACAAAAATTGTTTGAATCAATGTCACAGAATCTATGTTTTCTTTTATAGAGTTGTCATGTATTCCCGCACAGGAGAATGGTTCATGCACCTGTAAAAAAAGAGCTGAGCATAGAGTGCATGTTGTGCTGAGAATTTGTGCGACACTTATACTTTTATAAAATGTTTTAGAAATTACTCCTGGATAAACCAGACACACCTCACGGAGGGCAATTAAATTGTCAGAGAGTCTGACGCCGAGTCCCACGTGACCTGTCTGTTTCATCCAAGGGTGCAGCCGGGAAATGGTTTTCCCGTAACTGCTTTGCTTTTAATTGTTTGGGCTAATGACCCATAGCTGTATGTAATTTGTATGTATAAAATCTATTGTGGAAGTTCATTGTAAAAAGGTTTTTCATTGTTTCGACATAGGGCAAGAATAGTCCCCATGCATTCCCTGGCGGTAGCCGGTAGCCGGCGCATTAGTGCTTTTGAGGGTCAGAAACATCATGCAGGGCTAGCATAGTGTACTCCCTGTAGGGAAAGAGTTAGGGTCGCATTAACTGCACAATATAATAAATAGCTCCGGTGAAGCTTTTGTTCCTTACTCTGTTTTGTGTGTTATAGTTTTCTCTGATAACAGAAAGGACACATTCCCCCTGTTTGAGGTAATGTGTATTTGAATAAAATCCCTGTGTGTTAGTTGAGCTCCAGGGAAGAGCCACACAGGCAATAGCAGCTGCAGGAGAGCTTTCAACAGTGTTGGCAGACCAAAGAGGATCTGAGAGTTTACCTGCCCGCATCGATACCACACTGCAGCACCGTGAGATGACACAGAGACACCAAAAGAAGCAGTGAGTTGGCCTAAGGAGAGAGGTAACCCGGGGCACTCCAAAAAGAACAATTACAATTAAGAAACAGTTTTGAATGCCGAGCAAGTAGAAAAGAAGGGCAAAAAGGGTGCTATTCTCCTCACATGGGATATCAGTTTGGGGTTGGGGAAACCTGAAACCTGCATTACCACCAACCAAGAGACTGTAAAGAAATGATAAAAGGACTAAGAAGGTACAATTATCCCCCAGTGATATATCAATTTGGGGAAACCTGGAAACCACATTGCCATAAGCAAATAAACAGGTAAACACTGTACAATTCTTTTCTTATGAAATGTGGGTGTGGAGAAACCTGGAACAAACATTGCCACAGGCAGAGAAACATTGATAGTTGTGTCAAGTTAACACCATTCCTGGCAGGCGAGTAAACCTGTAAAGGAACACATTGTATGAAAGTAGAAATCATTCCTGGTAGCAAGTAAACTTTGAAAGGAACAGATGCTTTAAAGGAGAAAATGTTGTTGCAAAGAGTGCTCTGGAAAGAAAATATTTACTAAAACATCCTGACAAACTTTTGTACCACAAGAGACATTTGCTGTGTTATCCTGACAAAAGTATTCTATCGAACAGACTGCTGTTGCATCCTTCTAAGTAATCATTTTGACATCTTGAAAAGAAAAGATTGCTTTAGTTGTGAACAGGTGTTTTGTGGAAGAGACATTTCCTTTACCAATTTGAAAGACAAGTTGGATGAAAGAGAGATTTTGCATTGAACTGATTAGAATGCTGTTGGAGCAGAACTCTTTCAAAAGTCTTCCTGAATTGATTCAGGTGAAGGGCATGAAACCCTAGATACAAGGGTCCTCATTACAACCCTGGCGTTGGACCATGGTGCTATTAGCACCATGGTCCATGCCGGATTCCGCCATGGTGGATGGCGGATTTACCGCCCCATTCCAAGGTTGGCAGGGCGGTAAATCCCCATTCACCATGGCCCCTTCCCCATTCCCATTTTTGGCCCATAGGGCTCAATGGGGATGGGGAAGGCACTAATTACGGCACCGTAAATTACGGTGCCGTAATTAGCACCAAGTTCCCTTAGCGGGTTGGACTTTAACTCCTGCAAAAAGCAGGCGTTAAAGTGTGAATCGGGCGTTAAGGGTTTAACGGCGCCACAGCCTTTTACGGCGCCGTTAACCCCTTAACGCCAGGGCTGTAATGAGGCCCAAGGACTGCTTTGTGGGAATTATCAGTTTGAACATTTTCACATATTTGTTGAACTGGAAACAGATACATATACCTTTGTATATATTAGTGTGGGTGTGTAAAGGCTCACTCCCCGACTTACACATGCATATTATAAAAATACAACACACCCCAAGTGGGGAATGAGACTAGAAAACTGGTTGCAAGATTCAGTAAGTTTATGTAAAGTTGGCATCCAGAGAACTCTGCTGCCTCGAGAGGGCTCTGACAAACATTAAAATTACATGAACGTATAAGGAGAAAAAGCATCATCAGTGACATCATTACATAAGGGATTACAATAGTTCACGATTGGTGGTGAGCAGGGCAACACATGTATCCTTAGGTGCTGCTTCCTCCGGGTTGGCTGCTCAGTTGGCGGGAGGGCGAGCATCACAAGGTCCATTTGCCTGTGTCCGGGCGGGATGAGGGTTAGGTCGCGGTGAGATAGGGCGGACACTAACTAAGCTAACATGAAAAACTACCACTAAAAGAGGTGTTTCAATACTTATTAAAAAAAATCTGCCTTTATCAGTCATTACAAGCAGATGTGATAAAGAGGGTAGAGTTATTTGTGTTTCGTGAAGAATTCAAGGTGTGGACATTCTCTTATGTAATATATATGTACCAAATTTAGATGATCCCATATCTTTCCATGAGGTGGCTCAGTTGCTTCAAAGTTTCAACATGGACTCAATTATAATTGGAGGAGATTTCAATCAGGTGATGGACTCAGCATTGGACCGATCAAATGTGGATTCTACTAGAACTTCAAATAAATGTAAACAATCCTTGGAAAGTTTGATACAGGAATTCAACCTGGCTGACATCTGGAGACTGGAGCACCCGTCAGACAGAGATTATACCTTCCATTCTCAGTGTCATTGTACATATTCTCGGATTGATTTCTTCTTGACAACTGGACGGGTGAATTCGAGCTGCTATGATACAGCTATTGGACTCATTGCCCTGTCAGATCACGCACCTGTTTCATTGCGATTGTCCTTGCAGCACTCTCTGGTTAAATCATCAAGGTGAAGAATGAATTCTTATATACTGAAGAATTACCAAATCAGGTGGAGGTGGCAGAGGAAATTGATAGTTTCATCCAAATTAATAAGACTGCCGATGTTCAAATATCAACAGTCTGGGAAGTGCTGAAATGCTTTGTTAGGGGGGGTACTGATTTCAAAAACTGGCAAGGAGAGAAAATTGAGAACAAAGGAAATTCAGAGACTCTCTTCTGAAGCAAAGCGCCTAGATGTTCTATTTGCAGCAAGCAAAGATGAAAACACATAAAATGAACTGCAAAAAACTAAATATGAACTGAACAAGCTCATCTCTAGCCAGGTTGAATATGCACTGTTAGGCAAAAGATTAATTACTTTGAGATGGTGAGAAAGTAGGGAAATTACTGGCACATAGGCCGAAGGTGATGAAAGCGATCGCTTTATTACCGCAATCAGATGTCTTAATAACACATTGGAGTCACAGCAAAAACATATTAACAGTTCACTCTGTGGCTTCTATGAACAACTCTATACCTCTGAACTGTCCTGTGAAAATGTAGAAATTGAAAACTTCCTTGACTCTCATGTTCTCTATCGTCTGACAACGGTTGAGGCGGCGAGCCTAGAGGGGAAGGTGGAAGTGGATGATATTCAACACGCGATTTCGAGACTGACTGTAGGTAAATCGCCTGGCATTGATGGACTACCTAATGAATTTTATAAAGCCCTCCCCGATTCTGCACTACAGCTTTTGTGTGACGTTTTAAATGATGCCTTTGAGTCTGGTTCTCTACCTGATACAATGAGACATGCATTGATTACTGCGATGAGAAAAAAGGACAGATCTGCGACCAGGTGCGAAAATTATTGGCCGATCAGTCTGATAAACTGTGACTGCAAAATATTGGCCAAAGTCCTGGCTGTTCGACTGGGTAGGGTCATTCCAACTCTGGGCATGACAACCAAGTAGGTTTTGTCTCTGGCAGAGCGGTGACGGACAACATGAGATGCCTGCTATTGACCATTGAGAAGGGGCATAATCAACCTATTGCCAGTGAGTTCATTTCCCTAGATGCTGAAAAGGCATTTGATCATGTTGAATGGGACTTTTTCTTCGCATGCCTGGGGAAAATGAACTTTGGGCAAGATTTTCAGTGTTGGGCTAAGCTGTTGTACAACAACCCTTCTGCAAGTGTGCTGACGAATGGACTTATTTTTGATCCTTTTGAGCTTCATCGTGGCACAAGGCTGGGCTGCCCGCTTTCACCTCTCCTGTTTATTTTGTCTATAGAACCGCTTGCAGTGAGCTTGCGGGCGGATGTACACCTTCAGCCTGTAATTGAATATGGTTGGAATAACTTGGTTTGGTTGTATGCAGACGATTTATTGATTGTCCTTCAAGACCCGGCTGTTGGTATTTCTTATTTAATGCAAGATATTCATTCCTTCTCCTTGATATCAGGATATAAGATTAATTTGAGTGAATCCGAGATCCTACCAGTCAATGGTTTGTGTCAACGACATACATGTGCTCAATTTCAATTCAGGTGGTGTGCTGAAAAGTTGAAATATCTTGGCATATGGATTGGAGCAGACATAGAGAAATTACCAGCCATTAATTTTGCTTGGATCCTTCCAAATCGCAAATCTGATTTGGTAAGGTGGAGTCTTTTGAAGTTATCAACCTGGCGCAGAATCAACTGTTTAAAAATGAACCTGGCACCTCAGATAAATTACTTCTTAAGCATGCTCCCCATTAAGATACCAGGAAGCATCTTTAAAGAGGTCAATAGGATTATGCAGAACTTCATTTGGAATGGGAAACCTCCGAGGCTCGCAATTTGGAAACTTCAACTTGGGGGGAATGAACTTGCCTAATTTCTTAGACTACCATTTATCATTTTCCACTCAACACTTATGCAGAATTGTTGACTCTGACGATGTACAGTCTGAACATTCTGACCTCTTGTCTTGGGAGTGCAGTGCTGTTTCCCAATTGGACCCGAAAGCGCTGTTAACTATTCAGAGGAGTAAATCAAAAAAGGTCAGCGCTCTCACTTCGTTCTTGCAAGACTGCTGGTGTGAGCTCTCGAACCGTGTGAGTGCTAATCCCTATTTGCACGCAGACGCCTCCATATGGAATAATCCAGCCTTGAAGTATCAGGGTAAAACTCTGTTTTGGACGGAATGGTTTGTGGCTGGCATCAAATACATTGGGGATTTGTTTGAGGGAGCCAATTGGTTAACATATACTCAGCTTGGCCAGATGTATGACATGGCAGAATGCTCGTTTGCTGAATATAGGAAATTAAAGCTTATTATTTCAGCTTGTGTTGAGGTGCCACAATTGACTGTTCAGAGTCCCGCCTCAGCAGCTCTAACGGTGTGCTTGAGTGCATCACACCCTGCTTCTACCATGTATGGAATCTTAAAAGGTATTCGGAAAGGTGATCCGAGATTACCTGCAATTTGGGCAGAGGAATTGGGGGAAGATGTGAAATTCAGATGTTGGCGGAGGTGCTGTGAGAACACTTGTTTGGTGAGTTTGGATTGGGGCCTCAGAGCTTCTCAAACAAAGTAGTTGTTTAGGGCCTATTGGATGACGGAGAAGCTATTCAGGAGGCAACTTTTGGACAACAATCTTTGCTGGAAGTGTAAATGCTCAAGAGGATCTCTAAGTCACTTGATTTGGTCCTGTCCCACAACAATGCAGTTCTGGGAAAAGGTTTGTGAGAGATTAAGTTTGGTCTTAAACATCGCAATCCCCATGAATGCCTCATTACTGATTTTAGGCAATGACTCTTTGCTGGAGGAAATTGACTTTGGTAAAAAAAAGTTTGGTTGCCACGCACATGCATGGTTGCTAAACAATTCATATTGAGGTCCTGGAAATCAAGTAATTCTTTTAACATTGATGATTGGGTGGAGGAGCTTCTTACTATTTCAACATATGAAAGAGCCATTTACAAACTCACTGGTGACATTGACATATTTTGGGACATTTGGAGCTGCTTTCTTGATGCCTATGGATGAATCTGAACTTTGATCTGGGATAATATATCCCTGCCTTAGAAAACTACTGTTATGTAAGATTACCTATAGTATATGTAATGGTTTTGTAATATTCTTGTGTCTGATGTATAGTTCTTGCAATTGAAATGTTTAGTACTTGGCTCCTACATTTGCTCTCTTTTTCCTTTCTTCCTTTTCTTTTTCTTTTTCTTTTTTCCCTTTCATCCACCTTGTTCTTTTTCTTATATTTGATATTTTGAATTGGTTTGTGATGAATTGGTTACTATGTTTTGATTTTGATTGAATATGTGCGGGTTTAATGGATTGCTACTGTTTTTGTTCTTATTTGTTATTGTGAAAATAAAAATTTAACATCAGCCAAAAACTACCACTAGACATACAATAAACAATGATCCTTAGTATACCTTTGAATACATCTAGAAAACCTATAAATTGCATGCATGTGATTATACTATCTTTCATTGGGACTTTTACAGGGTACGGGGCGTAGAGGGCTTGTTCTCTGTGATAACCTGGGCGACTGGGTGGTTCTTAGCATGTCAAGGCACGTGGGGAGTTGTAATGACATGTGTTGGTTTTAGGGCACAATATACTGAGACAGAGGTCTGGGTGTATTGGGGGCACTGTTGGGTGGGCTGCACAGCAGGGTCACACTTCTGGTACATCAAAAGAATACCTTAGGAGGTCACAGGGTTACATTGGCAGTAATTTTCCAACAGCCGTGCCAAGGGAACAGGGGCAGGTTTGTGGAGATGGATGAGCTACGAGGCATGGTTCGATCCGCTTCACACACAGGACAGTGATCACTGAGGAAGAGTGAGATGCTACATTATGTTATTTGTTTCAATTATCCCCGGTGCATCCGTGAGAAAGGGACTTGTAAAGCTTTCAGACAGGGAGGAAAAGGTGGGGGCCATGAACGAGCTGTGCGTGGCGCTGTAGAGGGGAGAGAAGCCTTTTCGTACTATCAAAGTGAGGCCTAGTCCAAATATGGAGTCGAGGGTACACAAAATGGATGCCAAGTGTGTCCTGCAATAGCCCCACTTATGTTAATGTTAGCCTAAGGGCAATGGAGGCGTCCCCCACTATTGCACGAGCAAGTGGTCCATAACGTGCTGAATGTGCGAGGGAGCCCAAACGACCCCTCACTCCCACACAAGGGTCAGATACATTTGGACACAAGGTCACTTGTCTTTAGTTTTAGTTTGCTAGGCAGGAACATTCTTTATTCAGATAGGGACAGATAGGTTTTTATCCCGTCCCCTTTTTTAATTTAATAAATATGGCAAACTTTGAGAAAACTACAACTTTGTGTCAGTCTCTCATTTCTAGCGCCTCACTTTGGGCAATCAATCTTTCAAAGTCCCAAGCCAAAAATGTATCCTTCACTGCTCTAACAACCAGATCGGATATTATGGGTTTCTCATTTACTATATCAGGGTTCCCCTCAATATCTTACATACAACATTTAAAATGCTTGAACCATTTCCATGCAGACCCATACAGGGTTTTAATTACATTCCACAGGGTCACCTTTAAAGGTTTTCACTTAATTGTATTTCTCACACTTAAACTAGTCAAATGTATTCTCATGTCACATTATTAGCCTGTCTGAAAGCATTTGCATAGAAGATTCACATGAGGGAAGATGTTGGGTAAAGGCATTTGCAATAGGAAAAGGAGGAATAACATTGCTTTGAAGCCTTGTGGTCTTTGGCAACATTGCGTATTGTGTGCACTTGTTTTCACTATAAATGCATCTCTTAGTAAATTAAAACCTAATTCATTCATAGTTAGCATTACTGCAGATGGTTTGACAAACAATTAACGAATGTGCAAAGCATTGTCTCCCCCCAACCTTCTAAGAAATCATACCTCCTTTTCCATTTCAGTTCCATTTTAAAACGGATCATTCATTTTACTTGTACCCCATCAATAACTGTGTGAGTCTGTATCCCTTGATGAGACTGGATCCACTCATCTAAAGTGCAGTATAAATAATGCTGTAGTTATTTTTTTGATTTTGTATAACGTGGTGTCTTCAAATGCAGTCACTTCATAGCTCCCCAGTGTGAAAGGACAGGGTTCGAAATTGAGAGGTGCTGGGAACTTTTTAGCTCCTACTTGTGGCCTAGAAGAGCCTGGTTAGCTTGATGCAAACAACTTCCAGGAGCTACTCTTGGCCTCCCAGGCCAAATGATACCTAGAAAACACACCTATGTTGATTCAACTCTGTGAATGTGGGAGAATCTATAAATAAGCAATAGGACACCTCTATATAACTCCTGGCTGCTGGTTAAAGCTGGATACCCATGAGAAGGTTTTAGCTCCTGCTTATTAAATCTTAATTTCAATCCCTGAAGGATGAAGTGAAGGAAGATCATGATGCTTATAAAGGGTCTGATCATTCTCAGCCTTGGAACATTCACAATGTGTTAAGTGCAAAGGAAAGACAACATAGAGAAGTGCAGGAATGCAAAGTGCTTGGGGTGGGAACAAGGGAGAAGTATGCATACACAGGTGAATGAAATACCAGGATACAAGCAGGACTTAGATTTGAGAGTGAATAGCTGTGGACCTTACTAGCACAAAATAGCAAACCTGTCACTGTGTACATAGTGTTCTGCATGTAAGGGCCCAATATACATGGGGGGACAAGTTCAGGAGTTAATGTTTTTATAACAGATGCATCTTCAGCCTTTTCCTTAAAAACGGGTAATATTGAGCTGTCGTGGAAACTGTGGGAAGTTCAATCAAAAGTCTGGTCTAGCACTTTTCAATGATGTACACCCAATTATTTTACTAGCAGGGGCACAGTTAACTGTTATGGAGATGGCAGATCTCTGGGATGTACTTCTGTGTCTGTTTATTATATTCTGGTCCATGTCCCAAGTAATACCGATGGATGGCACATAGCATTTTAAAGGTAAAGAAAACATCTACAGGGAGTGATTGGAAAATATTGAGGGCAGGAGTGATGTGATCTATAGGTCCCAGTCCCTGTTTAATCCTTGCAGTTCTGTTTTGTATAGCTTCAATCTGATGAGTGAGTCCTAAGTAAAGGGTGTTGCATTAGGTACACAAGGAAAGTACCACAGCTCTTGTCACCTCCACCCTATAATGACAATGAGATGTGGGGCAAGGTGGTGGTCCCTTTCACTACAAATCTGTTAACTGTATCAAATGTAAACACATTACTTTCCTTGACTTTTTAAATACTTTCTTTATTTAACTCCTTATGTCAGTTCAGCAGTACCTTCCAATTCATTGACAATTACAATATTAAACTCTTTCATTACCGTTCCCCCAAATACCCACACATAAACCCAAATCTTCCCTGTCCCTCCCCTCCCTGTCCCGCCTCCACCATTTCCTGCACCTTCCAAGATCTCCCTACTCCAGTCTTCCATTCACCATTCAGGAGGTTACAAATCCAAGGAAGAGAACAACTCATTTAGGACTTGCCCCAATCCAACTCCACCCCACCTCTGAGTCTGATTTTTCAGTGTTCTTCAGAATCTCCATTTCCATCAGACCCCCATCTACATATCTCTTCCATCCATTGACTCACCAATGGCTCCTTTGAGGGTTTCCAGGCTTTCACCATTCATCTCTTTGCCAGTATTAACATCAATTGTGGGATTCTCTTCCTGGTTTTGTGTATTTTCTTCCCACAAAATCACCCCCAGCAAGCACATCTGTGCAGTATCAGAGTGCATCTATCTATTAACAGGAGAAACCACCTCCACCTAGTAAGTCACTATAATCAGTCAACCTCACACCAAGTACCACAATCCTGCTGGACCAGTCCCACATCTCAGGCTGTCATGAGATATGGAGGCTCTCAAGGAATGCAGTTTCTCTGGGGTCATATAAAATATTTTGAATTGGATGAGTTGAATCTTGCATACCGTGATACCTTCTTCACCTGTTCCCACACTTTAGCTGACAGCCAATATCCCCTTCCCATTTTTCCTTTAGTACCAGGGATCTCCCCCTGTGCTGCTTTATAGAGCCTCAAATTGTTCCCTTTATCTCGCCCCTATCATAGTAACGGCTGCATCACTGGGTTACTCTCCAGCTCCTCTGGTATATTTTACCAGATACTAGCCAATCTTTTAATCTCCTTTGCATACCAAAGGAAGCAGCCCTGTAATATCCCATTTTTATTTTTTTTTATTTTATTGATTTTAGTTTGGAAAAAAAAAACAGTTTTCATCACTACATTCCAATTTCCTAAAGGGGAGCAAGAAATGGGACAACCAGCGTTGGGATGGAAGAACAACAAGGCAAGAGCATGGCCATCAATTCTCCTCCTGTTTGCCTTTCCACCACAATTTATCTCTTCCAGTCGTCAAAGTCCCACTCAACTCATCATTATGAGTTTTCAAATTCTCTATTCAGTTCTCTTCATCAGCTCCCCCTGTTTGAATTTGATAGTTCACGTCTCACTATCACTCAGCTTTCTTTGCCATGGGAGTATCATATCAACAAAATTAATGAGCGAGCATGTCAAATTGGTGTTAATCCCTGATATTTCATAACTCCACCATTTTGGCCATGTTTCCATTCTTTGGCGCAAAGCACGACAAGTGTAGTGAAAGCTGGTTGGCAATCTTTGGGCATTCAATTATCAGATGTTTCAATGATTCGATCTCTGTCAGACAATAGCGATAGGTGGCACTTGATGTCGCCGGATCTTTCCTTTTCATCAAGACCTCGCGGGTGTGGTAAATATTGAGTCGCAGTCTTAAGAATTGGTTTCTATGGTATTGTGATGGAAATCTGGTAAGATACTTAGGAAGGTCTCCTACTTTTGTTGAAGACATACCTGGATCAATATTCATTGGCAATGCGACTCTCATATTGGTATTTGTGATCCAGTTCCATTGGTTGAACTTGACTTTTGCCAATTGCGGAGTATTCATTACCATTGGCATATTTATGTCTGCCGCTTCTAGAGTAGACAACAATTTCTCTTCCCAGCTGTTTAGCAATTCTGCGGACAGATCTTGACTCTTGTTATTTAGAATCAAATATGGTTTTGCTCCTGGTGTTATCTTCATTTTATGGAGCAAACATGTTGACTTCCATAGAACTACCGAGTACAAAGAGTTAAGCCCAAGCTCATTGCGGATTCCCACCATTGGGGTACATTGTGGTAGTTTGAGAGCTTTGCGCCAGAATATGCCTTCCACTTGGGACCAAACATTCGCGTTAATATTCCATCTTGTTTCCCTGCCAAAGCATAATATTGGAACCATGTTTTGGGAGTAGAAGGTGATTAGTGGTAGTAATGAAAATTTCCCATAGGTAGCGTATAGTTTTGCTCCTTGTAGAGCTAGGATTTTCATTCGCGAAGTTACTTTGTTTGTCCAGCTCCACTCTCTTATCGAGATATTGAACACAATTCCCAGATATCTAGTTGTATCTGCTTTACACAGAGCATCGTTGTTTATTTTCCACGTACATTTTTTACCCTTGCTGTTTGTTTTTGGACCCAGTGAAATGACTTGTGACTTCTTTACATTTATTGTCATGTGATTTGCTGATAGATATGCTTGTAAAGACGACAGCAGTCTTTGGAGTCCAATTTCCGTGCTGTCTAGTAATACTATGTCATCAGCATAAACTATATGACTTATCTGGTTTCCATTTACTTTTGGCGGGAAACACCTTGTTTGTTTTAGTACAGCTGGGAGATCGGCAATACACAGTTTAAATAATAGAGCCGCTAGGGGACAGCCTTGTTTCACGCCCTTTGTAGTTAATATTTCATCTGTTAGATCACCTTCCCTGTTTAAACGTACACGAATGCTAGTATTTGCATAAAGTGCCATTAGTGGAGCCAATAGTTGATTTGGACAGCCCCAGTTTTTCAGTTTGTTCCATAGGAGTTGGCGGTTGATACTGTCAAAAGCTTGTTTTAAATCGACGAATGCCAAAAACAGCCTCTTCTTTTGTTTTAACGCATTCAGTTTGGCTATATTCAATATCACTAGATTCAATTCCACTCCAACACCTTTTGTAAAGCCTGTTTGTCTGTTATCTGATATTAATGCGTCTTCCGCCCATTGAGCAATTTTTTTTTGGAGGAAAGTGGCAAAAATGTTACCCATGGTATCTAGCAGCACAATGGGGCGGTAGTTCTCTGGATCGCCACGATTTCCTTTTTTAAAAATTGGAACTACCACAGCGCTTGTCCAAGACGCAGGTATCTTTTTTGTCATTGCAATATGCTCAAATAGTGTTTTAATAAATTTTGCCCAATTTTCTTTGTGTGCTTTGAGCATTAAATTTGAAATGCCATCTGGTCCGGCGGCTCGCGAGGTTGTTAATTTCTAATTGCTAATTCGATGTCTTCTATGGTTTCGATGACATTCCATCTTTCTGCTTCGACCCATGGTTAGATTAACTTCGCACTTTCCTGGTCATTGAATACTGTTATAAAGTGATTTACCCAACTGGTTGCATTCACTCCATTCACTAGTGCGTCTGACTTCTTCAATTTGCCAGTATTTATGATTTGCCAGATGTTTCGGCTATCTTTTTGTATTAATAGACGGAGCATCAGTTTGGCTTGTTCTTGAGATCGTATGTGATTGAATGACTTTAACCAATTACGATAACGTTGGCGTCTTCTCTTCATCAACAACTCTTTTTTTAGTCCACCTTTTTTCCTTATCTGCTTCAGATCTGTTTGCAGCTGTTTCTTTGCCTCATCTAAGACTGGGTTGAATTGATGGGTATTTGAAATACTTCCTACTTTTGGTTTGTTTGTGTGGGAGAACTTTTTTAGTAATGATATATATTCCACTTGATTCTGTGATTTCTGTGTTTGAAGATATCCCGTTGTTAATTTGTCAATCTGCTTACTGTTAATTTGTATTCGATTTTGGGCATCATTTATGTCTAGTGGAATTATATATCTTTGCAGCTGCTTTTTGTACGGGTTCTCCCACGACAGTACTAGCGGATCGTGGTCACTTTTTATACTCTTCTTTATGACAAGGTTTGTAATATGCGAATGAAGATTTTAGGAAGCCCAAATATAATCAAGGGTTTTTGACGTGTCGCCTCGCTGCCACGTATCAGCTGCGGGGATGTTTCCCTTGATAACACCGTTCAGCATTGCACATTGTTGCAGCATCAACTGGAATTCCCATTTTGTACCGCGATCGTCTGACTCTGATGGACTTTTTAGTATTTTGCATGGCTTATGCATTTTAACCTTATCAAACCATAGTTTAAATCTCCACATGCTATTACAAACGGGTCAGAGAAAGATGCATAGCATTTATCTATTTCCGTTGTAACCGCATCTAGAAATTCTTTTTCGGCAATCATCACAGGATTCCAATATAAGTTCAATAGCAGTAGTTGTTGATTTGAAGATTTCCCATCCTGGGTTTCAACTACTGTTCGCAATGTTAAAGCTTGACCGAACACATTTGAATTATGGGTGTATAAAACATCCCATCCTGCCGAGTTCTTTACCATGGTTAGAAGGCCAGAAAAGGGACGTCCAAATATATTTTTTCCTGCTGTGTTTAGAAATATCGTATATCCGTCACTTGATGGAGGCTCCCGCAGCCACGTTTCTTGCAGACAAATAAAGGTACTTTTTAGATCTTCTATATCGCCATCCTTGAATAAATGAGCAAAACCACGGATGTACCAAGATGTTAAGATTTGGGTCACACCTCTTGACCCTACATGATCCTAAGCATGGATCTTGTCGTCATGCATTATAGTTGCATTAGATGATTGCTGTTTCATTTGTTTCCATAAGTCATTTCTTTTGTTGTTATTTGAGGATCTATTCTGCTTCTGGTCATTTGCCTTGTCCATTGGTGGCTGTTGGGCATCACAAACTGTCAGATCAAACCCAAAAAACAGAAGATCTTCTTTTGCTTCCAAAAGTGGTTTAGCTAATTTCTTAGATTTCATATGGAGCACCACCCAATCTGATCTTCTTTCTGATTTGTATTCGACGATGGCAATGTCGTCCGATCTTATATTGCGTAGTGCTGGTACATAATGTAATAACCTCATTACATTAGCTCTGTTTAAATTTAGGTCACTGTTATCATCCAATATATTTTCCAATTCCAGTTTCCACCAACTGTTTTTTTTCATGTGAATATGTAGTCGCCTTTTCACTCTGTGTTTTTTGCTTTTGTTTTTGAGCTTGAGCAGTGGTGCATTTGGGATTACACCCTGAAGGCGCATTTTGTAATGCATCTTGCCACTTAATACTTGTTTTTTCTCGGGCGTCCGAAATGACTGGGTATCTCTTGTTACTGTTTTGTGGTTGTTCCTTTGGGTGCAACTGCACATACCGGCTACGCCACATATTTTTTCTTTTGAGATCTTTGCTGATCTCTTCCTCTGTCAGTGTTTCATGATCTTCATTCGTCTTTACCATATTTTCTGAGGCAGCTTCATCATCAATTGTCTAAGATGATAGATCACATAGGTCTATTGAATTATTATCAACCCCCTCCTCTGCAGACATTGTCTCATCAGGAGAACGTTTTGTAGCTGGTTGTTGGATTTTCACTGTTTCCTTGGGTAACATTAAGAGAGGATTCGACTCTTTAACTGGATTCTCGATTTGCACAGTTGTTTTACTGCTTTTGTCTCCCTCGTGTTACCCCCCACCCCGCTCATGCCCTGTCTCCCTTGTGTTCCACCCACACCCCGCTCATGCCCTGTGTCTCCTGTTGCCCCCACTCCCTGCTCATGCCCCTTGTCTCCCTCGTGTTCCCCCCACCCCCGCTCATGCCTCGTGTTTCCCTTGTGTTATCCCCCATCCCCTCCGGCTCATGCCCCGTGTCCCCCTTGTTTTCCCCCCACCTGCTCATGCCCCGTGTCTCTCTCCTTTCCCCCCAACCCCCGCTCATGTCCCGTGTGTGCGCCCTGTTCCCCCACCCCCCGCTCATGCCCCGTGTGTGCACCCTGTTCCCCCACCCCCTCTCATGCCCCGTGTGTGCGCCCTGTTCCATCCACCCCCGCTCATGCCCCGTGTGCGCCCTGTTCCCCCCACCCCTGTTCATGCCCCATGTCACTGTTCCCCCACCTCGCTAATGCCCCGTGTCTCCCTCGTGTTCCCCCACCCCCGCTCATGCCCCGTGTCTCCCTCGTGTACCCTCTCACCCCCTGCTCATGCCCCGTGTGTCTCCTGTTTCCCCCACCCCCGCTCATGCTCCGTTTATCCCTCGTGTTCCCCCCACCCCCGCTCATGCCCCGTGTTTCCCTCGTGTTACCCCCCACCCCACCGCTCATGCCCCGTGTCTCCCTCGTGTTCCCCCCGCCCCCTGCTCATGCCCCTTGTCTCTCTCCTTTCCCCCCCACCCCCGCTCATGCCCCGTGTGTGCTCTATTCCCCCACCCCCTGCACATGCTCCGTATGTGCCCTGTTCCCCCCACCCCCCGCTCATGCCCTGTGTGTAACCTGTTCCACACACCCCCAGCTCATGCCCCGTGTGTGCCCTGTTACCCCCACCCCCGCTCATGCCCCGTGTGTGCCCTGTTCCCCCCACCCCCCGCTCATGCCCTGTGTCTCCCTGTTCCCCCCGCTCATGACATGTCTCCCCTGTTACCCCCACCCCCAGCTCATGCCCGTGTCTCCCTTGCGTTACCCCCCCACCACTGCTCATGTCCCATGTCTCCCTTGTGTTAAACCCCCACCCCCCAAGCTCATGCCCATTGTCTCCCTCGTTTTACCGCCCCACCCCCTGCTCATGCCCCGTGTCTCCCTTGTGTTACCCCCCCACCCATGCCCCATTTCTCTCCGCTTCCCCCCATCCCCCGCTCATGCCCCGTGTCTCTCCCCTTCCCCCAGCCCCCTGCTCATGCCCGTGTCTCCCTGCTTTCCCCCCACCCCCTGCTCATGCCCCGTGTGTCTCTCCCCTTCCCCCCACCCCATGCCCCGTGTGTCTCTCCCCTTCCCCCCCATCCCCACCCCCCACTCATGCCTGTGTCTCTCTCCACTTCCCCCCACACCCCGCTCATGCCGCGTGTCTCCCTCCCCTTCCCCCCACCCCCTGCTCATACCCCGTGTCTCCCTACTGTTCCCCCCACCCCCCGCTCTTCCCCCATTTCTCTCACCCCTTCCCCCCCACCCCCGCTCATGCCCCGTGTCTCTCTCCCCTTCCCCCCACCCCTGCTCATGCCCTGTGTTTCTCCCCCCTTCCCCCCACCCCTGCTCATGCCCCGTGTCTCCCTCCTTTCCCCCCACTCCCCGCTCATGCCCCTTGTGTCTCCTGTTGCCCCCACCCCCACTCATGCCCCTTGTCTCCCTCGTGTTCCCCCCACCCCCGCTCATGCCCTGTGTTTCCCTCGTGTTACCCACCTAACCCCTCCGCTCATGCCCCGTGTCTCCCTCGTGTTCCCCCCACCGTCCGCTCATGCCCCTTGTCTCTCTCCTTTCCCCCCCAACCCCGCTCATGCCCCGTGTGTGCCCTATTCCCCCACCCCCTGCTCATGCCCCATGTGTGCCCTGTTCCCCCCACCCCCCCGCTCATGCCGTGTGTGTGCCCTGTTCCACAGACCCCCAGCTCATGCCCCGTGTGTGCCCTGTTCCCCCACTCCCCGCTCATGCCCCGTGTGTGCCCTGTTCCCCCCACACCCCGCTCATGCCCCGTGTCTCTCTCCAGTTCCCCCCCACACCCCGCTCATGCCCCGTGTCTCCCCTGTTTCCCCCACCCCCGCTCATGACCTGTCTCCCCTGTTACCCCAACCCCGGCTCATGCCCCGTGTCTCCCTTGTGTTACCCCCCCACCCCCTTCTCATGTCCCATGTCTCCCTTGTGTTAAACCCCCACCCCCCCGCTCATGCCCATTGTCTCCCTCGTTTTACCCCCCCACCCCCCGCTCATGCCCTGTGTCTCCCTTGTGTTATCCCCACCCATGCCCTGTGTCTCTCCCCTTCCCCCCACCCCCTGCTCATGCCCCGTGTCTCTCCCCTTCCCCCCACCCCCCCGCTCATGCCCCGTCTCTCCCTCCTTCCCCTCCACCACCCGCTCATGTCCCATGTGTCTCTCCCCTTCCCCCACCCCATGCTCATGCCCCGTGTGTCTCTCCCCTTCCCCCCCATCCCCACCCCCCGCTCATGCCTGTGTCTCTCACCCCTTCTCCCCGCTCATGCCGCGTGTCTCCCTCCCCTTCCCCCCACCCCCTGCTCATACCCCATGTCTCCCTACTGTTCCCCCCACCCCCGCTCTTTCCCCGTGTCTCTCTCCCCTTCCCCCCCACCCCCGCTCATGCCCCGTGTCTCTCTCCCCTTCCCCCCAACCCTGCTCATGCCCTGTGTTTCTCCCCCCTTCCCCCCACACCCCGCTCATGCCCCGTGTCTCCCTCCTTTCCCCCCACCCCCGCTCATGCCCCTTGTGTCTCCTGTTGCCCCCACTCCCGCTCATGCCCCGTGTCTCCCTCCTGTTCCCCCACCCCCCGTTCATGCCCCGTGTTTCCCTCGTGTTACCCCCCCACCCCCGCTCATGCCCCGTGTCTCCCTCGTGTTCCCCCCACCCCCGCTCATGCCCATTGTCTCTCTCCTTTCCCCCCACCCCCGCTCATGCGCCGTGTGTGCCCTATTCCCCCACCCCCTGCTCATGCCCCGTGTTTGCCATGTTCCACCCACCCCCCGCTCATGCCCCGTGTGTGCCCTGTTCCACACACCCCCAGCTCATGCCCCGTGTGTGCCCTGTTCCCCCCACCCCCCGCTCATGCCCCATGTGTGCCCTGTTCCCTCCACCCCCCGCTCATGCCCCATGTCTCTCTCCACTTCCCCCCCACCCCCCGCTCATGCTCCGTGTCTCCCCTGTTCCCCCCCACCCCCCGCTCATAACCTTTCTCCCCTGTTACCCCCCACCCCCCGCTCATGCCCTGTGTCTCCCTTGTGTTACCCCCCCACCACCCGCTCATGTCCCGTGTCTCCCTTGTGTTAAACCCCCACCCCCCCCGCTAATGCCCATTGTCTCCCTTGTTTTACCCCCCACCCCCAGCTCATGCCCCGTGTCTCCCTTGTGTTACCCCCCACCCATGCCCTGCGTCTCTCCCCTTACCCCCACCCCCCCTGCTCATGCCCCGTGTCTCCCTCCTTTACCCCCACCCCCGCTCATGCCCCGTGTGTCTCTCCCCTTCCCCCCCACCCCATGCTCATGCCCTGTGTGTCTCTCCCCTTCCCCCCCATCCCCACCCCCCACTCATGCCTGTGTCTCTCTCCCCTTCCCCCCACCCCCCGCTCATGCCGCGTATCTCCCTCGCCCCCACCCCCTGCTCATACCCCGTGTCTCCATACTGTTCCCCCCACCCCCCGCTCTTCCCCGTGTCTCTCTCACCTTTCCCCCCACCCCCGCTCATGCCCCGTGTCTCTCTCCCCTTCCCCCACCCCCGCTCATGCCCCGTGTTTCTCCCCCCTTCCCCCTACCCCCGCTCATGCCCTGTGTCTCCATCCTTTCCCCCACCCCCTGCTCATGCCCCTTGTGTCTCTCCCCTTCCCCCCACCCCCACACAAGCCCTGTATGTCTCTCCCCTTCCCCTCCACCCCACGCTCATGCCCCGTGTCTCTCTCCCCTTCCCTTCCACCCCCCGCTCATGCCCTGTGTGTCTCATTCCTTCCCTCCACCCCCACTCATGTCCCGTGTCTCTCTCCCCTTCCTCCCACCCCCCGCTCATTCGCCGTGTGTCTCTCCCCTTCCCCTCCTACACCCCGCTCATGCCCTGTGTGTCTTTCCCCTTCCCCCCGCTCATGCCCCGTGTCTCCCTCCTTTCCCCCCACACCGCTCATGCCCCATTGTCTCTCCCCTTCCCCCCCACCCCCTGCTCATGCCCCGTGTGTCCCCCCTGTTCCCCCCACCCCGTGCTCATGCCCCGTGTGCCCTGTTCCCCCCACCACCTGCTCATGACCTGTCTCCCTTGTTAACCCCCACCCCCACTCATGCCCCGTGTCTCCCTTGAGTTACCCCCACCCCCGGCTCATGCCCCATGTCTCCCTTGTGTTACCCCCAACCCCCGCTCATGCCCCGTGTTACCTCCCACCCCCCGCTCATGCCCCCTGTCTCCCTTGTGTTACCCCTCCACCCCCGCTCATGCCCCGTGTCTCCCTTGTGTTACCCCCCACCCCCCGCTCATTCCCCGTGTCTCCCTGTGTTACCCCCCACCCCCCGCTCATGCCCCTTGTCTCCCTTGTGTTACCCCCACCCCCCGCTCATGCCCTGTGTCTCCCCAGTTCCCCCCACCCCCGCTCATGCCCAGTGTCTCCCTCCTTTCCCCCCACCCCCCGCTCATGCCCCGTGTCTCCCTTGTGTTACCCCCACCCCTGTTCATGCCCCGTGTCTCCCCTGTTCCCCCCACCCCCACTCCTGCCCCGTGTCTCTCTCCTGTTCCCCCCACCCCGGCTCATGCCCTGTGTCTCCCCTGTCCCCCCACCCCCGCTCATGACCCATGTTTCCCTCATGTACCCCCCACCCCCCGCTCATGCCCCGTGTCTCCTGTTGCCCCCCCACCTTCCGGTCATGTCCCGTGTCTCCCTCCTGTACCCCCAACCCCCTCTCATGCCCCATGTTTCCCTCCTGTACCCCCACCCCCCGCTCATGACCCGTGTTTCCCTCATGTTCCCCCGCACCCCCGCTCATACCCCGTGTTACTCCCCACCCCCCGCTCATGCCCCGTGTCTCCCTCGTATTACCCCCACCCCGCTCATGCCCTGTGTCTCCCTTGTGTTCCCCCCACACCCCACTCATACCCCGTGTCTCCTGTTGCCCCCACCACCCGCTCATGCCCCATGTCTCCCTGTGTTCCCCCACCCCTGCTCATGCCTTGTGTTTCCCTCGTGTTATCCCCCACCCCCTCCCGCTCATGCCCCGTGTCCCCCTCATGTTCCCCCACCCGCTCATGCCCCGTGTCTCTCTCCCCTCCCCCCAGCCCCCGCTCATGCCCCGTGTGTCTCCCCTGTTACCCCCCACCCCCTGCTCATGCCCCGTGTGCCCTGTTCCCCGACCACCCGCTCATGACCTGTCTCCCTTGTTAACCCCCACTCCCACTCATGCCCTGTGTCTCCCTTGAGTTACCCCCGCTCATGCCCCGTGTCTCCCTTGTGTTACCCCCACCCATGCCCTGTGTCTCCCTCGTGTTACCCCCCAACCCCCGCTCATGCCCCGTGTCTCCCTTGTGCTACACCTCCACCCCCGCTCATGCCCCGTGTCTCCCTTGTGTTACCCCCCACCCCCCGCTCATGCCCCGTGTCTCCCTTGTGTTACCCCCCACTCCCCGCTCATGCCCCGTCTCTCCCTTGTGTTACCCCCACCCCCTGCTCATGCCCTGTGTCTCTCCAGTTCCCCCCACCCCCGCTCATGCCCAGTGTCTCCCTCCTTCCCCCCACCCCCCGCTCATGCCCTGTGTCTCCCCTGACCCCCCCACCCCCTGCTCATGACCCATGTTTCCCTCATGTACCCCCCACCCCCGCTCATGCCCCGTGTCTCCTGTTGCCCCCCCACCTTCCGGTCATGTCCCGTGTCTCCCTCCTGTTCCCCCCACCCCCCTCTCATGCCCCATGTTTCCCTCCTGTACCCCCACCCCCCCGCTCATGACCCGTGTTTCCCTCGTGTTCCCCGCACCCCCCAGCTCATACCCCGTGTTACTCCCCCACCCCCGCTCATGCCCCGTGTCTCCCTCGTGTTACCCCCACCCCGCTCATGCCCTGTGTCTCCCTTGTGTTCCCCCCACAACCCACTCATACCCCGTGTCTCCTGTTGCCCCCACCCCCCGCTCATGCCCCGTGTCTCCCCGTGTTCCTCCCACCCCTGCTAATGCCTCGTGTTTCCCTCGTGTTATCCCCCATCCCCTCCCGCTCATGCCCCGTGTCCCCCTCGTGTTCCCCCACCCGCTCATGCCCCGTGTCTCTCTAAACTCCCCCCCACCCCCCGCTCATGCCCCGTGTGTCTCCCCTGTTCCCCCCTACCCCCCGCTCATGCCCTGTGTGCCCTGTTCCCCCCACCACCTGCTCATGACCTGTCTCCCCTGTTACCCCCACCCCCGCTCAAGCCCCGTGTCTCCCTTGAGTTACCCCCAGCTCATGCCCAGTGTCACCCTTGTGTTACCCCCCACCCCCCGCTCATGCCCTGTGGCTCCCTCATGTTACCCCTCACCCCTGCTCATGCCCCGTGTCTCCCTTGTGTTACACCCCCACCTCCCGCTCATGCCCCGTGTCTCCCTTGTGTTACCCCCCACCCCCGCTCATGCCCTGTGTCTCCCCTGTTCCCCACACCCCCACACATGCCCCGTGTCTCCCTCCTTTCCCCCTCCACCTCCCTCTCATGCCCCGTGTCTCCCTTGTGTTACCCCCACCCCCGCTCATGCCCCGTGTCTCCCCTGTCCCCCCCACCTCCCGCTCACGCCCCATGTTTCCCTCATGTACCCCCCACCCCCGCTCATGCCCTGTGTCTCCTGTTGCCCCCCACCTTCCGGTCATGTCCCGTGTCTCCCTCCTGTACCCCCATCCCCCTCTCATGCCCCGTGTTTCCCTCCTGTACCCCCACCTCCCCGCTCATGCCCCGTGTTTCCCTCGTGTTCCCCGCACCCCCCGGTCATACCCCATGTTACTCCCCCAACCCCCGCTCATACCCCGTGTCGCCCTTGTGTTACCCCACACCCCGCTCATGCCCCGTGTCTCCCTCGTGTTCCCCCCACACCCCGCTCATGCCCCGTGTCTCCTGTTGCCCCCACCCCCCTGCTCATGCCCCGTGTCTCCCTCGTGTTCCCCCCACCCCTGCTCATGCCTCATGTTTCCCTCGTGTTATCCCCCACCCCCTCCCGCTCATGCCCCGTGTCCCTCTCTTGTTCCCCCCACCCGCTCATGCCCCGTGTCTCTCTCCTTTCCCCCCACCCCCCACTCATGCCCCGTGTGTGCACCCTTTTCCCCCACCCCCGCTCATGCCCCATGTGTGCGCCCTGTTCCACCCACCCCCGCTCATGCCCCATGTGTGCCCTGTTCCCCCCACCCCCGCTCATGCCCCGTGTGCACTGTTCCCCCCACCCTCGCTCATGCCCCCTGCCTCCCTGGTGTTCCCCCCACCCCCCGCTCATGTCCCGTGTCTCCCTCGTGTAACCCCTCACCCCCCGCTCATGCCCCATGTGTCTCCTGTTGCCCCCACCCCCCGCGCTTGCCCCGTGTTTCCATCGTGTACCCCCTCACTCCCCGCTGATGCCCCGTGTGTCTCCTGTTGCCCCCACCCCCACTCATGCCTCGTGTCTCCCTTATGTTCCCCCACCCCCCACTCATGCCCTTTGTCTCCATCGTGTACCCCCTCTCCCCCGCTCATGCCCCGTGTGTCTCCTGTTGCCCCACCCCTGCTCATGCCCCGTGTCTCCCTCGTGTTCCCCCCACCCCCCACTCATGCCCCGTGTTACCCCCCAACTACCCACTCATGCCCCGTGTCTCCCTCGTGTTCCCCCTACCCCCGCTCATGCCCTTGTCTCTCTCCTTTCCCCCCCGCCCCCGCCCCGTGTGTGCCCTATTCCCCCACCCCCTGCTCATGCCCCGTGTGTGCCCTGTTCGCCCCACCCCCTGTTCATGCCCTGTTCCCCCCACCCCCGCTCATGCCCCGTGTTTCCTTCCTTTTCCCCCCCACCCCCTGCTCATGCTCCGTTTGAGCCCTGTTCCCTTTCACCCCCCGCTCATGCCCATGTGTCTCTCCTGTTCCCCCTCCAACCCCCGCTCATGCCTTGGTGTGTTCTCTTTATACACCCCGCCTTCCCTTTCCATGGTGGCCATCTTGGTAAAAGTGACATTGACACATTTGTGATGTCATCTTTGATGTCGTAGGTGATAGTCTTAGCAGTGCACGGTGGTGGCGCGAGTTATGGTTGCTTAGCTTACCATAACTGGCGAATTTCAAGGGTTTTTATGGTTAAGTTGCGCTACTAAAAACCTATGAAATTCAGTGAAAAAACTTTGTTAAAGGGACGTTATGGTTCAAAGTAAAACCGAAAAACCCCTGAAATTCGGCAGTTATGGTAAGATAAGCAACCATAACTTGCGCCACCATGTACAGCTAACACTAACACCCAGGACATCAAAAATGACATCACAAATGTCACTGATGACATCACTGATGACATCACATGTCTGGCTCTCCCTTTTTTTCCGTTTACTGACATATCTAGGCCACATAGTTTTCTTCAGTAACAGTCAGGAAGTAAAAATTGAAAAGGTACTATATTTGTAGACTTAGGGTCAAGTCACATTATATGAAACATATACATAGCGTAAGACACAGGCTTGAAAGAGAGCAATCCTTTCTGTGCATAAAGATAATCATTAGGGTTATCAGCACTTTCTCATAGTTTTATTTGTATTACTCTACCTTCCCTGCATATGCTCATATTTGTATACATTGTTCTCACTCTGCTTTCCTTAGGGTGCAGTCACATCATGTGATACACATACATATGGTAAGTAGCAGCTTTGAAACAGAGCAATACTTTCTCTGCATAAAGACAATCAGTTAGGTTATGAACTCTTTCTGCTACTACTTCTGCTTTTTTGTTTACTTCACTGTCCCTGTATGTACTCCTATTTGTATGTGTTGTTGTCCCTTTGTGTTTTGTCTGTAATAATTATGCATTAAGTGGGTTTTATTATCTACTTATCACATGTTTCACAGTACGCAAAAATCTAATAAGAAAGCCGTTATCAGTTCACTATTCAACATGGCAAGATTATGAATATTGCACCTTCATCATGTATGCTGCACACACTGCCTATGTTTCTGCATGAGTAGCTTAGTATACAGGATAGAACTTCATAATAGAAAGCTATTTATATCAATGCATTGCTTAATGCACTAATTAGCTCATGATATTTATCCCCAATGATCCTTGACAGTTTTTGGTCAGCATTATAAGAATCCCTTGTACAGAGTTTTCATGAAAAGTAAATGCACATGTGATGTCATCAGTGATGTCATCAATGACATTTGTGATGTCATCTTTGATGTCCTGGGTGTTAGTGTTAGCAGTGCACGGTGGCGCGAGTTATGGTTGCTTATCTTACCATAACTGCCGAATTTCAGGGGGTTTTCGGTTTTACTTTGAACCATAACGTCCTTTTAACAAAGTTTTTTCACTGAATTTCATAGGTTTTTAGTAGCGCAGCTTAACCATAACGTCCCTTTAACAAAGTTTTTTTACTGAATTTCATAGGTTTTTAGTAGCGCAACTTAACCATAACGTCCCTTTAACACAGTTTTTTTACTGAATTTCATAGGTTTTTATTAGTGCAACTTAACCATAAAGTCACTTTAACACATTTTTTTACTGAATGTCATAGTTTTTTATTAGTGCAACATAACCATAACATCCTTTTCAATGGAGGAAGACCACTAGCATCCTATGTTCTCAAAGTGGGAACCCGGGCGGTAAAAAAAAGATTTTTCTTCCCAAACCAGGAACCGCAGGCAGGCGTCCCGGTGTAGGAAGGAAAATCTTTTACCAAGATGGACACCAGGGAAAGGGAAGGCAGGGTGTATAAAGAGAACACAACATGGCATTGGCAGGGGGTCGGGAAGACCAGGAGAGAGACATGGGGCATGAGTGGGGGGTAACACGAGGGAGACATGGGGCATGAGCGGGAAAGAAGGGAGACACGGGGGATGAGCGGGGGTTGGGGGTGAACAGGAGAGACACGGGGCATGAGCGGGGGGTGGGAGGGTGAAGGGTGACACGGGGCATGAGCAGGGGGTGGGGGGAACAAGAGGTCAACAAGGGGCATCATAGGAGGGGGTGACAAGAGGAAGACACGGGGCATGAGCAGAAGGTGGGAGGGAACAGGAGGAAGACACGGGGCATGAGCGGGGGGTGGGGGGGTACAGGAGACAGACACGGGGCATGACCAGGGGTGGGGGGCAACAGGAGAGAGACACAGGGCATGAGCGGGGGGTGGGGAGAACAGGAGACAGACACGGGGCATGAGCGGGGGGTGGGAGGAACAGGAGACAGACACGGGGCATGAGCGGGGGTGGGGGGAACAGGAGAACAGACACTGGGCATGAGCAGGTGGGGTGGGGGCCAACAGGAGAGAGACACGGGGCATGAGCAGGGGGTACAGGAGACAGACACGGGGCATGAGCGGGGGGTGGGGGGAACAGGAGACAGACACGGGGCATGAGTGGGGGGTGGGGGAGTACAGGAGACAGACACGGGGCATGAGCAGGGGGGGTGGCAACAGGAGAGAGACACGGGGCACAGAGCAGGACATTTCGGGGCGGCCGGTTTGGCGCGGGACGATTTGGCACGGCCGGTTCGGCGCAGGAGCCGGTTCGGCGCGGCACAGCGCGGCAGCCCGCGCCAAACTGGCCGCACATAAATGTCCTGCGAGTTCTTCATGCAGGCACCACAGCCACGCAGAGTACACAGCCGGGCCCGCGAAGGTGGGGGCTGTGCTGCTCGGAGTAGTCTGCTCCGAGCAGCACAGCCCCCACCCTCGTGAGCCCGGCATCTCAATTCTGCTCTGTGCGCCGCACCCCAGTGCACATCGCCTGCTGTTTAGGGAAACGTTCAGTGCAGTGCACTGAAAGTGCGAGCTTCAACTTCATCCCACACTATTTTAAAATGAAACCGCTCTAGAACAGTTTCATTTTAAAATAGTGTGGGGTGAAGTTGAAGCTCGCACTTTCAGTGCATGGCACTGAACGTTTCCCTAAACAGCAGACGATGTGCACTGGTGTGCGGCGCGCCAAAACATCCCATCGCCGAACCGGCGACGCCGAAACGGGGTATACCGACGGGGCATGAGCTAGTGGGGGGAAAAGGAGATAGACACAGGGAATGAGCGGGTGGGGGGAAACAGGAGACAGACACGGGTCATGAGCGGGTGGGGGGAAACAGGAGACAGACACGGGGCATGAGCGGGGCGTGGGCAGGGGGGTGGGATAGAGACACGGGGCATGAGCGAGGGGTGGGCGACGGGAGGGATAGAGACACGGGTCAAGGGCGGGGTGGGCGGCGGGAGGGATAGAGACAAGGGGCATAAGCGTGGGGTGGGTGGCGGGAGGAATAAAGACACAGGGCATGAATGGGGGGTGGGCGGCGGGAGGGATAGAGACACGGGGCATGAGCAGGGTGTGGGTGGCGGGAGGGATAGAGACACGGGGCATGCGCGGGGGGAGGGATAGAGTCACGGGGCATGAGCAGGGGGTGGGTGGCGGGAGGGATAGACACACGGGGCATGAGCGGGGGGTGGGCGGCGGGAGGGATAGACACACGGGGCATGAGCGGGGGGTGTGCGGCGGGAGGGATAGACACACGGGGCATGAGCGGGGGAGTGGGCGGTCGGAGGGATAGACACACGGGGCATGAGCGGGGGGTGGGCGGCGGGAGGGCTAGACACATGAAGCATGAGCAGGGGGTGGGCGGCGGGAGGGATAGAGACACTGGGCATGAGTGGGGGGTGGGCGGCGGGTGACATAGAGACACGGGGCGTGGGTGGCGGGAGGGGTAGAGACACGGGGCATGAGCGGGGGGAGGGATAGAGACACGGGGCATGAGCGGGGGGTGGGCGGCGGGAGGGATAGAGACACGGGGCATGAGCAGGGGGTTGGGGGGTGGGGGGAGGGGAGAGACACACGGGGCATGAGTGGGGGGTGGGCGGCGGGAGGGATAGAGACACGGGGCATGAGCGGGGGGAGGGATAGAGACACGGGGCATGAGCGGGGGGTGGGCGGCGGGAGGGATAGACACACGGGGCATGAGCGGGGGGTGGGTGGCTGGAGGGATAGACACATGGGGCATGAGGAGATAGACACACGTGGGCGGCGGGAGGGATAGACACACGGGGCATGAGCGGGGGATCAGGGGGTGGGAGTTGTGGGGGGAGGGGAGAGACACACGGGGCATGAGCAGGGGTGGGGGGGAGACACACGGGGCATGAGCCGGGGGGTGGGCGGCGGGAGGGATAGAGACACGGGGCATGAGCGGGGGGTCGGCGGGGGGGCGGCGGGAGGGATAGAGACACGGGGCATGAGCGGGGGGTGGGCGGCGTGAGGGATAGACACACGGGGCATGAGCGGGGGGTCGGGGGTGGAGGGGAGGGGAGAGACACATGGGGCAGGAGCGTGGGTGGGGGGGAGGGGAGAGACACACGGGGCATGAGCGGGGGTGGGGGGGAGGGGAGAGACACACGGGGCATGAGCGGGGGTGGGCGGCAGGAGGGATAGAGACACGGGGCATGAGCAGGAGGGAGAGAGACACACGGGGGATGAGCGGGGGTGGGCGGCAGGAGGGATAGAGACACGGGGCATGAGCAGGAGGGGGAGATACACACAGGGCATGAGCGGGGGTGGGGGGGAGGGGAGAGACACACGGGGCATGAGCGGGGGTGGGCGGCAGGAGGGATAGAGACACGGGGCATGAGCAGGAGGGAGAGAGACACACGGGGCATGAGCGGGGGTGGGCGGGAGGGGGAGATACACACGGAGCATGAGCGGGGGGTGGGCAGTGGGAGGGATATACACACGGGGCATGAGCGGGGGTGGGCGGCGGGAGGGATACAGACACGAGGCATGAACGGGGGTGGGCGGCGGGAGGGATAGACACACGGGGCATGAGCGGCGGGAGGGATAGACACACGGGGCATGAGCGCGGGGTGGGCGGCGGGAGGGATAGACACAGGGCATGAGCGGGTGGGGGGAAACAGGAGACAGACACGGGTCATGAGCGGGTGGGGGGAAACAGGAGACAGACACGGGGCATGAGCGGGGGGTGAGCGGCGGGAGGGATAGACACACAGAGCATGAGCGGGGGGTGGGCGGCGGGAGAGATAGACACATGGGGCATGAGCGGGGGGTGGGCGGCGGGAGGGATAGAGACACAGGGCATAAGCGTGGGGTGGGCGGCGGGAGGAATAGAGACACAGGGCATGAGTGGGGGGTGGGCGACGGGAGGGACAGAGACACGGGGCATGAGCGGGGGGTGGGCGGCGGGAGACATAGAGACACGGGGCGTGGGTGGCGGGAGGTGTAGAGACACGGGGCATGAGCGGGTGGAGGGATAGAGACACGGGGCATGAGCTGGGGGTGGGCGGCGGGAGGGATAGAGACACGGGGCATGAGCAGGGGGTCAGGGGGTGGGGGGAGGGGAGAGACACACGGGGCATGAGCGCGGGTGGGTTGCGGGAGGGATAGAGACATGGAACATGAGCCGGGGGTGGGCAGCGGGAGGGATAGAGACACGGGGCATGAGCGGGGGGAGGGATAGAGACACGGGGCATGAGCGGGGGGTGGGCGGCAGGAGGGATAGACACACAGGGCACGAGCGGGGGGTGGGTGGCGGGAGGGATAGACACATGGGGCATGAGCGGGGTGTCGGAGGGTGGGGGTTGTGGGGGGAGGGGAGAGACACACGGGGCATGAGCAGGGGTGGGGGGGAGACACACGGGGCATGAGCGGGGGGTGGGCGGCAGGAGCGATAGAGACACGGGGCATGAGCGGGGGGTGGGCGGCGGGAGGGATAGAGACACGGGGCATGAGCGGGGGGTGGGCGGCGTGAGGGATAGACACACGGGGCATGAGCGGGGGGGTCGGGGGGTGGAGGGGAGAGACACATGGGGCATGAGCGGGGGTGGGGGGGAGGTGAGAGACACATGGGGCATGAGCGGGGGTGGGGGGGAGGGGAGAGACACACGGGGCATGAGCGGGGGATGGGCGGCAGGAGGGATAGAGACACGGGGCATGAGCAGGAGGGAGAGAGACACACGGGGCATGAGCGGGGGTGGGCGGGAGGGGGAGATACACACGGGGCATGAGCGGGGGGTGGGCGGTGGGAGGGATATACACACGTGGCATGAGCGGGGGTGGGTGGCGGGAGGGATAGAGACACGGGGCATGAACGGGGGTGGGTGGCGGGAGGGATAGACACACGGGGCATGAGCGGTGGGAGGGATAGACACACGGGCATGAGCGGGGGGTGGGCGGCGGGATGGATAGACACACGGGGCATGAGCCTGGGTGAGCGGCAGGAGGGATAGACACACAGGGCATGAGCGGGGGGTGGGCGGCGGGAGAGATAGACACATGGGCCATGAGCGGGGGTGGGCGGCGGGAGGGATAGAGACACGGGGTATGAGCGGGGGGTGGGCGGCGGGAGAGATAGACACACAGGGCATGAGCGGGGGGTGGGCGGTGGGAGGGATAGAGACACAGGGCATGAGCGGGGGGAGGGATAGAGACACGGGTCATGAGCGGGGGTGGGCGGCGGGAGGGATAGACACACAGGGCATGAGCGGGGGGGTAGGCGGCAGGAGGGATAGACACACGGGGCATGAGCGGGGGGGTGGGCGGTGGGAGGGGTAGACACACGGGGAATGAGCAGGAGGGAGAGAGATACACGGGGCATGAGTGGGGGGTGGGCGGGAGGGTGAGAGACACACGGGGCATGAGTGGGGGGTGGGCAGGAGGGGGAGAGACACACGGCGCATGAGCGGGGGGTGGGCGGGAGGGGGAGAGACACACGGGGCATGAGCGGGGGTGGGCGGGAGGGGGAGAGACACACGGGGCATGAGTGTGGGGTGGGCGGGAGGGGGAGAGACACACGGGGCATGAGCGGGGGGTGGGCGGGAGGGGGAGAGACACACGGGGCATGAGCGGGGGGGGGAGAGAGACACACAGGGCATGAGCGGGGGTGGGGGGGAGGGAGACAGACACGGGCGGACGGCAGATCCCGCTCCTGCTGACAAAGGCTTTTCATGCGAGGAACAAAGATGGCTGGCGTCTCTGAAGCCAGACGCACTGCACGCTTTCACCGCATCCAATGAGAGAGCACGTCAGATGTCCGCGGACATCACGCAAGCTGCTTGCCCAATCACGGAGCGAACAGGGAAGTGTGTCCGCGAAGCAAACACAGATAGCACTAATTTTTTTCACTTACATTTTTGTCATTTTTTAAAAAACTACTGGACGGATTTACACCAAACAAAGCAAAACAGGCTTTCGGGACCAAGCCGCCACTCCTGCCGCAAATTTGGTGTAAATCCGTCCAGCGGTTTGGGCTGTAGGCGTGATCAAATTTTTTTCCCATTACATCTATGGGAAAAAACAAAAGTTTTGGGACCCCCCTATAACTTTTCCTCCCCTGGACGAATCCTCACCAAACTTTGCAAAAGAATTCAGAGTGGGCCAAATACTTTTTTTGCAATGTTTGGTGAGGATTCGTCCAGGGGGAGCGAAGTTATAAGCCACCCAAATATAGACGGTCAATTGTGCAAAGGTCAATTGGGACCCTTGACTTTCGGTCAATTAGGTCATTCGAACAATTGTGTTCAAACAATTTGGGTAATAGTGTATGTTACAGGTGTAAATGGCCATCTCTCATTTGCAGTAGAGCAAAGGATGGGTGTCCCCTTCATCGCTGACGGAGGGGAAGCTACAAACAGTATTCAAACAGTGGTCCTGTCAAGCAGAACAATGCAAATTAGTACATGAGGAAGAAACATACCATAATGGAAAAAACAACCAAAACAGACAACACAGATCAACCCATAGAAACCATAAGTACAACAAAAAAAATAGAAACTGTTTTCATTTTATTATTATTACAGCAATGGATAAAAAAAAAACATATTAAATCTGCATGGGCCCATACTAAGTATTGGCCAATTTATAATGAAGTAAAGTGCATCGCAATTGAAGTGCTTGTCATACCCTTAAGCTGGCCGTCAAGACGGTCCATGCCGCTCACTCACAGGTGGAGCACCAGTGACCCCAAATGAGTGAAGGGGATCACTCAGAGGGGGTGCTGGTGCCTGCAAGTGCGTCTGCGGGATGCTGACTAAAATCTCAAATACATACGTTCGAACAATAGTAATGTGCACAGATGATGGCACTGGGGTATCTCTCATCTGCAACCTGGTAGAGCTGCATCACTGTTAAGCACGAGCGAGTTCAAAATCCCCAGGATATTAGCTTGCAGTGTACTATTCACTCTTGCTCCTGTGCCCGTAGTACCTATAGTTTTTATTTGATACTTTAGTGAAGACTGGAAGGAGGGAATAGTGTGCATCTGACCTGCAACATCGAGCTCATATCCGCGGTCAGCAGATCGGCTTTTATGTGCTCTTATCAACTGCGCTGTCTTGTTCGTGCAACAGTGAATTCTGGTAAACTGGTACTTCTGGTCCTTAATTGGTTCTTTGAAATCAGAATATCTAGAATCCAATATCCATAGGGTCAGGATTTTCGTAGTCATGGATAGGAAATCTGTTTGATTAATATGAGGCTTGGACCGAGGTTTACCCTGCACCATATTCTAAATAGTAATTGTAAGAGGGGCAGGGAGAACAAGGGGAGACTCCTTGAATTCGGCCTCCAAGGTAGCATTAGAGATGATATCAAGACCTTGTTGTCTATCAGAGAGCATCGTAACTGCTGCAAAGGCCTCCTTAGGCTGCTGTTGTGATCCAGGATTAGCAGCAGTGTTAATGAGTGGTGTAGACAAAACCACATTCTCTTCCTGGCTTTCCTCAAGATCAGCAGAAGAGGCTTGGCCTCTGTCTTTCAGAACCAAACTTGTTAGCATACTTTTGGACTTAGGAGCTTTTTTTCTTGTACTGTTTGATTTTGTTCTATTGTTACACTGCTGGTCATCTTGCACATTATGTGTACCTATGGAGCAATTAACAGCCTCAGAGTGTAAATTTATTATGGCAGTATTGATGGTTAGTCTCTTTTTTTCCCCTATGTTTTTTTCCAGTAAGAAAAATAGTCAAAGTGTTGCTGAAGAGTTCAATCGTCTCATCTACCACTATATCGGCATTAACAATGCTGGCCTCATCAGGAGCAGCCGTCTCACGGTGTCGATTAAGGTAGTCTGATGTAAAGGGGATCGGAGGTTCAGTGACTTTATCCAGTTCTCGCTGATCATCTGGTTCAGGGGTGGTATTATTGGACAGAGCGATAACCTCCTCCGGAATTTTGCCACACATTTGTAGAACCACCATCACGGCGAACTGCAGAACTGAAAGTTTGGCTTGGGTCTCGTTCTGCTGTCTGTACTCATTGGCAGTGGACTCTGTTGGGTGTCCTGACCCACGTTTGGACTATTAAGCTGCAACATTTGGTGCTCTGGGCTTAGAAAATCCAAGATGGCGGAAAATCCCACAGTTGCGCCAGAATCCGGGAAAACTGCGCAGTTTGGGCGCACACCAAAATGGTTGCCTAACCTATCCCCCACCAGTGCAAGCATGATGGGCCAGGAGTGCCATGAGTGAACTGTGTGCCAAAGGAAAAACAGCAGTGCCGGTTGGCTAAAAAAGCGCTTTAAAATCACCTTTGTTTCCCTGAATGCAAGCTCCAAATGCCTATTTTAAACATCACAAGATATTCAAAAATCTCAATGAACACCAGCAGACATTTGGCAGAATGTATTCTTGTGTGCATACTAGATCTGGAAAGAGAAAGAGCCCAAAACAATGTTATAACAAAACTGGCTGAGCTGTGGATGTCAGCAGCTTAAGTTAAATGGACAGAAAGCCACTAAAATCGAAATGTTTAAAATAAATGAGTGACCTACTTTTGAGTGTAACATAGGTTGCAACTGTTAAATGTCATAGTTTTGAACTTAGAATCAGCATTCTAGCTGCATGTGCAAAAATTGTCAGTTTAATTTGAATGTAGAAAACTGCGAACTAAAGTGACATTTAACTGAAGCCTGGCTGGAAGAGAGTGAATTCTGCCTGACAACTACCCCCGACAGGCATTGAACTGGCTCAACGACTCTTCCCAGGCCTGGCTGCATCCTGCTGCCCCTGCCAAAAGGAGATGACACCTCTCTGATTGAATTAGGGGAGTGGCACCTGGGGACTACAGGAAACTAGACAAAGCACTGTCCCTGGTTCAGGCAAATGTTATATTGGGGGGGTCGTAAAATGGCTTCCTCTTGGGAGAAACTGGGAGGGGCAGTGCCTGTGAGAGCAAGCTGAGCTTGGGGGAAGTGGATAAACAAGAAATTTCACCATGTGCTTTGGAAAACCACACCCCTTTGGGGCCAGAGCATGATTTTAAAAAAGATGGATAATTCATAGTGCGGACTTGTAAAAATTATATAAATAACATCATCATTCTTGTGATTTTTCTGTGCACATTTTAAGAGGTGTTAGGACCCTGTGGTATGTTCTTGGGGATAGTAGCGGAAAAAAAGGCTGTTACTCCAAATGTATGCATGTTAAAAATCTGACACTTTATCATCTGAAACCCATATCCCTGGTGCACATTTGTGTAAAATCTGGAAAGGTTTAGAGGCCGTTATCTGGATGAAAAGGGGAGAATTTTGTCATAAGTGGACACGACATCGTACAAAGACAGGGATCGGATGGTTTGGTGCTACAGAAAATATGTTAACTGGACCTATAATATTAGAAAAATGGTACATAGATAAATATGTATTTGGGTCAGAAATAGATTTGTGTGCAATTTGACAAGGGGAGTTTCCTCTGACCATAAAACCTACAGCATCACTCTGACACTCCATTTCTTTCCCCCAATCAAGGGAGAGAGGAAAGCTTGGCCAATGATAAGTGAGAGGGGCAGGCTTAGCTAGGCCCAGGCGCACACCCATTTTCAAAACACATAAAAGGAACATTGAAACCCAGGTAGAGAGATTCACTTTCCACTTTCTTGCAGGACGCTTTGCCGGGAGACTCCAGACTTCAAATCCATCAACCTCCAGAGACCAGAGATCCAGAGAGACCAGAGATCCAGAGAGACCAGAGCTCCAGAGAGACCAGAACTGTGCAGTGCTTAGAGCAGAACCAGAGACCAGACCGCTGTGAAGAACTGTCATCTTAAAGCTAAAATTCTAAGCTTTCCAACAAGCCTTTTTTGGTAATGTCTTTTCATTCGCTCATTAACGCTGATGTCTCTTTTTCCCCTTAGGGGCCGGGGTCTGGAAATGCCAGGATGCGGCGCGGACCCGAAATGAAGAGGGAATGAATCAACAGGTAAGTCTTAACATGGAGATTTAGCTTTCCTTATTCCCTTCTCTCTCTCACCTTTTGTTCTGGTCTTTTTCTCCCTAGGCGCTGGGGCGTGACTGCGAATCCGGATGATCGCTGCTGAACATGGAGGCGCCCTGTAAAGGTGAGTGGAATGCGGCGCTGCAGCGATCGACGTGATGAGCTTTTAAATAAAAGTCTTCCTTTTCAGGATTGTCGGCGAGATGTCTCCGGGATGCGGATTTAGCAGGTAAGGACTTTTCCTTCTTCTGTTCTCTTCTTCTCTTCCTTTGCAGGTGATCCAGGATGCTGGCAGGCGTGGCAGAAGTCAGGATGCAGGAGCAGACACGGTGAGCGTCCAGCTGCTAGATGCAGAACAACGCGAAGCACGTGTGGCTGTTCGGGTGGGGTTTAAATAGCCTTGGAAGAAGTTCCAGGTATGTATCCTTCCTCCAATCAGGTATGTATCCTTCCCTGACCACGCCCGGATGGTAAATTAGTCCCACAGGTAAAGTAGTTCCTTTCATGCCTCAAGGAGGCCGGGATCCTGCAGCATGGTCTGCATCAGGTAAGTGCACCCAAGCACTTCCATAATGAGCCTGGCGCCTATGGCGCCAGGACTGATGTCTTTTATGAGCCTGGCGCCATAGGCGCCAGGACACTGTCCAAAGGGCCCCTATATGGGGTTGCTGGGTCCTTCCTTGGGGACTTGATGTCTGCTTTCGTGGACGCAGGGCTTGAACCGGCTCCCCGGGAGCGGGCATCATGACAGAGAGGAAGAGCATTCCAGAGTACGCTAATACTTTATTATTAGGAGTAGGCTGGGTCTTAATTTACCTCAATAGTTATTATACAGCACATTGTGCTGATGCTGTGGATCTCATTTTCATTGAGCCATAAGATTAATTAAATGCGTAAAAGTCCAGCGTGAGACTTGTACGCATTTCATTTACACTACAGCTCATTTGCAACCATTTACATGGTGGAGAAGAGGCACAGATGGTAAGTTATGATTCCACCTTACCCATCCTCTTCACAGTGCAAATACTCCAGCATATTCTCCCGCATTCATATTCATGAGTGGGTGGAAATGCTGGTGATTCCTACCTATGAAATCCTCCTACTTTTTACACCTGGAAAAAGGATGCAGACTCCGTAGGAATCCATTGTAAACGCTGCCTGCCATGAGTAAATGGCAAGAGGAGATTATTCATTTTACAATGCAGAGTGCAAAAGGAGGGCATAAATGCGAGCATACCACCTTTTTTACACTGCACTTTTGCATTCTGCTGTGCAAAAGATGAAAATGACGTGAAGGTGCTCCTTTGTGTGAAGTTTAAGTTAAGCACTTAGTTGTCCCTTTAGCGATTCTACCAGTGATTTTACCATCTTTAAAATGTTCAATTTACTCGTGTGGAGTATTTGGGGGTAACTATGGAGATTAACTGTACTTCACTAACAGCCTTCATTCATCTCTGGGGTTAAATTTGACTGCATTGACAACGCTACTGATAGAGAGAAGGCTGCTCTTTTCACCTTAGATTAGATGGTTTTCACAGCCTTCACCAGGGGGTTGTGAAAAATAAACACAGACACACAGACGCGCGCACACACACGCACACACGCACCCACACGTGTATCACCTGAGAAATGGGCGTCCTTTTTCTAATTCAAGAAATAAGCAGTATTTTACGGCCCAATAACTGATCCTGTTGACATCCTCAGTGACCAAACAAAGCTAGCTAAAAGCTGATCAGAAGCGGCACCTGTTTGCTGTCACAATGTTAATCGCAAGGGGAATATAAAGAAAGAACACAGGAGGCCTTTCCCTTTGCATGCAATGAAAGGATTGTGCAAGGCCTCCATCTAACATTTCAGAGAGCGGCAAGGGCCCTCCCTGCCTTGCATCTGGTAGAAAGCAGCGGCTTTAATGGGATGTTTCCTGACTCAGCAGTGCGCGCGCTGAGAGGTTGTGGCGGCGAGGATCGGACGCGCAGCAGGACACTGCAAGGTAGATTTACAGAGGAACAAGTGAGGTCAGTGGTAATGAACGAAGACGAAGAGGCATGCAAATTGCAGCAAGATTTATGGAGCGGTTTCTGCTCAGCGAGCAGATTCTGCATAAGTGGAGTGTTAATAAGGCGGGCAAGTTTTCAGCAGCGCCTGCTGTTATGAAGCTGCGCATTTGTTTTATAATACTGTTTGGTTTAAATGTTGTATTGCTCATTGCATTTAGTTCATCCTTCATTTATAAAGGTCTTTTCCAATGTTGATGAGAATACTGAGAGCTCGCTTTGCATTGCACATGCCCTGCTATATATTGCTCACATACATTAGCCACATTGTCTCGCAGGTGTCTGTGAAGTTCATCTAGATGCCTACGGGCTTGGCGCACTACACAAATGTCAACATACATATAAATAAATAAATAAATAAACTGTTGAATGCATCCATAAGGTGCATTGACAATCCATGAATAAAGATACACAGGACAGTTACTATCTCCCTTAAGATCTAAACAGAGATTCTTAAAGAAGGTTTTTAGGGCCCGATGCATGGAATGTTTTGCACGGTGCAAAGTGACCTGTCACTGGTGCAAAGTGGCTTTCCACTGACACTAACCACCCTGATTCATGGAACAGTGCAAAGTGTCTTGCCAAGAATCACCTTAATTCATGGGACAGTGCAAAGTATCTTTTTGCATTGCAGAGTCACTTTGCACTGCAAAAAGGCACTTTGCACAGCTCGATTAATCAGTGTTTTTGTTGGAAGTGCAAAGTCACTTTGCGCCAGTGAAAAGTCACTTTGCACCGTGCAAAAAAAAATCCATGAATCAGGCCTTAATGGTCCTAACACTCTTGGGGCCTGATTCATGGATTTTTTTGCATGGTGAAAAGTGACTTTTCACTGGGGAAAAGTGAATTTGCACTTTGCACTTCCAGAAAACACTCTGATTCATGGAAAAGTGGAATTAGGTGATGTCTGGAAGGTTTAGAATATTTCCGCCAACCGCATTACACAGCTAGCAATTAGATAATATGTAGATAATATGTCATCCACAGCTTCGTCCAGATACACCACCGCCTTGCTGTTGTTGCCCTCATCATGCCTGTCTGAACAAGGTTATATTTACCCGTTTTAGTGTGATTTCCTTGCGGCATGATGTGGGATTTAGTACAAACAACGCAGTATGTCTCCCAAGAACAGTGGCAGCAGTGAACTGGTCGTGTGGGCGAACATGTTTCACTTACTTCGATTTCCGACCCATGATAACGATAACCCAGTCCACCAGTCTGCCAAGACTGCTTAGACTACCACACTCAGCACCTCAATCCTCTGCAAACACGGTTTTGAAAATGCTCGGCGCAGAATGGGATATGCTCTTCAGGCCGGCACTAGATTGCTATCCAGTAGCCTAAAACAAGTGAGTACAGATACTTCGCTCCTGAATTGGTGTTAGGAAAAGCAGCATCCACTGCTTAGACTGCACCACACTCAGCACCTCACTCCTCGTCAAAGGCGCTGATGTGGCAGCAGTGATGTTGGGAGCTCCCTGACCTCACGGTGAAAGCCAATTAAGTGACTGGGCCATGGCAGTAAACCCAGCACCCTTCCAGGCCACGGGGCATCGCAAGTGGGGTGTGACTCTTCCAAGACGGGCCATAACTTTTGTAATGTGCCCCTGTCACGTGATGCTCATCCAATAAAGGTTGGCACTGGTGTCAGCATCGTCCTGTATTGCACTGGGCCAGACCTGGGCCAGGCCCTTCATCACATTGGCGACGAGGCGGGTCATCCCGCGGGTGCACCGGCAATGCGTTCCTGCCCTCTGGAGGCTCCTGACTTGCTGGCCCGCTCCAGCAGCCTAACGCCTACTCCTCCACCTCCTCTGTCTCGTGGCCCGGCTGCCAGCAGCACCAGACACCATAGGTAACTGGGGAAGGGGCACATCAGCATGGATTTCAACAAAAAAGAAAATGGAGAAGGAAAAGGAAACAGATTGGTGCAGGGCACCAGGCTCTCTCTAGCACTTGCTCTGTGGTGCGTGCATGAAACCCCTGGGCCTACTCCAGCCAGGGATCACTACCGCAGTGCATCATGAATGTTAGGGAGAATTCTCCAGAATGGCTAATGTCCCTTACCTACTGAGTCCCTCAGCAGCTTTGTTGGATGTCTACGATTTATTTTTTTCACCTGGTAAGAGTGTGAGCCTTTTTTCCCACTCTTACATGTGTTTTGCTGTGTGTGTGTAACATTTGCCTTGTGTTCATAGACTGTGGAGCCTCACCTACTCCACAGGCATCATCTTTTTACGGTTTGCTACACAGCACCTTCAGTGCAGTGACACAGGGTTGTCTTTTAGACTTCCCAACTCAGACTACATTTTCTGGGACTGACCAATGTCTCCCAGAACATGTAAAGTTGCCATTGACTTTATTAGTCTCTTTAAATCCACAGACCCAGTACAAACTATCTTACATAGAGTACTGGAAAGGGTTAATACTTATCCCTTTTTGTCTGTTTCTCTTGGAGCATTGTTTCGCTCCCTTTTCATCAAGACTTGGCTGGTGGCAGTGGTAACTACCCTATTTTTCCTACCGCGGTTATCTTAAATAACCTTGGTATTGTTTTATGCTGTCATGGTAGCCTCAAACTTAAACCCACTAGACCATATACTTTTTTATATGGTTCCGGCTGGGTTTATTCATCGTTTCTTTTTGGAAATGTCTTTCTCATGTTTTACTCTGCGTGCCAAACCAGGTTTGGTTCCTTTGTTCACCGTCCTTTCACAGGTTTCTACACAGAGGCCCTCCTTATGTGCCTACAAGTCTGGGAAAGCAGGATGTGAGGGAGGGGTTTTAGGACCCCTGCCATGGGTTCCCTTGGTAACCCAAGTTGCACTCCTGTTTGGCTAGATGACTGTCCCGCCAGGAGAGCCACCCTGCTTTGTGATTGACAGCCAGGCTGTGTGAATGGGGAAAACTGAATAAAAAGCAGGTCTCTGGGGCTGGAAAGGCAGAGTCGCCACTGGAACGAAAGAACCAATGAGGAGCGGACAGAAGAGGACCCCTACAATGACTGAACCGCCCAGTAAAGCCCTGCTGCAGGTCCGAATCTTCAGACTCTAACGACAGAGAAGATCTACCAGGAATCTTCTTCCCCTGAGCTGGTGGGAACAACCAGTTCACCCAAACTGCAAGCCAGGTCTCCGTCCTCTGGTCAAATTTGTTGTACAGATCTACAGTGAACCGGGTAACCAGGAAAGTCGGACCCTACTTGGGTTTTAAGGAGCGCACCTTTTATTCATTGCTTTGCTCTGCTGCTGCTTTCTTCCCTGGGCAGTGCAGGACCCTCCAGTCTTCCTACATCATGTCAGTCCGATAGTTGCTTCAGGAACCGTGAGCCTGCAGGACCTGCCAGGAACGTCTGCCTCAACTTCTTCTCCATTTAAAGGTACTGTGCAAATCCGGTTGTTTGTTTCTTCCAGCCACGGTGAAGGTTTTTTAAACCTTTTGCCAATCCGAGGGCTCGTCCTTCTCTCCTCTTTAAACTAACCTTTCTGCCGACCAACTTCGTCCGGAACTTTTGGCAAAGACTTAACCGCGAACTACCCGGAACTGTGTGATCTTTAGCAAAAGACGTTTGTCCTATTGACTTTGGCCCTAAGCCTTTTTCATTTGATTCCATCAATGTAGTTCCTCTTTCTAGATTGACCTGCTTACTTACCTGTTGGTGCTGCTCAATGTTAGTCTAACTTTGTCTTTCCCTCCCTTTTAAATTATTGGAGTGCCATTTGCTCACACTTCATTTTGAGCTTAACTTGTCCAGAATCTATTGGGAGTGGTGTGGTGAATTAAGAGATTTTTCAACTGCTTTACTTTAGTGAAATGTTTTACAACTGATGTATAAATAAATGTATATTGTTGTTCTCAGAAACCTTGAGTCAGTGTTTGTTTGAATCATAGTAATTGCTGTCCTTTGTGTAACTATTGATTCTGCTCACTTGCTCTTGAGATAAGTCTGGCTGCTCAGCCATCGCTACCACTTGACTGCGTAGCACAGGCTTGTACCAAAGGTGAATTTGGACTGTCACTTGTAGTCTTAATTCAGTGTGGTGTTTCCAAAGGGTACTGCATATAATTCTGCCTAACAATGAAGGAGGAAGATGAGGCACCTACATCTCTAAAAATCCTCTTCAAGGTCACAGGTGAGGATGACGATGAGACAACTCATTTACCGCTGCCAAAGCAGTTCTGTTAGAATATTTTGAGCCCATGGTGAACATGGACTATGAGAGGACCCTCATGAGGACTGCTGTGTAAAAGGAGGTGGAGTCACTCTGCGCTTTTCAGGCTACAGCGAATGTTGGTGGCATGTGCTTGGCCTGATGTGGAGCATGAGGTGCGGCAGCAAGTTATACATGGCACCAGATACTGCGTGAGCCCAGATTCATGCTAATGCGCATCCTAGAAATTGGGAGGTCCCACGAGCTTGCGGATGTCCACACAAGCAAAATGTGTTTGCGATTAAGGCAGTCAAGGTGGGGGATGCCTGCGCAGCAGGCCGAAGCCAGATTCAGCGGACAATAAGTTGATTGCTTGGCTTTTGTCTAGGCTCCCCCAGGTTACAACTGATGCTGCAATGGAGGTGGGGGAACTTGAAAGATTGGAGTATGAAAATGTGAAGCTAGCTTTGATAGCTAGATTTGGGGAAACTCCTTCCCAGTACCTTAAGAAGTTCAGGACCCTCAGAATGCATGATGGTACCCCTTGGGCTACCTGGGTGTGTGAATGTCTGAAGAACTTAGATGGTTGGGTAAAGGGTTACAGAGTTAACACTTTTGAAGGAATGAGAAATCTATTTTTGTTGGAATCTATTTTTGATGCCTGCTCTCCTGAGCTGAGACAGCACTTGGCTGACTCCAGTAAAATTGATCCAAGGAAGTTAGCAAAGGCTGCTTGCTTGTGGGTTGCCAACAGGGCTACTCACAAGGATTCAGTGGCAACTCAGAAGAAGGATAATGGGAAGCAGCAAAATAATGTTGTCAAAGATAATTAATTCTACTACTTCCAATCCAAAAGAGGGTTCCAAACATAAGAAGAGTAAGCCACAAGGGAAACCAAAGCAGGCTAGTGAAACCTCTGGTGCCAAACCAGAGGGAGGTCAGCAGACACCCACATTTGCATGTGAAAGGGAATCCCAGATGCAAGGTTAAACCTTCTTGGGGTTCACACTGTCTCCTTAGCCTTGTCCCCAGAGGAAGAAGTAAATGTGACAAGTGGTAACTTTCAAGTCCTGGCTGAATACCCCATTGGAGTCTCTGCCAGTGTTTCTTTACTGTTCCTGGGTCTGTGGGAAAAGCAGAATTTAGCTGTCTATAATTCAAATCCAGATAACACAAAAGAATATTAAAAGGACAGTGTACTTGTAATTGGTCATGAGACCCCTGCCATTAGAGACACTGGGGCCTGCATTACTGTAGTGGATGAATATTTCTTCAAGGCTGAGAATGTTGCTAAGGCACCTAAAAGCCTCACTAAGCTTGATGGAGGCCCTGTTCAAATGCTTCCTAGACTTCCAGCTCTCATCCAGTGCAACAACATGACGGTCAAGATACCTGTTAGTGTACAAAGTGAGGTGCCTGGGAGAGTCCTGTTGGGGAATGACTTAAAAACTCTTGAAGTTGTATCAAGCACCCCAGGCCTCCCAGTAAGAGGAAACTAGTGCAGAAAAGGAGGGACAGAGAGAGTACCTTAAATGGCTCTCTAGAGGATATTACAGAAGAATTTATAACACCTAGCCCACAGGAGCTACTAACTGCTCTTTCACAGAAGAATGAGGCAAAGGGGAAACCCAAAGTCTCAAGTAAAAAGCCAGAAAGCATTCCTGTGCTACCAAGAAGGGCATCCCCAAGAGGACTGTAGACAGTCACACCCGTGACTGCTCCACCAGCTGAGGCTGAGTGTGAGGAACCTGGAAAGGATGAGTCATCTGCTGAAGATTCAGAGCTGGACCAAGACATTACCCCTGTTGGAGATCTGGATCCTAAAGAACATACTGAGCTGCAGTCTTTATTGGCAGAAGGTAGTCTCTGTAGGGCAGACTTCAGCAGAGGCCAGAGAGAGTGTCCTACTCTTGAAGGTCTTCGCCAACAGGCAGCTTCCCAGCTGGATGTGCAAGAGCCAGGGAAGCATAGATTATACTGGGAATATGGCCTCTTCTACAGTGAACCAACTGAGTCTATCCCAGGGGACTATAGAAGACTTGCAGTGCCTCTAGAGACAAGATACCAGTTCCTACAGTTAGCCCATGAAATTCCTTTGGCTGGTCACTTGAGCTTCAAGAAGACCAAGAAATGTCTTTCGCTATATTTCTACTGGCCTAACTCAGGGTCTGATATAGATACATTCTGTAGGAGCTGTCACACTTGTCAGACATATGGCAAGAGTGGAGCAAAGAATGTAGCACCTTTGGTGCCCCTGCCAGTGGTGAGAGTCCCTTTTGAGAGGGTAGGAATTGACATTGTTGGTCCCTTATACTCTTCCACCTCTTCAGGCAATCGATTTATATTGGTTGTAGTAGACCATGCTACTAGGTATCCTGAAGCTATACCACTGAGGACTATTACAGGTCAGGCTGTTGTTAAAACCCTACTTGGTATTTTTAGCACGGTAGGTTTTCCTAAGGAAGTCATCTCTGACAGGGAATCACATTTTATGTCCCACTACATGAAGGAAATGTGGAAGAACTGTGGAGTGACTTACAAGTTCTCAACCGCCTACCATCCACAGACAAATTGATTGGTAGAGAGGTTTAACCGTACTGTGAAGGGCATGATAGGTGCTTTAGAGGAACCCCTTAGAAGAAAGTGAGACCTTCTACTGCCATGGCTTCTATTTGCTTATAGAGACGTCCCTCAGGAGGGAGTTGGACTAAGTCCCTTTGAGCTTCTCATGGTCATCCAGTTAGAGGTCCATTGGCCCTAATTAAGGAGGGGTTGGAGAGTGGTCCTTCTCCCAAGCTAGTGAGAGTCACTGGCTATTTGTTAGGTCTCTGGAGGAGAATGACACACATGATGACAGAAGCATCTGATAACTTAAAAGCAGGTCATGCTCTGGTTAAGAATTGGCATGACCAGAAGACCAACATGGATGAGTTTACTCAAGACTAGCAAGTTTTAGTTATGGCACCTACAAGGCATAGGACCTTACAGGACAAATGGATTGGACCCTTCAATGTTGTGGGAAAACCTGGAAAGGTCAACTATCTGGTGGAGGTAGGCAATCCTAAGGAGGCCCCCAGGGTCTTTCACACCAACCGTTTAAAGGATTATGTCACCAGACCAGGAGTAGGAGCTCTACCTGATCTCATCAGGGGACAACCTTTAGATGAGAAAATAGAGGCAGTTAATCTCGCTTCTAATCTGACACTGGAACAACAGGAGGATTGCAAGTTTCTGTTAAATCAGTTTGCCCCCCTGTTTTCACTATCACCAGGCTTGAACCCTTGATGCCAACATGATATTCTCACTGGTGACTGTTTACCTGTTAAAATCAGAGTCTACCGGATGTCAGACAATGTCAGTACCCACATAGAGGAAGAGGTCCGCAAGATGCTTTATCTCGGGGTAATAGAACCCTCTACCTGTCCATGGTCCAGTCCAGTTGTACTACTGCCAAAGGCAGGATCCAAGGAGTTGAGATTCTGTGTGGACTATAGAGCTCTAAATGCAGTCACTAAGATGGATGCCCTTCCTTTACCTAGGACAGATGATCCGGTGGAGAAACTTGGTTCAGCCAAGTACCTCAGTACATTTGACCTAACATTGACTATTGGCAAATAGCCCTGACAGACTATGCACAGGAGAAAACTGGATTTTCCACCTCAGAAGGCCTCTACCAGTTTAAGGTAATGCCTTTTATATTAAAGAATGCACATGAAACATTCCAAAGGATGGTTAATCAAGTTATAAATGGGATGGAGGACTTCTGCATGGCATACTTGGATGACATTGCAGTGTTCAACCCTACTTGGAAAGAACATGTTGACCACTTAGGATATGTTTTGCAGGCTCTTGAGCAGGCCCATCTGACCATAAAGGCAAGTAAAGGTCAAATTGGTCAGTGCAAAGTAGTCTACCTTGGACATGAGGTAGGAGGAGGTGAAATAAGGCCATTGCCTAGCAAAGTACAAGCTGTACAGGAATGGGCCACCCCTACTACTCAAACCCAGGTGAGAGCCTTCCTAGGGCTCACTGGCTATTATAGGAACTTCATAGAGAACTATGGGTCCATAGCTTCTCACTTGAATGTGATCTTGTCACCCAAAATTCCTAAAAAGATCAGATGGAATGAGGAGTACACCAAGGCATTTGAAGGACATAAGCAAGCCATTTGTCAAGCTCCAGTCTTAATAGCTCCTGACTACAGCCAATCCTTCATTGTGCAAACAGATGCTTCCATTACTGGTATAGGTACAGTTCTGAGTCAGCTGGATGAGAAAGGTAGGGAATACCCCATCTGCTTCATCAGCAGAAGGCTGAAGGAACCAGAAACAAGGTTGGCAACCATTGAAAGAGACCAACCAACCCTTGAGATGGTTAATGCAGATGAAGGGGGAGAATACTAAATTGTTAAGATCATCAATCAGCCTACAGGGATTTGATTTTACCATTGAACACAGGTGAGGGTGTAATCACCAAAATGCTGATGGTCTCTCCAGAATGTTTGACCGACTGGAGTAAGGAGATTCATCCAGGGGTGGATTAAATCCTCATGTCCCTTAGTCTGGGGGGGGGGGGGGAGAATGTTAGGGAGAATTCTCATAAATGTGCTAATTCCCTTCACCTTATAGACCCCGAGCAACTTTGCTGGATTTTGAGGACTTGATATTTTTACCCGGAAAGCGTTGAGCCTTTTTTCCCCACTCTTTCATGTTTTACACTTGTGTTCTTTGAATATGTGGGGTTAGATAACTTCATAGGCATCATCCTTTCATGTTTGCTACACAGCACCTTCAGTGCGGTGACACAGGGATGTATTTTAGGTTTCCCAAATGCTAAAATACCTTCTCTGGGATAAACTACCTTTTCCCAGAGAATGTAAAGTGAAATTGTCTTTACTAGTCTTTCTAAATTCATAGACCCAGTGTTACACTCACCTGGTCTCTGCTGAGGTGTTGGAGCATGGTTGCAGCCCTCCCAGGGGTGAGGTCACTCGGGTTCAACTTCACCCGATGTGCTTATGTGGTGACTGGTGGTAATAACTGATGCAGTTCGGGACTGCTCCTGCATGGAGAGTAGGGGGCGTGAGTATACCAGCTTGTGCGCCTGATCCCCTTCCAGACCCCTTCTCCCAAACCGTGGTACCTGTGGGATGCACTGTCCCTGGAAAGCTCACCTGTTGATTAGTTTTGGCGAGCACTCTGTCCTGCTGCTTCTGTCAGGGGTGCTTGTATGATCTGCACCGAGTTCCTTCATTGGTCCCTTGCATGTGGTAGTCCAGTCCTGCAGCGACTAAGCCACTATACTTCAGGTAAGTGTTCCTGTTTGCCTTTGTCTTTCTTCGTCTGTTTTTGTTGTATTGTAAAGTTTGTTGTCTTGTATTGCTCTCCGTTCCACTTTTGAAGTTTGCTCTTTTGCTTTCTTCCCTTGCAGGTGATGTTGCCGGCCCGGCAGAAGCTGAGGAGCTCGAGGCGGCAGCCGGAGGAAACCAGGAATGAAGCTGCAGCAGTACAGTAGCTGGTAAATTGTTAACTATGGGGCATGCGGGGTTCAAATTCGGCGCAGCCCTAGGATGGATGTTCTAACCTTGTCTTTCTTCTTCTTCTCAGGGTCCGAGTTCATGGATGCGGAGCGTGGTGCTGCGACGTTGGCATCAAGATCACTGGATGTCAGGTAGTGAGTCTGCAGATGAAGAGATGAAGCACCTGTTTCTTGGAGGTGAGTATGCAGGAGAACACCTGGTTTCAAAGGTAAGTAAACTGGTCCAAGCGGCGGTGAGCATCACGTTGCATGCAAGTGCACAGTAACGCGAAGCATCGGCCTTAAGAATGGAGCAGCTTATATAGCTGAGCTTCTGAAGCCACGCCCACCAGGTTCAGCCTGCCTGCCACACCCTTTCACACCCGATGAGTCAACACATGAAGACCAGGCCTAGGGAGCCACTCCCGATTAGTCAGCTCATGATGATGTATCAGCTCCTGGAAAGTTCTTGTAAAATAAAAGCACTCCTGCACTGAAATAAAGTAAAAGCACTCCTGCACTGAAATAAAGTGTTCCTGCTCACATCTCTATATGAGCCTGGTGCCAAAGTTCCCAGGACTGAGTCCAGCCAGGGCCCCTCTGTTTATGGGTCCTAACGGGATATAGGTGAGTCAAGTGACCCATTGCCCCCATCACTAGATGGTGTGCTTTTTGTTTTCTGGGGTCTGTGGCCATGACATCCAACACACAGCATCTTACAGTGGAGTGCTAAAGGGTACATAGTATCCCCTGTGTCTAAATACTCATGTAGCAGTCAAATGCTACCATTTCCTATTGAATAGGCTGGTGGCAGTGGTTTTACAAAAAACTACCATGATTCTTCCCGACCACCAACACCGGTAGCTAAAAATCACGGGAGCCATGTTTTTCAAGATGGCGCCTTACGCCCCTTTGTTTAAACAGGTCCCAGTCTTCTTTTTTCGCTGTTTTGTTTTGGAAAGGTCCTTCTTGTATTTGTCTCAGCACACCAAACCAGGTTTGGTCCTTTTGTTTGTGTGCCTTTGGCAGGCTTCAGGAGTGAAGACCTTCTGTGGCGTCTGAGTATTTGGGGTGGGGATGAAGTGAGGGAGGTGCCCGAAACTCCCTGTGCTTAGTCTCCTAAGAGACCCAAATGCACTCTGGCATGATTGGCTGGCTGCCTGTCCGGCAAGGACAGCCACCCTGCTCGGTGAATGACAGATATGCTGTAAGGAAAGGGAGAGAACTTTTTAAAAGGTGAGTCTCTTGGACTGAAAAGCAGAGTCGACCACTGGAACGAAAGAACCGAAGAAGAGCTTGAAGGGGACGGCTGCTGCAACTCCTGGACCGTTGGTTTGCCCAGTGAAGCCCTGCTGCAGGTCCGTGGGACCAATCTACTCGTACGCCACCTGGATACCATTCTCAAGGCTGGTTAGGATTAACCAGGGAGAGGGACATCAGCTTGTGTGCTTGAATCTACAGCTACTGGAACTAAAGTGACTCCATCTTGTTTGCTTTTTTGACGATCGCATGCAGTGCAGGAGTCCCCCGATGTCCTCCCTCTTGTCCTCACAACTGAAGCTCAGGAACAGTGAGATCTGCAGAAACTGCCAGGAACCGACGACTTCAGTTGCATTTTTTTCTTCATACTAAGGTACTGTGCCAAACCGATTGAGAGAACGCCACTCTGAAACTTTCCCAACTTGCAGGCCTAATCTACTTGTGACCCAACATATGATTCTTTTTCGCTTAAACTACTTCTGAGAACTTTTGCAAAGACTTTACCATTTGATACCAGAACTGCTCTTTCCTATGCAGAACACTAGCCCATTGACTTTGGCCTAGGCCTATTGACTTGAATTGAACTCTTCTGGTGAACTGAAACTATTTGCACTGTCTAACAAGTATATGGGATCTATTCTACTTACCTTGTCCCTTTTGCCCACTTCTAAGTAACTGAACTGCTATTTTGCTCCTACTTCAGGGGAGCTCAAACTGTCTCAAAATCTTAGAGTTTTGTATTGAAGTGTATTGGTGTATAATATTAGGTTGCCTCCTTAATAATCATCATAATGGGGTAATACAATATTGACTATGTGGATGTCTGCGCCCCTAACAGTAGTGAAAGTGCAGGGCTCTATTTAGGCACAAGGCAAACAAGAATATCAGTGGCTACCAAAAGATCCCAGGCCCACCGACAGTGATTTTTTCACATTCTCTGAGGTCGCACCTCTCCAAAATGCACATAAGAGTGCGTGGCCGCCCACGCTCATCATGTAGAAGCGGGCCCCACGCCAATGACAATGCATGCCTGCACCTGTCCTGCTGGCACCGTCCCTGCATCCCCAGGCCTAGCGGCTGTAACCATCGAAATGAATATGTGAAAGGTTGAAAGAAGGTGGATGTGCATTTCAACAAGTGTTTTGGAAGGAAAGTTTGACCTGCTGTAGGAAGAACTGAACTGGCACAGGCTAGAAGCAAGATATCATTTTCTTTGGGGAGCAGAAATTGCATACATGGAGGTTTCACAGGTCGACTCGAACATCTGAGAAGACAGTGGGACTGGCCTGAAACGAGAGGAAAAGAACACAAGTGTGTGAAGTGGAAACCCGTGGTGTACAACTGTTCTCTTAAGATGTGTCAGCAACACTGACTTCTTGCTGCTGTGGACTGAGGGTCACATACATCTACCCACTGAGCCAGAATGCTCTCTGATGTTGCATCTCGCACACACATCCCACAACAGATAAACAAGTGCCTGCATGGTTGGGCACGCCTGCCCAGAGAATCGAACCAGTTCCAAAGGCAGGGAATGGAATGAACGTAGAGAGATAGCGAAAGGTGGGGAAGCGAAGTGTGTGTGTGCGCTGTGCCACAGGTCCAGGGCAAGATAAGAAGAAAGGATGAACTGAACTGCTTATGCAAAATGCAAAATAACACAGGAGGGTTGCAACTCAGTGTGAATTCTGGTAATGCCCTGCCCACAGTCCTGCCACTAGTGTCGTCCCTCGTGACCAATTGTCTGGCCTGGAAGAAGGGAGAATAAGACTGGCCAGGACTGCTGCCCCATCAACAGCAGTGACTCCTGCCTGGGGGGAGGAGAAGTAGTGGCCCAGACCTACTGCCGCAGTCTTTGGGCGAAAAGGCAAGAAAGAGCAGTGGAACAGTATAAGAAGTGGCCCAGACACACTGTCACCTGTGTCCGGCCAACCAACATCTTGTGGCCCTGACACCCACCACCAAGAAGCAGTGCAACATGCAAGAGAGGGCTTCAACTCTGTATGAGTGCTTGAGCACCCTCCTGAGCCACTACAGTTAAGAAATACTCCTTCTTGGGTGAGTGTAGCCAAGAAGAGGGGGTAGGTAACATGGTGTCACCCCATGCCCGGTCACTATCATGTGGCAGAGTCTAGACGCCCTGCTACCTGTGTCTCGCGGCCTACCCAATCATCAAAGGACTAAGCCAATGTGGTCCCTGGTGAGCCCAGGTGTGGCTTTGCTGGCCTTTGAACTGTGCCATCAACAGACCTTGACCTGTGGTAGTGACCATTCCGGATGGACACTGATGTGAAGTGAACTGGTCTCATGTAGTCCTGGATCTGCTCAAAGAGGACTCAGTAAACGTGTTTTAATGCTGTGAGCCTGCATGGAATTTAGATATTCTTAAAGCGGCCCCATTTGAAATGGATGCATAGTTGTGCTCCTGTGTATTGTAGGCATGATCTATATGGTACAAAGCAAAGGGTACAGTTCCCTCTGAGCCCACCGAAGTGCTCTCTTTTTCATCCATGACAACAGGTTTCAAATACAACTCTATGTGTAATTTACAAAGCTTTCAACTTCATTTAAATTTCATTTCTCAAAGTCATTGCTGTGTCTTCACTCAGTCTTTTTATTACTCCATAAAAGCAAGTGCACAAATAGATTTAGTGTTTTTTAGCCAATGCATTTCGGATACTGATCCGTCTTCAGGGCTAAAGATTATCCTTAATAGCTTGAGTTATGTTCCTACAAGGTGCTTCTTAAACTTAATTAACACATTTAATTATCAATTGAGAATTCTTTACTATATTTATTTAAAAGAGTGGTGCCCACCCCAATCCCACATGCGCTACATGGTGCCAGCAGCTAACAATGGCATCATTCAGTGGTTGAAGTTCCAATTACCCCAGGTTAATACAGGGTCTGGTACGATGCGGTAGAACTGCCAGTATACCACCAGCAGTTCACCAACCCTGTCACTCGCTGAATATATTTAGAGTCTTTGACATGTGTTATATGTTTGCAATTATGTCAGTGTCGTTGGTTCCTTCCACGATTTGTCTGTTCTATAATTTCTGTGTGGCCTAAGTATTGTTATTCTGTAACGGGGGGAATCAGTTCATATTGCCGTAACACTTGTTTTGTTTGTTATGAAAAAAAAGGAGTGTGGTGTGTGACCCTCCAAAGTGTATTGCCCTCTTAAAATGGGCAGTGTTATGTGTGACCCTCCCAAGTGTATTGCCCTTTTAAGGTGGGCCATGGCTGTGTCATGGCTCAAGCTAATAAAAGGAGCAACGGCAGCCACGTGAGACAATACAGCTGCAGACTCCAAGAATGGAAAGACTGAGTTTGTGTCTCGTTTAGGCCTGGAGGCCCACACCGTCTAAGCAAGGGCCTGCAAGCCATGGTGCTGTGGGGCGCTCTTGCCAGTATGGTGGACAGGGTCTGCACAGGCTGGGCATGGTTCGCCCTGCTCCTATATAAGACTGGCTATTCCCCGGTAACCCCCCTGAGGTACTGGGCCTCCAATTAAGATACAGATGTCCATAGCACAGACGGGGCCAGCTTGATGCCAATAGCTAGCTCCCATAACACTGCACACTGCTGAAGCCCGGGCTGTGGCTGTGACAAGCAGGATCAACCAGACAACGGTTATGGCGATGAGAGGAGCGTCTGTTCAACCCTCGATGTGAGACTGGGGCCAACTACTGTTTAACGGCACTCTGTCCATGCCTTAAAGAACATTCTGTTTTGTTGATTGAAGGGCATCATACACCGGGGCAATATACATTTTTCCTTTCTTTCTCCTTTTTTTACCCAGTAGGGCGTTACAAATGCACAACTGACACGCTATCTCTTGGGGTGCACCCCCTCACACATCTATATGTTCCACAAGAAACTGCAGGATAAACCTGGGAAAATTAACCTTACTTCACAAAACCCTTACTTCCATCCACATATGATGAGGAGAATGTTCCCTTATCTTGAAATGTCTCAAAAGTGGAACTGGCCCCAGCGCTAGTCGTGCACAGACTAGACAACTGCAAATCTGTGCATATCGGCCCTAACAAAGAACAAATCCACCACCTCAATGTTTTGGAAAATGAGGTAGCAGGACTGGCATGTGCCTCAAACCCTAGGATCCTATCTCACCAGCTCTGAGACTAGTGATATGGGTCGTTCTGGAACACAGACTACTCCATAAGATGATGTGCGTTGTTCACAAGAGTCTGCCCAGAAACAGGCCCAACTACCTCATCATCAGGATTTATGTCCGACTTGGCACCTTGTAAAGAAGTACAAACTGCGGTAAAGTTTGTAAGTACATTTAATCCAAGCGGGCCCACCTCCGCCAGGCTCTCAACAGTTTCTCATTTGAACCCCACATTCCGGTTCTTCAAGCCATGCAACAATAATCACGTAGCTCGTGAAACTGGAACGCAGGGATTCTGCAAATCATCAATTCTTTATATTTCTTCCCTCCTTATATTAACACAAACTATAGAATATATATATATATATATATATATAAATATATATATATATATATATATATATATATATTTATATATATATATATTCAGTAAAAAAGACTTTGTTAAAGGGACGTTATGGTTAAGTTGCGCTACTAAAAACCTATGAAATTCAGTGAAAAAACTTTCTTAAAGGGACGTTATGGTTCAAAGTAAAACCGAAAAACCCCTGAAATTCGGCCGTTATGGTAACATAAGCAACCATAACTCACGCCACCGTGCACTGCTAACACTAACACAGGAAATCAAAGAACACATCACAAATATCATTGATGACATCACTGATGACATCACATGTGCATTTACCTTTCATGAAAACTCTGGAGGAGGGATTCTTATAATGTTGACCAAAAACTGTCAAGGATCATTGGGATAAATATCATGAGCTAATTAGTGCAATTAGCAATGCATTGATATAAATAGCATTTTATTATGAAGTTCTATCCAGTATACTAAGCTACTCATGCAGAAACATAGGCAGTGTGTGCAGCAAATATATTAAAGGTGCCATATTCATAATCTTGCCATGTTGAATACTGAAATGATAACTGCTTTCTTATTAGAGTTTTGCGTACTGTGAAACATGTAATAAGTAGATAATAAAACCCACTTAATACATAATTATTACAGACAAAACACAAAGAGACAACAACACATACAGGGACAGTGAAGTAAACAAAAAGCAGAAATAGTTTCAGAAACAGTTCATAACCTAACTGATTGTCTTTATGCAGAGAAACTATTGCTCTGTTTCAAAGCTGCTACTTACCATATGTATGTGTATCACATGATGTGACTGCACCCAAAGGAAAGGAGAGTGAGTATAATGTATACAAATATGAGCATATACAGGGAAGGTAGAGTAATAAAAATAAAACTATGAGAAAGTGCTGATAACCCTAATAATTTTCTTCATGCACAGAAAGGATTACTCTCTTTCAAGCCTGTGTCTTCCGCTATGTATATGTTTCATATGATGTGACTTGACCCTAAGTCTACAAATATAGTACCTTTTCAATTTTTACTTCCTGACTGTTACTGAAGAAAACTATGTGGCTTTGATATGTCAGTAAAGGATAAAAAGGGAGAGCCAGCCATGTGATGTCATCAGTGATGTCAGTGTTAGCAGTGCACGGTGGCGCGAGTTATGGTTGCTTATGTTACCATAACTGCCGAATTTCAGGGGGTTTTCGGTTTTACTTTGAACCATAATGTTCCTTAACAAAGTTTTTTCACTGAATTTCATAGGTTTTTAGTAGCACAACTTAACCATAATATCCCTGACTTCATATACATGTAACATAGAACATAATAACCCCCTCGTAGTGTTTTTCATGTCCGCGGACTACCGCCATGTCCGCGGACACATCGAAAATCTGATCGTGGTGAATGTAAATTTAAATAGTGCGCCCCATTTCCCCATTGAAGTTGGCTCTGAAAAGAGCCGTTTTTTTTTTTTACAGATGCTTGACTGACACCTGTTATTTTGTATTTTTTTTCTTGTTTTTTTTCTTACTTTACTCCTAAAATCTTCACATAACCTTCTCCAAAGCAACCCTTACATTCCAAAATAGAAAGGCATTTCCCGTAAAAGATAAAGAAATGCCATCTTCTTCAAAATTAACAGCATTACTGGCATCAATATTCTCATTGTTACAGCAGAACATACCAGCTCTAAGCATGATGGCACTCATGCCTCGGTTGATGACACACCTAGCAATGGTTTGCTGAGGACAAAAAACTGAACTATAGTCCCATATTGCCCTAGGTAGTAATCCAGAAAAAATGACTTTCGCATTTGGAAGGATCTTCATTACGGCTTGAACCAAGCGTTCCAAATCAGCCAATAAAGTAGGGGCACTGACGTTGCCCAAATGGAAAGCACCATAGTGCAAAACTACCACATGCGGACTGTTCATCGTGGCCATATCCTCACAAACTTGTACAATTCCCTGTACATTGCAATCAGACACAGTGCTCCACACCACCTCCACTACTTTCACATCAAAGTTCTTTGCAACATGCCTGTATTCAGCGTACTGCTGTAAACCATGCACAAACATGGTTCTCTGAGCACCAACACCCTGACTTTCTCCACTTCTGCCATCTTCACCACACACAGTCTCTTTCAACACAAATCCACAACCTCGACATCTGATTGGCTGATCCGTACAGTCTTCTTTCCATGTTGGATTTCCTGGAAAAACCCGGATGTAGCACGCCCTGTCCACGAACAGCCGCGGTGTCCGCGGATGGCGTCCACTTTACTCTCTGTGCCATTCCCTCATTACATACAGCTAAGCAATCTCACACAATACGAATAACGTCCTCAGAATACCCCCATTTTGTGAATTTTCGAACATTTCAGGACAATTATCATTTCACTATTCAACATAATAACATTACAAATATTATACTTTCATCTTGTACTCTGCAGACAATGCTATGTTTCTCCATTAGTAGCTCAGTATACTAGATAGAATCCCATAATACAATGCTATTTATATCAATGCATCGTTCAAAGCACTAATAACGGTTTGATATTTATTGCAATATCCTTGACACTTTTTTCGCAACATTATAATAAAAATCCCTAGTACACAAATTCCATGAAAAGTACATACACATGTGATGTCATCAGTGATTTCATCAATGACATTTGCGATGTCATCTTTGATGTCCTGGGTGTTAGTCTTAGCAGTGCACGGTGGTGGCGCGAGTTATTTTTCATAGCTTACCATAACGTCCCTTAAACAAACTTTTTTTAATATCATGCAAACAATATACAAACATGGCGTGCAAAAACCAACTTCTACAGATGGCTTTACACAGAATGTTGCAAAGTAAGAATTTATGCTCGTTCACAGTGAAGGTCAGCTGCTTCCATTTTATTCTCGGGCCCGGAGAGACTCACGAAGCGGACTATAAGGTTGTATTGTGTTTTGACCTTGACAGACAGAGATTGTGATGAAAGACTTCTCTTCAAGGAGTGTTGCTAAAACGTAAGAGAAGATAAAGATGAAATTTCTGAAACAAAACCACTTTTATATATTATATCACTATGCGAAAGATCGTTGGCACACGCAGAGTCGTATTTTGGGACTGCACCACTCGTAGACAATGGAAATTGCAATTGTACTGTAAGTAACCCTTTAGATTATTTTATACCAAATATAATTACAATAGCGTAGCATTAAAGACCGCTCAAGTTGAACTTGTTCGTTGAAAGTGGCATAATCTTTTCTACTGCGCACTATCACCGCCAAATTGATCCCCTGTCGTTTAGAGGGCTCTGAAAAAGGCAGACGACACAGGGTGGGTTAATAGAAATAATTTAACCGGACTATATGCGGTCAAGCGCTCTACTCACTGTGCCACTTCACCGTAGCCTGTCAAGTGGCACAGCGAGTACAACGCTCGCTTTGACATCCGTGCACAGCTTGCTAACGCAGGTTTGAATCCCAGCAAGGCCAAACTCAGCCTTTCATCCTTCCGTGGTCGATAAATGAGCACCACACACCATGGTTAATAATAAGCACTGCTTAGATACCTCACGGTTCTTAGCGCTATATGAATGGGAAAATATTATTATTTTATTATTAACATACTCCGTTGCACTATCTTCGATAGCAAATAGTTTCACGCCCTAATAAATAAAATGATGATTTTTAATGAAGATCGGCTGGTGAGACTAATTTATGTTTTTTAAAACAGGTATGTGGCCCCATTTTGCCTATGTCACGATTTACAGACTCCAGCGGATGGGGTCTTCAACTGCCAGGTGCAGGTCCAAATATGCAACTTCATGACCCTCACCATTTTATGGGACAATCGCCAAGGACCAATATGCCCTTATGCAGTACTAGCGGCTACAAACAACATACCAACCAATAGGGTGGTCTAATGGCTCGTTGTTGGAGCAACCTTCCGATTATCAGAGGGACCATTTACTGCTTTTATCATAAACCAACAGCCTATCTACCGCAAAGGAACAACAAGTGGCTCCAAATAAACTTTTGCTGATCGACAGCAGAGACAATAGCAAATCGCTGAATATTCACTAAACATTTCATGTGAAATATATGTACTTTACCAAATGTACAATCCTGCTGTTTACTTTTAAACCACAGTTTCATATTCCGAATTGTGGCGCACTGAGTTGTAAGCTGAACTAACACCCTCTGTATCGCAAAGGAACATCGCGTGTCTCAACATGAACTTTTGCGGATCGACAACAAAGACAAATGCAAATTGCTGAATATTCTCTAAACATTTGATGTCAAATAAATGTACTTTACAAAATTTACAATCTTGCTGTTTGCTTTTAAATCACTGTTTCATATTCCGAATTGTGGCGCGCTGTGTTGTGACATAATATGTGTTGTCTTCCGGGTTCTGTGTAAAGTCACTTAGGACTACAGAGAACTGGGCGCGCTTGATGACGCACCCTTTAACGTCACGGAGAGAGGCGGGGAATATGAATGCTTTGATAATATCAGGCTTAGGGGCGGGAGATATGATTTAGTGTCGCAAAAGCAAGTCAGCCAGGTCAATAGCGCCAGTCATAGGATTATCACATAATGTCGACGCACACCAGCCGGATTTATCGTTTCTTTAGTGGACAACAAGTCGGTTGACGCCCATAGGAAATTGTACTATTAGTGGACAAAAGGAGTGGTCTTAAAACACTTTCACCCTGACAACGAACAATACAAACAACGTTCTCAGGACACCCCCATTCTGTGTAATTGCAACTATTTCGGGACACCGCGAGTGTTCTTAGAACACATTCAACTAGACAGATTACAATACGGACAGCGTCCTGAGGACACCCCCAGTGTGTGTATTTACGAACAATTAAGTACACAGCGAGTGTTCATAGCTCATTTTTACCTTCCTTGCGAACAAAAATGACACATACTCCGTCCTCTAAACACCCCACCATTTAGTTTATTTACAAAATGTCAGAACAGCCGTGTTCTCCGCAGACAAATCGAACGCAATAAAAACGTCTAGCACATAAAAAAACAAAACATTGAACCTATCTCATACTCCCCCATCCTCCCCAAACACTCTTACACACCAACACACGGCGCTAAATACAATTTTTTATCCATGTTTCACTGCGGACATGACGCAAGGCCATGGGCCAATCGGGGTGCTGTCCGCGGAGCGAACAGGGAAGTCCGTCCGCGAAGCGAACACAGATATCACTAATTCTTTTGCCTTACATTTTGGTCATTTTAAAAAAAACTACTGGACGGATTTACACCAAATTTGCCAAAGCACGCTTTCGGGACCAGGCCGCCGCTCCTGCCGCACATTTGGTGTAAATCCGTCCAGCGGTTCGGGCTGTAGCCGTGCACAAAGTTTTTTCCCATTCAGTCTATGGGAAAAAAAAAGTTTTGGGACCCTCCCTATAACTTTTCCCCCCCTGCACGAATCCTCACCAAACTTTGCAAAAAAATTCAGAGTGGGCCATATTCTTTTTTTGCAAAGTTTGGTGAGGATTCGTCCAGGGCGAAGTTATAAGCCGCCCAAAAAGTGCTCTTCCTATGGAAACAGCAACTTAACCATAACTACATGGCCACGGTAAATTATATATATAAATTAAATAAAATCCTAAAGGTAAACAAGTATAACTAATAATTTATATACAGAAAAAACTAAAGAAAAAACCTATACTGAGAAAACTAGGCATACATATATGACATAATGAAAGAAAACAGTGATGTAATAAATCATAGTACTTTCACTGAACAAAATCCTTCATCCAATTGGGTTTACGTGTAATTCTCTTATTACCATTACACTCATTACTGGATTGGACATGCATTGTAGCAGGATCATCACTTTCTCCTTGCTCCATTGTCAATTGCTCCTCAATCTCATTCTGCATTTCCTCATCCATTGTGTCTCCAAGATTTTCCAGCTTTAGCCAACCTGCCCTGCGACCATACCTCTCCTCCATCCATAATGACGACGCTACCACGCACTGAGGCAATTCTTTTAGGACCCAAAAAAGTTGCTTTCCACACACTTTTGTGTAGACCTGGGATTCTTTACTCACACCCAATCTCCAACCTTCCACTCTCTACTCTTGGCACACTTCCTCCTGTCAAAAAATTCTTTGTTCTTGATTTGACTCCTAGGAATCAACTTCGTAATGGCTTCCCTGTCCACTGCCACTGTCCCTGCCAATCCTAACCAACCAGGACATAACTAAGTTGCAGGCTCCCTTCCCTTAAGTGAAACAAAAGGAGATACATTGGTAGTGGAATGAGGAGTTGTCAGATAACTCCACATCATATGGTTCATTACTTTTCTCCCGGGATGTCCATTGCGCATCGCAAGTTGAATCCCCCCTTTAATATATCTATTTACCCTTTCGACCAAACCATTAGCTCTCGGGTGATAGAGAGCTGTCCAGATATGTTTGATACCATAGCCTTCCAAAAACATCCTCATGAAATGAGAGACAAATTTCACACCATTGTCTGACACTAACTGAACCAGGCAACCTTCCCTAACGAACACTTTTTCCAAAAAAGCAAACAATTCAATTGCTGACACTTCTCTTACCAATTCCCACTCCTCCTATTTTGAATGGAAATCCACCAGAACAAAAATGTATTTGAACTCATCCCCTAAACCTGCCACAGGTCCTGATATATCAACTGCTAGCTTTTGCCAGGGTTGACTTGGCACACAATTTGGTATTAAAGTACTTCTCGCACTACTGTCACTCAACTGACAGACATTCCATTCTTTCACTAGATCTTTCGCCATCTTGTCTATTCTACGCCACCAGTAACAATGTTTTACCCTCCTTTTTGTGGCCCCTTCACCCAGGTGATCATGGTATGCCAACTCTAACAAGCTTCTTCTGACACCTTCAGAAGGTACTATGCTGCTCCCCTGTATTTCCCACCATATCTCAATTTATTTTTCAAGGAACTCCTTATTAGGCCACCCTTCAATCGTCCACTGCTTGATTAGACTAAAATCCTGATCTGCTAGTTCAGCTTGTTGCCACTCCTCTCGGTCTACACTCTCTAATTCAGATACAACATACTCTTCTTCCTCATACTGCACCTGGACCGTTTGCTCTTGATCCACTGGCAATCTCGATAGACAGACTGTAACCTAATTCTTCTTCCCGGGTAAATAGCAAACTTCGAAATTGTACAAATGCAGACCCAAATCCCATCTGCTCATTCTAGGTGATCCTATAGCCCATACCACTATTAAATAATAGTACCAAAGGTTTGTGATCTGACTGTACTGTAAATCTCCTACCCCATAGAAAAAACTTGAAATGGTTCACTGCCCAGAACATGGCCAGTGCCTCCCGTTCTGTTACCGAATACCTCCCTTCCATTCCTCTAAGAGGTATGGAGGCAAACGCTATCACTCTCTCCACTCTGTTAACATCATACTGTATAAGTATGGCTCCCAAACCTAGTTTACTGGCATCCACCACAAGCAACGTATTGTCATTGGCATCAAACCTTCTTATTGAAGGAGCTTGCACAATTCCTTCTTTGAACAACCTAAACGCCTCCTCACACTGTGTGGACCACTGGAATCTTATTCCTTTCTTCAATAAGGCCCTTAATGGTGTGGAAATACAGGAAAAATCCCTCACAAACTTGTGGTAATATTCTGCTAACCCTAAGAAGGACCTTACTTGATCTTTATCACTGGGGCATGGTGCTTTCCAGATGGCATCTACTAGGCTCGATTTGGGTTTAATACCTTGGTTCTACACCTAATGACCTAAATATTCAACACTATTCACAGATAGTCTACATTTGCTCCTCTTGACTGTGAGACCAACTTCCACCAACTTTGTCAACACAACTCTCAAAAGCCTGTCATGCTCTTCACTCGACTTTGCGTATACCAATACATCATCCTGAAAAATTATCACATTCTGAACACCCTCCATCTCCATAACCCTCTGAAAGACAGCAGCTGCTGAAGCCAATACGAATGGCATCCTGCAGTACTTGAATGTTCCTTCAATGGTGATGAAATTAGTTAGGTGTTGGCAATCCTCTGAGAGGGGGGCCTGATGATATGCTTGTGATAAGTCAATTACTGAAAAACATTTCACTTTGCTCAACATGGCCAACTCTTCACTGATGATGGGAAGTGGGTGACGATCCACCAAAATATTCTTATTCAAGTCTCACAAATAAATACAGAGTCTTATGTCTCCACTGGTTTTGGTAGCTACTACAACTGGTGATAACCACTCTGATCCTCCTATTCTCTCTATAATGTCCCTTTGAAGCAGAACTTCAATCTCCTCTTCACTTTATGTTTTACATTCTGTGGAACTAGTCTAACTTTGTGTACTTTAGGGACAGCTTCTTTCTTTAGCCTAATTTGATGTTCAAAACCTACTAGTTTTCCTAGATCTTCACTGAATACCTTCGGGAACTCCCTTTCCCACTGGTCTTTCACCTCTGCAATTGTGACTGGACTCTCAACATTGGCTTGTATCCTTATATTGAGTTTTTTCTGTTCACTCCAGCCTAATAATGAAGATCCCTCATTGGTGACAAACACCTCAGCCTCACAGCTCCTCCCTTTGAACTTGATGGTGGTTCGAAACTTTCCTAGTAACTCTATTTTAACATTTCCATATGCGTAAGGTTCTATACCTGGCTGCTTCAATCCTAATGTCCCCATTAGCACACTTCTCAAAAGTTTGCCTGGACATAATTGTCCATGGAGAACAGCTGTCCACCTTCATGGTTACTACCCTGCCATTTACCATGAACACATCGATCAGCCCCTTGTCCGCATGGGACATTTCTCCAATCTCCAACACGTGCTTAACCTGTGGACACTCTCCATCATTCTCTTCTTGTTCTGGGCTTCTGGTACTGGTACTGCCCTCTACATTCTCCACCGAAGAATTCTCTCTACATACTCTGGCAAAGTGCCCCTTCTTTTTACATTTAAGGCAATTTGCATTCTGTGCTGGACAGAATGGATTAGATGAGACATGCCTATTACTGCCACATTTGAAACACTTTATATTTCTTGGATTGTTGGGCTTCTTGATGTTCCTATTCGCTGCCACTTGATTAATCTGTTTGTCCATCTTCATGCTAGCCATGTACTTGGACATCTCCTCCATACCTCTGGCCACTTCCACTGCTTGCTCAAGAGCTAGAAGCTTTTCTTGCACTCTGCTATTGTTAGTGCTGCGCACCAGTTGGTTGCGAATTAGATACTCTGTCAAATATCCAAAATCGCAGGAATGACTGAGAGTTCAGAGAACAGCAATAAAAGTTTCTACAGGTTCATGGAGTTCTTGGTTGCGAGAAAAAACCTTGTGTCTCTCGAACGTCACATTTTTCCTTGGTTCGAAATGTAGCTGCAGTTTCCTGATTGCCACAGAGAATTGATCCTCCTCTCCTTGATCAATCGCTGCAGGCTCTGCCAGACCATCAAAGACACTGCATCCTTCTGTCCCTACATTGTGTACTAACACTGCCTCCTTCCTAGCTGGAGCAAACTTGTCCCCTCTAATGGCGATCAAATAAGTACCAAATAATTTCTTCCATCTGTCCCATCTAATATGTGGTGTGCCTGGCTCAGACAGGAAAGGTGGGGGAGGAGCCATACTGGTGGCCACCATGTTCACTGTAAAGACCAGTTCCTACTCCTTTATGCTAATTCACACTGCTTGTGTATATGCACAATGCTTGTCTCTCCTAAGTTTTATCTCTACTTGGTAGGTAACTGTTCAATGCAAGGAAGGACAATTCAGTCACTCCAGGTACATCCAGTGCACCCAAAGGAGTTTGTTGCCACACACTGCTGTTAGACACTTCTGTTTGCTACTCCCTCATAGCACATGTGGCATTTGAACAGCTCTAATGTCCATGTTGTACAGTCACTTTCATCACAGTCACCTATTCCTGATTGCCCTTGCCCCTCTTTTGCAGTATTACGGTAAGTTGAAATCTCTAATATACTTCCTCCACGGTGTCCAACAGCTGTGGCCCTCTTACAATGAATATGGTAACTGGGAAGTTACCAACAAAGAAATGGGCAGGGCAAGACAAGTGATATTTCCGTATGCATCGACACTTGGGAATGAGTGGAGTGGCTTTGTCAGGAACAGCAACGTCAGCTGTTCTTCCGGCAAACCTTGTTGCCCGCTTCTACACCAAGGAGGGGCGAAGCGTCTTATATAGTGACATCCATCAAGGCTGTTCCCGCCTTCTCGTAATCCTTAAGTGACGTGCAAGAGCCCCTCCTCCTGCATTGCGGGGCAGCTCACAAATGCTCCCCCTTTTGTCCTCTAATGAAGGCAGTGTGCAGCGGGCCCGCTGGAATCCTCGTTGCCACTGTAAAGAAGTACAAACTGCAGTAACGTTTGTAAGTAACTTTAATCCAAGTGGGCCCACCTCCGCCAGGCTCTCAACAGTTTCTCATTTGAACCCCGCATTCCAGTTCCACAAACCACGCAAGAAGAATCACGTAGCTTGTGAAACTGGAACGCGGGGATTCTACAAGTCACCAATTCCTTACACACCTGAATTTGGAATACCCCAGCATTCCAAATGGTCCCAAATTCAGAAGAAATCAGCGCATTGGTCACAGTCTGGCAGCCTTTGGAGCAAAGCATTGGAACAATCTTCCCGTGCACATGAGAAATGAACTATTGTATATGGCTTTAGAAGCTATGTCCCTTTCTGAATGCTGTAACATCCTGCTGTTACGTAATTGCAGAGGAAATGGAATGCATTAACATGTGTTATGACCTCACAACAGAGCATATGGCATTTTCCCTGCCAGGTATCTTTGTAAATATACAGGTTGTTGTGGTGTGAGGTTAATGGGCCTCATGTGTTTGTATGCTTTATGTAGCAGGACCAGGCCCACCAGTCCACCTCCGTCCTACAAGGCTGCATTCCACCTCCCACAATGCTGCATTCCACCTCCTACAATGCTGATCCATGGGGACAGCATATGGGATGGGAAACGGACAGAAATGAGAATTATAGAAGGGCAGCTGTCAAATATGGTGTGTATTCCTCACAACTCAAGCTTTATTCTCCTTGTCTATCAGATGCCCTTTGTATAATATAGTCGTGCAGTTGATAGCTTCCCATCGCTAATGCTGTATACATTTCAAAAGATGTTATAGGAAACTTAAATGACAGCTTCACTCCACAGCACATGTGACCTGTGACCCCCTGCCCTGCCTCTAACTTTACGTCTCTGGCGCTGCTCTTATATGTCACCAGTTCTGACCAGGGTTTGCCCCTCTTGCTCCCATGCTATTCTTGGTCTTTTATTTTGGGATGTATATATTATCTCTGTTCTATTTTTCTTCCGTATGGTAGTATGCGATTTCAAGTGACTGTATGGTCTCCTTTTTTACTCACCCCCTCTTTGCATTTCAAAGTGGCATGTACTACGATTTGGTGCTTGATGCAAGTTCAAAATAACTCTGCAGTTGCATTTCACCCATGATTATACGTAGGCCTAGAATAATCTCATTTCTTTTAGACCTTTTACAATGTATTTTATGATAACGTGATGTTGCGAACTGTCAGTCCCTTTCTGCACATTGTGGAGCCTTTCCGGGCACTCATAAGGCCTGATTTGCAAAAACTTCCCCATGCACCCTTCCTTGGAACTAAACGTGCTCAAAAGGGCTGCGTAGAAGCAAGATTATTTATCTTTTATTTCTTGACTCTTCAGTTCCTTTTGACACATAAAGGCCTAGAAGGTTTTAATTGTTTTTAAATCATATTAAAGCAATCATACTGTTGCTACACTCCTGCAAATTGTGAGGATATCTCTCCACATTGTGGAGCTCATTTGATATAATATTGTAATTTGACGACAGGGACCTGGTACCTTTGCACATTTGCACACTGCTCTGTGCAAATGAGTAAACACTGCCTACCATGCTCGAATGACAGGAAGCGTTTACAATTACAATTAAATGCTGCCTGCCATGGTAGGAAGTGTTTCATTGTAATTGTAAATGCTGCCTGCCATGCAAGCATGGCAGGAAGAATTTCATTGTAAGCATGGTAGGCAACATTTACAATATATCCCTTTGGTGTCCACTAGCTTTATGCTGGTGCATAAAGCTAGTGGGCTTCATAGGGATCTCCATCATTAACGCCGGCATGAAAATGGAGAATTTGAATAGCAGAGAGGAATGGAGCAGCGGAAACGCGAGTTGCATTCCGCCCCTCCTCTCTGACCTACAAATGAGTGAACACCGTATGGAAGATCTATGCTAAAGTCCTTCTTGGGTGACTGCAGGAGTGGGCAGATGAGAGTGAGACCACAAATCATCTACATCTCCGGGCAGGCTTCAAGGGCAAGGCATCAGCACACTAGATCAAGGGTTCAGACTGAGTCTGATCCTGTCCAAATATGCCCTACTAAACATGACCAGAATGTATGCTATTTTTGTGAACCTCCGAACTGCATTTGATTGTGTACCATGGCAGCTACTGTGGGAAGCGCGGGCCAGGAGGGCTGTACCCACCAAGCTTGTCGATAACAACCATGCATTATATACTGGTAACAAGGCTTCAGTGAGGTGGGGATGGAGAGGGAATGGAGAGGGAACTAACCAAGTAATTCCCGGTGGAGAAGGGAGAGCGCCAGGGATGTGCACTTGCACCCCTGTTATTCTCACTGTACATTGAACAAATGATCAGGGAACTTCTGGCAGATAGTCTTGATGCCCCTGGGCTTGGCCAGGAAAAGTTCCCCGGCCTTGTTCTTCACTGACAAAGCAGTTATTCTGTCAACCACACCTATGGGTCTTAGGAAAAGGGGGATAAGACAAAGGCAATGGTCTTTAGGCATAGGCTGGCCTAAACAGTTACGCTGAGCATTGAGTGCGATGGCAAGATATTGGAACAGGTCACCACCTATGACTATTTGCGTATTTGTTTTCTAGAGAGCTGCCAATGGTCGAACCAGCATTGTAAGGCTGCTGTGATGCTAGACCAATATTGTGGGGGTCTACAGAAATTCTTTTGGAGCCATGGTAGTGGGGCAATAGCACCAGTTCTGGAACTATACAGAGTAAAAGCCCTCCCGTCAGCCTTGTATGGGGCGGAGTTGTGGGGCCATTTAAAGGTATCATCCTTCATTCTTTCAGAGAATTAATACCTCAGGGCAATTCTGATGCAACCGAGGGGAGTACCTATGGCTAGCCTTCGGATGAAGTGTCATTGGCCCACTATTGCATGGATTCTGGCCAGTAGGCCAGTGCTGTACTGGGCCAGGATCTGGCCAAATGAACATCTTGCTCTATACCGAGTGACCCTGTCCAATTTTCTAGAACTGGGGGTGAGGGGATTAATCTTTACCCTGGTTTAGGTTTATCCGCACAAAGCTTACAAAACTTAATTTGCTTGAGCTATGGGAGAGGCCTGAGAACATTAACTCAGGAACAAGCTATGATGAAGCTGGACTGCCTGGGCTTCAACACAGGGCAAATTTGCTTGGCTCACAAGCAGGTACACAGCTTCAACTAATACCTCGACAATGTTAGTCCATGATATGCCCGCTCACTCTACGTATTGTTATGTAGTAATGTCTTGAAAATAGCCTCCCTCACAGCAAAATGGGATGAAAAGAATAGTCCAGAATGTGTAGCCTAAGGGACAGCTTATGAATCAATCATGCACATTTTATTCTTCTATAGCAAATATGGTGATCTGGGATGCCACTACCTGATACCCCTTTTCAAACTTAGGAATGTTGGGCAGCGGTATTTGATGTTTCTAATTTTATACACCGAGCCTGGTTATTAAGACTTATGTAGCGGGGCGCTATTATTACGGTATGTTACATGGTCCTGGGTTGAATTTTAAGATCCCCTGTAAAGCTCCTTTTATTCTTCGCAATGACCAAACACAAGTTGTATTTTATTTTAAGTGTCTGACCATGGGACCTTTAATATTGTTGTGTATATATTCTGGATGTTTGATGAAATGTCAAGAGTAGCACTGCGATTATGAAATGTAAAGTATTGTTCATGAAATGTACTGTTCTATGCTGTTATGACACCAACAGCCGAATAAAAATGTGGCGTGGTGTGAATAAAAGGCTATCAGGCCTCACCCAAGGCTTTTAGACTTTCATTCACATTCCACCACTGACCAACATGAGCCCCAATGTAGCCCTTTCTGGCCCTTTTCATATTTCTGTAATGATTGTTTATTAGTGGGAGCTACAACTCTTGGGTTGTCATCACCATTCACTTGTTATGCATCATCACTCCAAGCGGAACAGGGTCAAAGGAATTGTATAACCCCAAAGTGCCTATGCAATGGCTTTTTGAGTATGTGGAGTCCTGCAATCACTGGAGCATTGTCCACTGCATCCCCAAAGACTTCTGTAGGCTGTGCTTAGTTTGAATTACGCTTTGAGGGTTTGTTTATTTTTCTCAACCATTGTATTAATCTCATTGACAACAACACATTTTTTTTTTATTGGTTTGGTTTTGAATTATACCTTCAATATACAAGGTATGCATTTGTTATAAAAAGTCGACATATACAATTACAATCCAATTTCAAATACATAAAAATTAATTTTACAATATATAAAAGTTGGAGATTGAACTTGAGTTGTTTTAGTAGCATTCACAGATTCATACTATGTAATTTCTTAACAGGAGTAGACATCGTGGGAGTCTAATTCTCATTTGGTAAAAGCATGTTTACATTTCAAAAAGAACATACATCATTTATATATATATATATATATATATATATATAGATTATAATAATTTAAAACATTACACTACATGTTTGTGTCAATTTTGGTTTTTCAAGTTCTTGTCAATCAGTAAGGATTCCAAAAATGTCATTGTTGCTATAATTACTGATATTCGTTTGCTGTTAAAAATACCATCCATAAATTGTCTTTGGATAAACCTTTGTAGTCTTTAAACAAACGTTGGATGTGCAATTGGCAATAGAACTGGACAGTCAACTACAATATGTTTTAGTGTCTCCAGCTGTAGTCGTAGCAGTGCAGAATCTACACGTTTTTTGGGCAAAGGTGGCATTAGATTTACTTCCCTCAACAGATCTAGTGGGCTAGAGATTGAATTGAAACCTCATAAACAGAGTACAATACTTGCATCCCCGGGAATGTAAGTAGATACATTTCTGGTTGGTTATAAGATTTTAAATTAAAGCAACTAGTTGAAAAAGACTGATATCGCCCACATTGCTGCCAGGTCATTTGCCAATTGTTTATCCACAGTTTGATCTTAGCTTTGTTTGTATTATTCACCAGCAGATCATTTGAAATATCAGAATAAATCATTGCAGTTTTTATCTGATCTTTCCATTTTCGTAAGAAGGTATAATTATTGGCTTCCAATTTCATCGCTATTAGAGATAAGAGTAACCGTGGAGTAGATGATGTTACACATTTCCTATATAAGCTTAACATTTTCCATAATATTACTATGTGCAGTGATAGCAAGCCTAGTTCAAATTGCACAATTGGCATATGCTGGCTCAAGGGAAGAGTTAATATTCTTTTCCAGAAAAGGCCTTCTATCCTAGTCCATAATAAGGCTCCTTTATTGGGCCTAGTTTCAGAGCCATAAGTTAATGTACGGATCACCTTTTGTTTATAATATATGATGAGTGGTTTACATGAGGACTTGCCTTATTTCCTGTCGATTATTCTTGCTTGGGAGGCTGCAATAATAACTTTCTTTCTTAATCCTAGATAATAAGGCAAGTCGCAGAATCATTGTTTAGATTTATCCCTAAATAACAATAGTCTTTAACTATTTCAACTGGTGTCTCATGAAGTAGCCATCTATATGAGCATTGTTCTCTGTTGTATTTCGATGCGTTAATGATTATTATCTTTTTTTATCAAGGTTGAGAACTAGGTGATTCGCTGTTGCATAACTCTCCTAGTGCTCTTTACAAATTCTGGAGGCCTTTCAGGGGTTTTTGCCATAAGAACTAAGTCATCAGCATATAAAACCCACGAAGAGATGATGTGCCCATTTTTTGAGAATCTGATACCATAGCTTTGAAGTATTTTCCAATGTCGGCTATAAAAAAGTTGAACAAAGCAAATGACAGAATGCACCCCTGCTTAAGTCCTCTTGCAGTTCGTAAGGGTTATGTGAGCTTCAACCATCAAAAAGGCATTACTAGCAGAACCGACAGAAGGATAGGTCAACCTGCACACTGATATACTGGAACACCAGAGGATTCAGACATTTGTTCCATGATTCAAGTTTCACAATGGACAACAACTTGCTAATCTGTCTACAAGAAACTTGGCTTCCAGAGGGTCCAATAAGAGACGGATATTCAATATATATGAAAACTGTTGAAAATAATCAAACAGGCAGGCCTTTTGCAGGGCTAATAACAATGGTAAAGAACAACACCAGATGGAAAGTGATCCAGGTGGTGAATCCCAATCTATTTGTGCAGGCTACAACGTTGGAAGGTGATGAAGGTGAGTCATCAGAAAGCCAGAAATTACTACTTCTAAACACATTTTGGAACCCTGCAATGATATCGACTAGGCATTTAATCAAGTCGGTGACCACTCTAATCGATGAGTGTATGAAGACATTTGATAATCCAGCTATTATCATGTGCAGGGACTTAAACTATTCCTGGTTTGATGGAAACAGACAGTTGAAAAACAGTGGCAAAACTGATGCAGCCCAAAAAATGGATAGAGGACAACGATGGAAATGAGAACAATCAAACAGAGATTGTTCCATGTTAAATGGATGTACCAGGGGTGACATCCCTCGAGCGTTTACCTGGCATAGAAACACAAGCAAAAAAAACTCTGGATTACATTTGGCCGTCACAAAATCTGATAAGTAAAATAGACCAATTAACAATGACAAAAACTACAAAAAGTTATCACGATATACTAAATCTAACCTTGAGACTGAATAAAGGCGATGCCTCAACCAGATATCAAGCATAGGTGGCCATCGATAGTAGTGCAAACAGGTTGCGAATCAGTTCCAATCAAATTACGGCATTGACATCTAAATTGTTTTTACAAGACGACGGTGACCAACAAGTAAATGATGCAACTCTATTACTGCAGTTCAAAGCTAACCAAAGTGGTGAGAAAAGAGATGGTCAATAAAATAAACATCCATTCAGCATAAAGGTGTGTGAAGCAAAAAAGCTCTTCCAAATAGACCTAAAACTTCGAAGAAAATCACAAGCAGTAAATAAAGAGGAGGCAATCAGAAAAAGACACCAACAATATTGTAATTGGCTGAAATTGTTTAAGATGCTACGTGATCAAGAAATAATCGAACATATATTACAATTGATCATGAAAAATGATAGCAGGCAGATTTGGGTAATACTAAACAAAGGAAGTACAAACCAAATATATATACTATCAAATGGTGTAAACACATTTGACTAAGTAAATCACTTCACTGAAGTATTTAACGCCGTAAGTGCATATCCAATACGATACCAAAGAATGAACCAGGTGAGATGGAATATTAGCGAATCATTAGATGATATCCAAAATGCAATTCAAAAACTAAAAAAAACTCCAGAGCCCTGGAAACAGATGGCAGAACAAATATCATGTTGAAAGCTAATAAACTGTCATGGGCATGGTTTATAAAGGTGCTGTTTCAAAGAATTGCAAAAACACGAGAACTTCCAGATTCACAGAGAACAGAGGTGATTGTTCCAGTGTTCAAGAAGGGAAATTGTGATGACCCAACAAAACTATCGTCCGATAGCCCTTCTCGACACGATTGGAAAAATATTTGCAGCATTCCTGTCGGAAAAACTGGCACTATGGGCTTCAAACATAAAGATTATTGACAGACGCCAAACCGGCTTTACAAAAGGAGTTGGCACAGAGTTGAATCTACTCCTGCTGAACATACTCAAGCTGGAATCACTGAAGGGAGGTAAAACATTATTCCTCGCCTGTATTGATTTAAAGCAAGTGTTTGACAGCATAAACCAGCAACTATTATGGGAAAAACTTCAAAAATGGTCATGTCCGATTGAACTACTTCAGCCGCTGATGCGCTATATTATAACACCTCAATTAGAGTGTGATTTAATGCCCCAGGCGAAGTAACTGATGAAATCCAAATAAAAAAAGGGGTGAAGCAAGATTGTCCATTAGCGGCTTACTTTTTAATCTCTTCATTGCGGACTTACCAAAGGCAATGTAAGAGGTAAAGTCCTTTCCACAAAAGATACATGGTCACCAAATCATCTGGATCATCTATGCTGATAATATTGTGCTAGTGAACTTAACCCAAATTGGGCTACAGCGGCTCCTCTCCTCTCTTCAAAACTACTTCCAGGTAAACGAGCTACAAATAAATGTCAAAGAATCCAAAATTGTGACATTTGGTCCAAAACCAAAAAACTCTATCAACACTGCAAATGGTCAGTAGTAGGCGAGAATCTTAAATCCACTGAGATGATACGTTATATGGGAGTGCTTTTTAACAAGTCGATCAGAGAATGATGTTGGGTACAGGATCTGCTGGCTTGGATGTCATCGTTTGCACTACAGGGAGCCAAACTACATGGTGGTTATGGCAAATTCACTCTCAAACCAATCCTATCATTCTACTTACAGAAAGTCGTCCTGACTATAACCTTTGGAAGTGAAGCTGGTTGGAATATCAGTGAAAATGTCTGGACTAAATTAGAAGGTCGCTTTTGGTGAAAGATTCTTAAATTGCCATCAAACATTTCAATGACCTCAATTCATTACACATTATGTATTGACTCACTATATGGGACTGTTTTATGGTAATCTATGGTGGCCCTGCGAAAAATGAGTCTAACTCCTATGTTAAGACCATATGAGATCCTACGCCATAGAAATATGCAAGTGAACACTAGTCTGCTAACAATCTGGAAGACAAAAATTAAAGGAATTCTAAATGAAGCAGATGTGTCAATGGAAAACGTCCTGTTAAATCTCCAAGCAGCCAAGAAAAAAATTAAGGTGGTGGAGTTGGATAATAAATACAGAAAAAAGACATAAATTGGCATTGGCTCTTGACAACGGACCAGCTGTACATGGCATGACCAAATGTCGAGTTACTTGACTAAATTTCCATCTCGCTATCACAGAGACCAATTTCTAAGATTATGTTTGAACTTATACAAAAGTAAAGGGATGTTATTGCTGAGGCATGATAATGGGACGTCAAACAATCCTTGTATATTCTGTGATAGTGCAGTGAAATTGTTGAAACATCTTGTGATAGAATGTCGTGAGCTATCACCACAACACCGTTTGCATTTGTGGAAGTTTGCCCCCCCCCCAAATGAAAATATGGATGACTGGTGGTTCTTGCGGCTTGCGGGTAATAACTTTAAATTGACATGTAAAACTAATATTACAATTTTAAAAAAAATGTCATCGCTATTAGAGATAAGCGTAACCGTGGAGTAGATGATGTTACACATTTCCTATATAAGCTTAACATTTTCCAAAATATTAGTATGTGCAGTGATAGAAAGCCTAATTCAAATCACACAATTGGCATATGCTGGCTCAAGGGAAGATTAATACTCTTCCAGAAAAGGCCTTCTATCCTAGTCCAGAATAAGGCTCCTTTATTGGGCCTAGTTTCAGAGCCATAAGTTAATGAAAGGATCACCTTTTGTTTATAATATATAGAGTGGTTTACATGAGGACTTGCCATATTTCCTGTGGATTATTCTTGCTTGGGAGGCTGCAATAATAACTTTCTTTCTTAATCCTAGTTAATAAGGCAAGTTGCAGAATCATTGTTTACATTCATCCCTAAATAACAATAGTCTTTAACTATTTCAACCGGTGTCTCATGAAGTAGCCATCTATATGAGCATTGTTCTCTGTTGTATTTCGATGCGTTAATGATTATTTTTGTTTTATCAAGGTTGAGAACTAGGTGATTCGCTGTTGCATAACTCTCTAGTGCTCTTTACAGATTCTTTAGGCCTTTCAGGGGTTTTTGCCAGAAGAACTAAATCACAGAAGAGATGATGTGCCCATTTTTGGAGAATCTCATACCGTAGCTTTGAAGTGTTTTCCAATGTCGGCCATACAATTGGTTGAATAAAGCAGATGCTAGAATGCACCCCAGCTTAAGCCCTCTTGCAGTTCGAAAGGGTTATGTGAGCTTACCATCTTGAGATAGCCAAATTTGCACCAAAGTATCCAATTAAAATTGCATAATTATATATAAGGTGGCACGCAGCTTCTTTCATTTTAGCTCGAACTGAATCAAAGGCCATCTTAAAATCAACAAGGCCATGTGAATGTGTTGATTTGAAGAATGACCTTGAGCTTTGACTAATTGCAATAGTTCACACATTTACTGCAATTCGCAGCCGAGGTACGAACTCTGTTTGCTATCTATCTGCCAGGGCCTTGGATTGTATCCATCGGTTAAAGTCTCTAAGTAAGAGCCGCGCAAACAGCTCTCCTGGAACATCCAGTAATGCTATCGGGCGGTAGTTAATTGGTACGTTTCGGTTATCCTTTTTATATATTGGGATCACAATAGATTTTTTTCCAGGAAGGTGGTATTTGCTTTTGTTTCAGTATTTGAGAAAATATGATGGTAAGTATTGTGGCACAGGCTTCCGGGTGTTCTTTTAATATTGGGAAAGCCCATCTGGTGTTCTAGATTTGCTCAGCTTTGAAACTTGGTGAAGACTGTCGTCCCTCAAAAATGATAGTGTCAGTCTCACTCCACTTGTCACCTGTATTGTTTTTAGGCTGTTGTATGGGAGAATACAATTCACCATAATATCGAGGCCAAGATGTTTCATTTATTGGGGTTAGTTGGTAGGGGAGTTGGGGGTCCTGATTTGATGCGTTGAACAGGAACCATATTTGAGCACACTTTTTTGAAGTTAAAGTTTGCAACATGAGTTCACCATCCTTTTGATATGATATGATATGATAGTTTATTTTTATAGCACCTATACACAATGGCCCTCATTACGAGCCGGGTAAAACCGGCAGGCTGCCGCAGGACTCATGGGGATTTACCGGCATCGTACTTGCCAGAATTACAGGGTCATTATAGCCCCGGTGGTCCGGTTATTCCAGTGCCGGCATTCCGTTACTCCCCATGGGGGTTGCGGAAACACCGGCAACATGCGGTAAGGGTGCCAGTGTTTCCTCATCCCTCTGCGGCCAGTGGCGTTATGCATGCCAGGTCAGACCTGGCGGGTGTAACACCACATGGTCACAGACCTTGTAGTAAGCCGGTCCGGAAAACGGTGCAGTACGGTTTTACCGGCACCATTAAATCCGGACCAGCTAACTTGTAATGAGGCCCAATGTGTTTCAAAGCGCTTCACGGCAAGGGAGGGAATAAGGGAAACATACAATGACATTCTTACAGGCCATGAATAACAAGAATATGAAAATACCTATTGTACTTATTCTGGGGCAAGTGCAAAGACACAGATAGGAAGGAATGGGAAACAGTCAGGCGACTACCGTACTAGGCCTGACAACATTTCTCGTAGAGCCAGAATTTTACAAGAGGAGAGGGAATAGGTATGAGAAGGAGGGAGAGGAACAAAACAAGCAACTATTGTACTCGGCCTGATGACATTTCAGATAGTGCTGGAAGGGAAGGGGGGCAGGCATGGGAGCGTGGAGGAGAAAAACGTTGTTTCTATCATACTAGGTCAAGGAACAATTCTAATAGAATAAGTGCATTGAAAAGTAAGGGAGAAGAGGAGAGAACAGAGAATAAACTGTGAAAAAGAGCAGAGAAGCAGAGGGGAGTTTGAATACAGTAGCATAGGTCATTTAAACACATGATGTTTCAGGCAACAGAGAAGGTAGGCAAGTAATCAAGAAGGGCACAGCATGATTCAGAGCCACCCTGAGTGTGATATCCCGGGGAGGTCCAGCCTGAGAGTTGAGAAGGTGAAACACCAAGTCAATGGTGGTCATTATGACCCTGGCAGTAGGGGGTTAATAGGGCCGGTAGATCTGCCGGCCCCTTTAACCTCCTACCGCCTCATTATGAGGTCTCCTCGCGGGACCCACTAAGGACGCCTGGTTTAACCAGGCGTCCTTAGTGGGTCCTGTGAGCAAACCAGGATGCAAACAACGGGCCCGTCATTAACAGGCCTGTTGTTTGCATCCTCCCCATTCCCATTGAGCCCTATGGGGGCTCGAGTGGGAATGGGGATGGGTTCCTGGAATGGGGAAATACCGGGCCCTCCAAGGTCAGAATGGCCTGGTATTTCCCCATTCCAGGAACCCGGACCCGGTACCCGGAATGGGGGTAGCCAAGCCGCAATTTAGCGGCATGGCTACCTCCAGGGTCGTAATGACCCCGAATGTGTTGATAAGGTGAAATTCAAGCGTTGGCTGATGGTGATACAATAGTGAATCAAGACAACTCCTGTAGTGAAAGATGTCAGGGGTGAGGGTGGCAGAAAAGATACGGGAGAAGGGAAGAGAGAAGAAGATAGCTGGCAAGCAGGGGGAGGACATAATGAAGGGCAAGAAAGGGGCAGGGTGAGTTGGAGAGGGGCACAAGGACATCCCAGGGAAGGGGGTGGGCCACAGAGCACCTGTCCTCATCCCACCCCCGGGGTGTTGCTGTTGCCTGATGATGGTGGGGATAGCCTGTGGGGACAGAGGGAGTAAACACATGTTGGTACATACTTACCTGCTGTCTGAGCAGGGATTCGGGGCCTGGGTACTCCTGACCCGAATAGGTCCAAACAGGAATTGCCCTTTTCTTCTTCTACCCTTCACTTTGGACGCCCGGGTGAGAGACACGCTTGATCTAAGAGTCGAGTCAAGAGTAGAAAGGAAGAGGCAGGGCTAAGAAGGTGGGCTGGACTTAAGCCAGGTGACCTAGATCCACTTGCACATGCTCCCCATCTGCAAAGGAAAAGAGGATGGAGGGATCCTTAAGTAGAGAAAAAGAGCAGCAACCAGGAAGGCACCAGGTGCGCGGGGCTTAGGCCAGGTGAACTAGATCCACTTGCACCTGATCCCCATCTGCAAAGGAAAAGAGGATGGAGGGCTCCTTAAGTAGGGAAGAAGGGCGGCAACCAGGGAGGCACCAGATGGCAGTGCTTAGGCATCCTTAAGTGGGGAAAAAGAGCGGCAACCAGGAAGGCACCATGCTTTTAGAATTTATGGGCTTGAGGGTTTTTTGACCAATTTGTATGCTGTTTTTTTATTTTATTGTCAATAAAAGTTTTGTTTGCTGGTCATGAGACAATGGAGATCATTACGACCTTGGCGGTAAGGGTTTAATGGCACCAGTAAAGGTGCCGGAGCCGTCACCCCTTACCGCCCCATTACGAGTCTGCTCCCGGGAACCTGCTAAGGACGCCTGGCTTTACCAGGCGTCCTTAGCGGATCCCGCGTGCAGACCAGCATGCTAACAATGGGCCCGTCATTAACAGGCCCATTGTTAGCATGCTCCCCATTCTCATTGAGCCCTATGGGGGTTCGAATGGGATGGGTTCCTAGAATGGGGAAATACCGGGCCCTCCAAGGTCGGAATGGCCCAGTATTTCCCCATTCCAGGAACTCGGACATGGGGGTAGCCATGCCACAAATAGCGGCATGGCTACCTCCAATGTTGTAGGACCCCCAATGTCTTTGCTTAACTCTTTCTTTTTAGTAAGGACTATGTGATCGAATGCGTGTTTATGTCTATGATGTGTTTTATGTATTTTATTATTTAATGCTGGTTGATGATTACACAGATTCATTACCACAAAATAATGATTTTCCAGGTCAAGAATTTGCATGGTCAAGTCTAGGTGGTTAGTTTGAATGTGAGTACTGAATTTGGCCAAGGATGCGCCTGTCCATCTAAATATTTTTTGGCCACCCGTTAAAGTTAAGTGGCCCTGACAACTTACAAACTGTTAATCATCACACACATTTCACATTCAATTCTGTAACAGCACCCCCCCCAAAATAAAAACTCCCCCCACCCCTCCCAGGCATACATTGCGCCCATTATTACACCTCCCTTCCTCTTCATCCCTACTCCTAGCTACGGTTCCATCTTGTCCAAAGGACTCTTCCCAGTCCTGGGTACCTTGTCCAGAGCCAGATCAGCTATCAGTTGTCTCCACACCTCCACCCCTCCCTTCCCTTATTCTGTGTCCCTGCCTATCGCTTCCTGTCACACCACAGTCTCCGTGTTGACGCATTTTAACAAATCCCTCCATCATACCTGCACTGCTGGCCTCGCTTTTCCTTTCCATCCCATCGCAATTCTACGTTTCGCAGGTATATATGCTGAGTCCTTGAGCTTGCTCACCTGTTTAGCTTGCTTGGGTCCAGGGAAGCCCCCTAACAGACAAGCCATGGGGGAACCCACCTCTAGTGTAATTTCTGCTTTCGCTAATATTTGGGCTACCTCCCCACAAAATCTGCCGATGCCCTGAACATATGCACCAGATCTGCATTTACCTCCCCACACTTTGTCAATGTCCATGTATCTGCCTGATGAAACTTGGCTATTTTGTTCAGGGTCAGGTACGCTCTGAGTCATATATAATTGTATCTGTTTTAATCATGCATTTCTCCACACCTTTTTGTGATAGCCTAACGCTCTGTTCCATATTTTATCCGACACGGGCTCCCGTAAGTCTGCTTCCTACTTCTGCCTCGTCAGTCCCACTTCCACACCAAACTTAGACATCAATAATTCATGTATACGCAAGACTTCATGCCCCCTTCCGACACATCATAAAATGTCTCTATAATCTTGTCCAGCTCTAAGGACGGTTCAGTCTCTGGCCATCTCTACTTTAGGCTCCTCAAGAGTCGGGAGTACGTAATGTATTGCCCTGGTGCACCCCAGTGTCTACCATCAACTCCTCGAAATCCTTGGGCCTCCCTTTCTTTAGTACATCTCCCACCGTTGCCACCCCCATGGGTTCCCAACTCCTTCTCACGTTTAGCCTAACTTGTTTGTCTACCTCTTCCAGCGTCACTAGCAGTATCTGCAGATAATACGGTGTTGCGTTACCCATCAACTGAGATGCCCTGTGCCACATTGTGCACCCCAGGCACTCACTGGTCCTGCACGACTCGGGTAGCCATATAACTTTGTTTAGGAAGAACAGACTACTTACTGCACGTAGTAACCCTGATTCCTGTGTTTGTCCATCGGACAGCCATTTGGTCACAAATTGCAGCTGGCTAGCCATAAAATATGCCTCAAAATTGGGCAGTTTTAGTTCCCATTGCTTGTAGGAATTCTGGAGGTTCCACAGTGCCAATCTGCTCCTTGAATTATGCTATATGAAGCTCCTGCATATACTGTGCAATTTCCTGAAGAACATTTTAGGTATTGCATACAGGATATTTGCAAAGCAATGCAGGAGTCTCTGCAGCACCACCATCTTTAGTAATGCTGCATGCCCCATCATGGACAATGGTAGTCTCGTCCAGAATGATATGCATTTTTCAATTTTGTCAACCGCCTTCACCGTATTGTGCATATGTTCCAACTTAGGGTCGTGGTATATGTCCACTCCTAAATACCGAAATGTATGCATTTCCCAGGTAATTGGTAACACCAGCAGTTTGTGTATGGGCTTCTCTGTATACTCTCCCAGGGGATACAGACTCAATTTCTGGGGTTAATAGTTATACCAGAGAGTGCAGCGTAACGTTCCATCACGTCTAGGACATATTGAAAATTCTCTTCTGGCTGCTGCAGGTATAGGAGCATGTCATCCGCATAAAGCAAGATCAGATGCCTTCCTCCAGAAGTATTTATACCCACCTCTCCATACTCATCTCTTAAGTAGACCGCTAGTGTAAGATGAAGAGCACTGGGGACCATGGACATCCCTGCCCCGTGCCCTTACTCAGCCGCCACTGCTCCGAGACAGTGGAGCCCGTTTTGACTCTTGCTATTGGTGCATTCTACAACAGCTGCACCCATTTAATATATGTTGGCACAAAGCCGATATCTTTCAGGACCGCTATCAGCCTCCAAGGCCATCTGACTGAGTCGAACGCTTTTACCTCATCTAGTGACACTACTGCTACTTCCTGTGTCTCCCTATGGGTATAATATATGATATTATGTAATCTTCTCAGGTTGTTGGTAATATTTCTATGTGGGACATATCCTGTATGATCTGGGTGAATGAGCTTAACTATGACTGGTCTCAGCCTCTTTGCCATAACTGCTGTGAGAATCTTCCCATCCGGGTTCAACAACGACAGGGGCCTATATGAGCCTCATTCTGTATCTGGTTTATTTGGTTTGAGGAGGGGATAATTATGTAACCCTGCAGGGACCCAGGTAATTGACCCATTTCTTGCACCTTGTTTAACATTGCTAGTAGAGGGGAAAGAATGTTGGCCTTATATTCTTTATAAAATACGCCTGGGAGCCCATCCCCCCTGGGACTTTATTAGTTGTTAATTCCTTTATCACATTCTCTAGTTCTTCAATCATGATAGGTATCTCCAGGATGTCACTCTCTTCCTTACTCAGTTTGGGAAGATTGATCTCTGTCAACGCTCTTGTATCTCTGCCTCTCCACCCTTCTGCCGATTCCCTATACAGGTGCATATAATAATCATAGAAACACTTATTTACTTCTTCTTGGGTCTCTCCCAACTTTCTGTCCGTCCCCTTCACTGCTCTGATTGCCTGCTGAGTGATCTCACTTTTATACAACCAAGCCAACAATCTGCCTGGCTTGTCTCCCTCTGCATGTTGTCTCTCAATTTATTTTTTGTATGTTAGGTTACCTAACCTTTTCCAGTGTTCCCTACATTCCTGTTTTAGACAGGACACTTCCTTGGCTTCTTCTAGTGATATATCACCATTGCAAATTATAGTTTCCTGTTTATTTTCTGTCTTTTGTAACACTCACAGTATAACCTCATGCATCCCTTTCGACTTAGCTATAGCTGCTCTTCTCATCACTACTTTACAGGCCGCCAACAGCGTACCTGCCGAGTCTATGCTGCATGGGTTTTACTAAAGAAATTCTTTCACATCGGTCCTCAAATGTTCACTGAACCCCGTATCTTTTAGTGATTCAACCTTGAGTCTCCAGGTCGGGATTTTGGTCTGTGGGGGAGAACCTGCCAAGCAACAACCAGCGGGCATTATCCGACAGGACCTTGCTTCATACATGCCTGTGTAAACTCGTTCAGCATCTCCTCCCCCATGAACACATAGGGCTTCATTACGAGTCTTGCGGTAGCCGTGCCTGTAATACAGGAACGGCTACCGCCGGTATTACATTTTTTCCGACGCCCAAAAATGGGCAATTACCAGGTCATTATGCCCTTGCCGGACTCGGTATTTGCCCATTCCTGGTCGCCAGGAACAATTCCTCCCCATTCCCATTGAGCCCAAGAGGGCTCAATGGGAATGGGGAAGCCAGATGCACTGGCACCTTAATGTACGGTGCCGGTGCATCCGACATGCTGTGCCTGCGGGTGCCGCTCTGCCCACCAGGTCCGACCTGGTGGGCAAGAAGGCACCTGCGAGCACAACTCGTAGTTTGCCTGTCTGGGTACTACAGTACTGGACTGGCAAACATATAATGAGGCCTATAGTCTAATCTTGTATACAGTTTAGTTTAGTTTCTTTATATGTACCGCGCATCGAACCCTGAGGTAACTGGGCGCCAAAAACTTAAGCGAGTGTTACAGACATATATTGGAATTTAGAACAACAATAACAACAATAAGTGCAAGTCGACCAAGGTTATATTACGGTCGAAAGTTGAGAGAATTAAGTTAAAATACAAGGCTGCTGGTGTTACAGTGAGAAATGCCAAAGAGATTAACCATCGACCATGGTTACATAGTGGTCGAAAGTTGAGAGATTAAATAACAATATTAGGCTGCTAGTGTTACAGCGATACATACAAGAGAGATTTAGCAGGCAGGTATTTTAGGAAAGTTAGCTGATCGTTAGCATCTTTTTTACCAAAGAGCCAGCACTTTACTTTGCCTCTGAAGGTCCAGAATGAGGGTTCCATTCTGAAGCTTAGGGGTAAGGCATTCCACTGTTTGGCACCTAACTGTAACGCTCACCTGATTCCCACGGAGGCACGGGTCTTGGCAGGAAGGTGTCTGTAACACGAAACGTGATGTGCAGGATTCGTTTGGCTTCTGGGGTCGAACCTCTCCGCACTGTGTGTCGAACTCTAAGGGTGAGGTTTCTGCAGGTGAAATAATATGGGGATTAAAGGTCTGGGTTGGTGAATGTCCCTATCTCTCTCTCCTCCCAGCTTGTCTGTTGAGCCCCCCTTCCAGGTCAATGTGCTCACCTTAGATAGGTGAATGCTGGGCTCTCCATCTGCGTCTAGTGCAGGGTGCCGTTGCCAGTTCCTTCACTGGTGAAATGTTGGCCTCTTGACTTCAGAGGATGGGTACCGTCGTTGTCTGCACGACCGGTAAGTTTCTGGGCACCTTTAGTCTTTATAGTCTTTTTATGCGTGGCAGTGAAGCGCCTGGAATTGTGTAAGTATGGCAAGCGCTCTTACTGTCTCTTTCTTTGTCTTTGCAGGCGACGATGCAGAATGAAGAAATCCGGAATTCGCCCCGTGCCGGTAAGTGTAACACTGCTGTTGTCTTTGCTGGTGAAGGTGCAGCGTGAAGAATCCTGAATGCAAAGCGTGCCGGTAAGTAGAATAATGCTGTTTATCTTTGCAGGTGAAGATGCAGCATGAAGAATCCGGAATGCACAGCGTGCCGGTACGTAGAATAATGCTGTTTATCTTTGCAGGTGAAGATGCAGCGTGAAGAATCCGGAATGCACAGCGTGCCGGTAAGTATAATAATGCTGTTTATCTTTGCAGGCGAAGGTGCAGCGTGAGACACGGCCGCTGCCGATGGATCAGGTAATTAAGCGCTGCGTGTTAAAGTTTGTTCTCCTAACCTGTTGTTTCTGGTCTTTTGCAGGTGCTGATGATGATCGGGTACCGGAATGGTAAGTATAATTCTTGCAGGTTCAGGATCCAAAGAAGAAAGGCTGGAACAGACTCGGTGAGCGTTCTGCTGCAGATGCAGAATAACGCGAAGCACGTTTCATCAATCGGGTGTGGTTTAAATAGCCTTGGAGTGATGAGGCGTCTCCTTCCACGGCCCCGCCTAGGTAAGAAAAGAGTTCCTGCTTCCAGAAGAGTTCCAGTGCTGTATCCAGGGAGTGGAGCTGCCCCACCCAGGTAAGAAAGTAGTCCCAGTTCACCGAGGACTTCTAAGAGTCTGGTAAGTAAGCAGCATGGTCTGCCGCAGGTAAGTCCACCCAAGCACCTTCACACCAATGATGAGCCCGGCGCTTCCAGTGCCGGGACCGATGCTTCTGATGAGCCTGGTGCCACCGGCGCCAGGACAAGGTCCAAAAGGTCCCTGTGGGGACCGGCTGGTGCCTAGGATCAGGGTTAGGGGCCTGCTTCCAAGGACTTTGGGCTGATCCTGGCTCCTTGGAAGCAGTGATCATGACAGTATCCCCCCTCAAGGCCCCTCCTAAGTGTGTCTTTCCCGGGGGCTTTGGCTTATCGGGGTGATTCAGATGGAATCTCTTGACCAGACGAGGTGCGTGGACATGTTCTGAGGGTTCCCAAGACCTTTCCTGGGGACCGTATCCTTTCCAATCAACCAGATAGTATAATTTAGACCTGGAAATTTTGGAGTCTAGGATGTTCTTTACTTCGAATTCGAGTTCTCTGTCTACCAAAACAGGTTCTGGGAGTTCAGTCAATCGGGTTTCTGGTTGTACTGGTTTTATTAAGGAGAAATGGAATACTGGATGTATTTTCATATGCGTAGGTAATTCCAATTTGACAGCCACCGGATTAATTATGGCAGATATGAGGTAGGGCCCAAGGTATCTCGGGATGAAAGTGCAGGGTCCTCTTAAATGCAGGTGCTTAGTGGATAACCAGACTTGATCTCCTACAGCGTAGTGAGGGGCCTCTTTACGGTGCCGATCGGCTGCCTTTTTGAATTGAGCTTTAGCTCTTTGCAGATGGGCCGTGGCTTCCTTAAAAGCACAGGTGATCTCCGAATGCAAGTGATCCACAGCAGGTGCTTCAATTTCTTGGGGAGGATCCAGGTTGGAGGTTCTAGGATGGTGTCCATATAATAGGAAAAAAGGAGTCTTCCCGGTTCCAGAATGAGTCGAATTGTTGTAAGCGTATTCAGCGATCCAAAGAATGTCCTTCCAGGGGTTTTCTGTTTGTTGGAGCATGCAGCGTAGATATTGTTCTAGTGTCTGGTTTGTCCTTTCGGTTTGTCCGTCAGTTTGGGGATGGTGACTGGTCGAAAGTCTTACATCAACTTGGGCTAGACGACAGCAACTGCGCCAGAAGTGGGAGATGAATTGACTTCCCCTATTGGAGACTAAAACCGAAGGAAAACCGTGTAAGCGAACGATGTTTGCCAAGAATTCCCGGGCCAATACTGAGGCTGAAGGCAGACCCTTCAAGGGTATGAAGTGAGCCATTTTCGAGAATAGGTCCACGACTACTAAGATGGTAGTATATCCCAAGCATGGAGGTAAGTCCGTGATAAAATCCATGGACAGGGTATGCCATGGACAGGGAGGGATGTCAAGTGGCTGTAATAGGCCGGCTGGTTTTTGCTTTTGACTTTTATTCTGGGCACACACACCGCAGGAGATTACAAAGTCTCTAATATCCCTTTTCCACGATGGCCACCAGAAATGTCTTTTAATCTTTTCCATGGTTTTGGTAATGTCAGGGTGCCCCTCCATGAGAGAATTATGATAACCGGAGATTACTTGTTTTTGTAGTTTCTCACAGGGCAAGTGCAATCGTCCTCGGAAATATGGTAGGTCTTGATCTACTGAGAATTCTTTTCCCTTTAATTGCCAGTCCTGCAAATCGGTCGGAGTTAGGAGTGATTTCACCGTGGTCTTGATGTCTTCAAAAGATTGAGTGTTGACCAAACCCAAAATCCTTTGTTCTGGGATTATGGGTATTGGATCTGGATTGATCAAATGTTCATCTACTCCCATTCGGGAGAGGGCATCCGCTTTTCCGTTCTTACTACCTGGTCGATAAGTAATTATAAAGTCAAATTCTGCTAGGAACAGAGCCCAGCGAAGGTGTCTGGAAGACTGAGCTTTGGCTGTCTTTAGATATTGTAAATTGCGGTGGTCAGTCATTACGGTAACTGTGTGTCTGGCTCCTAGAAGATAATGCCGCCAGGCTTTAAAGGCCGATCTGATGGCCAAAAGTTCCTTGTCTGTAATTGAATAGTTGATCTCAGGAGGCGAAAACTTGCGGGACCAAAAGGCAACCGGATGTAGTTGGTTTGTGACCGAATCTCTTTGTGATAACACAGCTCCCATAGCCAGACTAGAAGCATCCGTTTCCATGATGTAAGGAAGTTCTGGGCGAGGATGTTTTAAAACAGGTGCAGAAATGAATTTAGCTTTTAAGTCTTGAAAAGCTTGTTCCGCTTCAGAAGACCACTCAAAACGTTTGTTCTTTTTCAACAGAGCGGTGATGGGCTGGACTATCCGAGAAAATTCAGGAATGAATCTGCGGTAAAAGTTAGCGAATCCTAACATGCTTTGAACTCCCTTTACAGAGGTTGGTGATGGCCACTTGATAACTGCATCAACTTTCTTTGAATCCATATGGACTCCGTTAGGTGACAATATGAATCCCAGGAACTCGACTTCCGTTGCGTTGAAAACGCATTTCTCAAGCTTAGCAAAAAGACTATGTTGACGCAATCTCTCGAGAACCTTTTTAACGTGTCTCTGATGTTCTTCTTCAGATGATGAATAGACGAGGATGTCGTCAATGTAGACAACTACACACACGTCAATGAGTTCTCTAAGGACATCGTTCATAAAATATTGGAAAGCAGCAGGAGCATTACACAGTCCAAAGGGCATCACTTGATATTCGAATAGCCCGTACTTGGTGCGGAAGGCCGTTTTCCATTCATCGCCCTCTTTTATCCGTACCAAGTGGTAGGCTCCTCTGAGATCCAGCTTTGTGTATATACATGCATCTTTGACTTGGTCCAGGAGTTCAGGGATCAAAGGTAACGGGTATCTGTTTTTAACAGTGATCTGATTCAGGGCGCGGTAATCTATGCAAGTCCTAAGGTCTCCTTCCTTTTTCGGAACGAAGAACAAAGCCGATGAAGCTGGAGATTTTGAAGGACGGATAAACCCGTTAGCTAGGTATTGGTCCAGGTACTGTCTGAGGTGAAGGTTCTCTGGCTCGGTGAGGGCATAGATCCTGCTGCAAGGAGGAGTTGTTCCAGGTATAAGATCTATTTGACAGTCGTAAGACCTATGAGGGGGTAGGGTGTTAGCTTCATCCTTCTGGAAGACGTCTTGGAACTCCTGGTATTCGGGAGGTAAGTTGAGAATCTCCTCAGAAGAGATCGCCACCAGTGAAACATCAGGTCGAGGATAACAAGTGGTAGAACACTCTGGAAACTGAACCGTGTTTGCTCGCCAATCAATCTGAGGATTGTGCTTCTCTAACCAAGGGATTCCCAGAATGATCTGGAACTGAGGGGCCTTGATTACATCGAACACTATTCTCTCCCGGTGTCCATTGTGACTCAACAGCGTCACTTCTTGGGTGGCATGCGTTACTGGTCCGGAGGCTATCTCCGTGCCATCCACAGTAGTGATGACGTCTTTTACTGCCTTAGGGACAAGGGGTAGATTCATCCTTGATACCATTTCACGGTCCACATAGTTACCGATTGCTCAGCTGTCAATGTAAGCTTCAATTGCATGCAAACGATCCGGGCGTTCAGGACTAATGAGGACCATGGGTATCACGAAATGCGAGGTCACGGACAGATCTTAACGCTCGGCAAGAGGACCTCTACTCTTGTCGGGCGAGGTCTTTTCCCTGCTCAGAATTTGTGGTACAGGTATCCGCGGCTCCTACAGTCTTCTTAGCTGGTTTCACGGGACAGTCCCGAAGAAAGTGTCCTGAATTACCGCAATAGAGGCATAATTGCAGCTGCCTTCTTCTTTCCCGCTCTTTCTGGGTTAAAGGTCCTCTCATGCCCTCTATTTGCATGGGTTCCACAGTGTCAGCTCCCTTATTCGAGGTCTGTGGTTTAGAAAACACTCGGGTATCAAATCTGGAACGATCTGCCTTCCTGTTCTGTAGTCTATGGTCCAGTTGGACAACTAAGTCAATATAGTCTGAACATTCTTGTGGAGGATTCACAACTTGTGCTAGCACATCCTTGAGCTCTCCACGCAGGCCTCTGTAGAAAAGCGTTACTCTCTTGTCCTCGGGCCATTGTGTTTCCACTATGAGTCTATTGAAAGAGGCTATATAAGTCAAGAGGTCTTGGTTACCCTGTCGTAATGAGAGAAGTTCATTGTCCAAGGCCTGCCCTTGTGCATGTCTTGCGAACAGTTTCTCCATGCTGGACTGGAAGGCTTGAAAATCGTGTAAAACCGGATCATCCTGGGTGACTAAAGAGATCGACCAATCTGCAGCGCTGCCACTGAGATAAGAAAGCACAAAAGCCACCTTGGCCTGGTCTGTTGGAAATGCAGCTGGTCGACATAAGAAGTGCAGGCGGCACTGGTTGATGAACACTGCGAATTTCTTTGGATCACCAGCAAAGCGTTCGGGCGGAGCCAAGGGCACATTACCGGGCAGATTGATTTGCACTGGATTTGAAGCTGATGCAGAAGGATAACTCCCTCCTGGAACGGGTAAAGGTGTCTGTCCTGCCTGCGTTTGTAACAACTGCCTAGCAACGTCCTCTGTTCGCTCCTTAGAAATTATCAGTTCTCTTCTTAGAGAGCTCGTTTCCTGGAGAGCTGCATGTAATTCTGCTCTTAATGTCCCAAGCAACTGGGCTAGTTGATCAGTATCTGAGGTTTCCATTGTGCCTGGGTAGGAGTTTTGTGGTGGGCTTCGCGTTCTGTAACGCTCACCTGATTCCCACGGAGGCACGGGTCTTGGCAGGAAGGTGTCTATAACACGAAACGTGATGTGCAGGATTCGGTTGGCTTCTGGGGTCGAACCTCTCCGTACTGTGTGTCGAACTCGAAGGGTGAGGTTTCTGCAGGTGAAATAATATGGGGATTAAAGGTCTGGGTTGGTGAATGTCCCTATCTCTCTCTCCTCCCAGCTTGTCTGTTGAGCCCCCCTTCCAGGTCAACGTGCTCACCTTAGATAGGTGAATGCTGGGCTCTCCATCTGCGTCTAGTGCTGGGTGCCATTGCCAGTTCCTTTACTGGTGAAATGTTGGCCTCTTGACTTCAGAGGATGGGTACCGTCGTTGTCTGCACGACCGGTAAGTTTCTGGGCACCTTTAGTCTTTATAGTCTTTTTATGCGTGGCAGTGAAGCGCCTGGAATTGTGTAAGTATGGCAAGCGCTCTTACTGTCTCTTTCTTTGTCTTTGCAGGAGACGATGCAGAATGAAGAAATCCGGAATTCGCCGCGTGCCGGTAAGTGTAACACTGCTGTTGTCTTTGCTGGTGAAGGTGCAGCGTGAAGAATCCGGAATGCACAGCGTGCCGGTAAGTAGAATAATGCTGTTTATCTTTGCAGGTGAAGATGCAGCATGAAGAATCCGGAATGCACAGCGTGCCGGTACGTAGAATAATGCTGTTTATCTTTGCAGGTGAAGATGCAGCGTGAAGAATCCGGAATGCACAGCGTGCCGGTAAGTATAATAATGCTGTTTATCTTTGCAGGCGAAGGTGCAGCGTGAGACACGGCCGCTGCCGATGGATCAGGTAATTAAGCGCTGCGTGTTAAAGTTCGTTCTGCTAACCTGTTGTTTCTGGTCTTTTGCAGGTGCTGATGATGATCGGGTACCGGAATGGTAAGTATAATTCTTGCAGGTTCAGGATCCAAAGAAGAAAGGCTGGAACAGACTCGGTGAGCGTTCTGCTGCAGATGCAGAATAACGCGAAGCACGTTTCATCAATTGGGTGTGGTTTAAATAGCCTTGGAGTGATGAGGCGTCTCCTTCCACGGCCCCGCCTAGGTAAGAAAAGAGTTCCTGCTTCCAGAAGAGTTCCAGTGCTGTATCCAGGGAGTGGAGCTGCCCCACCCAGGTAAGAAAGTAGTCCCAGTTCACCGAGGACTTCTAAGAGTCTGGTAAGTAAGCAGCATGGTCTGCCGCAGGTAAGTCCACCCAAGCACCTTCACACCAATGATGAGCCCGGCGCTTCCAGTGCCGGGACCGATGCTTCTGATGAGCCTGGTGCCACCGGCGCCAGGACAAGGTCCAAAAGGTCCCTGTGGGGACCGGCTGGTGCCTAGGATCAGGGTTAGGGGCCTGCTTCCAAGGACTTTGGGCTGATCCTGGCTCCTTGGAAGCAGTGATCATGACACTAACACAGGGAAGCTCGCTCCACCCACTCTTTTTAGGTTGAATCTGGGATGGAAACACAGGGCTCTAGTCGGTGTAGCTGGCTGGTGTTTGTTGAATGTATCTGCCAGGTACTTGAAGGCTGAGCTTGTTAAGCATTTGTGGGTGATGACAAGTGTTCAAAGGGAAATTCTATCCCATACTGGAAGCCAGTGGGCGTCCTGTCTGAAGCTGGTGATGTGGTTAGATCTAGGGATGCTCAGAGCAGAACTTGAGGCGTTGTTTTGAAGGACCTAGAGTTTGTTGAGATTCCGTTCAGAGATGCCTAAGAAGAGGGTGTTGCAATAGTCAATTGTGGACAACACTAGTGCCCTGGCTAAAGTAATGCAGCTAATAGGTGAGAGGACTGACTTGCAGGCATTAATCAGCTTGTTGGTGTAGGCAGTTGCAAAAACAGTGGCATTCAGTTGCTTCTTGAGAGAGAGGGTAGAGTCTTAGTATACCCCCAAGGTTTTGATTTCTTTGGCCACTTTGATCAGATTTCCATCGATGTTGATGGATGCATAGCGTGGGTCTCATTTTTTAAGGCGTATTTGGGAACCGACGATCAGGAGCTTAGTATTTTCGTCATTGAGGCATAAACTGTGGTCTGCCATCCACGCTTGGATTTCTGGATATAGGTTCTGCGGGGTGGTATAGTGCGAGTATACTCGATCTTGTGGATACAGTATTCTCGATACATCCGCTAACTTTAACGTGCGCATATTAAAATATTCTGCTGCTGGGGTTGGGTATGCAAATTTATAATCTGATCTATCTCTCGTCGGGTCCAAAGTACAATTAAAATCTCTTCCCCATATCACCGCACAATCCCTATACGAGCTAATCTTAGGATATATGATTTAAAATAAGCTGCTGTATCCTGATTCGGGACATACAAATTGATAACACATACTGCTTTACTTTCAGCCAGCCAGCCAGCCCCCTAATTATGACCATCCTACCATCTTTGTCTAGAAAGGTCTGAAGGTCCTTAAATGAGACCGAAGGTGCCACCCATTTTAAGACCCCTCTAGCATATGCCGAGTATGTTGAACTCAGGGTCGTCCCTTTCCATTTCCGTGTTAGCGTGTCTTGTTTATCTTTGGTCAGGTGGGTTATCTGCAGGAGCGCTATATATATTTTTTGGCTTCTCAGATATGTCATAACCCGTTTCCTCTTAATATACCTATTCAAGCCTCTCACATTCCAGGTTAATATTTTGAGTTCACCCATATTCTCCAACTTTTTTAACGTCCCTCTCATCCATTACACTTCCTCCCTTATTTCCCCATGAATATCTGTAGGCCAACTTCCCTTTAACTACCCCAACTCCCACACCTCCCCTTTCCCCAACTATTCCCAAAGTTTGTCCAACTCCTACCCTGGATCTCGGGCATCCCTGCATCTTGCTCATTTCTCGGTCCAATACCGGTACTTGGAGTGCAGCAGGAGGATACTGAACTACTAGTATCCTAACTAAACTAACCAATGAGGGTGATCTTGTGATTCCTCGTGCTGCTCAAAACTAAGCGGCAACCGTGCTTACTACATGTAGCCAACAGTGAGAAACACATTTGCTTAAACGCTCAAATGTCTTTGTCGGATCATTGTATGATGGTCTCTATAATACTCAGAGTTCATTAATCACAAAAAGCAGATTCACTTATCACTTTCTTCTCCCATCTGATTTTGTTTCTCCGTCAGCATATTCTGCATGTCCATCCACTTGTTTCCATCCTCTGGGGTCTCAAAAGAAAACAGTGCAGTCTTTATGTAGAACTTTCATCTTCACTGGATACAACAATATGTATTTCAGATTGGCGGCACGTATCCTCCTCTTGACAGCCCCGTAGTTCATCCTTTGCTTTTGCACCAAAAATGTATAATCCGGGTATGCTGTGATGGACGCTGATGCTCTGCTGATCGTACCCCCTTTTTGTGAGTATTCTAGGATCCTCTCCCTGTCCTTGTAATTTAGTATCTTGTCAATGATCGGCCGGGGCGGGCTTCCGGGCGGCATTTTCCTCGTTAGGGCCCTATGCGCCCTTTCCACTGTAAATCCTTGGCCGAGTGTTCCAGCTCCTATTTCCTGCAGTAACATGTCTTCTATGTAGTTGGTCGGGTTTGGACTTTCTTTGTCTTCTGGGAGCACAATTATCTGCACATTATTCCTTTCATGCCCAACCTTCTGCCTCCTGTGCCCTGTTTTCAAGATTCTGCACCTGCTGTATCAGTATGGAGACTTCTTAGGATTTTTTGTTGCAACTGCTTGTATTCGCCTTTACCTCCTTCTCTAGCACCCCTGTGCACTCTGACAATGCTCTGACCTTCTGTCTCAAGAGATTCACATCTACTCATTGAGTCAATTTAAAATTCCAGCAACGACTTCAACTCTGCTATGGCCTCCAGTATTTGCTGATCTATTCACCCTGGTGTTTCGCCTTCGCGCACCTCTTGCTCTGTTGTCTTTGCGCTGTCCATCATCTGTGCCGGTTTGGCGGATGTGTCAATTGACAACTGTTTCCCTTTGCTTTTACTTGATTTAGACACCATTGTAGCACCCCCTTACGCTGTAATGCTGTTTTCCATATGGGTTCTCGTGGTACGGGGTGTTTCTACTGTCAGTGTAAAAGCACGCTCTGCATATTATCTTTGCAGGGTCCAGCTCTTGCATGCGCACCTTTCACTTACTCCAGCATCTCTTCTCAGTTGTCTTTGTGGGTGCAACCTTTTGAACTGCTCTGTACTTTCATGTTTCTTACTTCTTCCTTTTGTCCCCGAATTCCCGGTGGGTGGTTCCGGGTCTGTTGGTGGGTTCACGGTCCTACTTGTCTTTCACGGTTTGCTGGTCTTTATATTGCTTCTTTGCCCCTTTCCGTTCTGTTTTTGCATTTGCAGTGCATTTCAAATTGCCCCGGCCGGTACCCCCCTTCTGTGATTGTCATTGCATTTATTCAGCACTCAGTGTTTGGCCCTGCCTGGTATGTGCTCCCCCCGGATCTGGCATGGCCTACTCTAGAGGGGGCGCATGTTGTGCAGTCTGCCCCATGTTCTCACACCTCTGTTTGTGTGCCAATTTGGTCTCCATACTCTCTAGGTCACTGTAAATTCTACAACCACCGGAATTCCTATTCTCTTGCTGATGTAGTTGCTGCAGACCTCTGAACCAGCTGGGTGCCCTATGAGTATTGGTTGGGGTTGTGCTATCTCTGTCTTGCTAGTTTACACATTTCAGGATCTGTTCTGTTGCAGCTGCCATGCTAATGGCACCGGTCACTGCTTTTTGAGTGACTGAGGCCTTCAGCGTCTTTAGAGCTCTCCTCTGAGACGACTCTTCTTGTCTGCTCCTGTTTCAGATTGCTGATCCCTGTTTATCTTTCTGCATTGTGTGTAGCATTCAGGGCCATATTTAGTAGCTTGCTCCACACTGCAGTGTCCTAGTTGTCTCGAACAGCCTTTCTTCACTTGGGTTGGGCTTCCGTTGTTAAACCGTAATCATATGGTGCCTCCTTATTATGAATATTGGCCTAAGCCCATTCGCGTCACGCAGAAAACCGCGTTCACAAAGTTCCGATTTTGGGTTAACCTCCATTTTATGACTCATTTGCCATTTTAATTTCGACTCATGTTCCATGTTCTAAAATAGTGGATTGGGTTTTCAACTTGCAGTCGAGCCGAACAACCTTTGAGTTTCGTTAATGTTTAGGCTGACCAAGAGCAGACGGTTTAACTTATGCAAAAAAACCTTGCGCTTCATAAGAACTGTCATTTAAGTGTTGTCTGCACTCACAAGCCTCATCCTCGTATAAACACCGAAACAATGAAGAGTAAACTCGTATGCTTTGGCTGAACTGCATTCTAGCGACTCTTGGAATAAGGCTTAGCGTGGATCCGAGAACCTATAGCATCATTGTATTTTCATGGTCATGTAAACTTGTAATCCTTTGTATAATATTGTAACATCTGTCATGTGAACTAGGCACAAACTCTAACCCACAAATTATTAACTTGAAGAGATGCTGGACAATATTGCTATAATGGTATAAATATGTCTGTGTTTAGATGTCCAGCACTCTCGCTACTCACTGTGCCGGCTGGTACACACTGTGAGGTGTTGGGAGCCAGATACCTATCTGTTTTGCTTTCTAACTGAACAGTAATAAAAGATACTTGTATCTTTTCAGCCCGTGATTGGTGTATTTCATTTGTGGTACTAAGCCTCAATGTTTCTTTGGTCTTTCACTGTGTTTCCTCCAATTCCATCTGCCACGTACCTTGATCCGGAGTTCGTTTACTCCCACATGTGCTCTGCTCGCACACCAGTGACCGTGCCTCCCAGCTAGCATTTGGCTCCTTCTCAGCTCACACAGTATCTCGTTTGTATGGCCTTCAGGCTGTGTTGTGCCTCAGCCCTCCATCGTTCATATGCAAGCATTTTATAATTTCAATCCTGTGTCAGTTTCACTTTTTGGAAGAACCGATCCTTGCCTTTCCATGCGTGCTACTGTATGGCCTCTTGCAGCCACTGCTACAATGTTTGCACCATTGTTGCAGGATTCCTCTTCGGGGTCGTATGCCTCCAATGAACATCAGCTGTTGCACTTGGATGCTTCCATACTCATCTGTTCTTCTCCGATCTCCGACTTTGCAAGTCTTATTATTATTGCATTAGGCCATGCATGCCATACCGCAAGCATGTTTTCTATCCGAACAGCTCTATGAAGATGCATGCGCCTTCCATCACTCTCCCTCTTGTTCCCATGCACTACGCACTGTGTCCGATCCTCCGGTGCATTTATTCTGATCCTTCAGAATCCTTCAGAATTCCTCCATATACTACACTACTCTGTAGCAAGTAGCCAGCTGTCTACTCCGCTACTGCAAGGGTTCTCACGCTGGACACACGTGTGCCAAGCCGTTGTCAGACCTCCTTTCCATCCGATCCCTCATTATTTGCTGGTGGGGTCTGCTCTTGTTAGACTGCTGCGCGGCTCCTCTTCTTTCAGCGTGACCGACCTGCAGCTAATTCCTTTGTTCCCCACCAGTTGCCATCTTGTTTGTTCCACCGATCGAATTCTGCACACTTCTCCGGCTTGTGGTTTTCATCTCGAGCTGCAGTTCACATCAGAGTTTCATTAGTGATATGCTCCATGCCTTCATGTTTCTGTGATTTCAGATTTGCATCTCCCAGCTGACTCTGAGCATATGTAATCATCAGGATCATCGGAGGATCGGCAGGGGCACTTCAGAACCACGTCCTATTCTGTAGCCATGTAGCCATGCCCCCCCTCATGATCTTAGTTTTACTAAGATTTATGGTCAATTGATTGTCCAACCATTACTTGGAAAGAACATCCTAGCTCTTTTGGAAACCAATCTGTGTCCTATCTAGAATGGTGGTATCATCTGCATGGGTCAGCCATGCAATATGTTGTTGCCCTATCTTGGGGAGAACATTCTTCACATTTTTAAATGCTTCCTCAATATCAGCAACATAAAGGTTATGAAGGGTGGGTGCAAGTGTACATCCTTGCTTCAAACCATGATTGGTCCTGATGTTTCCACTTAGCTGTCTTTTTATGTTCAATCCAACTTTAACCATAGTTTTGGTATAAATCATTTAACAAAATATAATACGCATGTATCTAGCCCATTTGTTCTAACTTTTTTTAGAGCAGTGTGAGGTTCACTCTGTGGGATGCCCCTGCATAATCAATAGCAGATGTATAGGGTCCATCCGTGTCATTTATATTCCTACAGATGAGATAGGTAAGAGACCAAGGGGGTAATTCATAGAATTCAGCGCACAAGTGGCGCACGCGGCTGGCGCACAGTGTGCGCGTACGAATCCCTGCGCCAGCCGCGTGCGCTAAAATCCATTTCCGCGCACAGCGTATTCATGGATTCCAGCCACCAAAACCAGCCGTGGCGCACAGTGGCGCAGCGACCCTGCAGCAGCGCCAGTTACACCCCCAAGAATGCCTCTCGCGCAGGGAAAAGCCATCAATATACCCAATCCAGCGCAAAGGGCTGCGCTAACCCTGTACCAGCACAGCAAGCGGGCTAAGTGTATCACTGGGGTGCGCGGGAAGTACCTCACGCGATTGGCCCCGTGCGAGCAGGGTACGCGTATTTCAGGGGTGCGCGGGAAGTTCCACGCGCGATTTCATCATGGTACGTGTATTTCAGGGGTGCGCGGGAATTTCCACACGAGAATGGGCCCATGCGAGCAGGGTACACGTATCTCAGGGGTGCGCGGGAAGTTCCACTCGCGATTCCATCAGGGTACGTGTATTTCGGGGTGCGTGTGAAGTTCCACACGCGATATCAGCAGGGTACGTGTATTTCAGGGTGCAGGGGAAGTTACACATGCTATGTCAGCAGGGTACGTGTATTTCAGGGGTGCGCGGGAATTTCCACATGCGATTGGGCCCGTGCGAGCAGGGTACGCGTATCTCAGGGGTGCGCGGAAAGTTCCACACGTAATTCCATCAGGGTACGTGTATTTCGGGGTTCGCGTGAAGTTCCACACGCAATATCAGCAGGGTACGTGTATTTCAGGGTGCAGGGGAAGTTACACACGTGATTTCCGCAGGGTACGTGTATTTCAGGGGTGCGCGTGAAGTTCCACACGCGATATCAGCAGGGTACGTGTATTTCAGGGTGCAGGGGAAGTTACACACGCGATTTCAGCAGGGTTCGTGTATTCCGGGGGTGCGCAGGAAGTCCCACACGCGATTCCATCAGGGTACGTGTATTACAGGGGTGCGCGGGAATTCCCACACGCGATTGGGCCCGTGCCAGCAGGGTACGCGTATCTCAGGGGTGCGCGGGAAGTTCCACACGCGATTCCATCAGGGTACCTGTACTTCGGGGTGCGCGTGAAGTTCCACACGCGATATCAGCAGGGTACGTGTATTTCAGGGTGCAGGGGAAGTTACACACGCGATTCCCGCAGGGTACGTGTATTTCAGGGGTGCACGTGAAGTTCCACACGCGACATCAGCAGGGTACGTGTATTTCAGGGTGCAGGGGAAGTTACACACGTGATGTCAGCAGGGTACGTGTATTTCAGGGGTGCGCGGGAATTTCCACACGCGATTGGGCCCGTGCGAGCAGGGTACGCATATCTCAGGGGTGCGCAGGCAGTTCCACACGCGATTCCATCAGGGTACGTGTATTTCGGGGTGCGGGGGAAGTCTCACACGCGATTCCATCAGGGTACGTGTATTACAGGGGTGCGCGGGGAGCACCACACGTGAATTGCACGTGTGGGTCCTCCCAGGTGTTCCCTCTACACCCTCCACGGCCCCTGCAGGTGGCTCACACCACAGGGGCCTACCCTGCACATGTCCTGCAGGCATACCATCCACCATGGCCATGACCCCCAGCCAACCCACATGTCAACTTGCACTACTGCCCACCAACGCATGTCCCCCTGCACTCCCAGTCACCAGGGGCACCCACCACCAGGCCCCCACCCATGTCTCCCACCACCCCCACCCCCCCCACCCCCCAGCAGTGCAGGGACAGCCTCCACCAGGCCCCCACCCATGTCTCACACCACCCCCACCCCCCAGCCACCAGGGGCAGCCTCCACCAGGCCCCCACCCATGTCTCCCAGCACCCCCACCCCCCAGCACTGTGGGGCACCTGCCAGCAGGCCCCCACCCATGTCCAACTCATGTTCCCCCCCACCCCCACCCCCCAGCACCGTGGGGCACCTGCCATCAGACCCCCACCCATGTCCAACTCATGTTCCCCACCACCCCCACCCCCCAGCACCGTGGGGCACCTGCCAGCAGGCCCCCACCCATGTCCAACTCATGTTCCCCACCACCCCCACCCCCCAGCACTGTGGGGCACCTGCCAGCAGGCCCCCACCCATGTCCAACTCATGTTCCCCACCCCCCCACCCCCCAGCACTGTGGGGCACCTGCCAGCAGGCCCCACCCATGTCTCCCACCACCCCCACTCCCCAGCAGTGCAGGGGCACCCACCACCAGGCCCCCACCCATGTCTCCCACCACCCCCACCCCCAGCAGTGCAGGGGCAGCCTCCACCAGGCCCCCACCCATGTCTCCCAGCACCCCCACCCCCAGCACTGTGGGGCACCTGCCAGCAGGCCCCCACCCATGTCCAACTCATGTTCCCCACCACCCCCACCCCCCAGCACTGTGGGGCACCTGCCAGCAGGCCCCACCCATGTCTCCTACCACCCCCACCCCCCAGCCACCAGGGGCAGCCTCCACCAGGCCCCCACCCATGTCTCCCACCACCTCCACCCCCAGCAGTGCAGGGGCAGCCTCCACCAGGCCCCCACCCATGTCTCCCACCACCCCCACCCCCCCAGTCACCAGGGGCAGCCTCCACCAGGCCCCCACCCATGTCTCCTACCACCCCCACCCCCCAGCAGTGCAGGGGCAGCCTCCACCAGGCCCCCACCCATGTCTCCCACCACCCCCACCCCCCAGCAGTGCAGGGGCACCCACCACCAGGCCCCCACCCATGTCTCCCACCACCCCCACCCCCAGCAGTGCAGGGGCAGCCTCCACCAGGCCCCCAACCATGTCTCCCAGCACCCCCACCCCCAGCACTGTGGGGCACCTGCCAGCAGGCCCCCACCCATGTCCAACTCATGTTCCCCACCACCCCCACCCCCCAGCACTGTGGGGAACCTGCCAGCAGGCCCCACCCATGTCTCCTACCACCCTCACCCCCCAGCCACCAGGGGCAGCCTCCACCAGGCCCCCACCCATGTCTCCCACCACCTCCACCCCCCAGCAGTGCAGGGGCAGCCTCCACCAGGCCCCCACCCATGTCTCCCACCACCCCCACCCCCCCAGTCACCAGGGGCAGCCTCCACCAGGCCCCCACCCATGTCTCCTACCACCCCCACCCCCCAGCAGTGCAGGGGCAGCCTCCACCAGGCCCCCACCCATGTCTCCCACCACCCCCACCCCCCAGCACTGTGGGGCACCTGCCAGCAGGCCCTCACCCATGTCCAACTCATGTTCCCCACCACCCCCACCCACCAGCACTGTGGGTCACCTGCCAGCAGGCCCCCACCCATGTCCAACTCATGTTCCCCACCACCCCCACCCCCCAGCACCGTGGGGCACCTGCCAGCAGGCCCCCACCCATGTCCAACTCATGTTCCCCACCACCCCCACCCCCCAGCACTGTGGGGCACCTGCCAGCAGGCCCCCACCCATGTCCAACTCATGTTCCCCACCACCCCCACCCCCCAGCACTGTGGGGCACCTGCCAGCAGGCCCCACCCATGTCTCCCACCACCCCCACCCCCCAGCAGTGCAGGGGCACCCACCACCAGGCCCCCACCCATGTCTCCCACCACCCCCACCCCCAGCAGTGCAGGGGCAGCCTCCACCAGGCCCCCACCCATGTCTCCCCCACCCCCACCCCCCAGCACTGTGGGGCACCTGCCAGCAGGCCCCCACCCATGTCCAACTCATGTTCTCCACCACCCCCACCCCCAGCACTGTGGGGCACCTGCCAGCAGGCCCCACCCATGTCTCCTACCACCCCCAGCCACCAGGGGCAGCCTCCACCAGGCCCCCACCCATGTCTCCCACCACCCCCACCCCCCAGCACTGTGGGGCACCTGCCAGCAGGCCCCCACCCATGTCCAACTCATGTTCTCCACCACCCCCACCCCCCAGCACTGTGGGGCACCTGCCAGCAGGCCCCACCCATGTCTCCCACCACCCCCACCCCCCAGCAGTGCAGGGGCACCCACCACCAGGCCCCCACCCATGTCTCCCACCACCCCCACCCCCAGCAGTGCAGGGGCAGCCTCCACCAGGCCCCCACCCATGTCTCCCACCACCCCCACCCCCCAGCACTGTGGGGCACCTGCCAGCAGGCCCCCACCCATGTCCAACTCATGTTCTCCACCACCCCCACCCCCCAGCACTGTGGGGCACCTGCCAGCAGGCCCCACCCATGTCTCCTACCACCCCCAGCCACCAGGGGCAGCCTCCACCAGGCCCCCACCCATGTCTCCCACCACCTCCACCCCCCAGCAGTGCAGGGGCAGCCTCCACCGGGCCCCCACCCATGTCTCCCACCACCCCCACCTCCCCAGTCACCAGGGCAGCCTCCACCAGGCCCCCACCCATGTCTCCTACCACCCCCACCCCCCAGCAGTGCAGGGGCAGCCTCCACCAGGCCCCCACCCATGTCTCCCACCACTCCCACCCCCCGGCACTGTGGGGCACCTGCCAGCAGGCCCTCACCCATGTCCAACTCATGTTCCCCACCACCCCCACCCCCCAGCACTGTGGGTCACCTGCCAGCAGGCCCCCACCCATGTCCAACCATGTTCCCCACCACCCCCACCCCCCAGCACTGTGGGACACCTGCCAGCAGGCCCCCACCCATGTCCAACTCATGTTCCCCACCACCCCCACCCCCCAGCACTGTGGGCCACCTGCCAGCAGGCCCCCACCCATGTCCAACTCATGTTCCCCACCACCCCCACCCCCCAGCACTGTGGGGCACCTGCCAGCAGGCCCCACCCATGTCTCCCACCACCCCCACCCCCCAGCAGTGCAGTGGCACCCACCACCAGGCCCCCACCCATGTCTCCCAGCACCCCACCCCCCAGCCACCAGGGGCAGCCTCCACAAGGCCCCCACCCATGTCTCCCAGCACCCCCACCCCCCAGCACTGTGGGGCACCTGCCAGCAGGCCCCCACCCATGTCCAACTCATGTTCCCCCCCACCCCCACCCCCCAGCACCGTGGGGCACCTGCCAGCAGGCCCCCACCCATGTCCAACTCATGTTCCCCACCACCCCCACCCCCCAGCACTGGGGGGCACCTGCCAGCAGGCCCCCACCCATCTGCAATTCATGTTCCCCAGCCAACATGTCATCACAATCTAGATCCTGGTCCCTATGGTCAGCCTCCAAATGCAAAACACCCACCCGAGTATTGCATCCACCCACTCATAGTTTGCAATTACATCACAGAACACCAATTGCAAGTTCCGAAACAAACACATTTCCCTCACATACACCCAATGGGTGTCAGTGAATCTCAAAACACATATCATGAAATGCATGAAACCAATGAGATACCACACATTGAAGTTCACCAAATAAAATATGTATTAAAGGAAACATAAATAGAATAAAAAATGAAGAAACAGAAACGTGAATGTACAAAAATGAAAAGAAGCATGTCCGTTAAAAAAAGCAAAACCAAAAATAAAACTCCAAAGTAATGTTGTCCAAAGTCAATGTCCACAAAACAAAATCCAATGGGAAATAAAAAAGAAAGCCATTGCTCCATGGTAAAAAAGTGAAAAAAAATTACAATCCAACTGCTAACTATTTACATGGGAACAAGCCAGGGTCCATCATCCCAACAAAATAAAGGAAACCTATCTAACTACACTAACTAATTAAATAAACTATATACAAAAATGTGGCCAATGTCCGAAAGGTCCAAATAAAATAAAAATAAAAATGAAACCTAACACTACCTAGAAACTATGTACAAGGGCAGCGGGCTAGTTTCACGGCTCACTTGTGGATGTCCCGGTCCAGGGCATCATCGAACTCCTCCTCAATGTCCCGGAGGCGTTCCTCCTCCATGGCCCCGAGGGTCCGCAGGGCCGCCGACGTCTCCACCTCCAAACCCCTGCGGATTGCCTCGAGGCACTCGGCCCGCCTCAGGAGTTCTCCGCCCTGACCATTGTGAGCCGTGCCTCTTCTGCCCGCTGCCGCTCCGCATCTATGGCGTGGCCCAACCGCTGCCACACGGAAGACACCCTCTGTCCTGGGTGCTCCTGCCCTCCGGCCGATGCCTGCCCCTCCGATGTCGAAGGCCCCGAGCCTTCATGGCTCCCACCACGTTGCTGCTGCTGCTGTGCCTCTGCCCGTGCACTGCCTCCTGCTGCCTGCACATCCTCCGCCGGCTGGGGTGCAGTCGTTGATGTGGCCACCCCTGCTGGACGTCCGACTCCCGACTGTGGCAGGGATGCCTCCTCCACCAGCCTGGCCGCACCGTCAGAGGCAGCTCCACAGGGCACCCAGGTGACTGATGGGTGGGAAGATGGCACAGAGGACGACTGGCGTGTAGGGGGTCCAGTTGAGGAGGGGGTCGGAGCAAGCCCCATCAGACGGAGGAATCCGGCCTGGGTGACCTGTCCCAGCAGGCTGACGTGGTCAACGAGCCATTCGAGATGACTAGCAGTCTCTTCATGAAAAGACTGCAGGTCTCCTCGCATGGCCCGTTGACGCAACGCCACACCAGCCAGGACAGGCTCAACCCGGACCTGGATAGCCACGTCCGCAGGCAGAGGAAGGCCAGTTGATGTGAGCTCATCCCCTGCCTGAAAACGGGTCTGGACGTAGGCATCCCTGCTGGTGCAAGATGATGCAGGGACAGGATCAAGGACAGGATTGCACACAGGCACCTCCTCGGCGGCCTGTGCTGCCTCCTGTCCCTGGTCCTGCACTGCACCACTAGCACCAGTGGGATCCCCACCTCCAGACCCCGTCTCTGGTGCTTGCACGGCCTCCTCCTCCACCAAACCCCCCACCAACCTGGATGACTCCGTGCCATCTTCCCCTGTTGGGCCCTGTGGGGTCCCAGCTGCCCCTTCTGCTGCCGAGGAGTCCAACTCCAACCTCCGCCTCTTGGACCTCCCCCCGGCAGCTGCGGCCTGGCACGCGGCACCGGACTCCTCACTCCCCGACGAGATGACAACATGGGAGGGGAGCCAGGCCTTGCGTCTCCGGCTGGCGGTCGGATCCCCGCCGCTGTGCTCCACAGCACCTTCTCCGCCCTCTTCATCAGTTGACGCTGCAGACAGGGAGAAACAAAACACAGGCATCAGGGCACTGTACAATGGACACATACACACATGACAGTTGTACATGAGTGGCATTGGCAAACCTCAGACATGTCATCACAATCCCCAACACACATGTCATTACAACTCGCACACATGAGCCATACCACAGCCATATCGCAACTGCCACCACCATCCATACACATACAACAGCATGAGCAGCCAAAGGTGAGCCAGACATCACATGCAACACAGGAAGTGCACCACACATGTACACACACCACCACACTTGCATGCATTTGTACACCTCTGCCAAGTGTCGCACTGTTCAGACGGGCATCCATGTCACATCTGCCAATCAGGCTTCCACATACCGCTGTCACATGCATCCATGTTGCATCACTGTTGCACCCTTGTCAAATACACACACATACACATGTACACAGTGCTGATACATGCAGCCGAAAACAACATACATGCGTGACATCACGGACATGTCTACTTACATACACATTCATCCAAACATGTGTGCCCACACAACTGCATTTGGCATGCAAGCCTACACACACAAGCACCATCCATGTCTCACACATTACAGCCCTCGCATGTACACCCCCACCCATACTCGACCCCATACAAACAGATGTGCAACCTGCACACTACTAAATAATCACCACACGCACTGCTCACAATCAGGATGCATGTACACTCACCGCTCGACTCCAGACGGGTCTGCTTCTCAAGGACCTGGACGTGGAGCGCTGGGGATATGCGTTTCAGGACCCCATCTGTTCTTCCGACAAGTGACCCCGGCGCCCCTTGGCATCCGTTGCCTTCAAGAGGCGCCGGGCCTTGTTCAGGGTCCTGGACCTGAAGTCCTCCCAGCGCTTCCTGACATGTTGTAAGTCACGGACTGCCACCCCCTCCGCGTTGATGGCAGTCACGATGTCAGTCCAGATCCGAGTCCGTCCTTCCTTGTCGGCGCGGGAACTTCCGAAGAGGGCATCATACTGCCCCAGGAATTGCTCCACCAGGACACCAACTTCGGTGGCACTGAAGCTGGTGCCCCTCTGCCTCTCTGGCCGGGGGTTGTCAGTGGTCACAGATGGTGTTTGCCCTGACATGACAACCCCAGAGGCAGGAGTGGGTGGGCAACTGGGTCCTGGGGCTGGGCTGTGGAGCGATGGAATCCCAGTCGGGAGTCTTCGGTTCCAGCAGGGGTGGTCACAGCAACAGCACCCCTGGCTGATGTGCCGGCAGCAAATGGCAGTGCACATGGGCAGCAGGCAGTCAGGCAGCAGCAGATGGCAGGTGGGAGCGTGCTCGGGGCTCTGGGGGGCAGTAGTTCGGCCTTCTGGGCAGGAGCGTGGTCTTCCGTGTGCTTACGCGTGGCCAGCTTGATACGGAGTGATTTGGCACGTGAAAAATCTGCACGTCAGCGTGTAATTCGAGGAAAGGCCCTTAGCGCGTAAGCGCGTCTGCACGCATACGCATTTTCATTGGACAGAAGGCCCTTCAAGTGCAAGCGCCCCTGTGACGTGACGCGGACAGACGTGCATGGGCATTTCAGCGCGCATGAAAAACTGCACGTCTGCGTGTAATACGAGGAAAGGGCCCATGCGCGTAAGCGTGCGTAGAAACTGCACGTCCGCGTGTAATACAAGGAAAGGGCCCATGCGCGTAAGTGACGTGACGCGCACGTGCGTTTCCCTCAGCACGGGTTAAAGGTGAGCGGGCCCAGCAGTTCGCTGTATGTGCCTTTCGTGGAGACCAACGTGTGTTGCTGCTTCCTGTTGTTTCGCGCGCCATCACAACTTCACAGCTATCAAGGACGTATCTCTTCTTTTGGCGGGGGTATTGGCTACGCGTGTTTTTCTGCATCGCGCTAGTCAGACGGTGAGTCGCACACGCTCTTTTTCCCACTGCGGGTGCCCCTGTGTATCGCACCCATTTTCGATGTCATAGTAGCCTGCGTGTCCCACGCGTACGCGTTATTCGTGTTACTGGGTGCCACCACGTACTGCAGGAGGTTGAATCCACGCACATAGGCTGCAGGGTTGCGTGCACGGTTTTACTGCAGTTTTGGGGTGCCTGAGCGTTCCGTGACCCGTCACCACATCACCGGGGTCACATACAGCCTTGCAGGTGCAGGGGGGCTGTTAACATCTTGCTTCCCACCCCCTTCACCCCAATTGCCCAGGTCAATTGTGGTGTATACCTCCCATTGGCACCACTCCATCTGTGCCAGCACTACTACATCTGTGCCATGGTTGGGAGGCCACCAAAGGTGAGGGGCGCCTCAGCTGGGCGTACTCCTCGTGGCGGGCGTGGTCGGGGACGTGGCTGTGGTGACCAGGGAGTAGGAGGACTCCAGGGTGTCCAGGGCAGCCACAGAGGGGGAAGAGGCAGGGGTGCGCCACTTGAGCACAATGTTGTGCCATGTGTTGGTGCAGCCATGCCACCACCCCCTGTGGTTCCGGGGGATGCAGTTTCTGCATCTGGCACTGGCACCCATATGACCTGGCAGTCCGTTCCATCGACTGCCACGGGCCCAAGGGTAGTGGTAGCTGCAGGTGCAGCTGTGGACACCGCCACCCAGGCTCAGGGTCTGCCGGCGCAGGCTGCGTTGGCACTTGAAGAGCCCTTGGTAGATCTCCAACAGGCCAGGGGGGAACCATAGGGGCAGGCCGGGCTGCTCAGACCAAGACACGTGTCCCTGGGGCAGTCATGTCATCTGCTGCCCCGAACAGCCGGGTGTTGGCAAGTGCAGGGGCAGATGCACCCAACAGCACCCCGGTTGTGAGTCTGCCAACCAGGACCGTTGCGGTCAATGACCCTGCCACAGCTGATGTTGCTGCGCAGGGTCCATTAGTGGGCACCCAGCTGCCACTGACACAAGTCAGGCCTTTGGTCATCCCTCCACCTGCCACTCCCTTGGCTCAATCCACCGAACCCACTGGCCATACTGGTCAGGGCGGCATTAGCCAGCCAGGGTCTGCGCCACAGTCCAAGAGGAGGAAGGTTGCACCTGCAGCACAGGCTGCGACCCCACACACAGCCACGACCTCCTGCACGTCGAGGAAGAAGCCTTTCTGTAAGCAGGAACTGGACTTCCTTGTGGACTACGTGCGGGGCCACAGCCGTGACATGCTAGTGGGTGCCAATAGTCAGACTACGGCTGCCCAACGTGACACCCACTGGAAGCATGTTGCGGAACATGTCAGTTCATTCGGCCATGAGGTGCGCACGGCGCAGGAGTGCAAAAAGCGTTGGAATGACATCAAGCGCAGCACTAAGGCCAAGCGTGCCTCAAATTACAACTTGACTCTGGTGACTGGCGGTGGGCCTGCACCAGAGGAGGAAGAACTCACTCCGCATGAGGCTCTCGTTGCGGAGTTCATACCACCTGAATTTATCGAAGGAGTGGAAGAGAAGCTGGACTTTGATGCCCAGTCCAGTGAGTGTTGATGCGTGTTTGTTGAGGACGTGTGTGTTTCACTTGTGGGATGTGTTGTGCATGATTGCTGCTACATGTGACGTGTACATGGTTCTGATGTGTAAGTAATGCAATGCTACCGTCATGCATGTCTCCTCTGCCTGCATGCGGGACTCCATGTAGGCATGCTCCCTTGCCCCTCCTCCGCCACTCTGCACCCCAGTTCCACCTTTGCACTGGTCTGCTTCAACCTTGCCAATGTGTACTTTCTTGTTCATGTGTCCTGTGTAGATGCTAACTTCCAGCGTAGAATCTGCCAGACATATGCCGTGTGGTACAGCCTTAGTACTCGATGCAGGGTATCTCACTTGTACTGTGCATGGGTCAGATGTCCCGCAGGGACATGAGTACCCATTCATGCTCCATGTGCATTGCACGCATGCCCCTATGTGTCCTTTACTGGATGATCACTGTAATATAAGTCCTTGGTTACATACATTGCCTGCCATATCATCAGCCTTCCCATGTCAACTGTGGCTCAGTCCTGCGTTGCACACATGTTTAGGCTCTGACAATCTGTGTGGCTCACAGGCCTCAGCCTGTTCAATGGCCAATGACTCTGTCCAACTCTTGTTGTGTCTTCTTCACACGTGGGCGGCCTCCGGAGTTTCCATCATGTGTCCTGCCCACTGTCCCAGCATCATTTGCAGTGTTGTAATTTGAATCACATTAAGCTGTTGATGCCAGTCAACACTGCCTGTCAATACACAGGTGTATGGTCAGCCTTTTGATACCATGCTAGGCATCCCTGCTTTGGTACTGGGGCGGAGGGGTGCTTGGCTTCTAGACATGGTACACATTGAATGCACAATGCACGTGATGTCTGAATTTGACATTGCACTGCCTTCACATTTCCTGGCACACACCATGTAGTGCTTGTACATGTAGGCAGTGAGTGGCGTACACATTTTCTGCACTGCATAGACCCACTTCCATGGAAACTGCCACCTTTCAACAGGTCTGATCACAGAAGCTGTTCAAAGTAGACCCAGTATGCATGCCAGGTCATATGTTGTGTGTCACATGTCTGCCGGATGCCTTTGCTGTCGGTGTGTGTGTGTGTCGTGTGCTTCTGACATGTGTATTGACCTTTTTCTCTCTATTTTTCAGGTGATGACGCAATGGAGGCAGAGGATGGTGTTGTCATGCCAGACACAGGGTTGGTAACACCACATCAACCCGGCACTAGTGGGGGTCGTGGGGTGGTAGGCCACGAAAACCCCCAAGTGCTGCAGTCCATCTTGTCTCTGGCTGCCTATGAGTCCAGCCTTGATGACGACTCTGACGTCCATGTTGAGTTGAATGAGCATCAAGTCCATGTGTCAGGGGTGAGTGATTCTGATGTGGACACTCCTCTGTCTGCGACACCTGCACTGAGGGATCAGACAGTCTTGGTTCCTCCGCCCGTGGTGGACCGGGACGCAGGGTCACCCTCCACACCAGTCACTGATGTGCCTGGGACATCACGTCGACGGGGGCATGTAGTCGTGCAGCCGCAGGCGGTGCCAACACAGCGAGGACCCCCGGTCCTTGGGTCCCGCAGGGGTCAAGCCCGGCTACGCGGTCACCGCGCGCAACCGCTGTATACTGAGTGGGAGCAAGACATGACTGCCAATTCCGAACGGCAGGGGGCAGCAATGGAAAACATCGCTGAGAGCATGGAGCGTGTGGCCCGATCTGTGCTCCCCACTGCTAGGCAGGTGCTTCTCCAGCAGCAGGCGGCACGGTCCACGGCCCGCTCGCTCAGGCTGGGCATGGCGGCCTCAGACAGGGCACGCCAGGCTGAAATGTCGTCTCTGCGTCAAGCAATTGCTGCTCACGCAGAGGTGCACATGGATGCCCTGAGGGAGGAGTATGCTTCCCTCAGATCCACTCTGGGTGTCCTTATGATGTCCCAGAGGCAGCGGGCAGAGGAGAGGTTTGCACAGCTTGAGCGTACCATCTCGGCTGAGCTACAGGCTTGCCGGGAGGTGCAGCGGTTGTCCAGCCAGGCCTTGCAGGAGGAACTCCGTGTTACACGTGCTACCTTGCAAGAGGAAGCACGTGTATCACGGGAGGTTCTGCATGCAGACCTACGTCACATTGCCACACACAACCAGGCTCACCCGTCTGGCAGACTTGCTGCCGACGAGGGGCAAGCTGCGGCTAGGCGTGGCCAGGCTACTGTGCCACGTCCTCCTTTCCAGGATGAGCCAGACTCGGACAACCATCTATCTCCCACATAGGTCGTGCTGTGCAGGCGTTGAGCCCATGGAGGATTTTTTTTTTAGCTCAGCATCATCGCATGTGGATGTTGAGCAGCACCCTGTACCTCCCCCCTCCTGGGTGCCTCCCCTCCCCCCCGGGTCGTATGTGGCCATTTTTGATTTTTCGTTTAGTTTAGTTAGTTAAGATTCGTTTTGATAGTTAGTTTAAATAGGTAATGTAGGTTTTCCATAGTTAGTGTAATTAGTTAATAGTTGATTTAGTTTAAAATTGCTAGTCTATTGTGCTTTCATGTGACGGTGTGGTGCTTTGTGGCTTTTGAAGGCATCCACTGTCTGTTCCAGCTGGGCCCTTCATGGTTGTCTTGTGTATGTGTTTGCTGCATGGGTTCCTTGACTCACATATGCCACTCCTGCCTCCCTTATCCATGGGCTCGCAAGGATGGTTCGGTGTTACAGCATTCTACACAAGGGCTTTGGACTGTCATATCTGTGGCATGTCTGGTGCTGTGTGACTTGTGTTGACACCCCTAGTGGGGATGATTTAGGTGTCATTGTCCACTGTTCACCTTTTGCTAGATGGGGTGTGTCATGATTAATGTGGAAATTGATTGTTATGCATTGTGTAGTATGTTTCATATCTTTCCTGTACATGTGCTTGTTGCAATTCATGCTGTAGATAGGGTTCCACACTTTGGAGATGAAAGACGGACTGATGGTGTGATTTGTGATGTGACTCTCTGACATGGTCAAGTAATGAGATGCCTGATGAGACACACACAGATGACTTTGAAGCATTATTCATGTGTTTCATGCCCTTTCTGCAGGGGGATGAGCCTCCAGAGCACCTTTGCCAGCAGACATGGCCCATTGGACGATGGAATTCTGGACCCGTTTGTTGGTGCCCACATGCACATGTGTGCACAAGCAGAGGCACAGTGATTGCAGACCCACATCCTAGAACTGCTGACATGTTCCAAGGAACTCCAGGCAAGGTGAGCATCACAGGGGGGCCACGACACAGCAAAGCTTGCACCAGGCGATTTGCACATGCAGGCTTAGTCACAGCACTGAGGGCGAGCTTAGACAAATATTGGTGTTGAAGCACACAATGCAGCTCAGATGTGTTTGTGGACTGATGGCTGTTGATAGTAGGGTTGTCTGGGACACATGCAGGGGCAGTGGCACATACCCTCCGGTACACCAAGGTCCATTGAGCCACTTGTATCAACCATGTAGCCTTCCGAGACATGGAAAGGGGCAGCTCATAGGGACATACAGCAAGGGACATACTCGGGTGCAGTGCATGTCTATTCCACGTACTTCATGATAAATGCACTGCCAACTTTGTTTCGGTCATGGTGGTACGCAACTTGCTCTGTAGTCATGGCTTGCTATATGGGTCTGTCTGCTTACCCAGGGAACATTGCATGTTGTGTGAATTGTGACACATTGGTGTTCCATTTGCCACGCACCCACCAGCGGCTGCCTTACTGCATTGACTGTGTATGACCCGTCACAGGGGTGATGTTATATATGGGTACGAAGCATCAACCACAGATTGTCTGTTTGTAGAGTAGTTTGTTGCTATGGGGCATGTTTGGTGTTGTGTTTTTGTGTAATTGGCACGTACAGGTTGTTAACTGTGGCTCTCTTTGCAGCATTGCAGTGCTCCTGTAACCGGACCTGAGAGTGCGCAGGCAGGAGGCCAGCACTCAAAACCAGAGCTAAGTGTCTTGTTGTTTTTCTTACGAACTGCTCTGCATAGGCTTGCTGGGGAGTGTACTGATGCATGGGTGTATGTGTGGTTCAATTTGGTATGTTTTTCCTCCCTAATCACCCGTGATCCTATGCAATTTTGAAACCTGTACCCTCTACCCGGTGTTCCTGCTTCCCGTGCCTATCCAAGCAACGTTCCCTGACCCTCTTTCCCCACTGGGGTTGCGGATGCCTGTGTAAGCCCCGAACTTGCAGGCGCCAAAACCCTAGAGGGGGTGGTTGGTTCGTACCAGTCCTGAGCCTGGACTACAGAAGGCCATGACAATGATGTCCAAGTTTGTTTGGATTGTGTATGTGTTCATGCAGGTTGTACATTTACGTGCATTCCCTAGTTTCATGTGTCATTCCTCCTCCCCTCTCCTGCCACTCATTCCAGTCATCCAGTGTGTCAACACCTGTCCCGACTGCATATCCCTGAACCTCATTCCCCACCAGGGTCTCAGGGGCCTGTGTGAGTTTGACCTTGCAGGCACCCGGGACATGGTGGGGGTGGTTGTTTCGTGACACTCCCGCGCCTGTACAGGGGACCTGTGACAGTACACATCCATTCATGGTGCATCATCCTATGTCATGTACCACACATGTCTCACATCCTGTCGTGACATTGTTTTGCTGTGCTACCCTGGTTGTTGCATCATTGTGGTAGTACTTGGCCTTTGTGAGGTACTGCTACGTCAAGTCATCTACTGGAGGGTGTTCGGGTTCTTTTTTATGCCTTGGATTTTGTGATTTTGGAAATGAGTGTGGATTCTGAGGGTTCAGGCATCTTTTTACACACAAGGTGGGAGATGGTGACGAAGGGTAAAGGTGATCCTGTGGCCAGGTGGAATTGAGGTTTGGAGGCTCCATGACCCAGGTGCAGTTGTTCAGTGGGTCATGGTCATTTGTGAGGGAGGGGGGTTGTTGTTGTTGATAGTTGCCTTGCCCTGCAGTGTGATGGGAACTCTGACATAGTAATGGTGGTATCCTATGTACATGTTGTGTTCTGTTGATCAATGCCTGTTCATGTGTTGTGTTTTCCTTTCAGGTGCGAGGGGATAGTTGTGGTTTAACATGCTGGGGTGTACACATGGTGGATGTTCACATGTGATGTGTAGGGAACACTGATGGTCACTTGAGTGCACATGCATATGTCGAGTGCATGTCCTTGCAGAACCACACACTTGCACTCTGATGCACTACATGTACTCCCACCCTTGCATATCCACGTGTACACTGTTTGCCTCCTGGTGCCCACTGTGTCCCGGCAGCACATGTTCTGTGACCGATCATGGATCCAGTACATGCCTAATTTGATGTTTGACGTGGTCTGTCGCTTAGATGTGATGCTCAGGGTGTGCATCACACACAATGGCTGTTCACTGTGCTGTGCGCTGAGCAGTGTGATGCAGGAGTAGGACACTGCACACATGAGCTGCAGTGTTGATTTTGCAATGCATAATGTGCATGTAGATAGGCATTCATTGTGATGTTACGTCTACGACTGTTGTAATGCATTTGGAAATGACTTATTTTGGGTGGGAGGTTGTTGGTCTGTCATTTCATCTGATTCCGGGTCAGGCAGCAGTGTCCGATGCCACTGTGCATTTAGGACATGGCAATGTGTACCTTATCGTTACTGCATTGGTGTATGGGTATTGCGTGCCATGTCATGTTGATGTTTGGGAGGGTTTGAGTGACATGACAGTGATGGCCATGGCCTGTTTTGCAGGTGTGTGATGCACACCTTGCATGTCCGGGTCATCCGCTTCTCAGAGCAACTAGCTGGGGGTAGATTTCTCTCCGCAGCAGGGCCCTCCCCCCAGAACAGACTTCCGGCCTGACTTGAACTTGAGGGGAATCATCTCCAGTTCTGGAAGCACCTCAAGACCTTCCTCTTTGCTTCTGCTTACTCTCTGCCTCTCCCTTGCAGAATTCTCCACTGGAACTGTACAGGAGCTGCAACTGGGCCACTCTCACCGACCTCGGTCCCTGGCCCAGCCACTCTCCACTTGCACTGCCTCCCTGGCAACCCCTGCACTGCAGTACTGTCTCTCTATCCCTACAGCCCTCCCTTCCCAGCACTTGTCTGCACTTACCTTTGTAGTTGCCACCAGGCGACCTTTGTATTATTTTTTTGGCCTACTTCCCCTGTACTGGACTCCCCCCCACCCTTCCCCTTGCACTTTTTCCATTCCCCCTACCCTTGCACTTGCACGATCTCAATGACACCTGGCCTAGTAGTACCGTTCTCTGTGTTCCCTTGTTCCCCCCTCCCTGCCTCATTGCGCCTTGGAATACTTGTGTATGGCCCATATCATGTCATATGTCATATGTGTGCCTTTTGGTCACACAGGATAGCTTGTGTTTAAGTAGCTAGGGATGCAGACGATGTGGCACTTCCATGGCAACTTTCTCAGGGTGGTAGGGTTGTGACTGTCTCTTTGTCATCATCGATTGTCACCTGGTATGTGCCAGGCCTGTGTGCACTCCGCAGGGGTGGGAGTTTAGGTGAAAAATGTGGCCACAAGCTGGGTCCGGGCTTCCTCGCCACGTGCCCTGTCCCCTCCCATGGGCAGCGCCTGTGCCTGTGGTTGGGGATGTGGGGGCACCACCATGTCCACCGGGACGCCCTGCCGTGTTGCAACATTGTGCAGGACACATGCTGCCACAATGATCCTGCACACTACTGGTGGTGCATAGAGTAGTTGCCCATCAGAGCGGTCAAGGGAGCGGAAACGTGACTTCAGCACTCCGAATGTGAGCTACACTATGCCCCTGGTTGCAATATGGGCGGCGTTGTATCTTACCTGGGGTGGTGTGGTGGGGTTCCGGATTGGCGTCATCATGTGGTTGCTCAGAGGGTAGGCACTGTCCCCTGGGGAGGTGATAATAGTTGAGATTATTAGGGTTTGGATATTTGTCTGTGTGTGACTTGCATGCATGTGCAAGGGCATTTGTACTGACCTAGGAGCCATGTGTTGCCATGCTGCCCAGCTTCCAGGGCCCGGCTCAGGGCGGACATTCTGTATATGAAACTGTCATGGGTGGAGCCAGGGTAGTTTGCATAGACAGAGGTGATGATTCCCTTTGCATCACATACCACCTGTTCATTGATGGAATGCCAGTGCTTGCGGTTTCGGTAGATGTGCTCAATGGCCCTAGGTGGACATAGGGCCACATGGGTGCAATCTATGGCACCGAGCACTTTGGGGAAGTGTGCCACCCTGAAAAAATCCAGGACATCGGCCTGCCTTTCTGCGGGTGTTCTGGGCATGTATATGTGCCTGCGGACTGAGGCGGACTGAGGGGCGCGCTGTCATGATTGCCAGTACCTGGTGTAGGCAGCGTGACTGCGTGGCCTGTGAGACCCCCCCCACTATGGCAGTGGTCCGCTGAAATGACCCAGTGGCCAAAAATGCAGGACATTGAGCAGCTTCTCCAAGGGGCTCAATGCTTGGGAGCAAAGGGTGGGGGATGTGAGGTCATCTTCCCACTCCCTGACCAGGTCTAGGATGATATGGGGTGGAAACCTATACCTGCCATAGACCTGGTCGTCAGGCATCCCAAAAAGGCTTGTCCGTGGTGCGTAAATGCGTGCCCTGGCTATTCTCCTCCTCCTGCGGTGTCCCACGATCAGTGCAGCGACAAATGGGGCATTCATCGTAGCTGTATATACGCGTTTGTTGTTTGCGCGCACTTTTATGCTGTGCGCGGGGAAGCTTCTGCCTGCCTTCGTGTGGCAGACGCGTTGACGCCTGTGCACGTCTTTTGCCGTGCGCGGGTTTCCCGTATTCGGATACGGTCCGAGTGTCATCGCGTGTGATCGGAGGGGAGTGAGCGTACACGCAACTGGCCTGGGTACGTGTGTTTCGGGGTGCGCAGGAAGTTCCAAACGCGATTAGCCTGGGTACGTGTGTTCCGGGGTGCCAGGAATTTTCAAACGCGATTGGTGGAAATCCACGTGTGTTCTGTCATCACGTGCAATGAGGGAAACACCTGCGCGCGTCACGTCACAGACGCGCTCACGCGCTAAGGGCCTTTGGTCCAATGAAATCGCATATGCGTGCTGCCGTGCATACGCGCTAAGGGCCTTTCCTCGTATTACATGCGGACGTGCAGTTTTCCACGTGCGCTTACGCGCATGGGCCCTTTCCTCGTATTACACGCAGACGTGCAGTTTTTCACGCGCGCTGAAATGCCCATGCACGTCTGTACGCGTCACGTCACAGGGGCGCTTGCGCTTGAGGGGCCTTCTGTCCAATGATAATGCGTATGCGTGCAGACGCGCTTACGCGCTAAGGGCCTTTCCTCGAATTACACGCTGACGTGTAGATTTTTCACGTGCCAAATCACTCCGTATCAAGCTGGCCACGCGTAAGCACACGGAAGACCACGCTCCTGCCCAGAAGGCCGAACTACTGCCCCCCAGAGCCCCGAGCACGCTCCCACCTGCCATCTGCTGCTGCCTGACTGCCTGCTGCCCACGTGCCCTGCCATTTGCTGCCTGCACATCAGCCAGGGTTGCTGTTGCTGTGACCACCCCTGCTGGAACCGAAGACTCCCGACTGGGATTCCATCGCTCCACAGCCCAGCCCCAGGACCCAGTTGCCCACCCACTCCTGCCTCTGGGGTTGTCATGTCGGGGCAAACACCATCTGTGACCACTGACAACCCCCGGCCAGAGAGGCAGAGGGGCACTAGCTTCAGTGCCACCGAAGTTGGTGTCCTGATGGAGCAAGTCCTGGGCAGTATGATGCCCTCTTCGGAAGTTCCCGCGCCGACAAGGAAGGACGGACTCGGATCTGGACTGACATCGTGACTGCCATCAACGCAGAGGGGGTGGCAGTCCACGACTTACAACATGTCAAGAAGCGCTGGGAGGACTTCAGGTCCAGGACCCTGAACAAGGCCCGGCGCCTCTTGAAGGCAGCGGATGCCAAAGGGCCACTTGTCGGAAGAACAGATGAGGGTCCTGGAACGCATATCCCCAGCGCTCCATGTCCAGGTCCTAGAGAAGCAGACCCGTCTGGAGTCGAGCGGTGAGTGTACATGCATCCTGATTGTGAGCAGTGCGTGTGGTGATTATTCAGTAGTGTGCAGGTTGCACATCTGTTTGTATGGGGTCGAGTATGGATGGGGTGTACAGGGCCGTGGGGCTGACACATGCGAGGGCTGTAATGTGTGAGACATGGATGGTGCTTGTGTGTGTAGGCTTGCATGCCAAATGCAGTTGTGTGGGCACACATGTTTGGATGAATGTGTATGTAAGTAGGCATGTCCGTGATGTCACGCATGTATGTTGTTTTCGGCTGCATGTATCAGCACTGTGTACATGTGCATGTGTGTGTATTTTGACAAGGGTGCAACAGTGATGCAACATGGATGCATGTGACAGCGGTATGTGGAAGCCTGATTGGCAGATGTGACATGGATGCCCGTCTGAACAGTGCGACACTTGGCAGAGGTGTACACATGCATGCAAGTTTGGTGGTGTGTGTACATGTGTGGTGCACTTCCTGTGTTGGATGTGATGTCTGGCTCACGTTTGGCTGCTCATGCTGTTGTATGTGTATGGATGGTGGTGGCAGTTGCGATATGGCTGTGGTATGGCTCATGTGTGCGAGTTGTAATGACATGTGTGTTGGGGATTGTGATGACATGAGTGAGGTTTGCCAATGCCACTCATGTACAACTGTCATGTGTGTATGTGTCCATTGTACAGTGCCCTGATGCCTGTGTTTGTTTCTCCCTGTCTGCAGCGTCAACTGATGAAGAGGGCGGAGAAGGTGCTGTGGAGCACAGCGGCGGGGATCCGACCCCCAGCCGGAGACGCAAGGCCCGGCTCCCCTCCCATGTTGTCATCTCGTCGGGGAGTGAGGAATCCGGTGCCGCGTGCCAGGCCGCAGCTGCCGGGGGAGGTCCAAGAGGCGGAGGTTGGAGTTGGACTCCTCTGCAGCAGAAGGGGAAGCTGGGACCCCACAGGGCCCAACAGGGGAAGATGGCACGGAGTCATCCAGGTTTGTGGGGGGTTTGGTGGAGGAGGAGGCCGTGCAAGCACCAGAGACGGGGTCTGGAGGTGGGGATCCCACTGGTGCTAGTGGTGCAGTGCAGGACCAGGGACAGGAGGCAGCACAGGCCGCCGCGGAGGTGCCTGTGTGCAATCCTGTCCCTGATCCTGTTCCTGCATCATCTTGCACCAGCAGGGATGCCTACGTCCAGACCCGTTTTCAGGCAGGGGATGAGCTCACGTCAACTAGCCTTCCTCTGCCTGCGGACGTGGCTATCCAGGTCCGGGTTGAGCCTGTCCTGGCTGGTGTGGCGTTGCGTCAACGGACCATGCGAGGTGACCTGTAGTCTTTTCATGGAGAGACTGCACGTCATCTCGAATGGCTCGTTGACCACGTCAGCCTGCTGGGACAGGTCACCCAGGCCGGATTCCTCCGTCTGATGGGGCTTGCTCCGACCCCCTCCTCAACTGGACCCCCTACGCGCCAGTCGTCCTCTGTGCCATCTTCCCACCCATCAGTCACCTGGGTGCACTGTGGAGCTGCCTCTGACGGTGCGGCCAGGCTGGTGGAGGAGGCATCCCTGCCACAGTCGGGAGTCGGACGTCCAGCAGGGGTGGCCACATCTACGACTGCACCCCAGCCGGCGGAGGATGTGCAGGCAGCAGGAGGCAGTGCACGGGCAGAGGCACAGCAGCAGCAGCAACGTGGTGGGAGCCATGAAGGCTCGGGGCCTTCGACATCAGAGGGGCAGGCATCGGCCGGAGTGCAGAAGGACCCAGGACAGAGAGTGCCTTCCGTGTGGCTGCGGTTGGGCCACGCCATAGATGTGGAGCGGCAGCGGGCGGAAGAGGCACGGCTCACAATGGTCAGGGCGGAGAACTCCATGCGGAGGGCCCTGAGGCGGGTCGAGTGCCTCGAGGCAATCCGCAGGGGTTTGGAGGTGGAGACGTCGACGGCCCTGCGTACCCTCGGGGCCATGGAGGAGGAGTTTGATGATGCCCTGGCCCGGAACATACACAAGTGAGCCGTGAAACTAGCCCGCTGCCCTTGTACATAGTTTCTAGGTAGTGTTAGGTTTCATTTTTCTTTTTATTTTATTTGGACCTTTCGGACATTGGCCACATTTTTGTATATAGTTTATTTTATTAGTTAGTGTATTTAGATAGGTTTCCTTTATTTTGTTGGGATAATGGACCCTGGCTTGTTCCCATGTACATAGTTGGCAGTTTGGATTGTATTTTTTTTTCTATTTTTAACCATGGAGCAATGGCTTTCTTTTTCATTTCCCATTGGATTTTGTTTTGTGGACATTGACTTTGGACATTACTTTGGAATTTTATTTTTGGTTTTGCTTTTTTTGACGGACATGCTTCTTTTCATTTTTGTACATTCACGTTTCTGTTTCTTCATTTTTTATTCTATTTATGTTTTCTTTAATACATATTATTTTTGGTGAACTTCAATGTGTGGTATCTCATTGGTTTCATGCATTTCATGATATGTGTTTTGAGATTCACTGACACCCATTGGGTGTATGTGAGGGAAATGTGTTTGTTTCGGAACTTGCAATTGGTGTTCTGTGATGTAATTGCAAATTATGAGTGGGTGGATGCAATACTCGGGTGGGTGTTTTGCATTTGGAGGCTGAACATAGGGACAAGGGACCAGGGATCTAGATTGTGATGACATGTTGGCTGGGGAACATGAGTTGAGGTGCCCCACAGTGCTGGGGGGTGGGGGTGGTGGGAGACATGGGTGGGGGCCTGGTGGAGGCTGCCCCTGCACTGCTGGGGGGTGGGGGGGTGGGAGACATGGGTGGGGGCCTGGTGGAGGCTGCCCCTGGTGGCTGGGGGGTGGGGGTGCTGGGAGACATGGGTGGGGGCCTGGTGGAGGCTGCCCCTGGGGAGTGGGGGGTGGGGGTGGTGGGAGACATGGGTGGGGGCCTGGTGGAGGCTGCCCCTGGGGAGTGGGGGTGGTGGGAGACATGGGTGGGGGCCTGGTGGAGGCTGCCCCTGGTGACTGGGGGGTGGGGGTGGTGGGAGACATGGGTGGGGGCCTGGTGGAGGCTGCCCCTGGTGGCTGGGGGTGGGGGTGGTGTGAGACATGGGTGGGGGACTGGTGGAGGCTGCTCCTGGTGGCTGGGGGGTGGGGGTGGTGTGAGACATGGGTGGGGGCCTGGTGGAGGCTGCCCCTGGTGGCTGGGGGTGGGGGTGCTGGGAGACATGGGTGGGGGCCTGGTGGAGGCTGCTCCTGCACTGCTGGGGGGTGGGGGCCTGGTGGAGGCTGCTCCTGCACTGCTGGGGGGTGGGGGTGGTGTGAGACATGGGTGGGGGCCTGGTGGAGGCTGCCCCTGGTGGCTGGGGGGTGGGGGTGCTGGGAGACATGGGTGGGGGCCTGGTGGAGGCTGCCGCTGGTGGCTGGGGGGTGGGGGTGGTGGGAGACATGGCTGGGGGCCTGGTGGAGGCTGCCCCTGGTGACTGGGGGGTGGGGGTGCTGGGAGACATGGGTGGGGGCCTGGTGGTGGGTGCCCCTGCACTGCTGGGGGGTGGGGGTGGTGGGGAACATGAGTTGGACATGGGTGGGGCCTGCTGGCAGGTGCACCACAGTGCTGGGGGGTGGGGGTGGTGGGAGACATGGGTGGGGGCCTGGTGGAGGCTGCCGCTGGTGGCTGGGGGGTGGGGGTGGTGGGAGACATGGGTGGGGGCCTGGTGGAGGCTGCCCCTGGTGACTGGGGGGTGGGGGTGCTGGGAGACATGGGTGGGGGCCTGGTGGTGGGTGCCCCTGCACTGCTGGGGGGTGGGGGTGGTGGGGAACATGAGTTGGACATGGGTCGGACCTGCTGGCAGGTGCACCACAGTGCTGGGGGTTGGGGGTGGTGGGAGACATGGGTGGGGGCCTGGTGGAGGCTGCCCCTGGGGAGTGGGGGGTGGGGGTGGTGGGATACATGTGTGGGTGCCTGTTGGAGGCTGCCCCTGCACTGCTGGGGGGTGGGGGTGCTGGGAGACATGGGTGGGGCCTGGTGGAGGGTGCCCCTGGGGAGTGGGGGGTGGGGGTGGTGGGAGACATGGGTGGGGGCCTGGTGGAGGCTGCCCCTGGTGGCTGGGGGGTGGGGGTGGTGTGAGACATGGTTGGGGGCCTGGTGGAGGCTGCCCCTGGTGGCTGGGGGTGGGGGTGGTGTGAGACATGGGTGGGGGCCTGGTGGAGGCTGCCCCTGGTGGCTGGGGGGTGGGGGTGGTGGGAGACATGGGTGGGGGCATGGTGGAGGCTGCCCCTGCACTGCTGGGGGGTGGGGGTGCTGGGAGACATGGGTGGGGGCCTGGTGGAGGCTGCCCCTGGGGAGTGGGGGGTGGGGGTGGTGGGAGACATGGGTGGGGGCCTGGTGGAGGCTGCCCCTGGTGACTGGGGGGGTGAGGGTGGTGGGAGACATGGGTGGGGGCCTGGTGGAGGCTGCCCCTGGGTAGTGGGGGTGGGGGTGGTGGGAGACATGGGTGGGGGCCTGGTGGAGGCTGCCCCTGGTGACTGGGGGTGGGGGTGGTGTGAGACATGGGTGGGGGCCTGGTGGAGGCTGCCCCTGGTGGCTGGGGGGTGGGGGTGGTGGGAGACATGGGTGGGGGCATGGTGGAGGCTTCCCCTGCACTGCTGGGGGTTGGGGGTGGTGGGAGACATGGGTGGGGGCCTGGTGGAGGCTGCCCCTGGTGACTGGGGGGTGGGGATGCTGGGAGACATGGGTGGGGGCCTGGTGGTGGATGCCCCTGCACTGCTGGGGGGTGGGGGTGGTGGGGAACATGAGTTGGACATGGGTGGGGCCTGCTGGCAGGTGCACCACAGTGCTTGGGGGTGGGGGTGGTGGGAGACATGGGTGGGGGCCTGGTGGTGGGTGCCCCTGCACTGCTGGGGGGTGGGGGTGGTGGGAGACATGGGTGGGGGCCTGGTGGTGGGTGCCCCTGCACTGCTGGGGGTGGGGGTGCTGGGAGACATGGGTGGGGCCTGGTGGAGGGTGCCCCTGGTGACTGGGGGTGCAGGGGGACATACTTTGGTGGGCAGTAGTGCAAGTTGACATGTGGGTTGGCTGGGGGTCATGGCCATGGTGGATGGTGTGCCTGCAGGACATGTGCAGGGTAGGCCCCTGTGGTGTGAGCCACCTGCAGGGGCCGTGGAGGGTGTAGAGGGGACACATGGGAGGACCCACACGTGCAATTCACGTGTGCTGCTCCCGGTGCACCCCTGTAATACACGTACCCTGATGAGATCGCGTGTGGAACTTCCCGCGCACCTCTGGAATACACGTACCCCGCTCAATCGCGTGTGTAACTTCCCGCGCACCCCTGTAATACACGTACCCTGATGGAATTGCGTGTGGAACTTCCCGCGCACCCCTGGAATACACGTGCCCTGCTGATGTTACGTGGGATACTTCCCCCGCACCCCGAAATACACGTACCCTGATGAGATCGCGTGTGTGACTTCCTGCGCACCCCCGAAATACACGTACCCCGCTCAATCGCGTGTGTAACTTCCCGCGCACCCCCGAAATACACGTACCCCGCTCAATCGCGTATCTAACTTCCCGCGCACCCCCGGAATACACGTACCCCGCTCAATCGCGTATCTGACTTCCCGCGCACCCCCGAAATACACGTACCCCGCTCTATCGCATGTGTAACTTCCCGCGCACCCCCGAAATACACGTACCTCGCTCAATCGCGTGTGTAACTTCCTGCGTGCCCCCGAAATACACGTAGCCCGCTCCCCCAGGCCCGATCGCGTTAAAAAGTTCACGCGAACCCCTGAAATACACGTAGCCCGCTCCCCCAGGCCCGATCGCGTGTAAATGTTCACGCGAACCCCTGAAATACACGTAGCCCGCTCCCCCAGGCCCGATCGCGTGAAAGAGTTCACGCGAACCCCTGAGATACACGTAGCCCGCTCCCCCAGGCCCGATCGCGTGAGAAAGTTCACGCGAACCCCTGAAATACACGTAGCCCGCACCCCCAGGCCCGATCGCGTGAAAAAGTTCACGCGAACCCCTGAGATACACGTAGCCCGCTCCGCCAGGCCCAATCGCGTGAGAATGTTCACGCAAACCCCTGAAATACACGTAGCCCGCTCCCCCAGGCCCGATCGCGTGAGAAAGTTTACGCACACCCCCGGAATACACGTACCCCGCTCAATCGCGTGTGTAACTTCCTGCGCAACCCCGAAATACACGTGCGACGCTCGCACAGGCACTATTGCTGTATGTTGCCACTTTTGTAATGCGCAGGGACGCTACCGCCTGCCTTCGTGTGGCGGACGTGTTTCGGCTTGTGCGTGTCTTTCGCTGTGCGTGGCTTTGCCCTATTCGATTCCATGAATACGTGTATTTCGGGTGCGTGTGGGCGTTCCGTCTGCTTCCCTGCAGTACATCCCCAGTTACGCCCTTATTTTCGCTAGTTGTTCCCCATTCCGCGCGTTACGCCCCGTGTTCCGCCCACTTTCTAGTGTATGCGCCGAGGTTGTGCGCTTTCACTGTGCGCTTTGCGCACGTCTTTCGGGATGTTGCAGTGACGTGTGCGCCATGCACGGGTTTGGCGCACATCCCGAGGAAGACACGCTCGGGGACTTCCATGTTTTTTTCCGCTTGCGCCTGCTTGCGCGTAGATTTTCGGCGCACGTTTGTTCCATGAATCGGCCCCCAAATGTTCCAAAGGTTGCACAACCCCCATCTGAAACACGTTTTCTGTTTTTTAGGAGGTCTTGATTTGGTATCCATATATTAAATTTCTTCAGCAAAGATTGCTAGCATGCGATAATTGGAAGGACTGTCCTATGTGAATTGATTCTCACCAATCAGGTATTCTGCCGGCATCTTTTATCAGCATAAAAAGGCCCTATAGCTTGTTAACCCTTTTAAGAGAGTCCCTTTTTATTACAATATTAACAAACCCATCAGGGCCAGGAGCCCTGGAGGGATTGAGATTCTTAATTATCCCTTATATGTCATCCACAGAAAAAAGCAGAATCCCTTTACTATTAAACGCTTTAAAGTCCATGCTTTTTCATATTTAAAAGGGAAACAATGAATATCACAAATATGTACATTCCACATGGCTTCACATATGAAATTAATATCACTCCTGGGGTCATTAAGGCTATTACAAAACCTATACAATTTCCAAAATGCATTAAAATTCATATCCCATTGGACTCTAAACAGAGTTTGCCATGGGCAGGCGCAGCAGGCACCTTAGGCGATGTAATGACATTTGTGTAGCTGGTTTTTAGGTTTTTGATGAAGCACGGTTTTTTAATGCTATCATATTTGCTGGTTCTAACCACCCTGAGATCTCTTCTCAAGGCCTTTTTTTCCACAATGACAATGTCAAAAGTGGTATTACTAGTCTTCCCTACATAATTAACCTTTTTTTTTTTTGTAGTACAGCCATCTGGTCCATATTGCAGTCAATAAGCCAGCAAACTCCCTAACATCCTTGTCCAAGGTCCGATTAACATCATGAAAACCATTAAAGAACATCAGATTGAAGTTTAATTGGTAAGACTAAGACCATCTCATTGTATTATGGCACTGGCTAACCTTAAACGTTTCTGACAGCATCTCAGTATTCCTTTTAATCTTTAGATAAAATTTGATCCTTATTGCACAATGGTCACTTCACTAGGATGTGCATCTAATAACTTAAAGTCCACAATGTTTTCAAAGACATTCTTTGGAAATATGATATAAAAGAATCCAGGAGTCATAGATCCCATCATTTCAAGTAAAACACATATATACGATATATGAGTTATGAGATATAATTGTAAAAGACACAGTACATATATAAAATCCGACCAAGACTCAAGGGACTCCTCCAAATCATTACAGTCATGGCCGATCGCAATTATTTGTTTTTCATTGAAATTTCCATGAAAACCCATAGTAGCACTGTGCATTCCCAGTCTACTGGGAAAACATTGATAATTTAGATCACCCATGATAATTAAATGGTGACCATAGACATTATCAGACCAGTCCATGATCATGTTGGTTACCCTTTCAATAACAGGTGTGACCTGAGAGTTGAGTGGAGGACTATATACATTAATAGTTAAATATGTTGTATAATATTGGGACCTTTACATTTTAAAATAGGTTCTAAAACATATTGGCATTTGCTAAAAGGTTTAAATTCAGTCAGATTAAAACCATTCTTGGCTCAATTAAACCTCAGGAGGGACGGCCAATCTGATTATGTATAACCATCCTCTATATCATTTTATAGCCTGCAAGAGAAAAGACATGTAACATCCACGTTTCCTGGAGAATAAAAACATCTACCAATAAAAGTCAGGAGAGGCCAACAGGGTGGATAGTGAACAAGTTGAATCCTCTGGTATTCCAGGAGATTATTGGCAAATGATGTGCTTTATCACTGATAAATCAGCTAACCACATCAAGATCTTCTGTATAATCATCATCTCCAAGTGTTCAAACTTGAGTAATTTCCCTAGTGATCAGCACTGATGATATCTGCTTAATGAGAATCTCAATGCCTGATGGTGATAGACCACAGGTCTTATATATATTTTTTTTTTTGGGAAGTTTCTTTTAATTCAGCCTTTTGAACCTCGATATCGGACAACATTTCAAGTCAGAAACTAGTTCTTAAAAATGTGTGAATAAGACATTTTTAAGTTAGTAACAATGGCTCAAACAAGTAAATATAAATCAAGTTTAATTCATTATATTAACTGTGAATGCCGACTATGCTAATATCGCTGGATGAAATAATCTTAAAATGTGGTAGCTGATGCAGTAGTTCTAAGACATTTGAACCATTTAACAATAGGCTATTAGATGTAGCCTACATATCCAGTATCTTAATTTTCTTGGTTGCTTTGCTATTTTAATTATTATCCATTAAGAGTTTGTTCCACTGTGTTACAACTCCCGAAGTAGGAAGATGAGCCTGAATTCCTCTTCTAATTGAACAGGTTAGGATGGTAGCCGTGAAATTTCAGGGTAGATCTCAGTGTGTATCTCTGTGAGCACCTGGGACACGGGTTTTTTCTTTTCAATCCAATTATCCAATTTGCCCGGATTTGTTATGATGGTTTTTCTAGCTCCTTCCCCCTCTACAGCACTAGCAGGAATCAATAAGAACATATTGTGAGACTCATCACATTCTATTGTTTTCTGACATTCCACTGCCGGCGCTTGAGTGGGGACCAACGATGCCAATCAAACCAAATAGACGCCAATATTTATTTCCTTATTTGTAAATTTTTTCTGTGTTGGCATAGCATTTTCCTAGTTCTCGTATTACTGTTATTCATGTGTTGGTCTGAAGTAATAGATATATTAGCCCCCATCTCCTCAGTCACAATTTCTTGTTCATTATTCCCATGAATTGACTCTGAGATAACTATAGGCATAACATGTGTCTCAGTTGCAGAGGGTGCTGTGTCTAAAAAGTTGTTTTCCAGCATGAAATCAATGATAATTGGCGGACTAGCCAACACAACATCAACCAAGTTGGCCAGTCCACGTTTAATCACCTGCTGCTCCTTATGCATATTATTGCATGAAGCAAATGATGCTATGAGGATAAGCAGCATTTCTGTGTCTACAGGTTTGTCACCAGCTGATGAATCTGAAGCATAATTAGAGTTATGCGTCAAGGAAGAAGCATAGACCGATGCCGCTATCCACTCATGGTTAGGCGAACATGGCAAGTTAAAAAGGAATTGGGAACCCTTCCGGCACCTTAGCCTGCTCAGTCGGTGTAAGAGGGACAATGCCCGTTTCAGTCTGTAGATTTAAGCATAAATTTAACAATGGATTATGGCCAATCGACTCCAGCAAAGAAAACTCATCCACAGCCTGCAATGTAGAGGGAATGGGAACTTCAATAAATGCAATAGTAATTTGACCAACCGGCTTGATGTATGTAGTCATTTTACCCTGATTTATGTCTCCATATCCATGCTCCTCACTTACCGTTTGGATAATCCCAACAGCTGCAGGTTTGGATTGGAGATTCTGCATAGTTCTTTTTTTTGGCAATCTCAGCACCAGCAGAGCATGATTACAAGCAGTGCTCACTGAGCTTCTTGGTATATTTTAGCAGCAGAAGGCATATTAAGCAGTTAGTATATATGGAATAACTTCATCTTTTACCGTTCGTATGCGCCTGCCTTTCCACTGCCACCCAGATGCTAACACTGCAGACCACTTCTCCACACTGTGATGAAGTCACGTGGCGCGACTGCAACGTTCTGCCGCTGCGTGTTGATATGAATATAAGGGGTGGTACCTGTGACGCTGCCCCTTGAAGGGACGCGCAAACGGCGGCGTGACATTGCACGCTGCCACGTATAAATAAAGGTGGTGTTCCCGGCCGCTTTAGTGCGACCGGGAAGCCCGAGCAGTACGGACGTGTCTGTGTGTGTCTGTATGTGCTTGGGGGCTTACGGGCATCGCAAGTGGGGGTCATGGGAAACCCACAACAGTGGCGACGAGGACGGTGGAATGCCTGGGCCCGTGGTGAAAGTCACGTCAATTGTTCTTCTTGAAGCAGAGATTGTTGGGGTTTTCGTTTTATGCCGTAGGCCGTGCATTTACCACGTAGCAGACGGCCATTTTGAATTTCGGCCGTGGAAACTCACCGGGCTCCAGTTTGCACAGTGAGAGGCATCCAGGCCAAATCTTTAGACAAACTGTGAGCAGGCAGTTATACCTGCACACCCATGCCCGATTTTCAAATTTTTATTTTTATTTTTGGGCCTCCTACGTCGAGTGAAAGCGAGGTGAAGGGCTACAATGGCTGGGCCTGCTTAGCCCAAAATCTCCTTGGCTCAATTTTTGGAGCATCCGTGCCTACGCACAGTGCTGCTGCAGCTGGGGATTCATTCTTCATCGTCCTCTTCATCATCATTGCAAGCTTCTGGGTGTGTGTCAGAACTGTGCTGTGATGATGGGAGTGAATTGCGGCCCCCAAGATCCACGCTGGGGGTGCTTGTGTGATCAAGCCCATGATCGGGCCTGGTGATAAAGACTGTGGCCAGCCAGCTGATCAACAGCAGCCTCCTCAGGACAGTGGGCAACCAGCAGTTCAACAGCAGCCTCCTCAGGACAGTGGGCAACCAGCAGCTCAACAGCAGCCTCCTTAGGCTCTAGCAGGAGGTCAGGCTCCATTACCTCAGGCGCCACCAGTGGCACAACCGATTGTTCAGCCACCACCTCCAGTCATGGCCCAAGCACGAGCCCCAGCGGCTCTACAGCCGATTCCTGAGTTCCATGTCTCGGGTCCACCATCCAGCCTGGGGCCCAGATGGAAGAGGTTGGTAGACCGCCTCGACATGTATTTCAGGGCGGCACAGGTGACGGATGATGACAGCATGCTGGCAACCATGCTGTATTTCGCAGGACCTTTGGTACAGGAGATCTTCAAGTCACTACAAACAGTGGATGGCACCTATGCCGCGGCAAAGACAGCCCTCCAGGCTCATTTTCTGCCCCTTGCCATTGCGGACTACGAAAGATTTGTGATCCTGTCTGCAAGGCAAAAGGAAGATGAGACTTTGGACACTTTTTATGGCCGCCTCAGGCGCCTGTCGCTGCCGTGTGCATGGGCGATGCAGAGGACATGATAAGAACAATGCTCATCCAGGCGTGCTCCGCCGGCAAACTGAGACGGCAGGTGCTAAGAGAACCAGGCACCACGTTGCCTCGCATCCTTGAGCTGGGACGCTGCCATGAGGTGTCCGAGGCTCGGGCAGCCAGGATGGAGGCTGGATCCCGTCCGGTCAAGACGGAGGAAGTGTGTGCCATGTGGCGAGGTGGAAGAGGCATCAGAAGACCTGGTTCTGGACTCCGTGACAGAGCTGGAAGAGCTGGTGAGTCATGCCAGAAGTGTGGGTACGACCTTCCCCACCCAGCAGAGTGTCCAGCGGCTGGAGGGACATGTGGAAGGTGTGGGCTGCCGGATCACTTTTCCCGGGTATGCAAGGCAGCTCTGCCTGTGATGGTGCCAAGAGGCCCGGTTCAGTCCGGGTTCCTTCACCAGAATCGCCCGCCGAACGTTGCCCAGGTGGACCAGGGGGAGGAGGGTGCCCCGGTGGAAGAAGTGGAGGAAGAAGAGGAAGAGAACATTTTCTTCATCTCCAGTGTGGGGGCCCTCAAAACGAAGAACAGTCGACATCCGAGGTGTGTGGTGGAGGTCAACAAGTCACCAGTCCCGGTCCTCATGGACACAGGAGCGTCGGGCAATGTGATGGCCCGTGGGCACTATGACGCCATGGACATGCCTCCAAGCTGGTCACACCAAAAGCCTGCATCTTTGCATTTGGAGGCTTGGAACCCATCCCGCTGGACGGTGCCTTCGTAGCAAAGGTGGAGCATGATGGCTCACAGATCACTGCACGCTCCTATGTGATGCCGGTAAGCACAAACACTCTCTTGAGCTGCGCTGCGGCCGAGGCCCTCGGCATAGTCAGTTTTGCTTACTCAGTGTATCTGGAGGACATTAGCGACCTACTAGACAAGTACTCTGCCCTGTTCAGTGGAATTGGACAGATGGCTGGTGACCCGGTGAGGCTGCACATAGACGAGTCTGTGCTGCCCATTGCCCTGAAACATCGCAGGGTACCCTTTCATCTTCGTGAGCAGGTGGACAAAGAGCTGGACAATCTTGTTAACCTCGACATCATAGAGAAGGTGGGGGGTCCAACTCCCTGGTTGTCCCCGATTGTCGTGGCGAGGAAACCTAAGCACCCTGACTCTGTCCACATCTGTGTCGATATGAGGCTGCCGAACAATGCCATGAAAAGGGAGAGGCACCTTACCCCAACGATTGACGACATCATTGCGGAAGTTCAGGGTGCTCGATTCTTTTCCAAGCTGGATCTTCGGGCGGATTATCATCAGGTGATCCTACACCCTGAATCAAGATACATCATGACGTTCACCACCCACCGGGGACTCTACCTCTACAAGAGACTTAGTTTCGGCATATCCTTGGCAGCGGAGGTATTCCAGAATATCATCCGGGGCGCCCTCGCAGACTTAGAGGGCATCTTGAACATCAGTGATGATATCCTGGTGTTCGCCAGAACTAAGGTGGACCACCTGCAGAGGCTGGCAAAGACATTCGAGAGACTGCAGTCGCTGGGCCTCACCCTTCACAGGGAGAAATTGGAATTTCTGCGCCCATCCATTGAGTTCTTTGGCTTTGTTTTCAAAGAGGGAGGTGTGTCGCTGGATCCTAAGAAGATCCAGGACATCAAAAAGGCACGTCCGATGTAAGGAGTTTTCCTAAATGGTTACTTACTGTGGACGGTTTATCCAGAACCGTGCCTCGAGATCTGAACCTCTCAGGGCCCTGACAAAGAAGGAGTCCACCTGGCACTGGGGGCCGCTCGAGCAGGCGGCGTTCGACGACATTAAGGGCGCACTTGCGGCTGAAGACACCATGGCATTCTTCGACCCTGCCTTACCATCGGAAGTCATTGTGGACGCCAGCCCATTTGGCCTGGGGGCCGTACTGACACAAATAGATCGCGATGGGGGTGCCTGCCCGGTGGCCTATGCCGATAAGGCGCTGTCCGAGACTGAGCAGCGGTACTCACAATTTGAGTGTGAGGCGCTGACGGTGCTCTGGGGCTGCAGGCACTTCAGGCTCTATGTCCTGGGACGCCCGGTGATGGTCGTTACAGACCACAAACCCCTGCTTCCCATCCTTGCAGGGTCGTCATCCAAACCACCGGCGAGGATCGAGCGATGGATGCTCACCCTCCTGGGTATGGGGTTACTCTGGTATATCGGCCGGGGGTGAATAATGCGGCAGACTACCTATCCAGACACACAGGTGCACATGGGGGCAAAGATCATGACACCTGTGCCGAACAAGCTGATGATCATGTCCTCATGGTGGTGGAGGTGGCCACGCCTAATGCAATGCCCCTCGAGGAACTAGAGGCGGCAGCTGCAGGAGACGAGTGCTTCCAGATTTTAAGACACTCCATGCAGCGGGGTTCCTGGAAGTCGGTGCTGGATTCCCTGGCCGGACGTACTCAAGAGGCCAAGACGGGATTAGAGCAGCTTTGGAAGGTCAGGGAAGAATTATCATTCTCGGCGTCGGGCCTGCTGCTCAGAGGTGACCGGATAGTCGTCCCCCAGTCTAAGGTGAAATAAGTGATCACCCTTGCTCACCGTGGCCACCAGGGCGCTGCAAAGACCAAGGCCCGGCTAATGCTAAAGGTGTGGTTCCCTGAGCTAGAGCGGAAAGTGGACGATTTTGTGGTGGCCTGTGTCTGGTGTCAGGCGGCGTCTCCTCTGCAGAGAGAACCGGCCATAAAGGCGATGCCTCGGGGGACGTGACCCTCAGAGGTGGTACACGCAGACTTTGGATCTACGACGCTGGGTACCCACTTCCTGGTGATCGTGGATGAATACTCGAGATACCCAGTGGTTGAGTTTGGCCAAGGGCAAATGGTGAGGCCGAGAGGGTGATGAGGACATTAAACAAGACTGTCAGGATTGCCCAAGGCCAAGGACAGTGCCTGCAGAGGGCCCTCTATCAGTTCCTGCGGGTGTATCGCACTACTCCGCATGCCTTCACAGGGGTGGCCCCGGCTGAAGCGCTGTTCAAGCGGTGCCCCCGGGGTCTGCTGCCCGAAGTGGGGGAGAAGGAACCGGGGTGATTGATGATCAACAGGTAGAGCTGGACCAGCGATTGAGAATTGAGCAGGAGAACACAAGAAGAGGGCTTCGCCCACAGTGGCTGGAGCCAGGCGACGAAGTCCTTGTCAGAAGGAGACACCCCCATGGAAAGCTCTCACTTCCCTACGAACTGGAGCAGTTGGACGTTGTGGCTGTCAAGGGGTCCATGGTGCCAGCCTCGGATGGGAGGTCGGATGTCACCCGTAATGTGAGCTTCTTCAAGAAGCTAAGGGATCCGAGAACTGAGCCTCCTCTTGAACCGGACGTAATGGAGGTGCCTGATGACAGAGGAGGCCAACCTTACATACCCGAGTCCCTTGCCCGGGGAGTGCCAGCGGATGGACTACCCGTGCCAGAGGTAAGCGGGAGGTACCCCCAGAGGGCTGGGCAAGGAAAACCTGCTTACCTCACCGATTACGTGTTGGGACACATGTCTAATCAGCCTGAGGCCATGGAGTGTTCATTAAGGGGACCCGGGTGGATGCTAATAAAGGGGTGTGTGGGGAACTGTTTTGAAGTGTTGTGTTATTATGGTTATTTGGTTTATGGTGTATAGTATTAAAGTGTTTGTTGTTTGTCCTCCTGAAAAAGGAGGAGTGTGGCGCTTCCCCTTGAAGGGACGCGCACGCGGCGGCGTGACGTTGCACGCCGCCGCGTGCTGTATAAATAAAGCGGACGTTCCCGGCCATGTTAGTGCGACCGGGAAGCCCGAGCACTATGGACGTGTCTGTGTGTGTCGGTATGTGCTGGGGTTTACGGGCATCGTGACTGGGGGTCATGGGACACCCACAACAGTACCTCCACACGTCAGTGCGTGCTGGGAGCCAAAGACATTGAGATCTGTATCTGAGTACTCATTCCTGGTAGGGTGGCCAAGACCTTCATATGGGAATCCCAGGGCAATGCAGATTGCAACATTGACGACAGGGGTGGCATCCCCAGTAAAAGGTGTTTCACAGAGACTCCCTGCTTGTATATTCAGTTTGTCCATACAGCTATGAGCCTACATGATCCATCATGCAGTGTTCTTCTGGTTAGTAAAGATGCTACTGACCGGATGATCTACCGACTGTGAGGTGTCTGAGTAGTGAAGAGATATCAAGGGCTCTGAGCAGCAGTCGGCCCCCAGCTTCCACGCTGCCCGCAGACTACAGACTGCCTGTCCACTTAACGGCCACATAACGACCACTTTGCTCTCCGGTGCTTTAAATCCAAATGGGTCAAGCTGTCATTCACGGCACTCCGTTTCAGGGGAAAGGGAGAACAATCCAGGTAGATTCAGCGTGTTCTGCTTTCTCAGAGCAACCTAGAAATGACTGATAGCGCACCATTCTAGAACAGTATTTGGTTTGCAAGGTGTATGCTGCAAGAGTCATGTTTATACTTGCACTACACTATTTCCTCATTGAAAGCGACATTCATCGAAGAACTGCACCTGGCACCACCCTGTTTAGGGGGTGATGGTAAGTCAAAACCTCTCCATGACAGGAGTTCCTTTTGGAGGTGGTGGGATGTAAGGTGAGTTTTTATTGCTGGACTAGTTTTAGCATGGCTGTGCACGATCTTACCATAAAGAAAATATTGGAATATATTGCAATTCTCTTCTTTTGGGGCAACTTCGATTATCACAGTGTTTTGGATGAACTGACCAGGTACCATTCAGGAAAGGCAGGTCAGATGGTTTCTTGACATGGCAATCCGTATGTCCAGTGAAAGGAATTCCACCCTGAAAGTTGTCTCCTATATACTCCTTGATAGGGCTTTTTGGGTGCTAGATGGGTCGCTTATAACATAGCACCACTGATTCGTTTGCATATCCCTTAAACCTGAGCTCTCAGAAATACCATAGAACATTCAAATTTTTAAGTGGAAGAATGATGCTAAGCGGAGTGAGTTCATCAATATATCCCCCCCCCCAAATAATGTTGTTATTGTATACCCTCAGCATTGTTTTTTTTTGGCTCCAGATTAAGCAAGCCACCGTGGGCCACACGGATGATGCACAGCGAGTGTGCAATGGTGGATTGCAATAGACACTGCATCCAGTGTGATTTTTAGTGCTTCTTGAGGCTTATGCAAATCGGGAGTTGTTTTCTGCATGTTTAACTAATCAGAGATTAATTGGTAGTAACAGGCATTTTTAGATTGATATGCTATGATATGACATGACATTTATAAAGCGTCTATACAAACGTGTTTCAAATGCGACGAGGCAAGGGAGGACAAAGACAACGATATTACTAGGCCTAGTGACATTGAGATTGCGCAGGTGCAGGGCAGAGGGGAGGGGAAAAGTGCCAGGGGAAGGGGGGGGAGGGCAAGTTCAGGACACAGGATTGAAACAAGTAGTGCGACCAGCAGGTGGCAGTGCAAGGGTTAAGTACAGACAACACGTGTCTGATAAGTGCAGGTAAAGGGACTCCAGGGCTGCAGATACAGACCCAAGTTCAAGAGTTGCCAGGAGGCAGTGCAGGTGAGTAACTGGACGGGCAGGGACCTGGGCGCGAAATTCAGAGGGTAGCTAGGTGACCAGTGCAGTATCAGACAGGAGATCAGAAGTCTAAGATGTGTTGCTCAGACCATGTGTGTAGGCTCCTCAAATCACAGGGTGGAAGTAAGGGGCAAGTATGTGATTTGATGGTGATTGTAGTTTACTAACGGGCCCAGAATGGCGTGTGCCCTTTAGTTGAGCTATGCTAGTGTGGGGGAGGGAGGGAGTGCTGTACTAGTTTTGTGCTTCATGTCTTCCATTTTGCAGAGCAGAGTGGTAAGGCTTTTTTGGTTTCATACTTATCGGCCCAGCGTCCCTTGTTTAACTTGTCCCCTTATTCAAAGTACTGCTTTTCGATGTCTTACCTCAAGAGGCATACACTGTGTGAGGCACGGGGCATTGTTTAGCCAGCAACAGCATTGCTTTCTTACGATTACACAGCATTGTATGCTGCTGTTAAGGGCAAAGCCTACCTGAGTGTTCTTACATTTGGAGGGAGTTGGGAGGGGCATTGTTTTGTACTGAAAAAACACATTTTATCTTACTATTGTATAGTATTTTACACTGCCATTAAGGGCAAAACCAACAATATGAGTGTTAGGATCATGAGGCTTGGGAGATTGGTAGCCAGTGAATATATATTTTCTGCCAGGGCATGGTGTGTTCTACTGGCTTTAATGGCAAAGTCAACATGATGAGTGTTCTTACATGGGGCGGGGCATTTGAGTTCATTTCTTATTGTGGCTTGGCTATATTTTCTTGGTGTTAAGGGCAACACCAGCAGAATAAGTGTTCTCACACAGACATACTGGCCTATATTGGTGCTAGGAGTCTGGGAAGCTTTTCTTACTATGATATCACATTTGTTACCGGTGTTGATGGACAACAGGAGTATGTTCTTATGTGGGGACAATGGCATATATTGGAAAAACCAACGACGACATGGTTTCTTATGGTACCATACCGGGCATTATGGGAACACTTAATATGCTGTTATGTAGAAATACTGTCATATACTGGTGCATCAAGCTTGGAAACATTATGTTTTACATCATATTATATAGTGCACTAAGGCATCATCAAATGTGTTGTAAAATGCTCCTTTGCACTATTGGTGCGTTGGCATCTCATGGATTTCTTTCCTTCCTCCTGTAAAACTGATTGAAAACTGTGTGGCCTTTTACTGAATTGTTCATAAAATTTGTGCTGTAAAATGCACCAATGTAACCAATTATTTAAAAAATATTTCTCATGGGGCGAACCCCATCCAACTCCCCCCCACCCCTTACTGGCTTTTGGCTTCCTCACTACACTCGATTGCTCACAAATATTTGTGAGAATTGTTTATATCCCTCAAATACATTTTTTTAAAAAAACTCTGCCGTTCTCTGATGGGGGCTGTTCAGATGGATTTCTAAACTCTGACCCGGTCGACAGACGTTTATGAGGCCACGCTAGTTTAGTGGAACCTAGGAAACTTCTGGACAAACCAGACCAATCTACGGTAGCTTGGCAGGCGGTCAAGACTAAGGGGGCTATTGGCACCATGGCTGCCTCCAAACCCGGGTCCGGTGTCTCTGAATGGGGACTTACCGGGTCATTCTAACCTTAGAGGACCCGGTAAGTCCCCATTCAGAAAACCATTCCCCATTCCCATTTGAGCCCATATAGGGCTCAAATGGGAATGGAGAAGGAGCTGATAACGGGCCCGCAAATTGTGGGCCCGTTATTAGCTCCACGGTCCCTTAACGGGTCCTGCTAAGGACGGCTGGTCAGACCAGCCATTCCTGGTGGGACCTGCTAAGGGACCTCGGAATGTGGCAGTAGGGGGTTAACGGCACCGGCATCCTTACCAGTGCCATTAACCCCCTACCGCCAGGGTCGGAATGACCCCCTAAGTCTCAGGAGGGGTGAGAGTGATCGGAAGCCCACAATGACCTCACACAGTAGAACTCCAAAGGTTTGCTTAGACAGATGTCTATAAAAATAGATGTATTATAGGCCTTTATAACAAAACACAATTAAACCACAGTTATCAAGAAAACAATTACCAAACAGGCTATGTCACTATGTAACATATATACAACATGCGATTAGCCTAAGGCTGATGATGGAGTTGTGGGGTGGGAATAACCACAATCTGCAACAGAAAGGGGTTATGTCGGCACATGTTATCAGTTTAGGCAGTCATTCATCAACAATCCCTAACTTATGCAGTCCAGTTACTTATCAAGTGAGGAGCCTAGCGCTCAAGGTACAGTTGTGCGTTAACAACACGTGGTTGTGCGTAAATGAAAAAGTGTGGTTCTCTTCATGGGGCTGTAGCTGCTAAGGAAGGGGCTTGAGGTGATGAATAATAAGTTCCTATTCCTAGAAGAGGGTCTACCCTTGTGGATAGAGTCACTTTCAGAGTTTGGGAATAGCTGGGGAGAGCAGGCTAGCCCAGCCAAGGAGAGTGTCTTTTGAGGGACACTCATGCGTAAAAAGGGATGGCTGTGCCAGGGGGCCACTGGTAAGTGATGCAGAAACTCACCAACCCTCGACACAGTCCTGAGAAATCTTCATCAGTGTAGCCCATTGTTCTCAATGGTGTTAACCCTGCAGTTCAGGATGCTATGGCTGTCAGTGGCTGCGGGAGGGGAAGATTGTCCATGGCGGGAATGTAGCCTTTACTCAGCTCTCGAAGAAAGGAGAAGGATAGTTCCAGTACAGCACGTCTCAGGACATGGTGGGCAAGAACTTCAGGCACATTCAGCATTGGTCACCACAGTGGGGCGATGCAAGAACCACAAATGCTTGCGGCTTGGTACACTCTCGGGCCCAGGACCACAAGGTAGTGTTGCCCGGAGACTCAAGTTTCAACTCAGGACAGCAGCGTTCCTGTGCATTACCCTGGGTACGCGCTAGTTAGTTCACTGGATGGCCCAGGAACAATTCTGAAGAGGGTCTTTGCGAGGGTAAGTAGGAGATGCCAAGAGTAATTGTTCCGACTACTCCAAAGGAGTAGGCCTTTTTGGTTTGATCGAAAAACAGGGGTCCGACCGGACAACAGGTCAGGTGCCAAAACTTCCAAGCACGTCACCAGCTGTTTTCCGAGTCTGTTTTCTTGTTAAGGATACTTGGCTCCTTATGAGGTTTGTTTTGAAACTCAGTAGATTGAACTGGAATGAATGCAGAGTTTCTTCTCTTATCCAAGATCCAGTTTGCGCTCAAATCTCAGATAGCCAATGGAAGATCTGCCCTCTTGCATGCACACCAGATGTGGGCTAATCGTGGCTCATGGTGGTTCCACTCATTCAGGCCTACTAGACATACTGGCACCAGCAGTGTGGATTGGGACCAGACAATCCCAACCCTCTTCCTGGGCACTAGCACACATGACATGCAGGAGCCTGCGAAAGATGCGGTTTTCGTGGGAGGTTGCGTGCCCAAATAAGGCATACGTGGGTCTTTCGACCTGAGAAAATGAAAGGGACAAAATGGCCAAAGGACAGAACCAAATACTTCATGGCAGAGCCATTTTCGGCACTGGCCACGGTCTTGGGACAAACACGGTAAATGTAGTATGATCCATAAAAATGAAGTAAACATACTGTTCATCCTACGCACACTTGCACACTTGTGCAAACACCAAAAAATCCATAGAGGGTGACTACAGACATAAAACAAAAGGACCCCTATGGTCGGTACTGTAAGATAGTTGGCACATAGATAAAAAGTTACCAAGAAATGGCTACATAGTTAAAGACTAAGGGAAACCTAGTTTTCCAGTACTGACAGCCTGAAGGACGTGCCAGTTTCCCCCATAACAAATGAGCAAAAGCCCAGAGGAGTGCAGCTGAAGACTGTGCACCACTGGAAAAACTCTGGTTAGGTAAGCCAAACACAAGCAAAAAAGTTTGGGGAGGTTCACAAATGGAGGGAAAATTGCACCTAAGGGAAATCTTTCCTAACAAGGGTTCCACTTCACATCAATATAGGATTTTACTTCTGGTTTCGTTCAGTAATGGGAGGCTCCCATTTCTTGGTTCACAGCCTTTGTTCTGCCAAGATTTCCCAATCCCGTTTTTGCGGCTGGCTTCACCTTACAATCATCCACACACCGCAGGCTCAATCGAGTTTGTCCAACTTGACTGCACCTTTTGAAAAAAAAAACACTGGGCCTCATTCCAAGTTTGGCAGTGCTGCTCTTTCCCGAATTATAATTTTTGGAGGATTTACCACAGGCAGAATTACTGTGTGGTAAATCCTCTGATTGTGGAGGTAATGTGAATTCACTTTACATCCAAAAAACAGTGGATTTACCACAATGTTATTCCGCTTATGGTAAATGAACCAAAAATCCCCACCAAAAATGGGAAATTACACTGCCCTATGCACCACGTGTAATCCCCTGGTAAACCCACAGGACAAAGCGGTGGTAACGGTAACTGATTTTGGCAGTAATTCAGCAGATGTGCTGCCCAATTACCACCAAACTAGGATCGAGGCCCATTCATTCTTGCAGATTCGGTCGATGCTGGCGGAAGTCTCTGCTGTATAGAATTTGCATAGGTTTATGAAAGCTTAAGTAAGATGTGTTAGCAAGCTCCTAGTGGGCAACTTACCCAACACTTTCCACAATGAGAGTCAGACAGCCGTGGGTCGGAATCTGCTAGTCCCCATTACACTTCAGCTTAATCAGGAAGACACTGATCTCACGCCTGCCATTTTTATTGCATTCACGCCTGCCATTTTTATTGCATTCATTCCAGTCATTTTGCTGCTAATCTTTTATTATTTCAGTTTAAATCGCAGGATTCCCTTAGGAGGCACTGATTGCCTAAAGTAATTCCTGAGCAGAGAGGCTGGCTGAACCATAAACTATACCTGAAGGAATATGACATTTGAAATAAATAACTAGTACTGTAGAATTAAAGCAACACCTTGCTGTGTTACATCTCCCTCAAGTGGAACCGAGCAAACGAAGAGAGGCTGTACCTGTCAGGCTGGCGGACAGATAAATAGCTTTAAAACCAGACGAAAAGAGTTTGAGACTATGAAATAAAATCTACAGAGAGTCTCAGCAGGAGATGGATTTGCTGAGGAGGAAGACAGACTGTAAAAAGCAAAGCTGTACAGACAAATACCTGTAGTTTCCTAGGCAGAGGGATGGATAAACAATTTAGATAAACAAAGATAGATTAACTTGCTTTGAAGCAAAATCAAAAAGTGTACTGCACGTAATATATGTTAAGGGACAAGGTCATAAAACATGCCTCCATAGCAAAGAAGCGTAGACAAAATGTCAACATGTGTTTTTGCAAACTTAGAACTACAACAAGCAAGTCAGTAGGGGGTCTGCAACCTTTGGCTAATCAGATGTGTTGGACTGTTAGGGAGAATTCTCCAGAGTGGCTAATTTCCCTTACCTACTGAGTCCATCAGCAGCTTTGCTGGATTTCTAGGATATATTTTTTTTTTCACCTGGTAAGAATGTGAACCTTTTTTCCCACTCTTACATGGACTAAAACTCCCATCATCCCTATCAAGCTTCGTCCATGATGAGGGATTGTGGGAGCTGCAGGATACACAACCTTGCAGTAGGGATGCAGGGGCAGGAGCAGATCTGTGTGTGTGCAGCGTAGAGAGCTATTTTAAGGGATTCATGTAGTAGTGGACAGGGATGGTTGCTCAAGTGTAGAAAGTCTGGACAAAAGCAGCGGAAGAGTAGACATCAGTGAACCCCCCAAAAGCAGCTCACGTGTCCCTAAATCTGGCAGTAGATTGAATTTAGACTGCACATTAACACCTCAACAATCCTCGAACCCCAGGTAAAGTTGGCAGCAGCTGTAAACCTTCCTATGGAGTCAAAGGTAGCAAAGGGAAGGTTGACAAACGTGGCAGGTCCCATCACCCCAGGAAGGTCCTTTAGCTGCCTAGCTGCAGACATCCGCATGTAACCATTATATTACAGGTAGATTTCCGGTTTGAATGTAGGGAAGGAGAATGTGGTTGGTCACCCTTCTGAGGTCAATACAAGTATCACACTTTATATAGCGCCTCATGTTAGATCCAGCCCACCTCTATGCACTATAATAATAGCTGTTATTAATACTCAAGGTAAAGGCACTCCATGTATAACCTTAGCTGGGTGAAAGACTGAGTCAGTCTGGCTGTTATAAGTTCTTAACTTGTTGGGGTATCTTAGCATCTGTCAACTATATAAGTGAAATGAGTATCTGGACAGCCGTTTTCTGCTGGCTGTGGACGCAGATGGGACACCCACACAGTGTGCGCGTGGATTTCCTCTGCACCTGCACCTCCAGTTCCCTTGCAGCATGTGCAAAGCATGTGTAAAGTCAGTAACAGTGCGGGGTTCCAATACCCAGAGACTTCCTCTGCACCAGAGTGGACTTTACCTTTGCCACGAAGGATACCTATTTTGGTTGCCCAAATAACTTTGTTTAATATTTTGAGCCTGCAATCACTAAGTGCAAACTGTTGATAGGTCGAAGATTTGATGCTTGCAGATCGCTGCCTTCATTCATAATGTATGTTGAAATTGTTATATAACCTCTCCTGCTTTGCTTCTGGTGTAGACTATTGGGCCTTTGTAGTTTAATTTAGGTACATTTGGGAAGATTATGAACATGTGAACATTTGGGGATTTGCTATGAGAGACATATTTTGAGATATACATGCTTTAAAGAAATACATTCAATATATAATTAGTTTAGGGATTTGATTACTATCGTTGTATTTGCTATACATGTTTAAGTATCCATTATTTAATAATAGCCCTTTGACATTGTAAATATTACACATTATTTTTGATACTATGCTTGCAAAAGACAGGAAAGTATTAGATCCAAATAAATCTTAGATATACTTTCAGAGGCAGTCTAAAATATGAAAGTTTCAAAGAAATGTTGCAATGTTGCATTAATGTACTATCTAAGCTAATACAGTAATTAAATAGAATGGTTAGCGTACATTTTCTCTTTTTTTGTATATTTGCCTTTTGAACTACTATCACCCTCTACTTTAAACGTCTTTCCTTGTGTGTGCATTATAAGGACCATGAACAACACATAATCCAGTGAGTACGCCCAAATAAGCCTTCAACTTCACTATTCCTATACATTCAATTGACCTTGCCATGAGACTAAAATAGATCCAGGACCTGGAAAAATTCAGAACATCTTGTGTTCTTTGGAACAAAACAAGAACCATTGTACATGAGTGCCCACGAGCTGAAACACAAAGCATTATGTCTGCCTGCAATGACACACATTTGAAAGGAGGAAGAAAAGAAGGGGCCAGAGCCGTCAACTCAGATTAAAGAAAAACAAGCACTTGATGTTTGAATTCTTCCCACAAACAATACTATGCTAGTGAACAACGAACACTGGATTCCCATTCAAAAGAAGATCACTGATGAAAGATGTAAAGGCATTTGCAGGATGTCTACCTGGAGTGGAAAGTAGAATCTTGGGCATGTGGGGCAGAAATATTAATTAGTGCCCGGTGAGGGTCAATGAGCTTGTAAATCACAAGCAAATTGGCCCTCGCCTTACCAACCTCTGCAGCGTCGGGAACTCTTTTTGCGACTGGCCATCATGGAAAGAGCGAAGGGACGTGTAGTCCCTTCTCTCTGATCCCTGGTGGCCATGTTTTTTGGGTTTTGTTTCCAGAGTCGAGAAATGGTTGCAGCACTGTTTCTTGACTTGAGAAAAAATGCCATTAGTACCCCACTATGACTTACCAGGGTACTAATGGCAATATGACCCTCGGAGGATGGCCATTACAGGTTGGGTAATGCCCTGGGGCCAACGTTAAAGCCCTTGCTTCCCTCAGACGTCTAACTATAGCTGTGGGGGCATTACCTGACTAATAATGGCCCTCCTCCTGGGTCATATTGCCTAATTAAGAACCAATAGAAAGAATGTGACCGTATTACAGATCACTAACACAGAAATTGAAGACAGTAATACAAGAAACAACATACATAATTGGGATACTGTAGAAGTTAGAAGGAGATGACTGAATATCCTTCAGTGAAAAAGGAAGCTCACAGACAGCCCTTTTGCTGTTCTTCACATCCCTGGAGATACAGATGTTCTGTAGGATAGCAGCACATGTTTCTATTGGTTATTTGTGGTAACCAACCCTCTTGCATTGACAGTATTTATTTAAATCATATAACATAGGGGGCCTTGATTATGTGTTTAAGAAAAACAGTGTTGCTTCATGTAGATGCCTACTCAGCATCATCAAATATATTACCCATGGCCCAATAATATTGTTTAGTCTTATATTGTCATTTCCAAACACTTCTGGATAATATAATAAAATAAAATATATTTCAGATCGTCATTCCATTGCATTTTTACCCCAATGGACCCCCTGGTAGGCTAATTAGACATTAAGGGCCTTTTTTACAAATAAAAAATAAATAGGACTTTGCCATGTTAAAAACTTTTTGTAAATCAGGCCCTTAGAGTCTGAAGACTATCATTATACGAGGGAATCGACAGGAAGGGCTCACGGGAATCTTCACACAACTCACAGTTTGGTCAAGTAAGATGCTTTCTAGGGGCCCAAGAATTCACATCTTATTCCAGGTTATTTGGGTCAGGTTCTTATTCTGGATGAATTTGGATAATTACCAGGCAATTTCCACATAATGTGTCTTACGAAATGAATTATTTAATGTTATGCTCTGATGATGGTATGATATGTGATTAGTTGTGATTAGGAGTGATGACATTCTATTTGGGATGATGACTGGTTTTATAATTGAATTTTATTATATGGTAATTTTCTTAAATTATATTTAAAGAATTGTGTATATTTGTGTGAACAAAAACAATCTCTGCCTGCTAACTCAAGCTGCTGGAGTGTCACTTATCTGCACACCCTTCCTGGTGATTACAACCAGACTGGACACGGCTCGACCCCAAACAGACCTTCTTCGACGAAAGCTGCCTTCGAACAGAAGAGAACTGCCGCATTCGATCCTGCTCGATACCGGCTTTCCGTTTGGGCACACACAACCCAGAATACCCGAACTGAGCTCAATCCACCCGCATCACTGCTCAAAGCCGGGTTCAACTCTGTTGGACCACCATTCTTATATCTGTTTCACATTATCTGTTCTTTCCACAAGGGTGGGTTTTGAACAGTGTTTTACTATTTAATATTCTTGCAGATGGTGTTTATTTTATTTTTTTATTTATTTTATTTGTTACACGCCCAGACCTTCGGGTATCAAGGCGTGGTTGCAAGACAACTTAGGAATTGGTCATGCATTGTTACAGAGTACAGAATTAAGCACACATGGCAAGCTAGTACAACAGAATAGACTCTAGTTACAGTTTACAGTTTTCACTAGCATCAGGGGCATTGCTAGGGGGGGGTTAAGGGGGCTGTAGCCCCTGATCTTTTGGTTGTAGCCCCGGATATAATCTCAGGAGCTACAGCCAAAAGACCAGCTAGCCCCCAGTCCCGACAGTTCCGACATCAGCGTAGCCCCGGGTCTTTTCCAGACCTAGAAACTCCCCTGACTAGCATGTTACACTTACGCGACGGCATGTCCCATAGTGCTAATATTGGTTAAATAACCAGGTTTTTAGTGTGTTTTATTAAAGTATATATGTTGTTATATGACCTTGACTGGACATGTCCTTTATTTTGGACTGTGTTACAGTGTTCACACCCATCTTAAGAGCATCTCCTTCCCTCGGCCCACATCAGCACAAACTTTGAAGAAGGTATATCTTTTTACTGTGCCTATGGTTGTGTTGCCTCTTAGTTTGTAGAAGTGTGATGACTGAGTTGGTAATTTAGACTCTAGTCATCCTTGTACCCCTGCAGGTAAGAAGTTATCTCATTACAATGACACTGTTAAAGTAATCATATGATTTCAGAAACCATGTTTTTGGTTGTGATATGATTAGTGTGGCTAAATTATTGAACAACCACTAAGCTTCTTTTGAAAAGTATTATCTAGTTGTGATGATGTACAATTATAAACAATTGTTTTAAAATAAACATTCAGTTAAAGTACCTTAATGACATTTTTTAATTTAATTATGTGTTAATTTATATAAATTGTTTTAAACCATTTTTCCCAGTGTGCATGCAACAACGTTTGTGCAGTGTTTTCGGTGGAACTACGCTAATATGTGTTGTGTTCATGAGGGTCATATACGTGGATTTTAGATGTGCGAGTTATTAAGGTAGAAAGGGGGTGGTTTTAGGCAGAGACAACTTGATAATATTGACAACTTAATTATATAGTAAGTGTCTTTTTAATGCAAACAAAACACAACACGTCGTGTTTCATGAAAATAAAAACTTGGATTTCAACAATGAAGAAAGATAATTACATTCCTTCCCTCTAATTAAATTGTCAATCCAGTCCTGGTGAGTTTCATGTCCTTTGTGATGTTGCTCCTTATCTTTGTCACTGTATAAATTATAATGCACCATGTCTGGCACTGAATGCATGATGGCAATGCTATGCAACAGAGAGCACCGGATGCTGACCACGCAGAGCTACTCTCACTGTACAGTAGGGCACTTCATCTCTTGTGTCTGATTTATCACCGGATGCTGACCACGCAGAGCTACTCTCACTGTACAGTAGGGCACTTCCTCTCTTGGGTCTGATTTATCACCGGATGCTGACCACGCAGAGCTACTCTCACTGTACAGTAGGGCACTTCCTCTCTTGGGTCTGATTTATCACCGGATGCTGACCACGCAGAGCTACTCTCACTGTACAGTAGGGCACTTCCTCTCTTGGGTCTGATTTATCACCGGATGCTGACCACGCAGAGCTACTCTCACTGTACAGTAGGGCACTTCCTCTCTTGTGTCTGATTTATCACCGGATGCTGACCACGCAGAGCTACTCTCACTGTACAGTAGGGCACTTCCTCTCTTGTGTCTGATTTATCACCGGATGCTGACCACGCAGAGCTACTCTCACTGTACAGTAGGGCACTTCCTCTCTTGGGTCTGATTTATCACCGGATGCTGACCACGCAGAGCTACTCTCACTGTACAGTAGGGCACTTCCTCTCTTGTGTCTGATTTATCACCGGATGCTGACCACGCAGAGCTACTCTCACTGTACAGTAGGGCACTTCATCTCTTGTGTCTGATTTATCACCGGATGCTGACCACGCAGAGCTACTCTCACTGTACAGTAGGGCACTTCCTCTCTTGGGTCTGATTTATGTTGCTTTAGGTTGTGATGTGTGCCTGACTCGAGTTCATCTCGTGGCCATTCTCTGGGTTTCCCATGGGTGGGAGACATTTCATTAGCGGGTACCAAGAGTCAAATGTAAAATGCTAGCAGAGAATTCATTTGATGTGGCAGACAGACATCTTTAGCAATGCAGTGGACATTCAACCAGTGTCATTTCCTGAGTGAATCCCATGCTTAGCGGCGGTCCTTCCCACAAGACCTCGGTTGGCACTAACCAACAGAAGAATTCCACACCCGTACAAAGGAGGGATCCTGAAACATCGTGGCTGGGGATCTGATAGTAGACAGAAGAAGGGAACACCCGTGCAAGGGGGGGATCCTGAAACATCGTGGCTGGGGGTCTGATAGTAGACAGAAGATTGGAACACCCGTGCAAGGGGGGGATCCTGAAACTTCGTGGCTGGGGGTCTGATAGTAGACAGAAGAAGGGAACACCTGTGCAAGGGGGGATCCTGAAACATCGTGGCTGGGGGTCTGATAGTAGACAGAAGAAGGGAACACCTGTACAAGGGAGGGATCTGATAGCATCGTTATGGGGGTCTGATAATAGACAGAAGAAGGGAACACCTGTACAAGGAAGGGATCCTGAAACATTGTGACTAGGGTCTGATAGCAGACAGAGGAAGGGAACACCCGTGCCAGGGGAGGATCCTGAAACATTGTGACTGGGGTCTGATAGCAGACAGAGGAAGGGAACACCCGTACAAGGGAGGGATCCTGAAACATCGTTATGGGGGTCTGATAGTAGACAGAAGAAGGGAACACATTCTTGTGACAACCGGAGCCAGACAATAGGAGGTCCTCATGGCAAATGACCTTGAACAAATGAACAGAGAGCGATAGTGGCGTCAAAACAATACCTCCACAAACAACAGGGACAGTACAGCACAGTTTTCTAAAGTCAAAATCAAAAAACGGATGACAATTGCCAAGGAAGGCGTGAAGTCATGACATACAATGTCGCTCATTATTTACTTTACCAGTAGCATAATTCGACGTTATCACTACCTTTAAATATGTGTGCATGCACGTTCATACCCATTTGTGTTTACTAAAGGATTGACATTGCCAAGTGATGGTCTTCCGACAGTAGCAAAAAGGGTGACTAGACTAAACCAGACACGGACAGCTCCCAGAACCCACTGGGAAGCTCCCACGGCACCCGGACAAGTCTCACCGGGTAGAGAGTAACACAGGCGGCACCCACGGAGATGAAATCAACAAACCCTTAGTTCCCACCGGGTACCACAGTGGTTGGAATTGTCAGGATATGTAGTCATAGGCAGGTGCAAAGGCTGTATGAGTGGAAAGGGAAGATAGGTAGCACTGCGAGGCAGACGGGAGGGGGCTAGATGTAAAGGCTGGATGGACTCATATCATGACAGATGCGTAGAGGTGCTACCGAAACCCATCTGGGGAGAAAACAGAAACCCACCGCCTGAAGTCGGGATAGAGATGCCAACTAATCAACTGCACTAACAATTACCCCCTCTGCATACTTCTCTCAAACTCTAAACCAAATGCAACCACAAACCTACAGCACAGCAAACTGCACAAACTTCACTACATGGCAACACCAAAAAAAAAAACACACATAGACTCGCACAACAGTACACGACGACTACCGGCCGCAAAACACCCTAGGCCCAGCCAACGGACCCACCGGGCTGAGGCCGCCAACAGCACATCACTGCTCTCTTGCACTTTTCCAGATCCTTCCCACTAACCAACCCTCCCTACCCTTTTCAGAGCCGCCAGAGAGCCAGGGGACCACTTTGGTGGTGATAGTGCACGGTACAAATGTCCTTTAACATTAACATTAACAATAACATCAACACAGAGAGATGCACGCCTGCATTGATGCATGGATCCATTACCTCGTAACAGAACTAGTTTAGCAATGAGTGTATTCTGTTCTGGGCAGCGCTTCTGAACAGAGAGGCATTTGCAGCGGTGTGTGCGGTTGGGATTGTATTTACAAATAACTAGACCTTAAGTCTCGAATGTGTTTTTTTTCACAAACAGGGAACATGGTGTCGTAAACAAGCAAGCACTCACATGCTTCCGTTTAGAGAGTGATGTGCATGCACAGAGTTCTCATAATTTGGATGGGCTCATTCAGTCCGGGTTTTTGCTTTTCATGCTTGCAATGCGTTATGTATGAATATACAAAGATGCTAAGATGCAAATAGAGAAGGAGGAATTCATGGGCTACCTCATGTGTGGCACCTTGAGAGCTCTGCATATATCATTCCACTGTGATTACTTTAAGAATAAAATGGAGTTATCATGTTTCTAATACAAATATGTTGCTCATTCACTTTGGCTTGAGAGGAAATGCTTGCATCATGTGCATGCAGGTTTCCTTCGGGCATCATTACACTCTGGGTATAGTTCTGGAGTGACATAGTGCTGACAATAAGGGGTATTGAACAAGAAAATGTCCAGCTACAAAAATACCACTGGCCCAATGCTAACTGAAGTGATATTTATGGAGTACCACCAGTGGTATTCCTGAAATTCCTCCTGCTGTAATAATAAAAAAATAAAAAAAAATCTATTCATTGTCACACTCAAATGGATAGTGGTAATGGGTAGTTTACAGTAATGGTTCAACCCACCACTCTATATTGTAACAACAATTCATCAGTGTCTATGCATTGCATGTGAATAGTGTTGAGAGAGTGGGCATCAGAAAGTTCCCATCCCCTTCCAAGGACTTCAGTAAATCATGTTCTTTTTGTCTATCTTGAAGACAAATGCTTGTGCTTCTTTTAGAGTAAGACAACTTTATACCAAATCTCACAACCTTTTACAGTGCAGGCATATGCTATTGGCACAACTACTGCATCATGAAACGTTTTTAGTGTCATTGATGATGTTTAATGTGGGTACAACATCATGAACATAATTTATGGTGGGAATGCTGGAATATTAAGTGGAGGCAGAATCATGAATGTTTTGCAGTGGACATGATGGCATACGTATTCCAGGATTCCAATGCGAAACGTTGATGATTTTATGTGAGTGCACCATTATAAAAGATGTGGGGTGTGGTGATAGCACCAACACACAAAAGGAAAGGCCAAGTTAGTCCTCCTATGCGAAATACATCCACCTGAAGGAAGGACACACTGGCAGAGTGGAACGCTAACCTTAAAACTGCAATCCTGCTAAAGATGCCTAGCAAATCCAAAGATGTCTACTTCTGCAGAGGACATATGAATGATTTGAAAAACGAAAACACAGTGTTAGCTGAGAGATAAACACAGACATTTCATTGAAACAGTCAAACATCAACATGCTGTGCGCTCCGAGTTTAAATGAGTCCTTAGCGGGTCCCGCGAGCGGCCCAGCATACTATTATGGCTCAATGGGAATGAGGATGTTCAGGGGTCGGCTGCCCTGAATGGGGAAATACCGGGCCCTTCAAGGTCAGAATGGCCCGGTAATTCTGCATTCAGGGAACCCGGACCCAATACCTGGAATAGGGGTAGCCATGCCGCAAATAGTGGCAGGGCTACCTCTGGGGTCGTAATGACCACCATAGATTCTAAACATACCTCCCCCAGTGGTGGCTTTATGAAGCCTTCCCAGTTGACAAACAATTGATTTGAACATCTGAAGCCCAATCAGTTGGACGTGACCAGAGTGTGACAAGAATGTATTGGTGGGTTTTATAAACAGAGGCTGCAATCAAGTGAAGCTGAACTTTTAAAAATACCTTAAATTGAAGCTGTTGGGCCCCGCTGGAGTGATTTATCATTTTATTGCAAGCCTGAACCAACAGCCTAATGCACCTGCCTGGACCACATGATTTCAGGGAATGAAACCAAGAACCAAACATGAAACTGTTTTTTCATAAATATATGGTAATTGATTTTCATTGAGCATTGATTTTTATTCAGTAACTCTGAGATCATAATAGTTACAGAATTGTGGCTGGTGTAATTTTAAAGGTAATTACAAGGTTATTATGGTGCCACTAATGTCATCCACATGTTATTGGGTGGTGAGGAGGAATTGTGTAGACCCTTACCATATTTGAATATATATTAATGTGTTTAACTCCCAGATAGATGACGCAGGAGGGAGTGTGTAAGAATATGAAACTTTCACCCCCTCTCTTAGTGGGAATAATGGTATAGCCACCTAAAGAATTTGGGGTTTCCTTGCCACCAGAATAAAATTGATAATTGTTCCATTCCCAAACCTTGCCTTTAAAACAAAAAGGTATTTATTCCAGTCCCAAACCCTGCCTTGAAAAAACAAAGGCATGTGCTCCATTCCCAAACCTAGTACCTAAACAAAAGGTGTTTTTGCCACTAAATACAATTCCCAATTGTCACCACTACTTAAATATTGGTTTTATTGTTCCCCACTCCAAAGTTTTGGCCTTTAAACAGAGGTGTGCTGCATATCACTGAGGCTTGGGTTTTTGATGTTGGGAAGAGAAGTACTTTACAAAAGAGAAACCTCATGTCTCCAGCATGGCATCGTGTAATGTGTAACTTGTTTTAAAATAAAACCTGTGCTTGTTTGCAATCTACTTCTTAAGTCATATTGACTGTTTATTACAAAAAAGGACCTCATTGCGAGTGAAGCTTTGTTTTGTCCCACAAAGAAGGTGGTGTGAGCGACATGAACAGAACCTCATTGAACCTATCCTTTAAATACATATAAATTCTTTCTGTACACCGACCTGGTTCTTGGCTCATCGTCCACACAGGGGGAGGGATCCACAGGGCTCCATATGAGTCATACGTGGAACATATTTTAATCCAAATGAATGGTGTATTGTGGCCCTGTTTAACTGGGGGGAACTCCCTTTTGTGGAGTGTGGTCTCCCAATATATTGTACAAAGATTTGCATTGGGAATGCAGGCATATATTGTGGTTGTGTGGGATGTTTCAACCCGATAGTCCAGGCCCTTGAACATTCCTGTGCGCTGCTTGCATCAGGAACATCAGAATGGCCGCCGGAGAGCATTTTGCTCATTAAAAATCATCCAGAAGTGCACAGAAAAAATCTGAAAAATAGGCCGCCATCCACTTTTGCCTATGTCAGTGGTAACACAGGAGACCACTGCCAAAACCCATCACTTGGCTGCCCACAGAGCAAGGCTGATTGCAAATGAAACACAGAGCTGTGTGAAAATCCATTTTTTTCTTGGTTGTCAAATTTACAAAAATCATGGCTCACAAACCACCCAAAAGTTCCAACCTACTGTTGGGTGTTGAACATCATTCTATTTCAAGAATCCACATAAATATAATGTCAGCAGAAGTATATGTTATCTGAACAAAGTCCACTTTTGAAGATGGTTGCTGGAAAGAAATCTGTCAAAAATGGGTGCAATACCGTTACTCGCCTCTGTCAGACGCTGGCGATATCTAAATCTGACAGGAGAAACTTGTGTCTCAAAAAGCTAAATATGCCAAGAAAGGGACTTCCATCAATTGCAATATAGGGTGCCACACATTGATTTTCATGTTGAAAAAGACTGGAATTGAACATATGCTTGCTTATTTTAAATTTGTAACTGTGATTTTG